>NC_045429.1:189594424-190277281 GCF_902635505.1 Sarcophilus harrisii
GAAGCAAGTTTCATTTCTGTCTCTGTAACTCAAAGTGCCTGACACAAAATCCTCCCTTGTTATGATTCTTACAAGTTGCTAAGTCACTGGAATTGATAGGCACTCCAGGAGATTCACAAGTCAGGACTCACTCCAGGAGATTCATAAGTCAGGATTCACAAGTCCAGGAGATTCACAAGTCAGAAAGACAAACCCACTAGAGGAGGAGAAGACAGATTCATTCCAACTTCCACCTTTGTGCTGGCTGGAGACATTCGGAGGGAGCTAGGGGCTGAAGCTGGAGAGACAAAGGACTAGCGGCAAGAGCTCTCAGAACCAAGGAGAGAGATAGGCCTCTAAGAAAGCTAACTGGGCTATTTTGAAGGAGACAATAAAGGATTGAACTTTTAATTCTTGGTTGCATTTGAGGTGATTATTACATTGAACCAAAAGGAAGGCTACTCCCAGAAGCCCCCCCAAGAAACCTGCTCCCAGAGAACGATTATATTTTAGAGAAGAGAACATTACACTCCCTCAATAAATGGTGATGGATTCATTTTTGTCTATCATTTTCTGTAAAAGCACTAGAGAAGGGCTATCTGTACTGTAACGGATATAATAAAGATAGAAGCTCTTTCTCTGAATCTCTGAACAGTTTGTGCATGTGAGTGATGTCCTTGTGTATATCTTTTATCTCTCACACAATCTAGCTCTCTCACTTCTTATATGCATGTCATAAGAAACTATGAAATGTAATAGAAAGAACACTAAAATTTTAGCCTGATCAGGCCAGTATTTAAATCCTACTCCAATAAAGTTGTGTGGCCACAAATTACCTTTCTGCACCTCAGTTTCATCGTCTGTAGAAAGTCCCTCCCTTCAAGGAGCTTAATAGGAACTGATGGTAATCAGAGTGATTTTGGTTTAAGGTATGGCCCTTAAAAAAGAAATCTAGCTTACTTTTCTTAAACCATAAGTTATTTAGAAAGCAACCTAACATGATAGACAGAATATTAGGCTAGGGGGTAGAAAGACTTGTTTTGGTTCCTCTCTCAATTTGATTTTTTTTCTATTTTCACTAGATAAAAGAAGCCATTCTCTGCATCATTGCTAGCCTTAATCACTGATTGTTAGTCACTTAAACTGAAACCTGTTAAAGACTTTGGTTTTAAAAGGTCAAGGTCTCCCACTGAATCAAGGGCTATCTCCGGTCATCCTGTCTTTAGAGATGACAAAACTCAGGCCCAATAATAATAATAATGAGAATTATAATATTTGTAGAATGCTTACCAGATACTATGCTAAAAGCTTGACAGCCAATCTTATTTGAACCTCACAACAATCCAGAGGGGTAGTTGTTATTATCCCCATTTTACAGATGAGAAAACTAAGGTAAACAGAGATCATGATTTGCATAGGGGATACATAGGTAATGTCACTGGAAGGATTTGAATCTAGATCCTCTTGTTACAAAGTAAGAGCTCTTTCCATTGTACATTACTATTTTTGTTATGTTATATAATTTTCACATCTTACTGACCTTATTTTATTAGTAGCCCCTTTCATTCCTTTACTTACAACAAGATCATCCCTTTATGAACTTAATCTGTGCTAAGATTTCATTCTCTTTGGTTGAATAGCTCTGACTTTATACTCTAAAGTCCAGCTTCTTAAACTGTGGGTTGTAATCTTATGAATGTGGTGGGGTCACAAAATTGTGATTTATTATCAGTAAATGTTTGATTTGTATGCCCATTTTTTGTGCCTATTTATCCAGGGTAACATAAAAATTTCTCAAGCACAAGGGGATCATGATGAGTGGGAAAAATTTTTTAAAGTCCTAGTCTAAGTGTAAAACCTCAAGAAAAAATCTTTAACAGTTTAGCATGTACATTCCTTTCTTAGACACACACACACACACACACACACACATACCTCTTTATCTATGGCACAATATTAAAAGTGATCTAGTTCAGCTCTTCTTAACTTCTTTTGTGTCGTGTATTACCTTTGACATTTTTATGAAACTTGTCAATCCCTTATCAGAATAATATTTTAAATGCATAAATTTTAAAACAAATTCTATTGAAATAAAGTTAATAATAATAAAAAAAAATGTTCAGAGCCACTAAGTTAAAAACCCCATCAAATTCAACAAATATTTGCAAATATCCCAGAGAGTTGAAGTGATTTGCCCAAAGTCAGATAATTAAATGGTGGCAGTGAGGTGGCTCAGTGGAAAGAATGCTGGAGTGGAAGTCGGGAACACCTGACTTCAGATGTGATCAGACACTCACTAGCTGTGTTGGTTAGCCTGTTTGCCTTGACCCACAAGAGAAGGAAATGGGAAAGTACTTGAGTATCTTTGCCAAGAAAACCCCAAAGTGGAGTCATGAAGAGTCAGGTGTAACTGAACAAGTAGCAGATTTGAACCTAGGACCTTTGACTCTGGCAGTCTACACTATGGTTGTTTTTCCAAGCAAACTCACCTGATATCAGCAGTACTTAAGACATAAAAATCTTTTGCAAAATTACACTCTCAAATAGAGAGTCTGAGCCCTGGCTCAGATAAAGCTGCAGTGTGTGATCCATTAAGTTTCTTGCCTTCCTCTGTACACTTCTACACTTCCTGGATGTCAAAAGTTCACTTGCCAGCTGCAGCTGTTTCCTGCGGATAGTATTCTGAATGGTTCTTATTTATGAGAAGTCTTTTACTGTAACTGCTATCTGAATTAATATGGATTCCACCAGCTGTAGCCCAAGTTGATCTAATTAGCCATCTTCTAAGAAATAATTACATTTCATATTAGATACAATACTCAATAGCAGCATCTCCTGTTCTGACCTGATTGAAATGTATGGCTTTAAGATATGTAAATTGGGAAATCAAAGAAAGTCATTTTGTTTTCTGTTTGTTTATAAGTCCTGTCCTCCCCCCTTCCCCCCCCCCTTCCCTTTGGACTATGGTAGCCCAAGGAATAGCAATGATGTGATGTAAAAGTTAAGATGTCATTTACTAAGAAGCTGCTCCAGAAAAATGAGGCAGCCAAAGAGCACCTTGGGTGCGTTGTTTCTGGAAGACTGAAAATCCCCAAGGAAAGCAAGAAGCCTGCCAGATTTTTTTAAAGCACAATTATCCAACAGGCTTGGAATCAAATCAGGACTTTCACAAAGCAGGGAGTTTTATGTTTTCAGTGTGTGTCTTCAAACCATGTAACAATGAGACCATTTGAACCGGAATAAGTAGTCCAACAAAAAAGGGTAGGCAGTCGGCAATGATGAAGAGAATTATTGATTCAGATATTTTGATATAATCATGAAAATCTAACGGCCCCTCATTTCCAGGGTAAATTGAGATTATGCAAAAGAA
Organism: Sarcophilus harrisii; assembly: GCF_902635505.1. Taxonomy (NCBI): domain Eukaryota; kingdom Metazoa; phylum Chordata; class Mammalia; order Dasyuromorphia; family Dasyuridae; genus Sarcophilus; species Sarcophilus harrisii. Next base: position 189,597,774 of record NC_045429.1, read on the forward strand.
GAAAAAATGAAGCTTTTTCTCCTTTATAAAAAACTTTTCTTTTAATACTAATTGAATAGCATCTCTCAAAAATAATTAAATGAGAAAAATAAGGAATGGTTGGTTGGTTATTGGCCTTTGCTCTTAAAGAAAACCAAAACAACAATACTATGTTAGAATCAAGTTAGTGTGGCTGACCAGACCAATATAAGCTAGGAATGCTCTGCTATAGGTCAGACACATAGTCCCTGTGAAATTTTGGGTTGGACTCTCATAACTTCATCTCACATTTCTTCTGAGCTAATTCAATTTTACTTTCCTCAGAGAGCACAGCACCTTCTCTGTTGAGGGAACGAAATGCTGGGCAGTCCTGTGCCTGTGTCTCCCATATCATGCCATCAATTCTAAAGTTCTTGAGGGTGACCTTGAGAATTTCCTTGTATTACTTTTTCTGACCACTATGTAGAGCCTTTGCCCAGTATGAATTCTCCATAAAATAGTATTTTAAGCAAGTGTACATTTGATATTTGAACAATGTGGCCAGTACAATGAAATTGCAATAGAGTTTAGTTTGAGAAAAGACCTGGATGTCTGGTATCTCTTCTCCTTCCAAATGATCTTCAGAATCTTCCTAAAACAGAATTCAAATGGAAGTGAAAAACTTTGCAAAAGAAGGAAAAATCAAACTTTTTGAAGGTATTTGCTATTTTAAACTACAAATTTACATAGCATCTCCCAAACAATCAAATGAGAAAAATAAGGAATAAAATAAAATCTTAAAAAAAGGCTTCACTTAAACTACTTAGAATTGGCTAAAAGGGAATTAAAATAGTAAATAATTGCTTATTTCCTGTGATTCCTTTGCCATTTATGTACTTAAAATTTTGTTGCTTTTTAGTCTGTGTTTGTCCTGATTCTGGGCCTCTGGAATTACTTTATGTAAATTTCTTTCTTTATTGCTTTGTATTCATATTTATCATTTTTATGACACAATAATACTTTGTTACATAGATATCAATCAACAAATATTTATTAAATACCTGGTTATGCATCAAAAATCTGATGATAACATAACAGCTAGCATTTATCAAATGTTTTGAGAAAGTCAAACAATTGGTCAAAGTGAATCAATCAGCAACTATTTTTAAGTTTTATGTCAAGCACTCTATTAGATAATGGGGATTTAAAATACAAATTCCTGTCCTCAAAGAGCTTATACTTTACTAGGGAAATATAGAATTCTCACAGATATGGAATATAAAACATTTTCAAAATTAGAACTCTGGGACATGGAGAAGAGCACTAATAACCAACACAGGATCAGGAAATTACCCCTTGAAGGAAGTGATTACACTTGAAGAAAACTAGGGGAATCAGCTAGTTGTGACCCAGCAAAGTACAGGCTAGAACATAGAGTAAATAAAAGAGTTAAATAAATAATAATGGAAAAGAATGTTAATAGACAAAACCCACCTTTAATCTTTAAATAACTATAATAATAGCATTTGTAGATAGCTTTAAAGTTTATCACATGTTGACTCAATTGATGCTCACAACTATGATATGTGGAGTTAGTGCTTTTCATTACCCCATTTTACAATGAGAAAAGTGAGGCATAAAAAGGTTACTTGACTGAAACAAGATTCCAATTAAGGTCTTTTCTCTTCACCACCAAGCTACCTAATACACAATATTATAATATGAGGCAATGTGACATAATATAACGTGATATAACTTGACATGATATATTATATGATGATATAACATGACATGATGTATTATATAATATTATATAGCATGGTATAATATAATATAATATCATGTCATGTCATTTAATATATCATTATATATATATATATAATTAACAATTATATAGTGCTTATTGTGGGCCAGGCACTGTGCTGAAAGCTCCAATCGTTATCTTATGTAATCCTCATAACAATCCTGGGAGGTAGGTACCATTATTATCCCCATTTTGTAGATGAGGAAACTGGATCCTGAGGTCATGCTCAATGTTTGAGGTTGTAATTGAACTTGGGTCTCTATGTACTCTATCCACAATATTACCTAGTTGCTCCCCCCCCCCCATTCAATAGAATATGAATTTATAATAAAAGTAGACATAGCATTAATTATTATTTTTCAAAATACGGTGTTTTCTTTTATAGTGTACTACCATCCCCTGTTCCTCTCTCCTTCCCCCCACTGAACAATTTAAAAATAAGAAAGCTCTGATTACATATATAGTCTGGCAAAAAAAAATTACAACATTGTCTATGTCTAAAAATATATTCTCTTGAATTTTTATCATATCTCTAGCCTTTTTCATCTTCATCTTTTTGGACTCAAGGTTATCAAAGTATTTATTGGCCAGAATCCTAAAGCATTTCAAAGTTGCATTTCTTTAAAATGTTGTTATTATTGAATAAATTATTCTAATTCTGCTCACTTCGTTCTATACCATGGTTCTTGGGGATCTTTTCTATGTTAGTGGTTAGTGTTGTTGTGAGAATCAAGTGAAATAATATTGATAAAGTGCTTTCTATGTGCCTGGCACATAGAACAAGCTTTATAATTAATATGACTCTGAACTTTTTTTGTTCTGATAACTGTATATAATTGGCTTCCCTTGTAATCCTTTAAATTTTATTTTATGCATTTAAAAACACTATGGGAAGGGGTCCGTAGGTATCAACAGACTCCTCGAAGAATCCATGACATAAACAAGAATTGTTCTATGTACAAATTTAGCTCTTTTTGAGGTTCGTGTTTCCACTTCCCATGTAACAAAACAAAACTGTCCTTCCCGGATCTGGAGCAAACTAAAATGATACAAGTGACATTTCCATGAACCTTGACCTCCTGGCGTTTTTCTCAGGCTCTGTAATTGGTGAATTGCTCTGGGTTTTGAATATAACTGGCTTTTGAATCCTTACCTTCTCTTATCTGTTTACCCACAATCATGCCTCTTGTGGATTGAAATACTTGCTTTTTTGAAAGCAGTTAGAAAGCAATGCTTGTTATGTCCCTTTCAGATCTTTGGGAACTTATTCTGATTTTATTGGGATTTTTTAATGCCCCACCTTTAAATTTGGCAGCATCTGAAATATTTCCTGATTTTTCTTTTTAGTAATTCAATCAACAAACTTTATTAAGAGCCTCCTGTGTGAACAGGCCTAAGTCATTTAATTTTTCAATGCCTTTGTTTCCTTGTCTAAGGAAAAATGAGGCAAAAATAAAAGAAGTTGGATGGGACAACTTCTAAGGTCCCTTCTAATTGTAAATCTATGAACCTGTGATTCCTTCTTAGGAGTTGTTTTCCTTCTATTCTGCTTCTCTATACAGACTTCAAAAAGACACTTGAGAATGAGGAGGTTCTTCCCTAATATAACTGAACCTATGGAGGATCCATCTATTTTGTGCTTGAGATGGATGCATGTAGGATAGAGCCCCAGAGCCAGGGGGATATTTGTTTCATGGAGGAAAAAAAAAATAATTTTGTCATACTCACATTTGCCTCTTCATTTTATATCCAGTCTTGGTATTTTGTTATGTTATTCTCCTATTGAATAAAGATAGTTAATACCTACCAAGGTAAGTGAATTTAGCCAAGCCTATTCTTAGATTGCTCCTTATGGAATGAATTAAGCTGGTTTAATAGTAATAACTTACATTTTTATAGTGTTTTTAAATTTTACAACCTGTTTTCCTTACCTCCTGGAGTGCCTACTTTTAGTGATAGATGAGATCCTTGAAAGTTCGGGGTAAAGCAAATTTTCTTAATTTGGATACTATTCTAAATAGGAAAAAGGGAGGGCTTCCTATTTAATCATGTCCTGGTGTGAATCCTTTAGCAAGTAAATGTATATATCCTAAGTTCAGATTTTTGTACAGACTATTTTCTAACAGCAGAACACACCTATAAAGCTTTCCCAGATTTGTCCCCACAATTTCAATTGTCTACTTTAATCCTCATTAAAAATTTAAAATTGTCACATGTTAAAGAGACAATAGAATCAGAAAGTCCAAGTTTCAAATCTCACCCCTGACTGTTACTATTTATCTACCCACTTTTCTATGACTTACGCAACTCTTTATCTTCTTTGTTGGTGAAAGGATTTCCCATTTAGAGAGTTCCCCACAATGATGAGTTCACATTGTCTTCATGTAAGCAGGTACTGTTTGTTTAGTGCTGGCCCATTTCCTCATCTCTCTAGAAAGTCTTTGTAGAGGAAATTAAAATATAGTGATGATTCAGCATAAATATGAAAGGTAGCTAGGCTATATTGTCTCAGAATCATAAAACATCAAAGTTAAGTCTAACCTGTGTTTGAACAAAAATCTCTGCAACATCTCCATATGGTTACTTCTTTTTGGAAATGCACTTGGATCAGTCACTTATTACTTTACATATAGTCCATTTGGGGGAACCTATAATTATAAAAACATCTTTCCTTTATAGATCTGTCTTCTAAGATTTTTTTTTTTATTGTAAATAGTATTTGTTTTCAATCTAGAAGAGACCAGAGAGATCTAGCTCAGTTCCCTTATTTTACAAATGAAGAATTTGAAATTGAGAAATCAAGTGTACAAGGTCACCTAATTAGTGAATAATAATGACATTTATATAATGTGCTATGGTTAGAAGAACTTTGTCCTTTAGCCTATTTGAACCTCAAAACAGACAATGCATCATTATCTCCATTTTACAAATGAGAAAACTGATTTTGGTAAATATTATAAAGAGAATTTGAATCCTTTTATGCCTCTTTTCTCACTGCCTGTTAGATCAGATCTCTTGACTCCCATTCTAGTACCTCTTCTACTAATGCATAGGGTGCAGAAAAAAGCTGCACATTAAACAGATGATACCACCTTGGCTCATTAGCATAGGTTGGCTGCTAAGATGATGAATTTGGGGGCTACTGCAACACATGAAGCAAAATTTAAAAATATTCTCCCCCTCTTTAAAAAAATATTTTCACATACATTATCCTTGTTTTACCCTCACAGTTGCTTCATGAATTAAGCAAGGCAAATATTTTTATCTCTGCTTGACAGATGAAAAAGTCAAGACAAAAAAGTCACAAAATTAACTCCACTGATATATAATTCAGGATCTTAGTTTCTAGACCAGAAGATTGTCTATGAAGATCAGATTTCATATTAGCATATGATTCTGTGATTTTATTAATGGAAAATGATTCAATTAATGTGGAGGATTCCCAGTGTAGAAATTGCCTCGATTGATCAATATTAGCAACAATATATTAGCAATTTATGGTCTTTCGGGTTGTCTTAGAGAGAGAGAGAGACAGAGAGACAGACACCTGAATCAAGGTCTAATTCTTAGGTTAGCCTCCTATCCCCTAGGATAAAGTGCCTCTGGGAGAGCAAATAGTTTGCTAGCATTCTTTATCCTTTATTTAAAAAAAAAAAAAAAAAAATCTATGCCTGAGTGTTCTTCCCAAAGACCAGGAAAATTTTGATGTCTACAGAGAAGTTGTTTCCTTCTGTTTTTTGTTCTATTCTGTTCTGTTTTCCCCAAATGTAAAATCTCTCTACCTGCATCTGCCTTATAGACAATGAAAACCAAAGATGTGACATGTATTGCAGAAGAGCTCCATAGTACTGCGTCAGTCTATTGGGACCTTCTGGAATAAGCAATGAATGGTCCACTGAATCCGATAAGATGGGAATTAAAGCCTCTTTTCCCTTAAATCCTTACCACCCCACAGGTGTGGGCATTATGCAAATAGAAGCTCTCTGCACACAAATGTGGCAGCTATTTTTGTTATGCCAGTGTAATATTTAAAAGCAAACATTTAACGGGAGGATAACGGCTGCTGAACCTGTATTTGCAGCTGCAGCTGCTCCATCCTCTGGGGAAGCAAAGATGGAGCTTTTCCAACTATTCATAAAGGGTGAGCATGGAGGGGGCTGAGAACTTACTCCAGCATAATAGTGCACAGTAAAATTTTGTTTCTCTCTCCGCCTTCTCTAGCTCAGAAGTTAAGCTACAAAGGGATTTTTCTGCCTTCAAAATCTAGGTTGATTTCTCCATGAGGGTCATTCTGGCTACCTCATTTCTTTGATGAGCAGGATCACATGTGTTTGGGGAAATGAGAGAAAAATGGTATTTTTAGACCTCTGAACAATTAAGGTCCTATCTGTTCTCGGACCTTACTGGTTCTCTCCACAAAAAAAGACATTAGTCACTCTAAACTGTAAAGGTACTACTGTTGTGCTTAAAGCAGGGCTGCCATTAGAATTAAATTTTAATCGAAATCGGATGCCAGTCTCCAAAGGATTCTCATGTCCCTTTTCATTCCCTATCCCCTTTGTCTCCTCTCTTTTTCTCTTGTTCTTTCAGACCCTCCCCTCAACTACTTTTTCTAGCCTAATCATAAGACAACTGTGTGCTATGCTTTGACCTTTCTCTCTCTTTTTTTTTCTCCTCCTGTTTGGCCCACTTCCTCAACAATAAGGACAAAGGAATTTCCGCAGTCTCTTGGGATTCTCTGGAATGAGATCTGACCCACAGTACATGCAGAACATGAAATCAGTAGAAATGCAAAATGTTTTAATGATTACATTGCCATCTACACAATTTGCCATAAATAAGAGAGGAAAATACTAGTTTCAAGAAACCAATAGCTGGGTGAAGGGAAGCCATTCTATTTTCAATTATTTACTAGGGGAAAAATAAACACCCATAATTGAAATTACATTATAAAATTGCCACTTCTACTGCCTGAGGGCAGGTTCCTAGAAATATAATGTTTGGTTCCTGATTAAAAGGGGGAAAATATATATGTATCTCTATATTGCACCCACACACACACACACACACACACACACCTTCTCTTTCAAGAGAAACACACACACTGCTACATCGTGTGCTGATTGGGATCAAGAAATAAGCTTCCAGAAGAGGAGGGGCCAGCTGCCCTTGACTGGAGAGTGATGAGGGGCCAATCCACATAGATAGTCTTAGCACAGCCTTTCCTTTCAGACTACAGCCAGCAAGCATCACAGAGGGAAAATATCTTTGTTTATTTGTTTATTGATTGATCCATTGATTTCATATTTATGTAGCTGCTACAGAGACCCGGCTTAACACATAATAAGAGGATCATAGAGTAAAGTGAGAAAAAAAGGAGACAAATGCAGAGGTGAAATTACATGATTTTTTTTGTTACTAGGATCTAGAATTTATCTCATTGAATTTAACCCTCACCTTGGATTTAGATAGTAAGACCAAAGCAGAGATGGTGATGAAAGTAAGCATTTTTATATAGCACTTTCTAGTTTGCAAAACACTTCATGGATTTGAGACTACCATGTTGTAGAATGATAAAGATGCCCTTTCAGGCAATAGTGTCTTCCTCATAATATGTTGTCAGAGTTTGATTTCAAGGATGAAACTTACCTGTTTGTGACAGGTAATATCCAACATATTTATTCACTTTGCTCCCTTCCATTGCATTCTAAATTAGAAATAAAATAACTTCCAGTTCAATTAAAAATATCATGAAAAAACTTTCTTATAGATATAGTGGCCATCTTTTCCAAAAAACAAAAATCAAGACATATAGACTATTTTTAATTTGAAAAAAGAAGCATTATGTCAGTCTATATGTCTCTATCAATGGATAGAGTTCTGGGCTTGGAGTCAGGGAGATTCATTTTCTTGAATTCAAATATGGCCTTAGACACTTACTATGTGGCCCTGAGCAAGAATTCTGTCTGAGCCAGTTTCTTCATCTGCAAAATAAGTTGAAAAAGGAAATGGTAAACCACTCTATTATCTCTATTTAAAAAATAAGACTTTATGACCCAAATGAGTTGGCCACTATGGAAAATGATTCAACAACAATAAAATTCTTTTCTTGAAGTAAAGATTATCCATAAAAATTTAGGAAATATGTTCATTATCTACATAGGATACTTAGGAATGTCCTGTCCCAGTTAAAATTCTGGACCCTACTTTCTCTGCTTTAGGTTCATTTCCTGTACTTTTCTCACAGATAGCATGATGCTAGCTCATTGTAGCTAACTTGCATGAATGGCCAGGAATTATCTGGCCCCTGGGATATCAATATCGCAAGCGATTGAATTCATCCCAATAATAAATTATGATTTCATGTTCAGGTAGTAACATTAGTCAGCATATTTTATTGAATGTTAATTGACATTGCATTTCTACAGTGAATGCAATTATGTTTTCTACTCTGTTCTGTTAATGAATTTTATTTTTAATTTCCAGAAAATTTAAATCTGGGAATATGTATTTAGTTCTTTAGAGGTTTTTATTCAGTCTTAGTTTTAGAAGAGTTACTGGGAGAGGCAGCTGGTGGCACAATAGATAAGAGTGCTAGGCTTGGAGTCAAATTTAGCCTCAGACACTCAGATACTAGCTGTGTGTCTTGACAAGACACTTAACCTCCCTTTGTCTCAGTTTCCTGAACTGTAAAAATGAGCATAATAACAGTACCTATTTTGCAAGTTATTGTGAGTCTTGAATGAGATAATATTCATAAAGTGTTTAACACCTGACACCTAGTAGATGCTATGTAAATGCTTATTCCCTACACCCTACCCCCACTGGTCCCAATTCAACCATCAATTAGCTGTATGACCTATGTATGATTTATATAAAGTCACCCAACATGGCCTCAAATGGCCTCTAAAATGAATGGGTTGAGCGAGATGATCCCTTCTAGTTCCAGCTTATTCTAGCTTGGCCTGGATTTGTTTTTAACTGTATTCTCGAAATTTTCACAATTTGTTAAATATACTTTACTGTTTAATATGGTTGGGGTAATACACAGATTTTGGAGAATACATAAACTTGAGAAGAAATGACACTTCAATATAATTGATGGGCAGTATTTTATACATTTTAAAAAACATTATTCTGAAAAGAGATCCATAGACTTCATTAGCTTATCAAAGTGGTCCAAAACTTTAAAAAAAGATTAAGAACTCCTCACCTAGAGCATCATTTATATTTATTTATACATAGTATCCCCAAAGTTCTCAGTAAAGCTTTAACTTTTAACAAAAGCTTAAAAAATGAAGTTAGTAAAAGCTCAAAACGGTACTAAAGCTTTTGGAACACTGTTTTTTGTTTTTTGTTTTTTGGATGCTTTAGGTTTTAAAAAAACATTTTATTTCATTTGATCTTCATAATAATCTGTTAGTTTGTCACTACAGCCATTATTATCCTTATTTGACAAATAAGGAAACTAAGGCAAGACTAGAAACAGGATTCAAACTTCCTGATTTCTGTACCAGTGTTCTTTTCTTTTTCATACATACATACACACACACACACATATACACAGTTTAATCAACAAACTATTACATTGCATAGAAATCAAGAATAATAACTTGCCTCTAAGTTTGTATCTCCCTTGGCTCATTTCTACTCAGGAATCATGGCTATTTCCATTAACTTAGCTATATAGTAACATTTCATATTCATCATTTCCATCTCTCTTCTTAGTTATTCAAAATTCAGAGATGTCTGTAGAGACAAATCATGACCACAGTAAGACTTTAGATTCATACTTTTAACTTAAAGATTTGTTGGTAGAAATTTGTCTTTACTATCTTAGGTTTATATGATCTTATAACCTTTATTATTCCTTGGTTTCAAATAACTGCTTAATTTTCCTCTTTATATACTGTTTAAATAAGTCTCACAGAGCATTAATGATTTCTTTCCATGAGTCACTATAAACCCTCTATGATGAAGTTTGACCAGAGTTTCTTGTGATATCTTTATACCCCTCCCTGCCTGCCCCTCTGGCTTGTTTGCTCAAAATGGGCAGTTACTTCTGGGCCATGACCTTGCTACTCAGAGCTGCCATATTCTCTTTTTTCACTATGCTAGAAAACCTCATAGGCCCAGAGATGAACTGGTAGATTCAGTTTTATTAAAGTGAAAGGAGAGAATATGAGAAACTCTAGAAAAGAGACCCCTTGTCAGGTGGTAGGAAAAATTTTCCAAATCTATCATTTGGGGATATTTTCAGGGAACAGCTGTATAATCCCTAGTAAGTGGCTTTTGCCACTGAAATCAAGCAGTTTAAATTAGATTCCAGAGAGCAGTTTAAATTGGAATCCTCTACCATCACTCCCTTCTCTTAACTCTTCCCTGTTCTTCATCTTTAACTTCATCCTCAGAGGTTAGGTACATTTTAGACTTCTTTCAACAGAGTAATTGAGGACTTATAAAGAGATATCTTTAAAATTCCCCTTTCTTTGACCAAACCAGCCATACTTTCAGACTTATGTAAAATTGACTTCGGTGGATTAACCTGAACTCAGCCATTGCCTCATGTCTGACCATAAAATGAGAGAGGACCCTGGGAACTTTGAGGACTCCGGTTTGGCAATGGAGAACAGTTTTTTCAGCTGGACTCCTCCCCATGCCTTCACTAAGACCCATTTCTTCTACTGATTTAAGAATAAAATCTTCAGGGCTGACCATCTATACAACCTCAAGTCTAAAAGGTATTACAAAAATGTTAGCCTACCGATTCTTAAAATTTAATTTAAGTGTTTTGCTACATTTTAAGTTCTAATCTACCTCTCTGTGAACCTCACCACCCCATACTAGAGAAAACTGAAAACTGCCATTTCTCACACACACACACATCTTTATGTTCTTTAAAATTCCCCTTCATTTGACACACCCAGATATATGTGTATGTATTTATATTTATGTAAATACATATTTGCACACATATATTTATACACACACATACATATATGTATATATATGTAAAACCAAACATATGTAAAAAAAATAACTTACCTATTTCTACTTATCAGTTCTTTCTCTGGAGCTAACTAGCATCTTCTTCATAGGTCCTCTAATGGTTGATTTAAGTATTTATAATAGAATAACTTAGTTGTTCACAACTATTCTTTGAACTATACTGTTGTTACTATATCCAAATTTCTTTTGGTTCTGAGACTATCGATTGTAATTGTAATTGTCTATCTCTTTATGTCTAAGTTAAATTCTAACATTCAGCCTAATTATTTCCTGGCCCTAACTTAAATTAGGCAAAGGATAGATAAGGTTATTTGGGCTTTATCTTTAGATGAATCTGATTTGGTTATCTACCATCTCTGGGATCAAACAAGATTCCAAATCTCTATTAGTCTACAAAAGTCTGCTAGTATAGCCAACCCAGTGATTATGGCAGCACTAATATGGTGAAATGCCCGCGATCCTGTGGGGAGGAACATAAATTAAAAGGCTGATAATATTTCATGGAGCCACAGGAGAGATCCATGTTGTCAAGAATGAACTACTTGTGGCTGTCTAAAAACAATAGTTTATTTCCAGTGGATGATCTTTTGGGTTGTTCATGCAGTGATTAGCACCTAGTTCCCTCATGGATCTCCAGTCAACTACCCCTGGCGTTAAATACTTTATATATTGGTCAGAACCTCCTCTCCAAACCATAGCTCATGGGCTTTGTGGTGCTTCTCCATTAAACATTATTTAGCAGCAAAGGTATTTTGTAATACAGAAAACATGGCACAATAAATAGACTACCAGCTTGGAGTCAGGAAGGTTCATCTTTCTAAGTTCAAATCCTACCTCAGATATATATGTGACCCTCAGAAAATCACTTAACTTGCTTGCCTCTGTTTATCTGTAAAATGACTGGAGAATCCTATATGGAGTCATGTAGACTTTAAAGTATCTGAACAACAACAAATACAATAAAATTATATTTCCACATAATATTTAGCTCTTTCTCCTACAAATATTCAGTCCTTAAGAGAAGTGGTACCATGGGAAAGTGAAACCTTCATGTGTGTACATGGGCAAACATTTATAGAGAGCATTGTGGTCCAGACAACTGAATGAAAAAGCGTAACAGCAGAGACTGAGTGAACAGGGCATATACGTGGAGGAAAATCTCATTCTCCTGTTATTGCAATTCTGCCGTTGTCTTCTGTTCATGTCAAGCCCCTGTTGGGCTTCAGCTGTAGTCAACAACAGCCGTGCTATCTTTCCAGCTACCTGCTATTCAGTCCTCCACTTGATGGAGATAACGTGATTAGAAAGCCCCTTTCTTCAAAGGCGAGCCGTAGCTCTCTTCAGTCAGCCTTCTCAGCCAATGTTTATTACTTGTAGCTAGAAGAGAGAGAATATTCAGCAGAGAGAAGTGCTGAGGTGATACTTCTCATCCCACTGTGCAAAGCTAAACATTTTTATGTGCTTCAAAGGAAAGAAAAATCAAATGAGAGTCTTTAGACATGATTAAAAAAGGTATATAGTTGGGAAATTGATGGAGAAACAGAAAGTAAACACAGTGAAGGTATATGCACTGAGGTTCGGCAGCTATTATAGAGGTGGGCTTATTAGGATGTTCTAAGAAAGAAGTAAATTAGCAGATAATTCACGATAGCAAATAGTACAAATCTTTCTAGTATTCTGCCTGAAGCAATGTTTCCTGCAAGCCTGCCTATTCCTATACTCCATCAGGATGGTAATATCTAATCTGTTCCTAGCCCTTGCAATAATGGCAAGTTTCCAGAGAAACAGAAGTAGTAATTCAGTAATAATTTTATTCCAAAACCCTTTTCAATTGTCATAAAACTGTTGTTACATTATAAACTATTTTGTGGGATTCTTTTCATTTTATTTTTAATAAACATTATTTAGAGCTTTTAAACTCCTAGTTGATTATAAGAAGTAATGTTTTCAGACTAAAAGCATCTCTAGTTTAGAGGACATCTGTCAGTCAGTCAATAAGCATTTGTTAAGCCCTTATTATGTGCCAGACATTTCACTAAGCTCTGAGGATACAAAGGTAAAAAATAGTTTAAAATCTGATACTGATTTCCTTTAGTATTCTTATTCTTATTCCTCCAAATGAATTTTTTTTCCTGATTCAGAAAAATAAAATTTATTGGCAATTTAATTTGGATAGCATTGAATAGATAAATTAGATTAGGTAACTCAAGGAGCTGATATTCTAATGAAGTGACAATGTGTAAATAACCTATTGCTTTCCAAGAAGATGGCAGGTAATATTGGAGGTGGGAGTGAAAGGTGCAGCTAGGTGGTGCAGTGGATAGAATGCCAGACCTTGAATCAAGAGACTCCTTTCTGAGTTTACATCTGGCCTTAAACTACTTACTAGCTATGTGATCCTGGGCAAGTCACTTAAACATGTTTCCCTCAGCATCCTCATCTGTCATTCCAAAACCCTTTTCAATAAACTATTTTGTGGAATTCTTTTCATTTTATTTTTCAAAAACATAATTTAGAGTTTTTAAAATCTTAATTGATTATAGGAAGGTAATATTTATGTAAAATGAACTGGAGAAGGAAATGGAGAAGCGCTCCAGTATTTTTGTCAAGAAAAACCCAAGTTTGGTCATAAAGAGTCAATCATGATTTTGAAATGAGTGAATAAACAATATCAGAGCGAAAGGTCAATGGGGTATGAATTTAATCCTGAAAGAAGTCAGGGAACCTATGAGTCAGAAGTGATAATTTCAGGCACATGAGGAATAGCCAATGTAAAGACACAGAGGTGGATAGCTGTATGTGGTAGGGTAGTGTAGCTGTGTCATAGAGTGCATTGAGAGGAGTAGTCTAAGAAGACCAAAAAGGTAGAAAAGAGCTAAGTTGTAAAGAACTTAAATGCCAAACAGAGAATGTCATATTGTAACTTGGAGGTAATAGAGACTTTTTTGAGTAATGGTATGGTCAAAATAACACGGTTTTTAAGGAAAATCACTTTAACAGTTGAGTAGAACATGAATTGGAACAGAGAAAAAAAACCAAATGTCTGATGTTGGTCTGATTCTTCAGATAATTTGGAGCTATGTGGTAAATTCTACATGCTTATAATCACAACTAAATGATTAATTTTTTAAAAGCTTGAATCACAAAAATGGAGATAAGAGGGTACGGAGAGATGCTTTAGAACAAAATATATCTATTTGTTCTTTTTCATTTATAATTGAGTCCAAATCCAAGACAATAAAAACATTTTAAAATTAAAATTATATGAAGCCATTCTTAGAAATAACTCTTTCCTTTTTACATGTTTCATCATTAGTTTAAAATTTTCCCCAATCTAAATCCTGACTTTATTCATTATTCTTTTGAAAGCCCTCTAAATGTCCTGTACATTTCTGCTCCAGGGATTGAAAGGGCAATAATGAATTTGAGAGAATCCCTCAAATATCCTTTCCATTCTGATGCACTGATAGTACTTTCGCAAATCTTCACTGTAAAAGACCATTATGAGAATGTGTCTGTTCTACTGAGGACTTAACATTACTCTTAAGGAAAGAGCCAGTATTGCTATACCAAAAATCAGTCATAATTATACTCCCCATATTTTATTCATTTTATTTCTCAAACTTTAAACTTAATTGGTAGTAAAGTTAATTAAATCAGTCTCTGACCTCATCTCTATGGGTATTTGTTTTGGTGATACATACTGCAACCCACTGATGCCTTCTCAGTTTGTACCCATGTCACCAAACAAATCTGCTATAGGAAATTTACCAGTGATGTGTTGGAGCTGCCTCGTAGCCAATTGTTAATAAAAATCAGAGTTTAGTCTATTGTTTTGTTGGTTGTTTAGACTTAATAAAGGGATGAAGAAAATGTTAATGATGTGGATTAAACATAAAAGTATATTCTGTTTTCCTCCTCCCCATAGATACCAGATAGTTTTGATAATTGCTACCTTATAATAAGTTTAAAATCTGATACTGATTTCCTTTGATATTCTTGTTCTAGTTCCTCCAAATGAATTTTATTTTTTTCTAATTCAGTAAAATAATTTTTTTGGTAATTTAATTGGGATGACATTGAATATATAAATTAGATTAGATAAAACGACAATTATATTGGCCCTGCCTACCCATAGACAATTAATATTTCTCCACTTAATTAAATCTGATTTTATTTATATAGTTTTTTCATATAATTTTTTTATATCATTCCTGGGTTTGTTTTGTCAGGTTTTTTCCCAAGTAGTTTAATCTGAGTTATTTTAAATGAGTTATTCCTCTATCTCTGTTTTCTTTGTGACATTCATATGGATTTACTTGCATAGAACATGTTGTTATAGGATCATAGGACCTGAACTGGATGGACCTCAGAAACCATCTAATCCAGCCCCCTCATTTTATAAATGAGGAAAAGGGGGCCCAGAAAGATTAAATGATTGCCCAAAGTAACATAAGTAGCAAGTGAGGGTGTTATAGTAGTAAAAAGAGTAGAGAATTGAGAGGGGAAAGGTGATGACAGGAACCTCTCCATATATACTGTTACTTTTATTTTATCGAAATTGGTTTGGGTCAGGAAGCAGGAATATAGGGAATGATGATTAGCCAATAGAAAAATTGTAGCAATACCATAGCTGTTTTAGATGAGCCCTGACTTCTTTCAAACCCACTTGCATAACATTACCTTAATTTTCCCCAAGTGCAACCTCTTCCTCCCCATCTCTTAACCCCTATATTGTCTGCCTCCTTAAAATAGATTATGCTCATCCCCATTTCCTCCCAAGATGAAACTATATATATATATATATATATAGCCATTTGTCATTTTCAGCTTTGGGTACATTGTTGGTACAGAATAGTGGTATAGATCTGTGGTGGAGAAGGAAATGAGCCAGAACTTTTGGTACATGATGGATGCTTAAAAACACACGCAAACAGTAGCCATACAGTAATTGGATCTCTGTATATTTTAGTTCAAAAATAGAAGTGGGTATAGAAATGTACAAAGCAGGAATATAGGAACTCATACTATGTTTGTTGTATTTGTTTGTTCCTGGTGGGAAGGTGTGGGAAGATACAAAGCAGGGCTCATGATTGATGTTGGCTGAGGTCAGCAGGAGAAAAGTGGAATTGAGCAAAAGAGACAAAAGGAGAAAACAATTATGTGACTAAAGAGACTGAATAGGAGAGCTGGACAGAAACAGGTGGTGGCAATTTCACACAGCAGAAAAGAGCAAGAATTTCATTTTATTTTATTTAGAGGTGTTTTCTTATCTGTTGATTTAGGTTTATATGATCTCCCCTACTAGAATGTAAACTCCTTGAGGACAGAGCTATTTTAATTTTGTCTTTGTCTCCTCAGGACTAAGCAAATACTAAGCACCTAAGAAATGCTCATTGATTGAATGATTGATAGTCTATGATTATAAGAAAAACTTTAATTGAACTTATCAAAGTGTTTTACCTTTCTTTTTACATTGATTAGAGGATTCTGAAGTACTTACTGTAAGATATGCTTCCAAAATCAGTAAGAAATTATTTTAGATGAACAAAAGATTATCTGAATATTGCAAAAAAAAAATTTTTCAAATGAGATAATAGATACAAAGCAAACTTGAACTATATAAATACTAGTCAAGATGTTGATGATGATAATTACAGAGAAGCAGTCCCTCTCCACTAATATAGGGAGCACTAACAGAACAGAAAGAAAACGTCACTGTCTATCCACTATGTGACCCTGGACAAGTCATTTAACCCTGTTGGCCTCAATTCCCCCCCCTGTAAAATGAGCTGGGAAAGGAAATGGCAAACCATTCCTGCATCTGTCACAAAGAGTTGGATTTGACTGAACAAAAAAATCAATCCCTGTCTCTCTCTCTTTCTCTCTCTCTCTATTCCTGTTTCTCTCCTTTCTCTCTTTCTCTCCTTTATCCCTCTTTTCCTTTTCCCTTCCTCCCTCATTGTCTGCCTGCCTGTCTGTCTGCTTCTGTGTGTGTGTGTCTGTGTGTCTCTGTCTCTGTCTCTGTCTGTCTCTTCTCTGTTTGACTCTGACACTCTCTCTTTCTCCTCTCTCTCTGTCTCTGTGTGTCTATCTCCGTTTCTCTGTCTTTCTCTGTCTCTGTCTCTGATTGTCTCTCTTTCTCTCTCTCTCTTCTGTGTGTGTGTCTGTGTCTCTTTCTCCTCTGTTTTTGACTCTGTCTCCGCAACTTTGATTTGAATTTTTTGTGTCCTCAGACAGCAAATTTCCAAGGTCACCCTGACAGCTGTCAAATTTTATTTGCTCATCTCCCTAATTCCTCCTCAGGGAATGCTGAAACAGAAAAGGAAATGGCTACAGAAGCTTGGGAGCCATGGTACTGAGTACATCCAGTGTCCAGCATAGATTTGGTTTCTCAGTTGAGAGCCTGAGCGTAAATCTTTCCTAATCAAGAAAGTGAAAAGTGTGCCAATCAGCCTACAAAAGGAAGCTCTGGAATAAACCAGAAAAAAGATAAATCAATCTTACTTCACTCTAAGATGTTACAACTGCTTTAAATTAATAAAATAGCAGAGAACTTTGGGAGGATTATTTTTTTTAACTTGAATTAATGAAGAAAAAATATTAAGCATACATCCTATATGCCAAACATTGTGCTAAGCACTTGATCAATAAATTTAAAAAGAAATATATTTCCTACCTTCATATTCCTTCTATTTTAATAGAAGTACTTGATGCATATTGAGTGTCTAGGAGAGCTATTTTGGTTTGGAAAGTGGAGTTCTAGAAGTAGATTGACACACTCTTTCTGGTAGTGGTGTCAGTACTGATTTAATTATGGGTCCAGGATTGAAAAGCAAAGGGGCAGGGGGAAGCAGAGGGGTACAGAGATGGCACAAGAAAGTTGGGAATCCTGGAGTTGAAAGGGTTAAATCTTCCAGGACATGGGCTTTAGTCCCTGTTGCTATTCAAGTGGTGAAAAGGAGAGTAAAATCAAGCATGGCTAGAACCAATTTCAGTGATTGGAATTTTTATCACCTACTTTAGGAAGGAGATATGTTTATCACAAGTTATTGGGGGGGGGGATTTGTTTTTGTTTTTTTTACAGTTAGGTAAACCATACCAAAAGTGGAGAAGAAACATAGGAGAAGGAGAAAAGGCAAAAACAGCAATCCATGCTCTCAAGAAGCTCATTCTAGTAAGGAAATAACATGCAAATACTTCAGTTCTATAAATAAAGCATAGGGAAGATAAATTAAGAAGGAAGGGCACTAACAGCTATAATTTGAACCCAGGTCCTTTAACTACAATTCATCATTTTTCCACTATACCTTATTATTTTAGGTATGAACAGTATTTAGAAAATACAAGTCTAGAAGGAGAAGCAAAATACCCTACTAGTGGTGGAGGAGAAAAGAACAAGAATAGTATTTAAGTAAAAGACAGAAGCCTTGAAATAATGAAGATGAAAGAACATGTGATGCACATGCAGGTCCATTTTTTTTTCCCACTACACTGACAATAAGCGTGTTGAATCAACTTCTGTCAGAACAAGTTATGGCAAGTTCATTTCAGAGTGTGTCATTTAGGGGTTCTGTCACTTCCAAATCTATTTGGATTGCTTTGAATCAGAAGTTGGACATGGGGCAAGCCAGGCTTAGGTCGCCTGGAAGTTTATAAGGCAAGCAATTAACAAGTTGATTATATGAGCTCTCAAGATAATGCTTCATCTTCTAGTCCTTTAAAAAAGCTTCAGCTTGTATCCAGAACTCCATTTATTAGTGAATTGCATGTAAGCAGTGGGGTATTTAACTTAAACTCAACAGGTCAGGTCTCTGCCTTTACTGCACCACTAATTAGTTGTGACATTGGACAGGAGTACTAGTCTCTTTAGAGCTTTGGTTTCTTTCTCTTTGAACAAGAAGATTGTGGGTTGTACAATGAGAAGACCACAAGTTTTCAAGTCAACAGAAAAACTGTGTTTGAATTTTGGTGAATTCTATGACTTATTTCTTATTTCCAGTATATCCTGTTAATAACTAGTTTGTATATGTAGGTTTCCCTTCCACATCATGGAGATTGGAGATCATTCCCCTCCCCCCCCCCCCCCCCCCAGATCTGGAAAATTCTTGTAAAATTTTTGACCTTCCTTTTGTAGCAGAGAAGAAATCTGAATTATTATAGTATTAAAAGATAAAAATATATTCATGTTTGTACAACACTATACACCGATTTTATGCATTTCTGAGTTTTTAAATTTTTTTTTCTGTCATCTGCTGTTCTTTTGCATGTCATCCACAGCTTCTGCAAAAATTCCCCAAAATTCCCATTTACTCTCATACCTATGGGGAAAATTTCAATGTAGATGGAATAAATCTAGTTGTTTGCATATTGCATATTAGACTGTGAACTCCTTGAAAGCAGAGACTTTTTATCTTTGTTGGCAGCCTCAGCACTTAAAAGAAACATTAAGAGAGGTTTATTGATTGCCTATGCAATTGGGCAAGATTGCTAGAGATCAGTTTTCTCATTTGTATAATAGAGGGGTGGACCAGATGGTAGTTGGGTCTTATTCTTCATGACCCCATTTGGGGTTTTCTTGACAAATATACTGAGTTGTTTGCCATATCTTTCTCCATTTTGTTTTACAGATGAGGAAACTGAGGCAAACATGGTTAAGTGAATTGCCCAGAGTCACACAGCTATTTAATCAGCTTTCTAAGGAGTCAGTGAAGCAATTTCAAGGGAGACTCCTGAAGAGATCATAGATTAGATCCTTGTGAAGCAGTATGGAGAAACAATTATATCTTTTCACTAACCTCTGACTGGAATTTAGCATTTCTTTTCCATTATTTAAAAATATAATTCTAAGAATAAGTCCATTTGTTTTCAGTTGTATTCAACTTTTTGTGACCCTTTTTGGAGATTTTCTTGGCAAAAACACTGGACTTATTTGCCATTTCTTTCTCCAACTCATTTTATAAATGAGGAAATGGAGGTAAACAGGGTTAAGTAATTTGCCCAGGGTAACACAACTGCTAAGTATCTGAGGCCAGAATTTGAACTTGGGTCTTTCTAACTCCAGGTCCAGAATGCTATTTTAACTGCCCAGAATAGTTTCATAAGGTTCACCAGGCAATTGGTAGAAATTTATTAAGCACCTGCCATCTGGGGGAGAAGGTGGAGGGAGGGAGGGGAAAAATCGGAACAGAAGTGAGTACAAGGGATAATGTTGTAAAAAATTACCCTGGCATGGGTTCTGTCAATAAAAAGTTATTTTAAAAAATAATAAAATAAAACAACTCAGAGATATCACTAGGAAAAAAAAAGAAATTTATTAAGCACCTACTGTGTGCCAGGCACTGTGCTAAATATTAGAAATTGCCAAAAGGGGTCATTATATAAGGAAAAGTCGAAGAATTCCTGCTCACTAGATGATCTCTAAGTTTCTCTAAATCTGTGATCCTGCAATACTATACTAAAATCAATTTTAGTCATCAAAAATCTATTACCCATAGCATTAGCCTACAGAAGCACTTAAAGCAACAAACTTTTTTCCAGAGAAAGTTATAAGTCCATAATAGATTGATGTTCATTAGTAGTCAAGCAGGAATTAGCCAAAGTTAAGAGTTTAATGCAAGTGAAAACATCCATCTAAAAGTGAATATGTTTTTCATCTTTAATTGCATCTTTCTTGTCTGACTTGATAAATTAAAAATTTTTCTACCAAAAAAAGAGTAATTATTTCTACCAAAAAAAGAGTAAATAATGTTGCTACTTTTGTAGGTGGGAGTAGGAAAGGCTATAGGTTAGGGTACACAGCATCCATGGAACAGATTGCTTTGCTAGTAGGATGGTATACAACCATCTGGATTGATAAGGATTCTGGTAATGAGAGCTCAGAGGTCAAATCAGAGTAGGCCAGGAGTCATTTATGATCATGCAGCAAGCAAGAGGCATGTCCAGGGAAACACAGGACAGAAGTACCAGAATGTCAATATTCAAAGGACAAAACAGACAAACCTGATCTATAATCCCAGGAAATAGATATCCCAATAAGTTGAGGGAATACAAATGATGTTCTTCTCATTTGCACTTGCTTAAGCACAAAGACTACTCCTCACACATTTTTCACATTAGCATTTGAGGTTAACCCTAACTCTAGATATTCATCATGAGCTCTGACTGTAGATAGTTCTCTGTGGCTAATATTTCTCATGTTGGAAACAGTGAAGTTTGCATGCTTATAAGCTCGCTTTGGACTCCCATTTGTCCTTATCTTTTATTTTTTAAATTTTTAAATTTAATTTATTTTAAAAATAAAATATTTTAATTTAAATTAAAATATTTTATTTATTTTAAAAATAAAAAATAAAACAGGCATTTTCATAACCGTAGATTTGAAAAAAGAGGATTGCACATGAAATTGCAAATCATGTGCAATTTGCTATTCTTTTTAAACTATAATAAAGTATCATAAACTTGCTTTTTTTCTTTCTTTTCTCCTCCTCCAATGACTACTATTAGACGACACACACGTTGCAGTGAATAGAGCATCAGCCCTGAAGTCAGGAGGACCCAAATTCAAATCTGGTCTCAGACACTTAATACCCTGGGCAAGTGACAACCCCAATTGCCTCAGCAAAAAAAGAAAAAGAAGTATCTGAAGAAAAAAGATCTATTAACTGGAGGAAAAAAAAAAAAAAACTATGATAAGGATGTCTTACTCTACCTTCTTTTCCTTTGCTTTCATGTCCCTCTGCCTCCTCAGGCACAGTATATGGGCATGGGATATGGGATAAACGGTGGAAACAACTACTTTTTAATGTTCTGCTAATCTGTGAAAGCTCCAGGCCAGTACTTGTAGGTTGAGACCAGGAGGAGGGCATGAGCTTTCTTTGGTATTGCTGCCCTCTAGGTAGAGGCTACCACAGGTTGAAGGAGATTATGCACTTATTGCCTATTTATTTGTGTTCTCCCCCAAAAGAACACATGGCAGGGCAGCTTTGAAATCCTTACTAGGGGATGAAAAAGTTGTCATCTCCGGGGGAGTATTTCTTTGCTGTCTTGGGTGCAACACTCAACACCAAGTCAGTTTCAGGGCTCTCTCTACCAAAATATAATAAGCTTCCGTTGCAAAACACAGCGGGCAGATGGCTTCCCATGTAAATTTTCTAGGCCATGGATGGTGAGAACCTTTGACTTCGGAAAGCAACAAATAGAGAAACCAAAGAAATTGACCTATGAAAGTCATTCTCTAGACTCGTGCAAAGAAGGGGAGCCGTGAAAAAAAAATCCTTCCCCTTTCCTCCCCACCCTCAAATTCCAGGCTATTTCTTTAAAGAGCGTCAGTCTTTCTTTTTTTTTCTTTGTTTAATAACTTTTTATTGACAGAACCCATGCCAGGTAATCTTTTACAACATTATCCCTTGCACTCCCTTCTATTTCAATTTTTCCTCTCCTTCCCTCCACCCTTTCCCCCAGATGACAAGCAGCCCTATACGTGTTAAATAGGTTACAGTAGATCTTGGATACAATAGATGTGTGCAGAACCGAACAGTTCTCTTGTGAGCGTCAGGCTTTGTGACTGGGGCTGGCACCTGGGGGAAAGTGCAGGAGAATTCCCTCTCTGCGAACGTTTACCGAGTCATCTGGCGAGGAAACTAAATAGGAGCTCGGCAGAGGCCCCTTTGTTTGACTCGGTGGATTGAGGCTGCTCAGCTTGGGGGGTGGGAGGAGAGGGGGTGTGATCACGCCTGCTCCCACAGCCGCTTTGTGCGGATGCATTTCCTTGCGGCTTTGCCTGGTGACCTCGGACCCCATCCCACCCCCACACTGCACCAGGCCAGCTCCCCCACAACAACTGCGCCTTAAGCAAGGCCGGCTCTGCTCGGGCTGCCCAAATGGGACACTGACTTTCCCCGGTTCCCTTTGGGGGCCGTGGTGATCAGAGTCGGCCTTTTGGGGGGTTTTTTTGTTTGTTTTTTGTTTGTTTATTTTTTACAGCCCATTGACAAAAAGAGTAGAAAGATGCTCAACTTTAGAAAAGAAGCATATTTTTGCAGGATTGTCAGTATATGGGGAACCAAACTTTTAGGCCCTGCAGGCCGTTATGGCTTTCTATCCCACCCTAAGCACCCATGAAAAGGCACATATTGGGGGGGGGGGGTTAAGCTGAATTTCCACCGAGATCCTGGACAGCTGAAAAGGAGGAAAGTTGGAAAGGGAGAAGAACCAAAGAGATAAATAAAGACAGGTCCTCCCTTCTCTCTACCTTGTGCCAGGATGAGGTGGTTTGACTCAGCCCTGGGCTCCGCCATCTCCTCCACAATGGCCTACTTTGATTGTTTGTTTTGTCTTTGCTGGGCTTTCAGTTACATTGGCTACAACTATTCATCACCCACTTCTTGAGTGACTCCCGTGCTGCCACCTTTTCTACAGACTCTGAAAGGTCTGCTTCCAGATGTGGTGAAAACTGAGTCATAATGAGTCACATGGCCCTCTACCACCCTTAACACCCTTCTCCCCCATCCTCACCTGGCAGAAAGGCTGCCAATAAGAAGAGCCCCTAGTTTCCCTGAGCTACAAACCACTCCATTTATAAATTGGTATCTCACTTCATATATGCATGTATCACCCCATATATATTCTAAAAGCTGTAACCTAAGGCACAGGGAGCCTGTGAAGAAAGGAAAATGCTTTTTATCTGGACCCTAACAAAGCCTTTGGAATACCATATAGCATGTTAATACAGAGAAGGTCATGTCCAGATTAGAACGCACTGTCCTTATTTTCACCTTCATTTGGATACTCATTCAAATCCTGTATCCCACACATACAGATAAGGAAATAATAAATAAATAAATGAATAAATAATATTTTTAGGTTGAGTGGGAGATAAGAAGGACTGGAAAGTCAAGAAAGGATCCTTTAAAAAAAAAAAGTGGCTCTTGAACTGAGATTAGAATGTACTGTCCTTACCTTCATTTAGATACTCATTCAAATCCTGTATCCCACACATACAGATAAGGAAATAATAAATAAATAAATTAATGAATAAAATTTTTAAGTTGAGTGGGAGATAAGGACTGGGAAGTCAAGAAAGGATCCTTTAAAGGGTGGCTCTTGAACTGAGATTAGAATGTACTGTCCTTACCTTCATTTAGATACTCATTCAAATTCTGTACCCCACACATACAGATAAGGAAATAATAAATGAATAAAGGAAATAAATGAAAAATGAGGAAATAAATATTTTTAGGTTGAGTGGGAGATAAGAAGGACTGGAGGAGTCAAGAAAAAATCCTTTAAAAAAAAAAAAGTGGCTCTTGAACTGAGTTTTGAATGCAACTAAAAATTTTAAGGGGTGGAGAATTTTCCAGGCACAAAGGAGAGCCTGTGTGATATCCTAAGTATGGAGGTGGGAGAGAAGAAAAGCAAATAGGATGGTTCTGCTCCAGTGTATGATATAAACAAAGAGATGTCATTGATAGGTTACCTAGATAGGTAGATTAAAACCAGTTTGTGCAGAGCTTTTAGTTCTAAACAAAAGAGTTTGCATTTTATCAGAGAGGTTGTTCTTGTTCTGTTTGGTCTGATTTTTCGTGACCCTGTACTAGAATGGTTTGCCATTTCTTTTCTAGTGGATTAAGGCATGGAGTTAAGTGATTTGCCCAGGATTACATAGCTAGTGTCTGAGGTTGGATTTGAACTCAGTTCTCTCCTGACTGGGCACTCTATCCACTGAGTGCCTCTATCCATTCGATCTTAGAGGCAATAATAAATTAAGGCATTCATACTTTGAGTTGAAATGAGGTTTCAGATATTTATTAGCTTTGTGATCCAGGGCAAGCCACTTAACACTCTGTTTGCCTCAGTTTCCTCAACTGTAAAATGGGGGTAATAATAGCACCTACCCCACAGGCATATGGTGAAGATCAATATTTAAGTTCCTAGCATAATATCTGCTCCATAGTAGGTGTTATATTAATGTTATTCTTTTCCCTCCCCTACTTAGGGGAGGAGGGGGGTCATCACACCTATATTTTAACATCCAAACACTTGTGATTATCATTTGCATTGTTTTGTTAAGTACTTTGACAAAAGTCAGTGTTAAGGAACAGAAAAATAAAAAGAAGGAAAAAGAGAAGCAGAGGTAAAGGATGAAACTTTGCATTTCTGAAGTTATTTGAGCAAGATAAAGACTCTTGTTCCAAAAGGATATAGGGGGCCAAACAGAAATCTCTTAAACAAACTTTGTGAGTGTAACTTAGAATTATCCTATTCCTTTGCTGTCTAGTATGTACCACTACCCATCCTCTTCACTTTTAAGATGGTCCTGTAAGATATATCCATAGGTGGTCAAAGGAGTTTATTCCTACTTTTTCTTGTGCCATATAAAGTACTCTCTCAGCACTTTTAAAATAGGCTCCATTCTGCAATCTTTATGTGTGCCCATAGTATTGTTTATTGGAGTATAGGTAAATGATAGCTTAAAAAACAGCCCTCTCACCTCCCAAACCCTCTCCCAGTGGAGACAGGGCTCTTGGCTTCTATTCTACCTTCATGTAATTATTGCAAGGGAAAATATATTGTCTCAGACACTAGTTGTGTAACCCTGGGCATATCATTTAACCATGTTTTCCTCAGTTTCCTCATCTGGAAAATGAGCTGAAGAAGGAAATAGCACATCACTCCAGTACCCCAAATGAAGTCATGAAGAGCCAGGACTACTGAAATGGCCAAAACAACAAATCAAGAATTAGTAATATGCCATAGAAGTACTATAATTTATTAAGAACATGTATTCCTAAAAAATCATTTTTTAAAATCTTTTTTTAAATTGCTTTTTATTTACAAGCTATATGCATGGGTAATTTTTCAGCAATGATCCTTGCAAAATGTTCTGTTGCAACTTTTCCCCTCTGTAGAGGGCTAAAACTATTGAATTGATGCACTAAGGTCAGGACTGCTGAGCACTTGAGGCTAACTATGATTGGACAATACTCTATGGGCATATGCTTGGAAAATGGTCCTTCCCACTATTCTGTGCTGGCTCAATGATTGGTGTATACAGAGGATTGTAGGAGGGACTAAGGGATGGAGTAAGACTAGCCAGGGACAGACTCTTGGAGGTAGACGGGGAAGAAGGTAGTCGCGGTAAATCTGCTTCCATCCTCTTCAATCCTACGTCTAAAGACCAAGAATAAAGACTAGGACTTTTGCTTATCCTGACTCCAGCTGATTCTGGGATGTCCTGGATGCTAGTGTGGTCGTCACACTGCTCCTTCCTCTCACCCCCTCCGCTTGATAGTAGGTAGACCAATACATGTTAAATATATTAAGGTCTATGTTAAATACAATGTATGTATACATATCCACGCAGTTATTTTGCAGCACGAGAAAAATCGGACTTAGAAATAAGGTAAAATTAACCTGAGAAGGAAAACAAAAATGCAAGCAGACAAAAACAGAGGGAGTAGAAATGTTATGTTGTGGTTCACACAGAGTTCTTTCGCTGGGTGTAGCTGGTTCTCTTGATTATTGAACAAATGGAACTGATTTGGTTCATATCATTGTTGAAGAGAGCTACATCCATCAGAATTGATCCTCATATAGTATTATTTATTGTTGAAGTATATAATGATCTCCTGATCCTGCTCATTTCACTTAGCATCAGTTCATATAAGTCTCTCCAGTCCTTTCTGAAATCATCCTGCTGGTCATTTCTTACAGAACAATAATATTCCATAACATTCATATACCACAAGTTATTCAACCAATCTCCAACTGATGGGCATCCACTCAATTTCCAGTTTCTAATCACTACAAAGAGGGCTGCCACAAACATTTTTGTACATACAGGTTCCTTTCCCTTCTTTAGTATCTCTTTGGGATATAAGTCCAGTAGAAACACTGCTGGATCAAAGGGTCTGCACAGTTTGATAACTGCTTGAGCATAGTTCCAAATTGCTCTCCAGAATGGCTGGATGCATTCATAATTCCACCAACAATGTATCAGTGTCCCAGTTTTCCCACATCGCCTCTAACATTGTCATTATCTTTTCCTCTCCTCCTATCCAATCTGAAAGGTATATAGTGGTATCTCAGAGTTGTCTTAATTTGCATTTCTCTGATTAATAATGACTTGGAGCATCTTTTCATATGGCTAGAAATAGTTTCTATTTCTTCATCTGAAAATTGTCTTTTCATCTCCATTGACAATTTTTCAATTGGAGAATGGCTTGATTTAGGAATCATTTTTTAAAATGCACCACAAAAATTCCTTCTTTAAGAGAATTCTTAATTGTCGGTCAAAAAGGGCTCTTGCTTCAATGTTATGAATCTAAGTTCATAACATTGAATACAAAATTTCCTTTTCTTAAGACAGGGTCCAGCTGCAGAGCTCTGGATCACCCTTTCTGCAAGCGGGTCAGGAAGGCCAGTATAATTGTTACTGTCACCAAACTGTTCATTCAGAATGTCAGGCCAGAACAAGAGACAGGATGACTCACTCCACCTGGTATGGCCCTGACACCCAGGCAGAGTGAACTGTCATTGGCTGTGGGGTGTTAGTGATGGGGCTCAGCCATGGCCCCACTTGGTCATATATCTGAAGCTGTTCCCACAGACACAGGGATCCTCCCACACAAGCTCCTACCCCAAACTCCTCAGCCCCACCCACCTCATAAACTATACTCACATACCCATTTAAGATTTGGTGATAAGATAATAGATTTTTTTGAGCTGGAACCAAGCCATCTAGTCCCCAAAATATGCTCAAAAAAAAATCTCCACATATCCACAGTGGTCCTTTGCTGCAAGACTTCTAGAATAAATCCACTAATTCCACTTTTGGACAGCTCCAACCAGGAGGAAGTATTTCCCAATATAAAGCCTAAATTCTTCCCTTTACAACCATTATTCCATGTTTTGCCCTTCTGACCAGAACTTCTATATATTTGAATTCTTCTTTTCTCCAAACTAAAGGTCCTAAGATCCATTCAGCTGATCCACATATGATATGAGACCATTCACAATTCTCATTGCTATTATGAATCTGGAATTGGCAGCCCCAAAACTCTGCTTCCAGTATTTACTAATCTTTATGTGACCTTGGGCAACACACCCACCTAATTTTCACAGACCTCAGTTTTCCATCTGTCAAAATAAGAGTTAAAATGAATGCCCATGGAAGTTCCACATTTCATACTTGTATTGGCAAGATTCTAGAATACATAGTTCAAAGTCTAGCCACTTCAGGATGGGTGGCACAGGAGGTCCTCTGTAGGAGTATAATATTCTTTGTTTAAATTGTTTCAATATGTAATATTTTAATTTCTACCAATTATGTGATTTTTTTAAACTTTTTTTTTTAGTATTGAGTTCTAAATTCTGTCCTTTTCCCCTTCTCTCTCCTATCTCCAAGTAACATGAATTCATCTTCATTCATTGTTCAACTGATTTGAGATTTGTTTTGATTTGAGATTAACCATAATACTATTAATGACTTATGAGATATTCCATATTAAAGAAATAAAACCAAAAGTATTGTCATGTTAAATGCACCAACTCTTTGAGGTAGGATCATCCCTACCTTTTTTTGCTGTATGGAGGAATCTGTCAATTTTAAGCAGAGTTTGAAAGGATTGCTGATGGTGGTAAAAACTGGGTCAGTGTATGTTTGGGGGTTGGCAGGATGGGGGTGGGGACAGGAGTCAGATCCTGTAATTTAATCAAGTATAGGCAACTCTCAGTGTGCAATCTTCCTTCATCCTTAGAGATAGCTATAACTTGCATTTTAGAGACAAAAAATCTAACAGCTAAATTGGTCTATTTGCTGTCCCTCACATGTAACATTCTATTTCCTTTCTGTATGCTTTTACACACAGTTGCCCATTCCTGAAATGTACTTCAATTAATCCTAAACTTCCTTCAAAGCTCAGTTCAGAGACTTTCCCTGCTTTTCTGTGCATTCCCAGTCCCCACCTCCACCAGCTGCTCATGCTCCCCCAAAATTGCCTTGTCTTTCACTTCTATATATTTTGTATATTTTTGAGACATCACTAATTGATTAGTGGATACTGACCTGAGAGATCTGTATTCAAATTGTGCCTGACATATTCTGATTATATAGCCCTGAGTTCATTAACTTCTCAGTACTCTAGGCAACATTAGTCATAAAAGTTGCAGAATAAAATGGGAGTTGTTGCATTTTTGTTGTTATTCTGTATCCGAATACTTTACAAAATTTTTCATATATAATAATCATGCTATATATAGCCATAGCATATTGTAGCCTACCATATAATCAGCCAAGTAGAATGATCGTCTGCAAGTGCAGTAAGAGATTAAGTGGTTTGCCCACAGTCAGGGGCTACTATATGTCAAAAGCAGACCTTGTTGAATCCCTATAATCCAATTTGTGTTAGACTGAAGGTCTTTCCCACCAGTCTTGCTTCCATTTCTTCAGCATGGGCTCTCTGGGGAGCATGGCTTAGTTGCATACTGAAGGCTTGGATTTGTCCATAACTCCTTGCCTAGAGCAGCTTTGGGTATCCCCTTCTCTATCTAAAAAACAAGGCAGTGTCTGAAATGTCCCCATGGGGGGAAGTAGAGATTTTATTTTTGTTCTCATTGTGACTACATGCTACCAGGAGATTAGGCAGGCAGGGAGAGATGTTGTCAATACGATCCCAACCCACTCTGAGGGAAGCTTTTCCCTTGATTCAGTGAGCCCCTTAAGGCAGCTTTGTGGAACACTGTGTACAGATGTGAGCCTGACAAGCCCGGAACCCAACAGCCTCTGAGACCTCCGCTAGGAATCTCCCGGATGTGGCTTCACATCCTGAAGCATCACCCTGCTAGAGGGCCTGGGATGGTGACCCTCACAGACTTTTGTAATGACATGTGGGAAGGAAATCCTGCAAACGCTGGGATTTAGGGATTCTGGAAAAATAAGAAACTTAAATATCATCTTTTTTCTCTTCCTTTCTTTCTCTTTCTTCTTACCTTAGATATGAGAGTGACATGTTTCTCCCCTTCCCAAATAAGTACAAATTAAAAATTAATTTTAGATTTTTGAAAGATTGAACTTGCCTCTAATAATATATATATATATATATTTTTAAAATGGAACCTCAACATTATTCTTACAGTTATTTTAACATTTACTTGGATCAGGAGACTTCATCTATCAGTGGAAAGTGCTTTGGACTTGGAACCTGAGGATGCAAGTTCAAATTCCTGTCTTGCTAAAGACCTCCTTGACTTCATTTCAGATTTTCTTTCAGCTCTAAACCCATGATTCTGTGAGGCAGCTAAATGGGAAAGTGCAAAGAAGCTAAACCTGTAGTCATTATGGCCTGATTTCCTCATCATGTCTAGAGTTTGATTTTAATTGTTACATTCATTCTTATGAGTAAAGACCAGATAAAAATGAATTGATGTTATAGATGTGTCAAGAAATCCCATACTCTAATTCTTTCCCATCACTGCCTAGTTAATTGGGGCCCTGAGTTAGGAAAAAATATTTTCTCTCAACTACCCCAGCTGAAAAGAAAGCTGTCAATCTGGCCTTCATCCTGTTCTCCTTCCTCCCTTTTACACTCCTGCTCTTGTTTTCTAAGAGACTTTGTCATAACTCTTTCTTGGAAAACTTCCATCTGTAAAATGAGCCGATTAAAGTAAATGATTTCCAAGTCACTTTTCTGGCCCTAAATCCCATACCAACACCAAACTTCTGTTCCCCTGACTTTTTTTTAAACACTTAGTTACCACTCAAATGTTTTCAGAGATGTCTGTGATGTCATAATTCTCCTATTTCCCCCCCTTCTCTGAAGTGACTGATGTATATGGAATGAGTGGGGGTATATGTGTGCTTAATCAGGGATGACCAGCTGGCAGAGGAAGAATGTTCTTGGGGAAGGGAGGGAGGAGAGGGAGAAGATTAAAAATTTTGAAGCATATTTAGTTTGGATGAAAGCTGTACTGCTCATCCTGTGCTACTGCATGCTGCTCCATAATTCACTTGAGAAAGATGCCCTCCTTGGGTTTCAGAATAGATCTTAGGAGATCACACAGAAGTGGAAGAGACTTGAAACATACATCATTTTCTTGTTCAATAAAGGGTGATGAAAGTGTTTAAATTGGAGGAAGGTGGGAAGAAAAAGGATCAAATGAGAAAGAAGTGAGTTATATGGCTGAATTCATGAGCGTGTATGTATGTTCAATCATTTCCAACTCTTGATGACTCCATTGGAGTTTTCTTGGCAAAGATACTGGAGTGTTTGCCATTTCTTTCCTTTACAGATGAGGAAACTGAGACAAACTGGGTTAAGTAGCTTGCAAATGGTCACACAACTAGTAAGTATCTGTAGCTAGATTTGAATTCATGCAGATGAGTCTTCCTTACTCCAAGACTGACATCACCTAGCTGTCCTGAATTTGAGTACACATACATGTTATCTAATTGGCTAACCTGCTTCTGAGCCCATTTTTCTAAAAGTACGATATAAGAACATTCAGAGGCAGGTATCACAGAGCTAACCACATCCTCCCTTCCTCCTCTCTGCCTCTTGGCTTCCCTAGCTTCCAAGCTAAATCCCACCTTCTCCAGGAAACCTTTCCTAATCTCCCTTCATGCCATCCCTTTTAGCCAATGGATTACCCTTAAAAGATTCCCTGTTGTTTGCATATTGATTCCCCTACTACACTGAGCTTCTTGAATTGTGTTTTACCTTTCTTCCCTAATGTTAAACACAGTGTCCAGCCCATAGCAAGTACTTGGGAAATTGTTATTGATTGATTAAGTGATGCCTTGGGGTTGACATACATCAAGAACTCTGTTAGATATAGAGGAATCCCTCTGCAAAAGCAGCACCGAGGTAAATATAAACAAGGGCCCACCGCAACGCAGGCATAAGCTGAGGCATATAGTGCAGTGCAGGCATTTTCCCCTTGACTCATCTGCTCAGAAATTTGCAATGTGGCAAGGAGCCCGATCAAGTCAGGCTCAGCTCATTTGGCTTCTTTTGGCTTTTGTGTCAGGAACTGATTAGCCCTGTTGCCCCAGGTGGGAGGAAAGAAAGCACAAGGCTTTACACAAATATTTTCACTGTAATTAACTTTTCAATGGATTGTGGATGTGCTTGTGGATTTACTTTGGTTTCTTTTCATTTTAGAATCCTTTTTCAGTGGTGTGGAAGGGACTTTTCTCATCTATAAAAAAACATTTGCTTCCCAATTTAAAATTCCGAATGAATGTGTGCTAGTCATGATTGGGGAAAAAAAAAATCTGTTTTACTGTCAATTATATAAATCCAGACCTTTTTTCACTAAACTCCTCACTTAGGTTATAGACTTTTAGAGGATAAGAGCTGTCATTCCCACTTTCACACACCTCCCTGCCCCCTTTTTTAAAATCCTCAGTACCTAGAAGTGTAGGATACTTACATGGTTAATAAAGGTTTTAGGATTTAGGATATATTCATAGAAATTGTAATTTAGGTTCCCCAACCACCATTACACAAAATTTTTGTTGTTGTTCTAATAGTGTTTGACTCTTTGTGACCCCTTTTGGGTTTTTTTTTTTTGGGAAGAGATAATGGAATGGTTGCCATTTCCTTCTCCAGCTCCTTTTACAGATAAGGAAACTGAGGCAGAGTTAAGTGACTTAACCCGGGCTCACACAGCTAGTTTGTGTCTGAGGTCACATTTGAACTTCAGACCCATCAACCTTCTAGCTAATTGCCTGACATCATACAGGAACTGTTTTCTCACAAGTTCCCAGTGATGGCCTCAAGGCCAAATCCAATGGTCTTGCCTCAATTTTCCCTCCTGATTTGTCTAGCTGCCTTTGACCCTTTCCATCATTCCCTCTTTGAAATTGTTTCTGACTGCCCAGGATAGCATTTTGTCTAATCATTTTTTTTTTCATGGCTATAAATCCTCTTGCCTCATTCCCCCAAATGTGAGCACTCCCCCCCCCCAAGTTCTGTCTTTTTTCTTTTTTCCATTTATTCTTTCTTCCTTGGCCATCTCCCAGAGCATCAGCTATGACCTCTATACAAATAAATTCTAAATCTTTATCTCCGGTCCCACATTTCCAGCTGCCTGCTGGAATCTACACTTGGATGTGTCTCCTGCATTTCAAACTAAACATATCTGAAACTAAATTTTACATCCTATCCCCTCCACTCCCCAACTCCTCCTATATCCCTATTTCTGTTAAAGGCACTATGATTCTCTCATTCATTCAGGCTCAAAATTCCAGAATCATCTTTGGCTTATTCTTTGTACTTTCCTCTATCCAAGTCCCTGAGTTCAGAAAATTCTGTCTTTGAGGTTTTTCTCACCTTTATGGCACAATGGAAAGATCTCTAGCTAATATCAGAGAACCTCAGTTCAAATCCTACCATCCTATCTATGTGAACTTGGGCTAAAACTTTCCCAGCACTGTTTGCTCACCTTTGAAAATGAGGGAGGTTGAGGTGAAGGCCTCTGAAGTTCTTTCCAATTCAAGATCCATGATCCTATAATCACTTTTCTCAATTCCAATTGATACCACTTTAATTTAATAATAGTAATGATAGCTAACATTTATATAGTAATGTGCTAGAAGCTATGCTAAGTGCTTTACAACTATTATCTCATAATAATTCCCATTTTACAAATGAGGAAATTGAGGCAAACAAAGGTTGCATCTCACAACTAGTAAATATTTGTGACTAGATTTGAGTCACAAACACTCCATTTTTGTCAGAAACCCTGAGAGTCTTCCCCTCCCATATTTATTTAGTTATTAATTTTTCTTTTAACTAGGTGAGGATAGGAGAAAAGGGAAGCATGGAAATAACTATTAATCAAAGCACAATATAATAAGTACCATAGGAAAGCCACAATCAAGTGTTGTTATGGAGGATGAGAGGAAGAAAGCAATATATTGAATAGGTGCAGCCTTAGTCAAAATGAGACCTATTGAAGAACTTAGCTTTAAAAAGCCAAGTTCTCCTACTACATCCAAGAACATCTCCCATCATTCAGTTGTTCCCTATGGGCTATAGTATCAAATCCAGACTCTTTACATCTATCTGTAGATGTCGGCCCAACCTACTTTTGCAATTTTATCTCCTACTTCTTTCCTGTAAGTCCCTGGTGTTCTAGACCAAATAGACTGCTTCTTGTTAACCAAATATGCTTGCATCTATATGCCCCCATGCCTTTACATCTGCTTCTATGTCCACCTGGAATGGCTCCTCTCAAGTTTCTTTCCTTTTAAAATTCTATTGTCGCTTCAAGTTCCAGCTCAAATGCCACTTTCCTCAAGAGTCTTTCTCTTCCCATGTATAGTCCTCTCTTCCCAAACTAGATTGCTCCATCCTGAAAAACCTGGAGACTTACATGAACTGATGAAATCAGGTGAGCAGAACCACTAGAATACCGTGCAGAGTAACAACAATACTGTATCACTTGTGAATTATTTAGTTATTCTGATCAGTGAAGAATTATAATTAATATAATAATGAAATGATTCCTTATGATGAAAATGCCATCCACTTCCAGAGGTAGAACTGATGGATTCAGAATGCAGATCAAAGTGTACTATTTTTCACTTAATTATTTTTAGTGGGTTAGAATTTGGTGCTTTTTTTGGTCAGTGTCATGACCAAAGTCATGACTAATATGGTCATATGTTTTGCCTGATTGCACATGTATAAACCTATATCAAATTGCAAATTGTCTCAGGGAGGAGGGAAGAATTTAGAATTCAAATTTTTTTTAAATGTTAAAATTTGTTTTTTACATGTAGTTGGGGAAATTTTTTTTTTCATATTGCTCTCTTCTTATTCCCCATAATAATATTTTAATTGTGGCTTTCCTATGGTACTTTTTATATTGGGCCTTATTTCCATGCTTCCCTTCTCTCCTATCCTCACCCACACCTATTGAATGATCATATACAATCCTGTGGGAAGGGATTTCTTGCTTAGCTTTGCATCTCCATAGAATTTAGAATAATATCTTGTACAGGGCTTGGGGTTTTTTTGTTTTGTTTTATTTTGGTTGGTTGGTTGGGTTTGTATTTTGGTTTTTGGAGTTTTTTTGGCTAAAATTTTTCCACACCTGGGTATCCTTTCTTTAATGTGCTATAAGAATCGTTTCTTCAGTGCCCTCAGAATTTGGTGGCTTCTAGCACATATTCTCTCTCTAAGTGTCCTTGGTAAAATCT
This sequence comes from Sarcophilus harrisii, assembly GCF_902635505.1. Lineage (NCBI taxonomy): Eukaryota > Metazoa > Chordata > Mammalia > Dasyuromorphia > Dasyuridae > Sarcophilus > Sarcophilus harrisii. The sequence continues at coordinate 189,632,753 of NC_045429.1, forward strand.
AGCCAGTTTCTTTGTTTTCTTCCTTGTTCTTTCTGCTTTCTCCAGGAATACTTTTACATCTGATGTTAAGATTCCAAATGCGGTGGCTCTGCTTTCCTTGTTGGTGAAAAGAGTTTGGGTGATTTTTTAAATGAATATTTTTAGAATCATTTCTACTTTTTGTCTGTTCTCTTTCCTTAAATTCATTTGAAATGACTTTGTTTAAGTAGTCTTTTGTCAAAAAAAATTTCAAACTTGTTTTTTTTTCCCTTCAATGTATCTTACTGTCTTGTTAGGTAACACAGCTCATAATTACTCACTTATTTTCCTCAGCGTGTTTTACAAAGGAGTTTATATTGTAAACTGTTGTCCTTGGAAGCTGTGTGTATCTTTCCTTTTGGCAAAAAAGTCAAGTATCTACTGTCTTAGTTCACTTACGGACTTTTTTATTCTCGTTGTGCCAATTGCTAAGCTTCTGTTCTATATAAATTATCATCAGTATTGATTTTCAAAGTATCTAAAAGAGAGGACATTATCAAAAGTATAGAAAAGATTCTTGGAACTTAGTAATACACAAAAAAGCAACCAAAATAACATCAATAACAGTAAACCCATTCCCATAGAAAATTTTTGGCAGTAATCTACACACTCACTGAAGGTATCAATGATGAAAATGTTGAAAATGAAAAGACTTTCACAAGTAATATTTCAAAAGAAATTATATTTTTATATTCACACAATTGAAAAGTGTAAAGAATACAAAATCTTAATGAGTTTATTGTTTATTGACTGTAAAGCAGCATTTGATTTGATAGAGGAAATTAGTCACTAAGCATTTATTAAATATCTGCTATGCTAAGAAATGAGAAACTGAGAAAACCACCAAGTTTAAATTCCGTTTGGGGACAAGGAACCACACGTGCACTTTAAAGTATGCTCAGAATAATGCAGACAAGTTGAGGGCAAAGGCAGAGAAATACTGGTAGTGGGGTAAAGGGGAGGAGCAGGAGGGATCAAGAAGGGCCTCATACAGGAGGTGGTATTTGAGCTGAGCTTTGAAGCATTCTGGGAAGCAATGCTGAGGAAGGAGGCATTCTAAGCATAGGAGTAGCCTGTAACACAGAGAGATGGGTGGTAGGTTGCTGCGTGTAAGGAGAAAAGAACAAGGCCCCCAAATTTGGCTAGAGCATGACAAAGAGAAATATATAACAAAGTTGGAAAAGAAAGTTGGAACTAGATTGTGAAGTACCTCAATGAAAAATTTTTGTTTGATAGTAGAGGAATCAAATTGCATTCTGGGAATATGGTAGAATAAGTCAGAAACTCCCATGATGTCCACAAAAAACGAGTGAATCAATGAAGTTTGACTTGGTCAAAAATTTGTGCTTTTTTAGTACCTGTGTGGAAAAACAAATGGTGGAGGGGAGAGATTTGAGGCAGGAAGACTTATTAGGGGATGACAAGCTGAAGTAGGATAGTCCCCAAATGAATGAAGAGAAGGGATGGATATGAGAAATGTTGTGGAAGCAGTTTGGACAAGTGAGAAGTGAAGGATGATCCAAGATTATGAACCAAGGTGGTGCCCTCAGCAGCAATTTACAAGGTAATTTAGAAGGAGAGAGAATGAGTCCTGGTTTTGGATATGTTGAGTTTGAGCTATCAATGGGACAGCCAGTTGGAAGTGTCTAATAAGCAGCTAGTAATGAATGATACTAGTGATCAGGAAATATAATAGAACTGGATATGGAAATCTTTAAGTCAGGCTAGAGATGATGTAACCCATAGAAACTGATGAGATCACCAAAAGAGAGAATCAAGGGAGAAGAAAGCTGAGGAAAAAACCTCGGGATACATATATTCAAGTAGGGGCTAAGATAGGGATGAGGATCCAGAAAACGAGTCTGAGAAGAAACATTTGAGTGAAAACCAAGCAGTGTCAGAGAGACAATTTCAGAGGAAAAGGTGATCAGCAGGGCTGTAACACACTCCTCTTACAGCAAGGTGTTGCCTGTGTTTTGTGACACTAACACAAAAGAAACAATATATTATCATGCTAGATTTGGAATCAGAAGACCTAAATTCAAAACTCATCTGTCACTTACAATGTGTCTTTGTCACAAGCTCTCAGAGCATCAGCTAATCCTCCTCTGTAAAGTGAAGAGTTTGGACTGATAACCTTCCAGCCCTAAATCCAGGATCCTATTATCCTGTGAAGATTCCTCCACAGATGTCATGTATTGCCAGGTTTGATAGTACATGCCTTTTAATCCTTTCTACATGGAGGCAGAGGCTGTTTGGGAGTTGTGGGCTTCAGTGGGCTAAGCAGACCTAGTATCCATACAAAGTCTGGCATCAGTACCCATAAGTGGGGGACCATGAGGCTGCCTAAAGTTGGGCGAATCTGCCCAAGATGAAAATAAGGCACTTCTGGGCCAAGCCATAGAAAGAGTGGGCCCACGAGTGACTGCTATGCTTCTCATTTATGATATAAGGAGACCAAATTTGTGAGGGAGGAAGGAAGGGAAGAAGCAAGGAAGAAAGGGAGGAAGGTAGGCTGGAAAGGAGACGCAAGAGAAAGAATCTTTTGTGACTCTGATTATTGATATCAAGTGAAACATAAAACAGGAAAATGCATATTTACCACTTACACATTGGAGATGCAGCACAGAGTTTAATTTGCAAAGGGACTTAACTGGTGAGGTTTTCTAACTGCTTCTATTTGTAGATGACATTGCCTCAAATCCTGAAACATTATAGACCCACCTAATTGGGGATCTATAATCCTTCCAATGAGGGCATCTAGGTGATGCAGTGAACAGAGGGCTGAGCCTGAAATCAAGAAGACTCATCGGTGGGAGTTCAGTTCTAGCCTCAAACACTTATGTGATAGGTCACTTAACCCTGCTTGTCTCATGTGTAAAATGAGCTGGAATGGGAAATAGCAAACCACTCCAGTATCTTTGCCAAGAAATCTCCAAATGGGGTACAAAGAGTCAGACACAACTGAAAGAAATGAACAACAATCATTCAAAAGTTTCATCTAACTTCATTACAAAAAGAAACAACCAGATAAAGAATGGTTATTATACAACCTACAATAAACAGTTTGTCTGTACATCAGTACCATTAGTTCCATCTATTTGAAAGAGCCATTCTTAAATTGGACAATGAGTTTTACCTAGAGAGGAACAGAGGAGGCTGTATTTCCTTTGGGAAATTGCAGAGTCCCTTCAATAATACTAAACTAAATAAGATCCACTTTTATTTTTAGTTATTTATAATTGTAAATCATGGGAAAGTAATCCCCCCAAAAATTGTTCCTAAAATAAACAAGGAACTAACTAAACCAGCGTGTGACCAGACAAAAATTATGGGGTGCCACCAGCAAGACAGTCACTAGGATAGACAGGCATGGATGAGAGGTCAAGCTCTGCCTCTCTGGAGGCCCTAATCACATTGATGAGATCCCATATTATATTATATTATAAATATTATATATTAATATGTAATATTATAAATTTATATTATAATATAAATAAGTATGAGTATTATAAATAATGGAGAGGGTTTTGTCAGGTAAAGGTTAAGATTTTAAAAGTTCTTTTTTTTTATTTAAATAAAAATTAATTTTAATTTTTAAATTGTCTTTTTCTTGTAGAGGACAGAAATTAAGAGTAGTTCTCTTTCTTTTTTATTTATCAGAATCACCAAGATTTCAGAAGAAAGCCACAGTGATATTATTAGTCCTTACAGTTTGATTTAAACAAGCAAAAACAAAAATATAAATCCTTTCTAACTTGCTTACCCATTCCTCTTATTAGAGTTCTAGTTAACTTCATGTTAAAGAGGGAAATATTTTTAGTTGCACGATAATTACATGTGTATAAGAAAGCTGACCATACATTTGGGAATTTTAAACTTTGTTTTGCTCAGTGGAAATGGAATAATTTTGTAATTGGAATGTTAGACAGAGCCACATAGAAGAAGCATAGATAGGTCACAATCTTTGCCAGTAAAGGGAATCCTCATACCTATGAGTTTAAAAAATCCACTGAAATATTTATTTTTCAAAATCATAAAATTTAGAGATTGAAAAAAAACTTAGAAAGTCTAGCCCTCTCATTTTATAGGTGGTGGAACTGAGGTCCAAAGAGGGTCTCCCGTCATATAGACTTAACATCAGACCTGGGATTCAAATCCAAAGCCTTTGATTTCAAAAACTTTCTACTATAATATTCACTTGTCTTATTTTCTAAGTAAGATGAACTATATAAAAAGCTACCTGGATAGAGGAATGCTTCTAAGTGGATTCCTTTATAAAAGGGATTATCCTTTTTTTGTTGTTGTTGTTGTTTTTTAAGTAACTTCTGCCATAGAGAAATAAACAAAGAATGAACAAAATGTTTGTCAATTTTTGAGGCAACATTAGACACAGTAGGTTATGCCTGGGAGAAATTTCGTATTTCCTAATAGAAACTCATTAAATTCTTTTACCATTAAGTTAGAAAGCATGTTCTCCATACAGAATACTGCGTGTTAATCTCAAGTGATTTGCATGTAAATTTGTTCTGGCTTTAGTGATCTCAGTCCAAGCTTTTAAGTGGATGGTTTCCAAACATTCCCACTCTCTAGAGTTGACATTCAAGTCCATATGTATTATTGAGACACTGAATAAAGTTTCAGGGCACTCCAGTTTTGCTTTCGAAACCTGCACTTGTGGAGAGGCGTATTTAAAAACAGGGCTACTGAAGGTCACTGCATTTCTTCCTTAGTCTTACCCATATTGACATTCAAGACATTCTAAATTAACGGACTTCTTAGTTCTCATTCTTCCTTACTTTGAGTTACTTCCAGAACCCTTCCAGTTCACTTTCCAGTGAGTTCAAATAATTCTGCATAGTGTCTTTTTTCTTTCTTTGAATCAGAAAGGACAATTTTTCAGTCTTGATTAGAAAAGACCAAGCAATTTGCACCAGCTATCATGATTTCCATAATAATTGTATCTGAGAAGTAACAAGTTCAGAGTTGGTGTGGCCATCCAGACTTCAGGTTTATAAATGTGTTAAGGTATTCACAGATGGTGACTGCTCTACCATTGATTAAAGCCTGTGGACATAATGCTTTTGGAACTTTGTGCTGATTGAAAACCAGCTGCAAGAGGAGCCGCAGTACCCTCCCCTCCCAACGACTTATGCTAAATCAATAAAATCCTTGCGCGTACACATACCATATATAGTAATATTCAGAACTGATTCTACAATAACAATAGCAGTTAATAATTAATAGTTAACTTGAATACCATAATGCCTTCAACAAAAATGAATTATAATTTATACACACAAATTCTTATACAAAATTACATGTAATTATTTCTATTTGAATATATAAAGATGTGTAAAATATATTTCTTAGATTTAGATTTATAAAGCATTCCCATTGTGGAAATTTCCTCCTACGTGGACAAGTTACTTGATCCAGTTTACCTCAGTTTCCTCATCTGTAAAATGAACTGAAGAAGGAACTGGCAAACCATTCCATTTTCTTTACCAAGAAAATGCCAAATGTGGAAACAAAAAGTAGGACATGACTGAACAACAAATATTTTATGTATGAATAAATATGTGTTTGTGAAAAACACGTGGATTCAAATTCTTCCATTGACAGTTACTACCTGTATGATCATGAATAAATTATTTAACTCTCAGTGATGCTGGCCCTTGAGGTAAACCTTTAAGGATGTTCAGGATTTTCGAGACTGGTAAGGAAGGAATGATTCCCAGCATGGAGGACAGTGACAAAAACAGCAAGCAGGATCACTACTTCAAAAAAGTTGAGTCACTGCTCCAGACACAATATTTACAAAAGGACAATTGTTTAAATGGTATCATCTTCATTTCTAGCCTTCACGACAAAACAATGAAAAGCAAGGTTTGTTTGTGGGGAGAAAACATGCCAAAGTCTAGTAAAGAACTAATTCTAATTAATTCCATTGTGTGGTTAGGATAGAAAATGTTGGAGGCAGGGAAGATGAAGGTTAATGGAGACTTGAAAATATAATTGGTTTTTTTATAACTTTGTTGCTGTCAGTTGGCATGACATTCTGCAAACATTTTATGATAATAGACCTTTCTAGTTTGTGCCATTTGGGTTTTGTTTTGTTTTGTTTAAAAAAAATCCACTGGATACAGGTAGAGGTGTTTTGCATTCTCTACATGAGGGGATGGTGGAAGAAAGTTATGAACATGGGGAAGAAAGCATGAGAAGAGAAAAGGATAAGTAGGAGCCCAATTTAGGTGTATAGACTTTATGAAGGTGAGTTTCTTCACCTGTAAAATGAATTCGAGAATAAAATCTTTGCCAAGAAAACCCCAAATGGGGTCACAAACACTCAGATACACTGAAAATGACTGAACAACTTTCTCGGTCTCTCTCATTCTCTCTCTCTTTCTTTCTCTCTCTCTTTTTTCTCTCTCTTTCTTTGTCTCTTTCTTTCTCTCTCTTTCTCTCTCTCAATTTATTTGTAGCTAGATATGTGAATATATATATATACACACATACATACTTAAATACATATAGATGTTTCTTTACATGTACATATATAAAATAAATGGCCATAGTACCCATGTATATGAGTATACATGCACATACATACACATATGAATAAAACTTCATCAGATATTGTTCTTGTTCAGATTTAGTTTAAACTAGATGATCTGTGAAGTTCCTTCCAGTTATGAAATTTTACAATGATGGTAATTTTTATATAGCAATTTAACATTCACAAAACATGTTATATCCATCCCCTCATTAGATCCTCAGAACAACCCTGAAGCAAATATTAGAGGTCTTGGTATTCCCATTTTACAGATGAAGAAACTGAGGCTCAGAAAGCTTGCATAATTTTTGCGTCATCACACACCTAGTAAGTTTCAGAAAGAGGTCTATTTGATTTGAAGCCCAGAAAACTTTTCAACATATCACAATACCTATTCAGGACTGCCATTTCATTCTGAAGGCAATGAGATAATCAAAAGTTTTGGAATAGAAGTGATGTGGTCCAAGAAATGATCATATTGCAGAGATAAATTGGAGAAGGGGAAACCGATGGCAAGAAGATTAGTTAGATAAAAAGAGGTGAGGGCTGGAGCCTGGGCTGTTTGCAATGGGGAGGAGAGTTTTTGTCCTCTCTCTCGCTTGGCTAAAATTGTCCAAGTGGATGCTCACAGCCACCTTGTGAGTGCTTGCCATCTGTTAAGCCATAGACCTAAGCAAGCTCACGCTCGTATGGTGACCACTGATGTTAACACGCCCCCTGCTCTGCCTTCTTTGTCTTTGTAGGAATTTAGAGAATGGGCTGTGTCCAATGTAAGGATAAAGAAGCAGCAAAACTGACAGAGGAGAGGGATGGCAGCTTAAACCAGAGCTCTGGCTATCGCTATGGGACAGACCCCACTCCCCAGCACTACCCTAGTTTTGGTGTGACCTCCATCCCCAACTACAACAACTTCCATGCAGCCAGTGGCCAAGGGCTGACTGTCTTCGGAGGCGTTGGTTCTTCTTCTCACACTGGGACCTTGCGGACAAGAGGAGGAACAGGTAAGCCCCCAGTGCGGAGGGTTCTGTAGTTTGGGTCCCAAAGACTTCATTCACTTCATGGAGAGTCAGAGTTTACAACAGTGCATAAGATTTGGGGACTGTAAGAAGAAATGGGGCTCAGTGTTTCATCTGAAGTGCAAGTCAAAATACCTCTGGTCCTCAACCCCCAGATAAGCATAATCCCAAAAATTCTTACCAAACACAATCCACTTGCCTTTTTTTTGCTACTCTGCCAATACCAACTTCAGTTTTTTTCTCAAAATTGTCTTTAATTTCTTCCTTAATCTTCAGTCAATGAGGTTATAGACCAATCTAATAGTCTTTGCCCTCCCCCTCACCTTCACACCCCTTATGACTTCCCCATTCATTCCTGTTGGCTATTCTGTTACCCATCCACAATTCTTGACATACATGAGGATATTTAAGACAGGGATTCTCAACATGAGTCCATGAACTTAAGTTGGGTTTTCTTTAATGTTTTCATAATTATATTTCAATAGAATTGCTTTCCTTTGTATTACATGCATTTAATCTTTTCAATCTTATATATATATATGTATATATATATATGATGTGCATTTTTCAAAAGCTTTGCATGTCTTGCGTAAGTCATTTATCATGTTCTCAAATTTTCTCTGCCTTACATTCATATTTCACTATCATATTTGCTTATTGACTTAGTATTTCTTTGCCAGAATATCTTCTTCATTTTTTTTTTTTATAAACTAAACTTTTCCACTGGTTATTGTTTTATCTGATTTTAACTTGTCCTGTCCTCTTGTTTGTTAGAAAACCTTTGAAGAATGTGTAATCTTCTCACCCTTTATCAATCAAGTATTGATTACCTTCTCTCTGTCCAACAAACTTTTACTAGGTTCAAATAAGTCTGATTTCAGCCCCTCAACCTTCACCTTCTTTATCCAGCTGACATTGAAATAATGACTTCTTTCCTTATCTGGGAAATAGGAGATTCCTTAGATTGAATAAAAATCTCTGTCCCTCCTTTTCCTGTATACATATAATGCACAAAAGGAATATATCCAGAAAAGCAAAAGTGAACGCTCCCTTTTTTTCAGCAATATACCAAATGGCCTCTTTTCTAACCATTCACTGAAGCCTGAAGAAAAAAAATTAGCAAGTGAGTCTGCTTTTGTATGGTCAAACCAAACCTGATGAATACTAATTTTCCTTCAGGAAGTCCCTCTTCGGACAGGATTGAAAGACTCAGTACCACATGTTCCCCTAACATTTTGAATGGCATCTATTCCCATAAAACTACCTTAATAGCAAAATCTTTTATGGAATAAAAGTGAAGGATTCATTCCATGGGTTCTTACCATTACAGACACTTCAAAGTGTGGGGGAATTTAATTGAGAAGCTAGAACAAAAATTAGAAAATTGATCCAACAGGAAAGAAAGAGTTTTTTAAAGAGGAGTGTGTGTGTGTGTGTGTGTGTGTGTGTGTGTGTGTGTGTGTGTGTTTGTTTGGAGTAATCCGGGTTAAGTGATTTGTCCAGAGACACATGATTGGAATGTATATAAGGCTATATTTGAATTCAGGTATTCCTGACTTCAGGGCCTGTGCTATACTCCTTAGTACCACCCAGCTGCCTGAAAAAGTATGTATTCTGAAGCAAAAAAGATCTCTATTTTAGCTAAAGTGCACCAGTTATGGTAAAATAAGTGAGTGAGGGCAAAGTCTCTTTCAATGAATGAAATGCACCATATAACCTCTTTAAATGAAATTAGCATTTATAGACACAGCTATTTTTAATGGCGGGAGCATGGAGCATCCCTCCTAAAATGGGTCATAAAAGTAACTCTAGATTATTTCACGCAATCAATCAATCAAGTATTCTTTTTAGTGCCTATAAGGTACCTTCGAGGTGATATATAAAGACAAAAATGAAATAGTGTCTGCTTTCAATGAGTTTACATTCAATTAAAATATTCCCTAACAAGATCTAGTATCAGAGTAAATATTACCCTGACCAAGAATATGAAGGCTAATTTTACTTAGCCCTTCAACAAAACAAGTTATTGTTGCAATCAGTTAATTAAATTAATGAGTCTTCATTTCCATATGCAAACCACTAGAAATATAAATACAAATAATATATATTTGCTTTCAAGTTTTGTCTCTGACTAATGCAACTAAGGTTGTGTAGCCTGGGCAAATCACTTAATATTTTTGTCTCCCCTGCCCCCTCCATAGGTAACTCTGAGATTGTAAGTTTGCTTTGGTAGTGGAAGTTCCTCATTCCTTCACCAAAAAAGTAGTAAGTTCTATTGGGAGGGGGGGAAGGGTGGAGACAATCTCAGGTATTCAGAGATGATGTATGAAGAAAATCAAATTTATGTTTCTTTGCACAAAGCATACAACTTAAAAACTCAATAGAGAGAAACAAATATATACAGATATTAGTACATATTTGTTTTCATGCTGTTGCCCTTTTTATACTGTGAACAGAAAATACAGTATGGACTGTATTGTGTCTTTCTTTGCATCTCCCATACTTAGCAAGGTGCCTGAATATAGTAGGCATTTTAAAAAATGTTTATTGAACCAATAATTCATTTTTCTACATTATAATTATGATATTGTATCTTGTCATTGCCTCGTGATATGATGAAGCAATATTTAACAGCATCAGGGAGAAGTCAGCTTTTTTGGTGGCAGGGAGACAAAAAGGGGACTAATTCTTTGAATTAGTATTTTCTTCTGTAATCTTTGCTTTTGGTTTATTTTCTTTTCCCAGGTGTAACCCTTTTTGTGGCCCTTTACGACTATGAGGCACGAACGGAAGATGACCTGAGTTTTCATAAAGGAGAAAAATTTCAAATACTCAATAGCTCGTAAGTTTGGAAAACACCCTGAGGAATGCTTGTGCCTTTGACTTTGGTGAGATTTTTGTGCTATCAATTTTTAGCTTTTCCAGATGTGAAGAAGACAGTGGAAATACTCAATTAGCCAGACCAATATAAATTTAGGAAAACAAACACTATTGGTGACCCTGTGCAGTGTCCCATGAAACCTCCAAAATGCTTTTGAAGTACACCACAATAGCCGAGCATCCTCCCCCATCTATCCATAATTTCAAAAGCCTAGCACATGACTTGGCTGCCTGCATTAGGAACTGCCTAGAGAATTTCCCCCCCACATTTCAGACGTTCCACTCTCTAAGCCCTCACTCAGAGCAGGCAACAAATTCCTTCTGTTTTCAAAACTCCTAAACATTCCAATTAGTGAGATTTGCAGGGGCGTTTCCAAATAATATAATTTTGTTTGTGACTGAAACCTTTGTGAGGTGGAAGTAGAAAAGATCTCACCCACTCAAGTATGTGACTGCAATGTATGCATTTATAATGTGGTCATCAGGAGCCCAGGCAGGGAACTTTTAAAAGAACAAGTGGTACAAACTGGATACCATATTTGCATTTTATAAATACCATGTTTTATGCCAGGGTTAGTATATCTAGTATTGGCTAACATGGAAAGAATAAAGGAGATAATGCTCACTTCCCCACTTCAGATTCCAAATATTACCCAGAGTAGATGAAATCTGACAGAATCAGCATTTAGATAAGAGCCTTTTGGAGACATCCAAACTCTCTAGAAAATCGTGGGGAATGTGTGGTCAGGAAAGCCTCTCTTCAAAGTTTGAACGGATTTTCTTTACTAATGTCATTACTGGTAAGTAGAAGAGAACCAGGTAGGAGATTGTTGTATAAATGCCCACTTGTGATTTGCTCTCATTCCTGCTCTGGTTAATGGTCTTGTCTTCATGATTCCAACAAAGACCTGGCTCCCACTGTATATTCCCAGACTTCATGGAGAGAGAAGACTATACTCTGTCTAAAATGGTATTCTCAGTGACTCTTTTAGGGTGGGAGATCATGGGGGTAGATATAGAAAGAAGGAACTGTGGAGAACAATCATTTTATTCAAATATTAGCTCATTTGGTAGTCACAATGACTCTGGGAGGGTAAATGATATTATTATCTCTAATACTTGAGCATATTGAAATAAATGGAGATTAAGGGACAGAGCTGCTAAGTGTCTGAGATTGGATTTGAACTCAAATCTTGACTCCAGGCACCCAGCTCTAGGGATGGTACTATTTATATCCCTCACCTCTGACCCCAAAAAAGAGGGAAATTATTAAGAGTAACAGCCTCAGGCACTAACAATTGCATCTTCCTTGTGACCTGAAAGCCCAAACCTTCCCAGTGAACTCAAATCTAGGGAAGGTCATTGGAAATATGCCATCTCTCACTTGAGAATACTTGCCTCCTTCTGCTAAAATAACTCACCTTTAGATCCCTGAAGTTTTGACTACTTAACTATAGATATTCATTAATATTCATGAATCAAAATTAATTACTAAATGTGGAAGTTTAAGAGACTAGTAGGAGAAGGAAGAGGTTTGGAATGCTGCTATCACATTATTTAGGTTTGGGCTTTAATATAGCATTTGTGAGAAATTATTTTAAGAAACTCACATTTGTATTGTAAAGAAGGAAAAGGATTAATTCTAGAATCAGTAGGTTGGATTAAAATATTATCTCTGATATATCCACATGATCTTAATCTACCTGGACTTCCATTTTCTTCCCCAGAAAATGAGAGAGTCTTTAAGATCTCTCTCAGTTTTAGCTCTGTGAACCTTTGAGGTTTGCAGAAGCCTTTTCCCTCAACCCTTGGAGACAACAGAGTAGCATAATGAAAAGAGCAGTGGACTCTGATTTAAGATAGGCCAAAGTTCATATCCTGCTTTTAATTCTTATTAGTTCTGTGACATTGAACAAGTCAACTTCTCAGATCCTCAGTCGTCTTATCTGTGAAATGGGAATAATAAATATACTGACCATGGTAGTATAAAAATACTACCATGTTTGTCAAATATTGTAGAAATTTTGTAGGCTCTCATAAGGATCAAACAACATGTAACATTGCATTAAACCTGTTTTGTGAACACTCAAGTGCCTTAAATTCCCACTACTACTTTAGCATGACATTTGTTCATGTTATAGATGAAGAAACTGAGACATGGGAGAGGGGTGATGGTGAGTGATTTGTGTGTGACCAATAATAGTGCTAATAAGTGTTCAGAGACAAGATTTGGATCCATATCTCCCGACTCTGGGTTCATCTACTCCCATTTTAATCGGACTGCTTTTTGGTTACTATCGGGCAAGTTCTTACCTTGTGCTGAGCCCTGTCATAGAGAGTACACAGAGACAACCAAAAAAATCCCCTGCCCTCAAACAGCTGACATTCTATAGAAAGAAACAATAGGTTTGCATGTATACACAAGTCAGGCACTTACACAAAGGTATATACATATGTGTGCGTACAGTTGTTGGTCAGTCATTTGAGTTGTGTTCGAGCACTGTAACCCCATTGAGATTGTCTTGGCAAAAATAGCTGAGTGGTTTGTCATTTTCTTCTCCAGCTCATTTTGCAGATAAGGAAACTGAGGCAAATAGAGTTAACATACCTAGTCCAGATGCTAAACATATTAGGAAAGTATAAGTTAGGAGTCTGGACACCTGTTTGGCTATCTGAGATGAGTGAGCATGAGAAGTGCAGGGTTATCCTAAAGTTGCAAGTGTGGATAATTAGAAGGAGCCATAATTGTTTCAGATATGTTGAATTTGGGACAATCCAATTAAAAATGCTAGTTCATGATATATGACTGAAACTCAAGAGATGTGCATCTATATAAATGTGAATTCAGGATGATATCTAATGCCATGAGAGGCTAACTAAAGAGTTTAGAGAGAAAAGGGCCTAGTACAGAGCCTCAGGATGCACCCACAATTAGGAGTGAATAATAGATAATGACCCAAAAGAGATGGTCAGATAGGTAGGAGGACAGAATCAAGAGAGAATAGAGAAGAGTATTCAGGAGAAGGTGGTCTACCATGTTTGTCAAATATTGTAGAAAGGTAAAGAAGAAAGGATGAAGATTGAGGACAGAATACCACATTTGGCAGATAAAGATCATTAGTAACTTTGAAGAGAGAAATTTTAGTTGAGCATTGAAGTAGGAAACCATATTTCAAAGAGTTGAAGTGAGAAGCAAGAACTTAGACACAATGAGTGTTAATCTTTTTTTTTTTTCTCTAGAAGTTTGGATTTGAAAGGAAAGAGAGAAATGATAGTAGCTTGAAAGGTTGTAAGGTCAACCAAGGGCTTTTAAAGGGAAACCTGAGAGTGTTTGCAGGCAACGAGGAAGAAACTAGTACAAAGGAGAAAATGGAACATTAGCAGGAAAGGAGGGGTGATTCTGGGGGCAATTTGTTGGAAGAGACAGCTGAAGCTGGGATGGAGGTATGAATAGAGGGAATGGCCTTACTAAGGAGATGGGTTACTTCTGTCTCAGAGAGGAACAACTAAAGAATGGTGCATTATTTAAAGCAGTTTTAGAATATAGAAAAGGGAAGTTTTTTTCCAATGGTCTTAATTTTCACAGAAAAGTATGAAGCTATAAGGGTAGCAAGAAGGATTTATATGGGAGACCTAAGGAGAAAAAAGAAAGTCTAGAATAGTTGCTGTGGAAAGAGTAAAGAAGGTTATCAAACACATCTAAATTGAGGGCAAGATTAATGTCTACTTCAGTTCTGAACTACTCAGATTAACAGTAGCATTATTATGCTATTGTTATTATGCCTCTCTCCAACCCTCTCTGTCTCTCTCTGTTTGTCTCTCTGTTTCCCAATCTTTCACTCTTTTTCTCTTTGATTCTTTCTTATATGCACATGCACACACGTAGTCGTCATTCCATTAATGACCTGTATTACCTGTTAATTCCCATTAATGCTGAATACTGAAATAGGCTCAGTCCTTCCCTCCACTAGAACCACAGGACAATAGAGTGATAAGAGCTCTATCTGGTCCAACCCCCTCATTTTACTGATGACATGTACCTGAGGCTCAGGGAGGGAAATGTTTATCCCAGAAGATAAATACAAGTTCGTCGCAGAGATTTGGATTAGGATGGAGATTTTCTGATTCATTGTTCTCCTAACACTGTGTCATGTCACCTCCCTGTTTTTTTTTTTTTTGTTTGTTTGTTTTTTTTTTTTGAGATGGCTTACAGCTTTTGAAATAGTTTGAAAAAACTTTATATAAAGTGAAAACTAAAGCATCCTGGAAGATCTTACCAATCTTTCTGTAACTTTGAGATTATTACTGATACAAAGCGGATATAAATATCCACTGATATTTTTGTATAGTAACATAATAATATGATATTGTATATAATGTGTAACAAAATAATATTATATGTAATAATATATAATAATATGAATAATAGCTGGATACAAATCTTTTACCAAATATCCAGTCCTTTTCCAGGGAAAGACTGGTTCACTTCTTCTCCCTCCCATTAACTGATCTTGTCCCTATAACTTTGGACATATTCCATAATATAAAGTGAAATTAAAGAAAAGCATTCAAGGAAGACTAAATCTATCTTCACCCACATCTTTTAATTGGCTTACATTTAATTTTGTGTTGTCCATTGTACTTGAAGCTCAACTTTTTCTTACAAGAAGTAGTTATGAAGTTTCTCATGTATTTAGGGTTTTTTCAGTCTATAGAACTCTACCTCTGTACCCCAATTCCTAGGTTATATACAAAAATTAATAGGGTTTTTTTCCCACAAATACAAGTGTACAGAAGTCAGATATATGCACAGGGAAAGGGAAAACCATGAAGCAGTAAAGCAGGAGAGGAACAGATGGCATCTGTTTCCTTCCCTTGCCCACTCCCGCCCTTCCCCCTGCCCCTGGCTCTTGTCAGCTGGAAGGATCCAGTTCTCTCAGGGCAGCTGCCACACCTCCTGGTGTGTGTCCTCCCACTCCTTGGCTGATTGAAAGGCAGGAGCTGGAGGCCATGGGGCCCCTCCTGTTTAGAAAAACAAACCTGTGGGCTGTCAGATTCATCCAAGAGTTTCCCATTTACCACAGTACTTGGTCAGAAGTCTCCTTGGGGTATCCCCCAATAAGTGCTCATGGACCCACTCTCACCTGAAGCAGCTTTAATTTTTTCACCACATTCAACTATTGCAGTCTCATCACAAATGAGGGGTAGAAAGTAAGTCTATCTGAAGGTAGAGATTGACATTTTTCTCTTTATCTGCAGTACATGATGTACCTATCTATGCCTTGGACATGGCAGGGGTTTAATAAACGTTTTTGAAATGGGTATCTTATAGATTTCTGATATCCATGATTCTAAATACCAATTTTCTCTCAGTACACATTTCTCTCAACTGATACATAAGCCTCAGTTGAAGGTGACCACATTTAATAAAATAGTCCTGCTTTTCCCTTCAGATCCCCCCATCATTTTCACCATTTGTGAAAAATAATGTATCATGGCCTCAATTATAATTGATTAATATGATAAAATAGTCCTTCTTCCTCTTCCCCATCATTTTCTCCGTTTTTTGTGTTCAACAACTCTTTAAAAAAAAAAAAAAGTTTTATTAGGGGTGCAGCTAGATAACATGGATAGAGCACCAGTCCTGAAGTCAGGAGTACCTGAGTTCAAATCTGGCTGTGTGACTCTGACGTCACTAAAATGCAACTGTCTTGCCAAATCCCACCCTCTACCCTCACCCCAAAAGAAGCCTTCTTATCTGGGAAGAACAGTTATAATGCTAGGTAATTCCTCATAAAAGTCAAATCCTTTTAAGCTGTTTTTCAACTTGAAGAGTTTTTGGAAAATGAATCCAGGTTTAAAGTATCATTTGAACATTTGGTAAAATTCATACTGATGTGTTGTCCAAAAAGGATGGCATGAATCAAGTTGCCATATGTAAGATGGATGACAGCCAAGGTTTTTTTGTGTTTGTTTTTTAATTGAATTCCAACATTTATAATAAAAATGTGTCTTGGCTGCAATCCATGAACTTGAATACAGCCCTAGATGACTTAAGTTGGCAGTTATTCTCTGGCTACATCAGATCAGCAGGTGCCCCATGATCTCTCAAATCACAAGTCCTTTTTGCCTAAAACTTGGGAGAGAAACAGGATAAGATGCATAGATAAAATTTTTTGATGATCTTTTGGATTCAGAATGGAGGAAAGAGTCATAATAGTGGAAAACATTATAGGGTAAGATTTAAAGGAGATTGTGAATTACAAATATCACAAGCATCTTTCAATTTGAATTAATGAATTAATGTAGAATATTTTACAAGAAATAAAACCTTCATTCCTTTAAGAATATATTTAAAAATTCCACAAACAATTCATTATCTACAAGGTACAAAGTACTTCTTGCTAATCCTAGGGAATATGTGGATAATAATGATAGTCCTGCCCTTAAGAATTCTGTATTCTCCCAGGAGGTCGGAATTAGGCATGAGTATCAGTCTATATATAACTATATAGCTCAATTACAAAATAAAGTCATATATTCTGTCAATAAATAGTTATAATTTTAAAAAATTATAAAATAAAGTAGGGTGTGATTATTGGGAAAAGAAGTGCAGGCAAAGAACTCTAGGAATTTTTGAGGAAAGAGAGAATATAAGAAAAAAATATGTTGCCTACTAGAGTTCTTAGATTAGGAGGCAGAGACCTGTGATTTCATTGATTTAGGGCAGAAGTGTCAAACTTGTGGCTGACTGGCCTGTAGCTACCCAACCCAAATTAAGATGGTAATTGAAAAATATTTTAACAACATAAATGAAAATAAAATAAAATATAGCTAATATTAATATGTGGTTTTCTAAGCCAATCTGTGTCTGCAGGGATCCTTATAATATATGGCTTAATATGACCCCTTTTATATTTGAATTTGACACCAGTGGTAAAGAGGACTCTTGGATAAGGAAACTCCTTCCAGCCACAGAAGCCAGTACTTTCTCTATAATTCTTTATCACAGCAAGTTACCTTGAATGCTTTGCAGTCAAATAACATGCCCAGGGTCACCCACCCAGTATGTGTCAAAAGTAAGATTGCACCCAAGTTTTCCTGGTTTTTGAGACCAGCTCTCTATCCACTGTTATACTACCTCCCTAATAGATATCTTACTTTGAGTAAAGTATTTAATATTTATATCAATTGTTATCAGAATGGGTGTTTCTTAAATAGATAAATTTTTTTTTATTTTGTGAGCCTATTTACACTTTTAATTTGCTCCAGCTTTTTTAGTTAAAAAATGACAACAGGGTTTGAGATGGGATTTGAACCCAGGGTTTCTTTCTTTCCCCTCAGCCTGTTGTATGTCTGAAATATAAATCTATTAAAAAAAAAAAAAAAAAAAACACCACCACCACCTGGGAACTTGGCTCTAAATTAGCATAAAAGAAAATATTAATTGTTGTTGAAATGTTTAATACAAAGTTTGAATGTGAAAATATTTTATGCATACTATTTCAATGGTTGAATCCCTATCAACAAATGTATAAAAAAGTACTTGTACACTGACTTTCTTGTCTACCCTAAAGTTAGCTCCTACTTTAAAAAATTAAATAAACTGGAATTCATTTGATAAATATCCTATCTTCAAAACTAGTCTCCTATTGCAAGCATTTCTTTCTCCACCCCATTTTGGAACATTTCCCAGGTGGTCCTTCTAAGATTTTTCATGATGAAATGTCTCCATCTAGTGGTGCTTCTTAGCAGTAAATTATTTTCTCATACAAGATTGTTGGACCACGTTGTTTTGAAAGTCATTTCCCTAAGCACAGCAATTTAAAAATATGAAACACGGTGTTTAACAAGAATGAGGGCTTAGTGTCATTCTAATTATTCTGCCTCATGGTCCTACCTCAGGCACAAGTCATTGGAAGACTTAATTTAATCAAATCCGAACTTGAAATAATAATCAAATATTCATATAACGTTTTAAAGTTTATAAGATGCTTTCATATATTATCTCATTTGAGCTTCACAGCGTACCTTTGAGGGCACAGTTGGGGCTATGGATATTATCATTGTGTACAAGGAGGAAACTTGAGTTTTAAACTTAGAGGGGAAAGAGAAGGGAATACGTATTTGTTAAGCACCTACTATGTGTCTGGCAATGTGCTGACCACTTTACAGATATTATCTCATTCAGTCCTCTATTATCCCCATTAAATACATGAAGAAACTGAGGCAGTTTCCTGGTTTAACCGATATACCTACTATCACAGAATTAGTCTCTGAAATCAGATTTGAACTTCCTGAAGCCCAGTACTCTCTAGCTTGCTCACTGTCACACATGAAGGAGTTATCAGAAACAAGATTTAATGTACATCTTACCTAAGACAAGTTTAGCCTTCTGTCTATTATAGCACATTGCCCTTGTGGAAGTAAATGTGATTTGTAATCTGTTTCTGTATTTTTAATGCAGTGAAAGAAGAGCTTCCTTTCATACAATTTCAAAATTACTTGAGAAACTCATGTAAAATTAGTTTTCATGGAACCATAGACTCTCTTTGCCAGCATCATATTTCTTGTGGGTTGTTTTGTTTTGCCAGTTGAAAGCTCCATTAAGCATTTTCTCACAGCTGCATCTGTGGCATAAGTTGGCTGGTTGCCTTCTACTAAACTGAGTTTGCTCTGGTTTTCAATTCAGTTGTACCTGGGGCTGTTGTTGCTTGAAGTCCCTGAGTATTGTTCTAATCATTTGGCTTCTATGGAGTGGTACTGTGGTAGCCAGTCTGCTCTTTAATACCGGGGGCTGGACCTTCTCTAACTAATTAAGCCAGACTGAGGAAAACCTTTAAACAGGGCCAAGAGCCAACACATTTTCTTCCCTGGCTCAGTGCTTTGAAATTGAGCCTAGCCAGAGAGTGATAAAAGACCTGGGATTTCTCCTTGATTCCTCCAAGGACCAAAAATGGAAACAGAGATAGACCGATAAACTGACAGAGGCAGGGTCAGAGAAACAGAGAAGGGGAGGGAGGAAGAAGAGGGAGGGAGAGACAGAGACACACAGAGTACATGCAATAACCTCACAATACCTATATCCCTGCTTGATCCGATATTTTCAGCTCTGGTGAACTGAGGTAGAATTACCAACTCTTCAGGGGTAGGGATTGCATCTGGTACCACTTTTATATCCCTCCTACTGCCCCCCAGCCCAGTTTTCTCTTCACAAAGGACACTCTTCAGATGTTATTATGGAGATACCCTCCCCCCACTACCTCTGCTAATAACTTCCATCTACACATCACTCTTAAATTTCAAAAAGCACAATTTCCACAACAACCTAGCAATTTGGCAGTGCACATTTCCCAATTTATCAATGGAGAAAGTGAGGTTGTGAGAGACTAAATAACTTGCCTATGCCTTCATACAGACTAGGAAGTATTTAAATCAGGATTCAAACCTTTCCACTTTGCCACATGATCCCCTTAGATGAAGAGAGAGCGTTAGACCATTCTATAGCCTGTTTTTTTGATTTCTCAGCCTCGAATCTCTTCCTTTGTGGTAGTGATGGCATTGTCAGTGTTGTCTAACTCTCTGTGACCCCTTTTGGGATTTTCTTGACAGATATGCTGGAATAGTTTTATATTTCCCTTTCTAAATCATTTCACAGATGAGGAAACTGAGGCAAACAGGGTTTAAATAAGTTGCCTGGAGTTTGAGACATATTTGAATTTAGGTCCTCTGGATTCCAGATAGGGCATTTTATTCACTGTATCTTCTAGCTGCCTAGTCTGTCCTCTGCTCAGCTATCAAATTGATTTTCTTTAATGCTAGTGCTTTCCCTCTGAGAATATTCTCATTTTATTCTGTCTGCATCTTATTTGTACATAATTGTTTGCATATTGTCTCTCTCTACCTCCTTTAGAATGTGAGTTCCTTGAGTGCAGGAAATGTCTTTTGCCTTTCTTGGTACCTTCAGTGCTTAGCAATATGCCTGGTGCATATTAGGGGCTTAATAAATGCATGTTGTCTGGCCCCATGTTGTGTTTTTTTTTTTCCGTTGGTGAATTATAAGACTGAGTATTCAAGGGAAATTTAATCTTTTATCTTGTTAACTGATAGTGGAAGGTGGGGAGACAGGTTCCAATAATCATTCTAACTCTTACTGCTGCTTCCTTATTCTTCAATAAGCCACATAGGCAGTCGCTCCACTGAATGCTTGTGAATACAAATGAGTGTAGCTGGAGAGAGAGAAAAAAAAAGATTCCTTTGAATTCTTCATCTTTCTTCTTGGATCTTAGAGTATCCCTGCTACTACACAATAGCAGAATCTCTCTCTCTCTCTCTCTCTCTCTTTCTCTCTCTCCCCCCCTCTCTCTCTCCCCCCTCTCTCCTCTCTCTCTCTCTCTCTCTCCCTCTTCTCCCCTCTCTCCCCTCCCTCTCCCTTCTCTCTCTCTCTCTCTCTCTTTCTCTCTCTCTCACACACACACTCACACACACGCTGTTTGGCAAGCTTGCTGCTGAGCATCCTCAGGTCAGGAAGGATTCCCTACTGCCTATGACATTATCCCTCTGCCTCTTGTCCACCCCCTTCCCTGCCCCCTTGTGGCAGTCCTTGACTTGCAGGCATTTGTCTTCTGACACTGCACATTCCCCCGTAGCCACCCAAGCAGGCACATGTGGATTAAGGTACATATTACTCAACTAATTTTGAGGAAATGGATGCTAGCCAATCTCAGATGCAGCAAAAATCCAGATGATTTTTTACATGCCTGTTCTTGTTCATGGAGAATTTCCAGTGGAAAAAAAAGCAAAAGGCAGCTAAGTCAGCATTCCTGGATCATGTTTCTCCAAAGATATTAAGTGCTATACCTAAAATTTTCCTTTAAAGCAAAGGTTTCTCTAACTGGGGCCTATGAGCTTTAAAAAATAAATCTGATATCCGCATTTCAGTATAATTGTTTTCCTTTGTAATCCTGTGTATTTTACTTAATGAATTTAGAAGCAATATTCCGAGAAGGAGTCCAGACTGTCAAAGGAGGCCATGACACAGAAAGGCTCTAGAGTCTCCTCCAAGATGCCCGTTAAAATGTCTCCAGCAAAAATGTTCCTCTATCTTTTGATGTGTTATAATAAAAACAATATAGGAATTAAGAATAAGATAACAAGAATATAAAGTGGACTATTAAATATACTGTGTTAATAAACTGTATCATATTAATAATTGGACAGAATGTATGTTCACCATTTAACTTTATTAAATATAGCATTTGTAGAGATTTCTAGAAAAAAAAGCTGTGTATCAGAAGCATACCTCACTATAAATACCCCACTATGAATACCTCACTTATATAACATTGTTTCTCTAGGAAAATCTGCTCTAAATTCTATATCACTTAAACTTAGAACATCTTTTCTATCTAACTAGATTTATGACTTATTATACATGCAGTGAAGTTTATTCTCTTGCTTTCCATGAGCATGCTTGATTTTCTCTTTGCATATCAGTGTAACACTATAAACTACAATAACAGATCTCCACAGAGGTTTCAGTTCGGTTTTCTCTTCCCAGGCTATTTTCCTACTAGAATAGAATTCATTTTTGGCAAGATCTAGACAGTTCTTTAACATATTTAGTGATGTTTCCCAAAAGTATCTTGTTCTCTGTTGCACTCTGTAAGTACACAGAATTAGCACTGAAATCTCAGACTTCTGTACCTCCCGTGGAAGCATACCCGGCCCTTCTTTGTGGCCCAAAAGCATAAATCTGCCATGAGAACACAAATCTATATTCTGTTTATAGTTCATTGAGCCAGAGCTTCTGGTATCCTCCCTCCCTAATTATCTTATCCTATTTAACTGCCTTGTTTTTATTTAGTATGGGTTATATCTCTCCTTGAGAGCAAGGACTGTTTCCATTTTAGTCCTTACATCTCTAGGGCCTACCAGGTATATAATTGGAATTTAATAAATGTGTCGAATGGTGGAACTTTAGTCAGTGTTAACAGAAATAGAGCAACATGTGACTTAAGCTTATGGCTTTCATTACAGGAGATGTTGGAATCTGGGCAAAGAGAATGGGGAAAAAGCATTTATTAAGCACCTTCTGTTTCTCAGAAACTATGTTAAGTCCTTTATGGATTTCTCATTTGAGCCAGAGCAGTTATGTTGTAAAATGAGTACTAGAGTGTTAGATGCTACCAGCTTGTTTCTTGAGGGTAGTCGTAGGTACTTAAGTTATCTTAAGTAATCTTTAGTCTGTATGATGTATAGGTTCTTAATAAATGTTAGTCTATTGATTTGTATTCCCTACAGGTAAGTATAATGTATATAATAAACTCTTAATGTATATCAAATGAATGAATAATTTGTAAATAGCCTTCTAATTCTTTTGGCCACTTTAAATATATGAATATATATTATATTAAAGCATAAATATATGAGCATAAATTGTATAAGAGAATGATTTATTAATTTGTATCTGTTTTTGTTTCTGTCTTCCTGCCTTACAGTGAAGGAGACTGGTGGGAAGCCCGTTCCCTGACAACAGGAGAGACTGGCTATATTCCCAGCAATTATGTGGCTCCAGTTGACTCTATCCAGGCAGAAGAGTATGTCTTTGTTCTTAATGTGTTTGTTTTTACTTTAACCGCTCATTTCAAAGAACCACTAACCTAGTGCTAAGGTAAATTTGTGTCACTCTTCAGCCTTAGCTTCACTATTCATTAAGTAGCAGCAGCAATGCTGCTCTGTTCCAGGATTGCACCAGTAGGAATAAGAATAGGGATTAATTATTATCCTAGGGCCGAGAAATCAGAACAACAAACTAAAGGTGCTAATGATTCCATGACCATCTCTAGTTGTAAGAGCTAGTGGATCATGAAGTCTTGGACAACTAAAGACAGTTGAGGTTTTTTATCCTGTGGCCTTTGAGATCATCTCAATTTTTACTGATTCCAGTCTGGGGCATGGAAACTTGGTTCTATTGGCAGTTTTCAAGCAGAATAATAGCAATCTGGCCCCAGTAGAAGGAAAGCCATGAAAAGCCAGACTCCATACTTGGTCAGTCCTGGTATTCAACTTCATCATGAATAAATGTTCATTTCAGTGGTCTGGCCAAATCCCCAATTGGATCATTCTGCTACCCTTATATATTTTTCACTAAGGAGATCTATTTTGTTTCCTACTTTTATATGTTCAGTAATCCTGACCTCTATTTCCCTTATGACTGAATTTCATCACCAATGAATTTTAAAAAAAATTACATTTATGTTTCCAGGCAGATTTGTAAACCACTTTGTGATCCTACAGGATAAAAGTTTTCCCTAAAGTGTCATAATCCAGTTTTTAACTTCAAAGCTACAGTCTAATAAATAAGGTTAAGATCTGAGAAAGGGTTTTCCTCAAGATTTTTGGCTTTTAAAAGGGGAAGGAGGGAAAACATTGGCCGATCCAGTATTAAAAGTAGTGTTTAGCAAGTGGGCTTGGGATATGAAATCAACTGTAGTTATTTTGAAGAAAAGAGTCCAAGCAGAGTCTTTTTACTTCTTGTACTCTGTTATATTTTACAGCATGAATGTAAACCTAGAGGACCATGGTTCCCAGACAATTAACCCAATCACTGTCTTCTAAACCTTTTTACAGTATTTTCAACTAGAAATGTAGCTTTTAGTAATTTTCTGACTCAGTTATTGAAGAGTTAAGATACAAAAAAAGTAATCTCTCTCTTTTCAATTTGATAAATATTTTTAACCTTAAGAAAATTGGATAATTGGCAAAATGCAGATATAATGAATCGGAACTTGGTTAAGTTCTAGAAAGAAATGGTATAAATTATATTAATAAAGATTAATTATGACAAAAAAGGCAAGTGAGTCCCATAGGAAAACACATCTGGATGGCCTGAGTTGTACATTTAGTATTCAGGAGATATTAAAAGATCTTTGGTATTTTGTTTAGATCATTTGATGATTTATGGGTAGCCCACAAATAAAAATCTCACAGAATAAAAAGGTATGGAGGAATTACAGTTTTACATTAGGGGAGAGAAGACCTTGCTTCAGTGAAATGATGATATCAGAGATATATATGTTAAACTTCAAAATATCAAATGTAGAAACTAGATTTTATCATTTAAATATTTTAGAAATTCTTCCTACAGGAAGACTATTCACTGAATTCTCTTCAATTCTTTTTTTCGTTTTTCTAGCACCTGGTGCAGTACTCAGAACCTAATGAATATATGTAACCACTGTCCAAAAGCATACTTCTTTCCTTACATAAGCTTTGACTAACTGAACTGTGATAGTACTTAACAGTACAGGGGGAAAATATTTAAAATAGTATAACAAAAGTTACTTATACATCCCTTTAAAATATAATCTTAAAATATAGTATTTTTACCCTTAAGAGATATAAACTCTTGATTTAAAAAAAATAATCCTGCAGAAAATAAATGATCTTGCTACAGTCTATATTGGGTTTGGGTTTGGTTTTGGTTTTGCTTGGTGTGGTTTTTTCCTATGGAATTGTAAACTATATTCACAGAGTAAATGCTAGGGAACTTTGGATTATAGATTTAAGGCTTGAGGAAATCTCAGAAGCCATTTAGTCCAAAGCTTCATTTTATTGATGAGGAAACCAAGCCTTGAGGTCACAGGAGAGTCAAAAGTAAGATTTGACTTAAGGCTCTCTGACCCTAGAAAGATTACAGGTTTATTTTCACAAAGTTCAGGATCCCTGCTTTGGTATGTCAGATAAGAAATTTTAACCAAAACTGATTCCCTACCATCTTTCAAGAGTTAAAATTTTTTACTACCATTCAAGTCTGCTGGTTTTTAAAGAATGACTTGATGCAAGAGATTGGGTAGAATACTATGTCTCAAGAAACTCCTTAGGACTTATCATTGTCATAAATGGAATTTACTTCAGGGGTCTCTCCCTACTGGGAGATCTCCTGAAGAATTCATAGATTCTGTAATTTGCATTGATTAAAAATCCTGGAAAGAACTATAAAATTACTGTGGAAAATTAGAGCTAGCAGTGAAACTGAGTAGGGGACTGAGAGAGAGACCAGGAAGAACTGAAAAAGAACTGGCATGATTATCAAATAAACAAAGACTTGAATGATACCAAAAACATCAGGAGATACAGATTTATATTCCGAGATTCATCAACTTTTTCCCACTTACTCACAGCAAGGGAGTTTACTCTGATTCTGATATGTAAATGAGTGATAAATATTTTCTTTCATTGTTCCCATTTACCTTTCCTAAAGGTGGTACTTTGGAAAACTTGGTCGCAAAGATGCAGAAAGACAACTCTTGTCCTTTGGAAATCCACGAGGTACCTTTCTTATCCGAGAGAGTGAAACCACCAAAGGTAGGATGGCTAATAGTAGTTGCTTTGTCATTATTCAATTTTTTCAGTGGAGCCCAGAGAAGGGGGGAGGAAGGTTATTTTCTTTTATATGCATTAGAAAGAATATTGCATTCCATATTTTATAGTATATGTTTAATGCACTATATATATATATATATATATATATATATATATATACAATAAATAGTGTTTCTATAGCACTTTAAAGTTTGTAAAATACTTTACGTGTTATATCATTTGATCTCATGTGCATACATATACACTTGTACATGTGCATCTTGTATATACACCTATACATAGATGTTTGTAAATGCATGGTATACATGCTATTGATAGATATATAAAGACAGATAAATAAGTTCACATGTCTTATTTCCCTCTTCTAAGATTCAAGGTCGCAAATATTTCATATCTAAATACTTTGCAAATAGAAACATAATTATACATAATATATATTGATATGAATACAAGTATATACACGTATATAAGTACATTAGAGAAGTATAAGACAAAGTGATTGGAATGTTAATTGGCTGGATTTTTTGCATTGGGAAGGGTTGAGGTAATGAATGGATGATAGGACTAAAAATAGGAGAGTGATAAAAAGGTAAAATTAGGGCTAGAAAGATAGAAGAGAAACATAGGGTTGAGGTAGAAAGAAAAATAAGGCAGAAAGATAAACTAAACTTATCTTTCTTTTCTGTCTCTAATTCTAAGTTTAGATATAATAATAGGGTTAGAGATAGAAAGACAAAAAATGTATATGTATATGTACGTGTCTGTCTTTGCTGAATAATCAAAACAGGCGCAATAAGTCTTTAAGGGGGGAAAAAAGTGAAAACAACTACTGATGCTGGGCATGTTTTTCAGGTGCCTATTCACTTTCTATCCGTGATTGGGATGATATGAAGGGAGACCATGTCAAACATTACAAGATCCGAAAACTTGACAATGGTGGCTACTACATCACCACAAGAGCCCAGTTTGAAACTCTTCAGCAGCTCGTCCAGCATTACTCAGGTAACTTGATTGCTGTTTGGCTCCCAAGAAATGGTGAGGGTGGGAAAAGTTTCAAGTGATAGTACCTACTAGTATTATTAATATTTTAAAACCCTCTCATTTATATAATAAACCTTGAAAATTATTTTGTTCACAACAATCCTGAGAAATGAGAATACAAATATTATTAGTCCTATTTTTCATAAGAAAAGCTTGAAATTCTAAGAGTTTTAAGTGATTTGCTCTCCTAATACACAGCTAGTAATTATTTAAGGAGGCAATACTCAAAATCAGATCTTACTCAAGCCATACATAGTCACTTCACATTTTTCTATTGTCAGAAGAAAATATTTTCTTTGTCAGCCCTCATAGTAGGACCTTAGCTGGCTTAATTAAGCTGTGTTTTCTCCTAGCTTATGTAATATTAGTTCATATGAGCTCAGGATATCCAGAATAGAGAAAAATGGAAAGACTTTGTGGCTATTTGTCCTAAAATGTCCAAAGTGCTTTTCTTTCCACAAGCACCTCAGTTAATGTACTCAGCAATCACAGAAATAAGATGGTAAGATCTCTGGTAGGTCACATACATTGAAGAATCCCTTTAAACAAAACATTACTGTCATAATTGCTGTGTATACATATTTTCCTGCCCATTGAGAGCAGTGTTCTGTCCTCAATAGAGCTTTATTTTCTAAACTCACCATAATAGTGCAAATGGTACCTATTACTTTTAAAATTATACATTTTATCTGATAAGGCTATTAATTTTAGTATATCTGAAAATAGACAACTTTAGAATGTGAAATTATTTTTGTGGCAGCTGGCAGTTTCTTTTGACCTCCATGTCCAACTTGAAACATTCTAAGGCCCAATGGCCTTTATTAAGACATCGCTCTTAGTATAATTGCTGCCCCATTCACATTCAGTTCTTTAACACATAATATAGTAGTACAAAGTTCATGTCTATTAGTCTCAGGCTTTAACAAACAACTAGATAAATAAAAAACATTTAAAGTGATATATTGGTTGTTGAGACCCATTTCCTCCCCTTGGGTATGGGAGAAAGTTTATTAAAGATGTCATTTCTATATGTCTTTATATATAGAATATATATAGAATATAGAATAAATAGAATATAAAATGTCTTTATACATGTCATTCTATATATAGACAGATAAATAGATTCACATCTTATTCCCCTCTTCCAAGTTTCAAGAAGACTGCAAATATTTCATATCTATATTAAATACATAGCATATAATGTTATTTCTGCACATAAAACATGCATGTTTATATATGCACATATAATTATACTTAATATATTTTCATCAAAGAGAAGCAGTAGGGCATTGAGAATATAGGAATAGCCTTAGAGTCAGAAAAGCTAGCTTTAGGGTTAAAGACATGGTTTAAACCAGTGGTTCTCAAAGTATGGTCTAGAGAATCCTGGGGATCTCTGAAACCCTTTTAGAGGGTCTACAAATTCAAAAATTGTTTTTATTTCCAATATGGTAAATGTTTATGAATATAACCCAGATAAACAAAAATGCTTTGGAGAGATCCTCAATAATTTTTAAATAGGATAAAGATACTGAAAACAAAAGTTTGAGAACCACTGGTCTAAACTTTCAACCCTTCAAGGCAACTGCCTTAAATTACAGGTAAGTTGCTGATGTGCAGTTAGTGAAGGAAGTTTCAATACTAGGAAACCCCTAAACCAATGAAATTTCAGGTCTGGATGCCGTCTCCACTTTTCTCTGTTCCTCCCCCATAATACTTTTGCTTTAGATGAATTTTGGTAAGAATAATTTTGGGAGGGATGAGAGAAATATAGAGCAGAATATCTGAGTTTAAATAATACACTTGAAATGCCAGATGCTACATGGATTCATAAATGTTGAAATCTATTTTATTATAACCACATATCAATGGCATAGTAGAGTCTCTGGTGTTTTGATTCTTTGAAAACATGTTGCAGAAGGCACCTTAACAGCATCGTAAAGATGAGAAAGGAGATGGTTTTATAAAAAGCAGTAGAAAAAAATTTTATCTTTTTTATAAAAAAAAAAGAAGCATCTTAAGCTACACTTGCTTTTCCATGACCTCTTTTTCTTTTTTTCCTTTTTCTCTTTTTACATAAGCCTGATCTTGCAGGATTGTTTTCTGTTTTTGTTTTGGGGTTTATTTGTTGTTTTTTCTTGTTTGCTGGTTTCCTTTTACTTCTGACATTCACTATAAAGCCTAAGCTAAATGTCATTTCCCATATTTGCCATCTCATTATTATTATATCCTCACTTCTGGACATTAAACTTGTATTCTAAGATCACATTAGCTTTTTTTTTTTTTTTTTGCTACATTATTTGTTCATTTAATTTGAAGTCTGAAAAGATTGAAAAAAAAATGTTTGTAACCAATTAAGGTCACGCCTTGCCTACTTCCCTATACCCTTTATATTGTGCTTGAGAAATTGATTTTTCTTGGGACCCAAATGTATATTTTTACATTTATACCTGCAAGCTTAGTAGATTTAGCCCAATATTCCAGCCTCTCATCCAATATATTGAAATCTCTCTTATAGTTGTGCTGTCTATAAATTTGAGAATCCTGTCAATTATACCTTAATTTAAGTCATTGATTGCTAAATGCTAAAATGCTAAATGCTATAAACCATAGATCCTTGGAGCAGTGTTCTGTATGGCAGTAGTGTCAGATTCAAATAAAAATGACAGCTGAAGCCATATGTTATCTTAGAAAATCACAAATGAACATTATCTGCGTTGTATTGTATTTTTATTAATTTTGTTAAACATTCCCCAGGTGCTCTTTAATCTGGTTCCAGCATCCAGCTAGTCTGTTCTACAGCCTTCCTTTCAGGTTGGCTTTGATGACCACTATTTTAGCCTAATATGGCACCTAAGTGCCAAAGTAGATAGAGTGCCAGTCTTCAAGTAAGAAAAATTCATCTTTCTAAGCAAATCTAGCCCCAGATACTATTTAGCTATGTGAGCCAGGACAGATCGCCCTGTTTGCCTCAGTTCTGTAAAATGAATAAAAGAAGCAAAGGGCAAATCACTCCAGTGTCTTTGCCAAGAAACCCCAAATGGGATCACAAAGAGTGAGACATAACTGAAAACAACTGAACAATTATATCCCTCCCCCCCCAAAAAAAAAATCTCAAAATGTCTTTTAAATCAAAGGTTGGCAAACTAGATCCTCCACATGTTTTTTTTGTTTTTTTTTTTTTACCTTGTAGGAAACTGAGAATGGTTTTTTATATGTTTAAATAAAATTTTATTGTATTTTTAAAATGTAAAAAACTACTCAGCCCACTGGGCTGGATTTGGTTTTCAGCCATAGTTTGCTGAGCTTTATTCTAAGTAATCACTGCTTTTAATCTTCTTTTTCACTGTGTTTGCACTCTCAAACTTTTCTGAATTTTGTTTCACGCTTTTCATTCTTCCCCAGGCTAATGTTTCCCTGTCATGGGCCACTCTGTGATTATTTTTTTTAAGAGGCTGGCACATAGTAAGCGCTTAATAAATGCTTCTTGTTTTGACTTACATGTGAGTCCAACCTCAAAGCAAAATAACAGACCTTAGTATTCCAAACACAATGGTGTACGCTCTGCTCTCAAATTCTGTAGGGTTTTGTTTGAACACCAAAAGAATGACTGGTGAATTTGACCTCCTTTCTCCATGCCCCAGGTGCAGTTTTTCATGCTGCTAGCTTAGAATAATCTGCTGTTCTGTAAAACCTTAAGCTCTAATACCAGGGTTGTAATTATAAATATATTCATTCAGAATACACAGGACCCCCAGTCTTCCAAGCAGAGTCCTAATGATTGAGGGAAGGGAGAGGGAAAGAGAGATGAATGGATTCATGTAAATCAAAGGTGCCATCTGCCCACTTATGGTCTCCACTAAAACATAAGGATGTGTTTTCAAGGTTCCAAGAAAATATCTAATTAGCATCTGGGACTGAAGCTTTCCATCTTACCTAGAGAATACAAAAACTCAGATTTAAAGTAACTGGCCATCCTTTAAGATTTGAATAAAAAAACACGGGGGGGAAACTCACCACAAATTTTAAGTTTTTTTCTGCTCTATCTCAAACAAATATGTTTCTATGTGTGATTTCTAATCCCCTGAGATGCTTATGGTACCCTGCTGACGTAACAGTTGTTGTGAGTAA
Organism: Sarcophilus harrisii; assembly: GCF_902635505.1. NCBI lineage: Eukaryota > Metazoa > Chordata > Mammalia > Dasyuromorphia > Dasyuridae > Sarcophilus > Sarcophilus harrisii. The sequence continues at coordinate 189,663,782 of NC_045429.1, forward strand.
CTGTTGTTCATTGGTGTTGGGTTTATATACTTGTTGTAAATGTTTTGTTTCATGTATCACGCTTTTCTTTTTCCTCTCTGGCTGTTGGCTCCGTTGCTGCTCCTTCAGAGAGAGCTGCAGGCCTTTGCTGCCGCTTAGTAGTCCCCTGTCATAAAGGAATGCCGAGGCTTACTGATCTGTCTGTCAAAACCAAAGATGTCTGGGAAATTCCACGTGAATCCCTTCAGTTGATCAAGAGACTGGGAAATGGGCAGTTTGGGGAAGTATGGATGGGTATGCTGTAACTCAGTTATTCTATTATTATCTTCCCTTTGGGGGAAATAAGGTACCAAAGATGGAAGGTGCAGGAGGAACATTTTATGGCCAGCCCATAATAAAGACGTTCTGATCAGAATGGCTATAATTTGGACATTGAGCTTTTTTTTCATTTCAGAAAATACAAAATTTTATTTATTCTTTGTGAATTTTCATTTGGGGAAAATGGCTTTGTCCTTATTGTTATGGGGAGCCTCAATCAATCAATGAAGGAAAGAAACCCTTTTGAAAGCTGGCCTGAAGTCACTGCCCTGACTGAGAATGCACTGAAGGGCAAGTCACCTTCCATCTTTTCCATTGCATTGCATGCATAATTTTGGATTGTAAGAATTTTGTTTTCTTTATTAATTCCCTTTCCTATAGAGAAAGCTGATGGTTTGTGTTTTAACTTAACTGTGGTTGCCTCGAGTTGTACTCCACAAACCGTTGGATTGGCTAAAGATGCATGGGAAGTTGCACGGGATTCATTGTTACTGGAGAAGAAGCTTGGTCAGGGGTGTTTCGCTGAAGTGTGGTTTGGTAAGGCAGAGAGTGTGTTTCCCTTTGGATGCCCCTTAAGAGCCACTTGAGAGAAAGACTTTGAACAGAAACAAACCAACACCTGCACACTCATTCACCTTGTCTAGGATGCCCTGAAGGATGGAACAAACAGGCCCACGGAAGCATAATTTGCAAAACGTGGATATCTTCTAGTTGTGGTTCTGGCTCGTGGTGCTGCAAGCTCATCTTCCTGTGATGATGGCATTGTAGAGACTGCTGGCCAGGAAAACAACATAGAATTAAAGTATTCTTTTCTCCTAAGATATAAGAACATAAGTTGCTCTGGAGAAAAAACTTCCATTTTTCATTCACTTAATTCTCAGTGACAGAACACAATTTAAGGGTTCTTTGCCCACAGATTGTGGCAGGTTTGTACTCCACTAATTGAGTTGATAGTAGATTCTTTTCCAGAGCTTTAAGGGAATAGATATCATCATCATCATCATCATCCCAGCACTTAGTAAAGTGCTTGGCACTTTAATAATATAAATAATCAATAAACACATTGTGTTTATTAAGCGATTGATCACATTATATTAGACATTCATAGAGCACTTTGAAGTTTATTTATTCTGTGCATATATTATCATCTTCTAGCCTACAAAAGTCCTGTGAGGTAAGTGCTAGATATATGATTATGTCCATTTGACAAATAAGGAAATCAAGGTTCAGAGAAAGTGATTTACACAGTCACAAAATTGCATTTCCACCCAGCCCTCTCCAAGTCCAGCAGTTAATCTGTTAATACCACACTGCCTCTCAGGCATTAAACTGCATTGATCTAGGCGTGGTCTTGTGCAATCAGAGGCAGAGGCTAGACCACACTTCTCTAAAGATCTTAATTAGCACTTTAATTATGAAGTATTTAAAAATCTTATTTATGAGGCCTAGGGCCCAAAGATTTTAATAGAATCATTCACACATGCAAAAAGAATTAGGCCTCCATAGGAAAAATGGATTTTTAAACTTTTAAATTAGTACATTTAAAATTTCCATACACACCATTAAGAGTTCATTTCCTATTGCCATTCTATGAGCAGCTTTGTCTCAGGGGATTTCAGAACCATTATAGAATGCTTCTGTAATTAACTCAATTACTGCTGGAGTTTCTTAGAGAAAGGGAAAATCTAGCCTACTGAAAATTATTGGCTATTACCTGCTACGTACTAGAATGTTGCATAAACTTTCAAATTTCTCATTTTATTTGTAAGGAACAAATTCTGCTATGTAATCACTTTCTGCTTCTCAGCATACATCCTAGCATTTGGTATTTTGTAATAGCAAGAGCCAGACTTTCACCTGGTTAATAGAGCTGCCCCCAATAAAATGTTTTTTGTTTTTTTTTTAATTCTCAAATTAATGTTGTCAAAAATAAGTATTTACAGTTTCACTTAAATCAGTCTTTTTTTTTCCTAATCAGAAATTAGCAGCTGTTTAATTACCCAGGAGGGAAAAATGTCCCTTTTGTATAGTAGCAATTAAAAATCTTAAACCTTAGAATTGACTCACAAAGCTAAAAAGAACCTTAGAGATCTAGTCCAGCCTTTCTCTCCTCATTTTATAGGGGATAAGATTTATTTTAAAAAAAAAATGAACAGCCAAACTATGTCAGTGTCCTTACTTGAATATCAGGAATATTTACTAATTTTTTATTTCAAATTTAAATATTAATTTTTGTTCCCACCAGCTTTTTTATTTTTCTAGTTTCAATTAATAGAATTCATTTTCTTATTGTGGTTGACTTTTCATGAAATCTGGGGATTGTTTCCCTCTACAATGTTGAATGACAATGGCAAGTAGAATCTAGATTATTTTGGGTCTGTTTTTGTTCTTTATCAGTGCTTTATTGCATGGATGATCCAACAGCAAAAAGGACCCAATCACAGAGCTACCAAAGCTTGAATTGAGACCACGAGAAAACAAAAGTCATTTCTCAATCCAATTTATACATTCTGAAGCACTCAAGTTCTTTCTAAAAAAAGAAAAAAAAAAAAAATATATATATATAAGTCATATAGTAGACTTTGCTTTAATGCAGAAGGAGGGTTAGTACCCCTATTATCACTAAGACAGTTAATGGATAAGTGACATCAGCTTCTGTACTTCCATCATTTTTGATGGTCATTATGTATGCAAAGGCCAAGGTTTTCAGCTTGATTTCTCTTTCATATTAATGAAACAGAAAAAGGAAAATAGCACTTAACCATGTGGGCCTACCAGAACCAAATTAATGGGGAAAGTGGTGAAAGAATTGCATATCCAGTCATAATCTTTAAATAGAACTAGTGTTATTTTTTTTTTCTCTTGAAAACATTTACAGAATCCTTGTAAATGTTTTTGTTTCCCTGAGGAGAAATAGGGTCTATTTGTAGGGAAGAGGATGCTGTGGAAGGGAAAAAGCTGATAGTTGATTGTTTTTAAGCAAATAGTTAATAGTTTCAAAAATCATTTTTCCCACCAGAGGATCTCTAATTTTGCCTTTCTATTGTGGGATGTCTGTAGGTACCTGGAATGGGAATACAAAAGTGGCCATCAAGACTCTTAAGCCTGGCACAATGTCTCCAGAATCCTTTCTCGAGGAAGCCCAGATCATGAAGAAACTGAAGCATGATAAACTGGTCCAACTTTATGCTGTGGTGTCTGAAGAGCCAATCTACATTGTCACGGAGTACATGAATAAAGGTTGAGTAATGGCTCTCCCTCTTCTTTCTCCATTGGGAAATAGGGGATTGGTTCAGTGAGAAAAATGGAGCTGTCTGCCTGCTTGCCTCGAAATCTAGGATCCTCATTAGGAAAGCACCAGTTGTGTGTTCATTAGTGAAAAGTATTTTTAAAACAGTTCATTCTGTTAGCATTGGTCCCTTACATCCTTCCACATTCTAATGTATTCTGCCTATAAGTCCTGGAACTCAGAATTTCCAAATATTTCCAGGACCCTATTATTTAAACTACTCGACCTGCTGGGTTATGCTACTCAACTATTAATTTGGATATAGCTGTTTATGTTTGATTTTCTTCTTTTTTGTGGTCCTAAAACTACAATAGGAAAAAAAAGGAATTTACATAATACCTTTGTTGTATTGTAAAAGGAACAGCAAGTTGTATATAGGAGATTTGCAGTTTCATGTTTGTCTTTTATTATATTATATTACTGAAATGCTTGTTTTATTCCATAAATTATTTTTTTTTTATAAAGAAACTATAGTAGAAGACAAATGAGATGTGGCCTTTACTGTTTCCCCATCATATTTCTTCTTGCTACCTTCTTAAATGTACAGATAAATGCAAGCCATAGTGTAAAGGGCAGTCTTTATTTCATTCTTTCTTTTTCTTTACTTAATTAAAGCAGTATTCCTGGGGGTGAGGCCAAGGATTACTTTGTTTTGGAAAAATAAATGAACCAAATAAGAAACAAAAGGTCTTAAAAGGAAAGACATTCTGCATCAGAAGACACTTACTATAGTTCTGTCTTCCCCTCCCACCCCAAGTGCTTTCTTTCAAAAAAGATTTGATTTATTTTTTCCTGGCAGATCTTCTGTCCCTTTTCTCCAGGGTTTATTTCATAAATAACTTGTATTCCATGATTAAAGCTTAAAAAATAAAAGATGACCATTGTAGGCATGTGGCCTCTGCAAGTGATTATTTCAGTTTTTGGAATTCTCCCTGACCCTTTTTAAGCCCATTTATAATAGCTCTTCTGAAGCTTTAGCTGTTTTGCTTTTTGCTTTCTGATTTAAGGTTCAGATGATTATGACCTAATTAGGAGGGAATGCCCACTCCATCATATAAAAATCAGAATAATTCTCTTGACTTAAATTTGTAAGTAATCTAAGTTGTAATTCCCCCCATCACTCTTCTGTTTGGCTTGGTTTTCAGAGGGCATAAACTGAGTCATGAAGTTTGTTCCATTCTCCTATGAACGGCACTAATAATGATAAAAAACAGCAACAGTAATAGATCAAGAAAACCTGAGCTTGGTTAAATGTGACCTTAGCCAGGTCACTTATATTTCTGTGCCCCAGCCAACTCACTATGATTATAAATTGCAGATGAGGGGCTGGTTTTCGTGGTTTCCTATTCCAATGAAATCATAGATCTAATATAAATAATAATAACTAACAATCCTATGGCAGTTGGAGGTTTCCAGGGACACAGTCCTTCCCCAAATACCTATGTGCAAGATCTGAGGCAGGATTTAGAGCAAGGCCTCTGGCCTCTTGGGCCAGATTATAATATGTAATCACTCTCTGAATAAGCTTAGTTGAGCTTTAACTACGGTTTATTGAACTTTGGGTTCACCATCCTTTCGTCCAAAGGGATAAAACTATCTGCAGCCTTTTCTTGCTCAGCACTTTGTTCCTTGTCCATAATTATTTGAAATGAATGCATTGTTCTCACCCCATCTGAAAAGAATCTTTCTAGCCCTGCGTCAGTGTTTGCCTTTTGTAGTAATTGGATGCAATGGTCCTTTTCATTCATAGGGAGTTTGCTGGATTTCCTAAAAGATGGAGAAGGGAGAGCCCTGAAATTGCCTAATCTGGTGGACATGGCTGCACAGGTATGTGTGATGGAAAACGTGCATCTCGCAAAGAACACGCTTGTGATGGAGAAACGCGGGCTGGTCTTAAGCACTCTCTGTTGTGCTTTAACAGGTTGCTGCAGGTATGGCTTATATTGAGCGGATGAATTACATTCATAGAGATCTGCGATCAGCAAACATTCTGGTCGGGAATGGGCTCATATGCAAGATAGCTGATTTTGGATTAGCCAGATTGATTGAAGACAACGAATATACAGCAAGACAAGGTGAGTGCTGATTATTAATTAGGATTTCTTTTTAAGCAGCAATTTTCTAACCTATAACTGTATCAAGATGTTTTATTCAACTATCCCAATTTTTTTTTCATTTATCTTTTGCTTCTCCTATGATCCCTATTTCCCTATAGGCAACTAGATAGCCCAGTGGATTGAACCCTGAGCCCAGAGTCAGGAAGATGTGAATTAAAATTCAGTCTCAGACACTCATAAACTGGCCAAGTCATTTAATCTGTTTGCCTCAGTCTCTTCATCTGTAAAATGAGGGTAATAATGGCACTTACCTGCCAGGGTACCTGTATGGGACAATTGAGAGAATGATTATAAAGTATTTGGCACAGTGCCTAATATACAGTAAGCATCATATAAATATTAGCTATTTTATTATTAATTATTATTATTGTCCCCATTCCACTTTCCTAAATAAACCATTAACAGAGTTTAAATATAGAATTTGTTTGCTGAACTGATCCTTTACATCCCCACCTCCTGTAGTCTCATCTACTCCCCCCATATGTATTCTACATTCAACCTAGACAGGAAGAGAAATTGCTTGCTGGTGGGTGGTCAACCAGCTGGCTGACCCTTTGGCTGATTTTTGAAATCACATGTTGCTTTTCCTTTGAGCACCTGGGTCTTTGGAGTGAAAAGGATTATAGAAGGCCATGAGATTCTCATCATGGACCTAAAGAAATGCCATTCATTCTCTCTCATCCTTTTCTCCCCTTCCCCAAGTGAAATTTATGGAAAAAAACTTCCACCACACATAGATCCCACACTGGTCTCTTAAATACTTAATAACTCCAACGTATAAACCAATAGGTGTTCTAATTAAGGAGATACCATAGAGACAAGTCTTGGGGGCTGTGCCAGCCACATTTTTTTTCCTAGTTTGTCAATTAATTTTCTATTAAACAACTTCATTACCATATGCAGTTTGGGGTAACAGATGGCCTCTTCTTAGGGAATTTGAGGTTTGTGTTTTGGGGGAGGGGATGATTTCCTTCTTTTTAAATGAGGTCCTTTTCCAATTCCAGGCAAGATTGAATACTGGGTGGGCTCTGCTGAAAGAAAATATCTATGGAATTTCATATAGATCTTTTTCTTTTGTTATTAGTATTTAATTTCACTCCCCATCCCTTTCTATAATATGGGAACAAGGATAGAAATGACCTTAGCAGTCACTGCTATGAGGATAAATCTCAAGCTAATATCCTGACTAGTACAGATGCTACCCCAAACACTAAAATACACGTAAGTCGGCTGTTTGTATTTTCCCAACACGTGGAGGCTCTTGTTCTTTAGCCAAGTATGCACAGCCCAGTGCAGAGGCCAGATGGTGCGTTTTGGTCTCTAAGCGTAGCAGACAGGCAACCTCGGTTAGAGTTGGCAGCCTAGGGAGAAATGGGAATGGGAACCTGAGGCAATGGGAGCCCGGCAGGATGACAGGGAGCCAGTAGAGCAGGAAATACCAGCAGGATTAAAACCCAGAGGCTTAAGGTTTCAAATCGTGATGGCCTCGAGTCAGGGAAAAGTTACTAAGCATAAATAGCTGATTTGTGAAAAAGATAGAAACGGCAGGTCTTCTGGGTCCCATGAAAGAGACCATCTATCTTTGTGCTGAGTCCCCAAGACTCAATAGGAGCTAGAGCGATATATTTAAAACTTGCTTCCTGGGTGGTGCTGGGGAAGAGGACGGACAGTATTCTTGTACCTTCCTCCCCCCAATACCTCTTTTTTTTTTTTTTTTTTTTTTTTTTTTTTTTTTTTTAGTAGCTCTTCTCATCCATCATACCATATTAATACAGTACAGTTAAATGGATTCATTCTAAAAGTAGTCGTATACTCTTAGACCCTCCATGAACAAGTAGAGTCTAGGGTCAGTTGTCATCAAAGAAGGGGATGTGTCCACTATGCAGTTGATGAGTTTAAATATTATTCTTGCTTAGTTGTTCATTGGCTCCTAACAATAATAGTAACCCGATATTTAAACATTGCAAAGTATTTACATACATGATCACATTTTTATGGTACAGCAAAACAGTGGAGTACAATGGAAAAGGAATTGGATTTGGAATTAGAGGACCTTCGTTCAATCCAAAGTTTGCCACTGATATCCAAGGACAAATTCTTTGCTCCTCTGGGGCTCGGTTCCCTCAACTGTAAAAAGAGGGGATTGGGCAGGTCCTTTCCACACTCTGAATTGATAATCCTGTGATTGACCCATTAATAACCCTGGGGGTTAGATAATACAATCCTTTTACCTCTGTTTTACATATAAGAAAATGGAGAGAGAAAAGTCACCTGCCCCTCTCCTAGGAACTCTCATGGCTAAGAAGCAAGTTGATATTTAAATCCAGATCTTCTGATGCCATCGCTACAGCAAATTCAGTTAAGTTTAATTCAGTAAACATTTATTAAGTGCCTTCTATATGCCAGGAAAATGGCAAAGCCTACTACATCATCACAGCTCTACTTAAGGATTTCTAGTTCATTCACAACATTGATTCAGCAGCCCCCCTCTCGCCCCCGTAGCCCCCTATTATTCCTACACAGGCCATCTATTACCACACTCTCCATGAATCTCAGATCATCAGCAGAAGCAACTAATCTAGGAGGTGGTCAAGATTGGATGCAGAGGCAGATTTTTCATTTGGTCTACTTATAGGATCATAGATTTAAAGATGGAAAGAGCCTCAGATGTGATCTAATCTACCCCCTTCATTTTCTGGAGGAAGAAACTGAGGCTGAGAGAAATTACATGACATTTCCAGTCTTCCTTTGCCAGTTCACAGAATTTTAGAGCTGGAGGACACTTAGAGGTCACCTACTCCAACACCTTCATCTGGCAGGTGGAAAAAAACAAGGTCCACAAGGAAAAATCCTTTGTCCCTAAAAAAAAGTCCTTTGCCCAAAGTTCCCCTGGTAGAAAATGGGAAAACCAGGATTCATACTCAGATTATGAGACCCTTTCCTCTACAACACTTGGCCTGAAGCTTCTAAATCTTTTACAGTGTTTTCAAGCGTACACCAAACAATAAGAATTGAGAAGAAATGGACTATTTAAAAGATGAAATTGAAAGAAAAAAAAAAAGCAGAATGTCTTTCAGGAGCAGGGAAAGGAGAATGGGAGCCTGAGGAAAATTAAAGAAACAACTGCAAATGTACCAGAACATTGGGAAGAGAAGAAACATAATGTTTAGACATCACAGGAAAGGCAATATGTGAAATTGATGGGGGTGGGGAATGGAGAAAATGTGGTTTATTTTGGTGGGAAAAGGTCTGGATAAAGAACAGTGAAGGAAATGGGGCAGGAACTGCCTCTGAAGTGAAAAGACCTGCATTCAAATCCTGATTGTTGTTCATCACCTGTATGACCTTTGATAAATCCCTTAACCACCAAGGGCTTCTGTAAAATGAGGTCCCTTCTTTCACTAAATCTGTGATTCTAAACAGTTCTTATGGAGAAATCTGCTAGTCTTTCCTTCAAGCAAAGAAACAACAAATGAATTTGAAAAAGCAGTTTAATAAAATGTAAGAATTCAGGAAAAAGCAATTAGTAAGCTTTTTTTCTTTAAAAAGAAGGAAAACAAAACAAAAATCAATTGTTTCACTTTATTTTATTGATTTAAAAAAATAAATTAAAAAAGAAGCCCCTTTTAATATTCATCACTGGGGGAAGAGACCCTCATTTTTGAGGAGACTCAGGCAACCTCGAATGAAACCAGCCATTTATAAAATTTGTCACACAGATTTGTCTTGAAGTGATATTTTCAAACAGCAGTGCCTGGATCTGCATTCCACTCATGCATGCTGTAGGCAGCATGCACAGTGCATACTTATGTGTCTGTAAGGGATTAATCAGCTACACTTGACAGCTGGTCCACGTGCCTAATAATATGTGCAAGTTGAGTTTTATGTTACACACAGACCCAGTCCATGCTGTGACTTCAATCATGTAAGCTGTTTGCAGTACACAGCAATGCATACCAGTTAGAGATATTCTAGAACTAGGACTGAGTTATGAGTTTCCTTTCTTAGGGTAAAACTGTCTTCCCAACAATGGGCCAATGGCCCAGCTGTGATGTCCATCCTAGAGCCCATCACACAGCTGGGTCTTTGACTAGTGACCAAAGAGGCAAACGTGGGGAGGCAGTTAACGTTGGGCACGGGGCAAATCTGTCTCCATCTGCTTATGGGATCATAGATTTAAAGCTAATCTAGCTGCCCCATTTTACCCATGAGGAAACTGAAATGCCCAAGATCACACAGGTAGTAAAGCAAAAGTAGGATCTGAACTTAAGCCCGCTGACTCCAGAGCCAGTGGCAAACACCTTCTAACGTTGGCTGTTGCTTATTTTTAGATTATTCTGGATTATTTACATGTTTCCTCCTCCTCCATTGGGCTAGGTGGGTAGAACTTTGGGCCTACAGTCAAGAAAATCTGGCTTCAAATCTGGCTGGCCTCAGAAACTTACTGTGTGACCCTAGGCAAGTTATTTAATTCTGTTTAACTCCGTTTCCTCATCTGTAAAATGATCTGGAAAAGGAAATGGCAAACTGCTTGCCAAGAAAATCACAAAAGGGGTCACAAAAAATTGGGTATGATTAAACCAATTGAACAGCAATAACAACATCTTGCCATGTGGTGAGCCATTTTTATGGTTGCTTTTCTTGGTGATAACTTCCTTAATACCACTTTGCTTCTACAATTCTTGTCTGATAGAATGTTTGCTAAGTGCTTATTTAGGTGTGGTCCATGTTGCCCAAAAAATGGTGTTACGAAAAGGTATAAAAAGACCTTATTACTATACAACTATCTATGGGTTTTCCATACCTTCTTTACTAAACTTTAAGCTCATCAGGGTTGGAGACCTACAATCCTCCGTCCAGAATTTTGTATATAGTAGGTCTGGTCAGCATAATTGATGAACAAGAATATTTGCTGAACAAGAAAACAAAGGCCTGTAACTGATAATACTTGATGATCAATTCAATATGGAAGATGAGGGAAGAGTGTGCAGGGGTCCTCAAACTACAGCCCGCAGACCAGATGCGGCAGCTGAGGACAATTATCCCCCTCACCCAGGGCTATGAAGTTTCTTTATTTAAAGGTCCACAAAACAAAGTTTTTGTTTTTACTATAGTCCAGCCTTCCAACAGTCTGAGGGACAGTGAACTGGCCCCCTATTTAAAAAGTTTGAGGACCCCTGGTGTGGAGGATGCTTAGGATTTGAACCTCAAGGAAGAATCCAAGCCAAGTTGGAAAGGCATAAGCTTGCTTTTCAATTTTTGCATCTGAAATAGTGTGACATCCCAGCTAGAGATGTTTGGTATCTCCAACCCCACATTCTCCCCTAGCACTATTGCTACTTACATTGTATGCACTCTCTGAATCTGAATCTGTCTCTGTCTCTCTATCTCTCTGTATCTCGCTCTCTCTCCACCCCCCAACATGTGTTCCTGTTCTCTTTGCAAGCTGCCCACCCCCACCCCATATCTTGTCTTCCTTGATTTGAGGCCGTCAATCATACTCTAATCATTGTCAGACTTCTGTAGTTCACCTCAGTTACCACAGTCATGTCTAGAAAAATTACTAATATAGTTCAACTCCAGAAACCATTCCAACTGATTCTCCTTTTAATCCTTACCTCCCATTTCTAGCTGGGTGCTCTGTCACATTCTATAAATACTTGTGAGCAAGGTAGCTCGCACTGCTGTTGGGAGAAGCCGGTTCATCCTTTGAGCTCCAGAGTTTTCAGCTGAGTTAAGATAGTTGTTTGTCTACACTGTCAGGAACAAATATGGTGAGCCCCCCTAGAAGTTGGAGAAAGAAAGGATGCCATCAGGGTCAATCTATCAGGTCACAATTTCTGTGTCTATCAATAGAAGGATCAAGATCACAAGTGGCCATTGGATGAGACAGAAACCCAATCTTATCATCATCACCAATACCATAATTATTTGTTGATGCATTCTTATTTTCTGAGATTTGTAGCCTGTTTAATAATTAGAGCCTTTAAGATTCATGCAAAGAAACGAGTAAAGTCTTCTCACTAGGCAAGTAATTTTCTGTGTGAATCTTAAACTCAATGGCACATTGACTGATTTTTAAAGCTACAATTTTTACTCATTTAGTCCTTCTTTCCTCATAAAAAAATGGATATTCTTATACATATCCTTAGTTAATCCTTGATGAATAAAGAATTCTAAAACATTCTGTTTCGTTGATAGGCATTTAAAGCAGATATTGCAAGTTTTGACATGATTTTCCATTTTATCAAATAAAACAAGTGATATGATGAAAAGAATTCTAAGTTCAAGTCCAGTTTCTGATGCATATTAACTTTACAACATTGTGTGTTTGAGGGCTATTTTATTGCTGAAAACAAGCAATCCCAATCCCTTTCCCCTACATACACACATATTCCTGCCTAACAAAAAAAAATTTCCCCCTAATTAACTTGTATTTTCTTTCTCTGCTGCTATAGTTTTTAGTTTGTCAGTGAAACTTCTGTCACTCTCATGGATGCAGCCCAATGCCAAATTTTGGACTATACTTTGGGAAAAGATCCTAAGATCTTGTTAAAGTTGGAAAGGACCTCAAGAGTCCCTCATTTTACAGATGGGGAAACTGAGGCTCAAATTAAAGTGACTTCCTCAAGGAATATTAAAAGTTGGAAGGAAGCTGGTGGATCCCTTTAGTTTGGGAATTGCAGTAAGGCCTAAAGCTAATCAGGTATCCATGCTAATCCAGGTATCCAGCATCAATAGGGTGAGTTCCCTGTTACAGGGGAGCACCAACCTGCCTAGAGAGAGCCAAACCAGCCCTGGTTGGAAATGAAACAGGTCAAAGCTTCCATGAGCATTAGCAATAAAGTCTGGCAGATAATTGACTCACTTCTAGGTGAGATTATAAAAGCCGATTTCAAAAAAATAAAACAGAAAATCCTCCCTGAAGTTGCTCTATCACCATTGTTATCATCATAATTAACATTTATATAATTCTTATTATATACTAAGCACTGTATTAACATTTTACAATTATTATCTCATTTGATCCTTAAAACAACCCTAGGAAGTAGGCGCTATTATATCTATTTTATAAATGAGGAAACTGAGGCAAACAGATTAAGCAACGTGTCTGGGGTCACATAGTAAGTGTATCAGACCAAATTTGAACTCGGGACTCTCAGGTCCTGCTTTCTATGTACTACACCTTCTTGCTGCCCTTTTCTTTATAAGTTATTTGATCTTGCTATAACTCCGGTCTCAATTAGGTATCCTAGGAGAGTAAGGACTGCCCAAAGAGGATGATTTATTTCTTTAAATGGGGAAGATGCACGTTATTGGGTTATTGTGAGGATGAAATGAGAATTTATAATTATAAACTTTAAAGCACTATTTGTAAACACTAAACTTAAAAGTCAACTGTTATCATTATCCTTATTCCTTCTAATCAAGGCCATCAGAATTGTGAAGCACATAGACTTGATCTTCCTTGCCCTTTCTGTGCCCTTGTCTAGACTAATGGATTACACTTTTCCATCCCTCACCCTCAGCATCTTATCTCTTGGATTTATCTTCCCACCTTCCCTTCCATCAAAATCTGGTCTCCAAATTGTCAGGGAGGGAAAGACTGACTAATTTGTACTAAGATGTTGATGACTGATAATGATGATTTACTGTGTTACCCCAACTATGAGTATTTGCATTTTAACCAGGAACAAGATCTTAATTCAAAGAAATGAAATTCATCAGGAGAATTTGAAATATGGGTAACCCAAACTAGTAGGAAAATGTCTAGTAGGAAAAAAAACACCAGACCTTTTTTACTTCCTTTAAATCAAACCTCACCAACAAATGAGACCTTTCTCTACTTATTTTCTTCCATTAACCTAAGTAATCAGGAGTTAACTAGATTACATTTTGGTTCTTTTAGAATTTGCAAGAACAGGCAAATCTTTAAACTTTCAGTATGAATGCCAGAAGTTTAAAAGTCATGTCTTTAAATAGAAAGGAAGGAAAAAAAAATACAGTACCTCCCCTGGCAGAAAAGTTTAAGTTGAATAGATGGTTGTCTGGGGGGAAATTCATATATAAATTACACTAGGAAAAAAATTCATAATGGTTGCAGTTTTCATGTTAATTATTTCATGGTAAAAATTTGTGGCTGCATAAATTAACACATCTTTTATGGAGAGCATATTTTAGAAAGATTTGTTACTTTAATAACTCTTTGTGTATCAGAAACCCCAGATGCCTGTACTAATTAAATATGACTAGAGTTCTGATTCAGAAAGCACAGTGGCGGTTTAACGGAGACAAGCAGGCAGTGAAGTTGACAAACACAAACGAGACTGAAGAAGATTCCTGGGGCCAATCAGAATTGTAAATTTGGCCCTGAGTTTTACCTTTATATTATGAAGATTTCTGCCTCCACTCCCTCCCCCCCCCCTCCCCCCCCATGCTTCCCTCTCTTTCCCCCCACTCCCCCATGGTGTCTCTTCCAGAATGAGGCCGCAGAGCCTCGTGGAGGGCCCTTTACAGTCTGGGCTACGGATCCAACTTAACTGCGATTTGCAAGGATGACCTTGCCTTACCCCCATCAGCACAAGGATTTCCTGTTCTCTGTTAGCAGCTTCACTGGTCCTGCAGAGCTTGTTGTTATTCTAGCGGCAAATATAGAATGATCCTTTCTTAATTACCTGAATGGAAACTAACTTCTCCAAATATACTAGTGGGAAAAAGGAAAGGAAAATCACAATGTGAGGAAAACTGAAACCGTCCCCAGTCCACCCATTGTTCCCTGCAGATGGGAATTATAACCTCAACTGTCTTGCTTATCAGCATTCCCACTTCCCCGCCCCCAGTCTGGATCTTCCGTGCATTCCGCCTCCTCCTTTATGGCTTAACCCAGGAGACCCCTACGCCCCTCCCCATCTGGCCCCGGCCCTTATCGCTTTGGGACTGCCAGAGGGTCCCAAGGTGTCGGTTTACACAGCAGGATGTCTGCTCTGCGTCTGACCTCCCCAGCAGCCCCTCTCCTCCTCAAGGAAGGGTCCTGAGACAGCTCTCCCCTTTATTTGAATTTCCAGAGAGTGGGAGTGCTCCTGGTCAAGCCAGATTTGTTCACAGCTGGGTTAGGATTTTAAAACCCCAAGCAAAAACTGCTGCCCTGCCGCTCACCTCTACAGACAGTTTTGAGGTTCACGGGCTGGGCTGATCCGTTCCACACCGCAGGCCTTCCTTGACCCAGAAGGAACAGATCTGATTGGCCGGGAAATGGAAACTAAATTGTGCAGATCAACTGTTTTTCCTGTGTTGGAAACTAGAGATTAAAGTTAAAACTTATACTTTCTTCCTGGTCTCTCTTTCAAGGTTTAAGACAGTTTTAGGGGAAGGAGATAGATTAATTTCTTAAATTTCCATATTTTGGGACCTCTAGCTGCCTGAAGGAAACAGATGGGCAGTGATGCAAAGTGGCTGTGAGCTGGAAGGTTTCTCTATGCCTTCAAGGCCCAGCATTCAAAGTTTATTATTCAGTCAGTTTGGTTTAGGGTTTCCCCCATTTTCTTTGGGATGTTTTAAGCCAGAACCCTTTGCTTCTGTTATTTATGGACAGTCAGAAGTAAGTAACTGGTTCTGTACATCCCATGTTTCTTAGTAATCTTCAAGAAGGAAGCAGATGGTCATACTCTGTGTGATTTCAGTGTGTAAATAGGAATTGACCCTTGCTATCAGATAACAGGAATGCCACTTAGTTTCCCTTATTTTTCTTTGTTAGTGAAAATGTGAGTCTCACTTTCTTGTAAGGAGAAAAAATAAAAAATTTTCCATTATTAAAATGACAATTTTTATGGAATTTAATGGAAATTTTAAAATTTTCCATTAAAATGGAAACCCTACCAAATTGTCAAGCCTCAATTGCTTCCAGCTAGAGAAAGGTGCAAATGATAATTTCATTCTCCCCCATAGGGGTTCCATGGTTCTGCTATCCTCCTAGATGGAGGGAGGAAGGGAATACATTTTGAAAGCATAACCACAAAAATTCTTATCTATGTAGCTTCTCTTCTCATCAGCTCCCTCACCAATCCTGACTCAAATACACTCTTATCTTATTCTCCAAAATGATTAATCTAAACATTTTCGTCTTTCCTCAATCCTTTGAATTTTTCCATCTGTTTCTCAGTCTCTCTCACATACTCTGTCTCTCTCTCTGTATGTCTATCTCTCTGGCTGTGGTTCTCTGACTCTTGTTTTTCTTTCTATGTGTCCCTCTGTGTCTCTTCCTTTCTCTCTCTTTCTCTCTCTCTCTCTCTCTCTCTCTCTCTCTCTCTCTCTCTTCCTCCCTTCTGTTTTCTCTCCTCCTCTCTCTTCCTCTCTTTCTCTGTCTCTCTCTTCCTCTCTTCTTTTTTCTCTCGTCCTTTCTCTTCCTCTCTTTGTCTCTGTCTCTCTTTTCCTCTCTTCTTTTTTCTCTCCTCCTTTCTCTTCCTCTCTTTGTCTCTGTCTCTCTTCCTCTCTTCTTTTTTCTCTCGTCCTTTCTCTTCCTTTCTTTGTCTCTGTCTCTCTCTCTTTTCCTCTCTTCTTTTTTCTCTCCTCCTTTCTCTTCCTCTCTTTTGTCTCTGTCTCTCTCTCTCTGTTTCTCTCTCTCTTCCTCTTTCTCCCCCTCCCGTCTGTTTGTCTCTGTCTCTCCATCTCTCTCTCTCTCTCTCTCTCTCTCTCTCTCTCACACACACACACACACACACACAGAGTCCTGCTCTCAGCAATTCCCCTTTTCTCCTCTTTTCACTAATATCCAGACCATCCAGTATCAATTCAACTAACTCTTCTCACTTTTACATTTCAGAATCTTTCCTTATTTCCACCCATTCTTTCTTCTTTCCTTCCTTTCTTTGTCTCAGAGGGCAATGTCTTCCTACTCCTTGTCACCGTCTGGGCCTTTGATCCCATCATTTCCCACCTCTTCCAGACTTTGCTTCATTAATCACTTATCCTCATATTCAACTCCCCCAGTTCCTTCCTATCTGCCTACCAACATACTCTGCACTTTTTCCCTGCCAAATCCTTTAAAAAAAAAAAAAAAAAAGAGCAAAAGGGGCTTTTTTCTTCTCATCTCTACCTTTTTATCTTCAAAACGGCTTGAAGAAGTCCGGAGCTGGTTATCACCACCACCACTATTCCATTAAAACTGCTCCATCAAAGGTCACGGATTATGTTATTGCCAAACCCTGTGACCTTTTCCTGGTTCTTATCCTTCTTGGGCCTTCTGTAGCATGTAACAATTTTTCTTGATATTTTTTCCATGCTTGACTTTGGAAATACCACGGTCTTCTGACTCACCCCCTATCTCTCTAACAATTCTTCCTCTGTCTCCACTGGCTCCTTATCTCATATGACTCTCCATAATCTCTTGATCTGCCAAATTAGACTTCCTTGCTATGTTTTCCCACATTCTTTTGCTCCCATTGTTTCCTGACCCTGAAGGGCCTCTTCCCCCCTCCTCAGTCTCTCCTGTTTGTCCTTCAAGTTCCAGCATAAGGGATAATCCTTCTGGAAGCCTTCCCTGAAGTCCTTCACCCACTTCTTTCCTTGAGACACATCTAGATACCACTTTGTATTTTGTTTTATACATTATGAAATATCCTATATTATCATATTAATGTCCTATTTTATCCTAAAATGAAAAATCTGGAAACCCTACCAAAGTGTGAAGCCTCTATTGCTTCCAGCTAGAGAAAAGCACAGATAGGACACTCCACTCCCCTTACTTGTGAGCTCCATGAGAACAGAGGGCAGGATCTTTTTTAAATGTTATCTCCCTCCCCACATCAAGCACAGTTCTCCACATTTAGTATGTGCTTAATAAATGTCTAGCAAATTGTTGAATGCCAACCAAAAGCCCTTTCAGCCAGGGCAATATTGTTCCCCAACAATATTTCAAAACACAGGAAAAAAAGACTTTTTTTTTTGCTCTTTCTGGGTGGTGTGGAATGACGCTTGGCCTTAGTCAGGCCTGTTAACAATTATTTTCTGGAGATGGCTGGCTTCTTGGGGGAATTGCTGGCCCAGACCAAAGACCAGCCTAAAGCTAATTCCTTTGTACTGCTCTCGGAAAGAAACAGCAAACAAGGAAGGAGGGAGTCCCCACACATCTCAGCTGCCTTATCACCCTTCTCTGTTTTAAATAGAAACCTCCCATATGCAGCTCTGTAACGTTAAGGCCCTGGAGCTATCTTTTGTCTGATAGTGCTTTCCTCTTGGCTCCTCCAAGCTTGGGAATGATTCTGTCAGAGCTGTGCCAGGGGATCCTGAATTCCATTTACCCCAGCCCACTTTAGATACCAGCCAGTGAGCTATTGTCAGTAACTCTGAGAACCAGAGGCACCTATCCTCAGTGGCCAAACGGTCTGCTGGGAGAAACCATCTCTGGTCATCAGGAGATATCTCAAGTGATCACCCTTGGAGGAGGAAAAAGAAGAAAATACCTACCTTCCAGGGTTGTTGTGAGCTAGCCCAGGGCCTGCCACATAGTAAGCACAAAATATTTACACATGTCAGCTATTCGTATTAATATTCACTAATTAATGATAATATTATATAATATTATTACTACCAAATATTACACTGTTGTGTAATATAAATGTAATTGAACATAATTAATATTCATAATAGTCATAATCCCATCACAGCTCTGTGAGTTAGCCATTGTAGACACAGACTCTTAATAGGTGGTCCTTGAGGGGGAGGGATTGCCGTGTCTAAAAAATAAAACAAAACCTCATCTGGTGACCAGCTTTCTGCTGATGAGCCTTTCTAAACTCTGCTAGGCTGGTCCCCTGATGACAGGTATATAGGGCCCGGCACATAGTAATGCTAAATAAATGTTTGTTGCCTGATTGACTACTGGCCCCCATACGCCTTTCCTCTCCATGCTCGTACTTAGACCCTGCTGTGCCCCCCTAATTACTGAGAACTCAGGGTCACTCCTGAGGGACCAAAGTAGGCCTTCAATGGAGGAAGGTCCACAAAGAACAAGGGTCATACAGCTAAATAAGTGTCTGAAGCTGGATTTGAACTTAGGAAGGTGAATGTTCGTGACTCTAGGCCTGGCTCTCTGTCCACTGTGCCATCTAGCTGCTGATCCTGGCCATGGGCACTAGTACCTCAAATTCTGTGCCTTACACTTACCTGTGTAACCTTGAGCAGAGACTTCAGATCATTGGGCCTTAGTTTATTCATCTTTCAAATAGAAGAGAAGGTTGGACCAATAAAGTCCCAAACACTTCCAGGTTAATGAGATGATTCAGTGGCAGTATCCCTGTAGCTCAGCATCAAGTCAGATTGCCCATCACTCTCTTAACTAAACTATTCTCTGGTCCCTGGGATTGTCTCCTGCCATGGACTGATTCTCAAGCCCTACATCTACACTTACTGAATTCTAACCTTATAACCCAGTCTCCAGTAACTATTAAATGACTATCATTGTTCCTGTTGCTGTTAGCATTATGATTCTGAACAATGAGATAATCACAAATCATATTAATATGCTTCCTAGGATCACATTTTCCCCCAGTTCAGTTCACGCCAGTGGTTCCCTATCAACTCCAGAATTAAATAAAAAACCTTCTATTTGGTGTTCAAAGTCCTTCATAACCTGGCTCTTCCTTAACTTTCCATTCTTCTTACACCTTGCTCAGTACATAGACCAATGATGCTAGCTTCTTAACTCTTAATTTTCTATTTTATGCCTTTTTAGTGTTTTTCTCTTCATCTCTATCTTTTGGCTTCTGCAGATTTTTTTAAGTTCTCCCTAAAATCCCACATTCTACAAGAAAGCATTTCCCTTAATTCTAGTACCTTTCCTTTATTTATTAGCGCCAATATTTCTCTATATAGTTTGTTCAGTATTTGGTTATTCCTCCATTAGATGGCAAATGGTAGTTTCTTAATAGATGTTCATTGATTGACTGACTAGTTCCAATAAAAAAGAGAAAAATTATAATGATATATCTACAGACATTTTTCCCGTTGTCTACAAAATCTATATAAAAAATGATCAATGCATGGATAAGGGGAAAGGGATGTATATATACAGAAATAGAGGTGATGCGAAAACAAACGACATGATTTTAAAAAATGATCTACACATACATTGAAGATATTCTTGAAGAAAAATTTGAGGAGAAAGCAAGCTGGCTCCATTTCTACAGCAAACCCCATTTTTACAGTCACACAGTTAACTGAAAGACACGAAAAATACTATAGTCTACTGTGCTTATTTTTTGTTGATTAGGGAAAAAGGACATCCCTCAGTGGAGCAAATCACACTGTTAAAAGTTTTCCTATAACAAGGTATCTTAAGAATGTTAAGATATAATGGTTTCCTTGGTAAATTTAACCACAGAGGTAACTCAATTATAATAATATTAAATTATTCTGCCATTTATTTGCATTTCTTTCCCCGGTTTTGATTTATACCCCAGGCTATACCAGTCACTCAGTTTCTGACTCCTGAGCCCAAATCTCCCTTGGTCAGGGTATATTCTTACCTTTTTTTATCCTCACCAAAGCCAAGTGGCTGGTGGCAATTGATTCCACATAATTTTTCAGTCCACTTATCCCTAGATACCGCATATATTGGATTTAGTTGGAACATTATCATATAGTGTTCACCCCCTTTTTCCTTTCCCAGTGGACTGAGACCTGTCTTGACCTTATATCTCCGTATACCTGACTTTTTTTTAGCTTTGCTTCCATGTGTAATCTGCCTTCCCATGACTGCAGTTGTGCCGGACTTCAGCCTCTGCCTGTCCTGGCCATCTCCATTCAGATCTGCCACCCTCAAGCCTTGAACCCTAGTTTTAGCATTAAATTGTTAGCCATTACTCAGCTTTCTCACCTGATGCTGTGCTGTAGGTACATTACACAGGTATTAAGTGGAAAGCACAGAATTGACCTAGGTTTTTTATGTACTATTACTGCCTGTGGCCAGGATGAGTGGCCAGAGGGCACAGTGGGTATAATCCAGGTATAGCTATGAGTCAATATACTCAGAGCTTTGTATCAGAATGAAATGGAAATCCAAGCGTCTCCTCAATCACACCAGTTCTCCAGAGGTGAAGAAAGTGTAACAGGCAGAGCAGTAAAGTAGCCAGAGAGCATTTATTGAGCTCATGCTCTTTGACAAACCTTGGCTGAGGGCTGGGGATACAGATATAAATACACAGGCAAAAATAGTCGCTGTCTTTAAGGCAGTCACGTTCTAATGGGGTAGACAACAGGTAAATATAAGGTATATAACAGATATGAAGTAGAAAGGACTTCTAGAGGGATGATGGTGTTGTTGACATCAATGGGGAAGTCTGGAAGAAAAGAGGGTTTAGAAGGAAAAGAAAATGAGATTTGTTTTGAACAAGTTGAGTTTGAGATGCCTATAGGATATTTAGGGCAAGATGTTTAAAAAAAAAATTTTTAAAAGCAGTTGGTGATGTTGAAGTGTCTCCCAGGAAAGAGGCAGGAATCATCTCCAAAGAAATGACATTGAACTCATTAGGGCTTATAAGAAACACAAGAGATTGTATAGAGGGGAGGGGGGAAGAAGAAGAGGGTCAGGATGGCATCTTATGAGATATCCACAGTTGCCAAAGTGACCTGCAAAGGAGACAAAAGGAGCAATCAGACAGGCAGGAGGAGAACATGATATCACACAAATCCTGAGAGTCTGCAGGAAGAGAAGGTGATCAACAGTATCAGATGCTATAAAAGATCAGGAAAGATGAGGATTGAAAAAAGGCACTAAATCTGGTAAGAGATGTAACTTTGGAGAGAGCCGTTTTGGCTAAATGGTGAAGGAAGAAACTCTATTACAGAGTTTTTAGAATAGAATAGGAGAAAGGGAATTAGAAGCTCTTAGAGTATGTAGCTTTTAAAGAATTTATCCAGGAATAGGAAGGATAATATTTAATGTTAAATGAGAATTTGTAAATGATGGAGGACATATGAAAGAAGGCAGAGGAAGGAGTCTAGAGGGAGAAGTGAAAGATTAGAGAAAAAAATTGGTGATGATAATGGGAGAAATCTGTTAGAGAAGACAGGAGAGGAGAACTAAGGTGCATTGACTTTGAAAGGAGATGAGTTACTTCTTCATCTGACATAGTAGTAGTGGAGGAAATAGATGCCCTACGTTAGATAAAGAGGAAAAGGCTCTCAGCAAATGATTTAATATTTTTAAGCATCGGTGAGTTCCTCATCTAAGCTTGTGGAATTTGGAGGTGTATGAGAGATTTGAAGAGATAGGAGAATTTGGGACAGCCTCTGTGGAGAATGTATCAATTAGGGAAAAGTAGGAGGACTACCTTGCTGTAGTGAGGGCCCGGTCGAGACAAGGCTTCATAGTTTCCAGCTCTGGTCAATAGTACATGAAGAGGAGCAAAGGAGGCAGATGGTGAGAGTTATCCAAAGTTGGAGTTTAGCAAGGCAAAGCACAAAGGAATAATTAACTCCTTGCCTCTGGACATCATTCTTCTATTTATGCAGCCTAAGACACTAGCCTTATGGCTGCCATATCCTACTGTAGATTCATCTTGAGCTATTATTAAAGTAGGCTTTCTATTCTCTGAAAGAAAAGTACATTTTTCCATCAGATCTGTTCTTTGTCTTCTTCATCCTGCTTTATTTAGCTTCTTTTATTTTATTTTGAAATCTCTGCTTCTTTTCTTCTTTTGGTGGGGAGAGCAGGGATGGGTAAAAAAAAAACCAAAAGAAGAAATTCAGATGGTAAACAGATGAGGGAATTTTCTAAAATGATTCTTATAGAATCAGCCCTGCCACTAATCTTCACAGTTTTAAATAATAATGATGATTATCATAATCATAGCTAC
This sequence comes from Sarcophilus harrisii, assembly GCF_902635505.1. Taxonomy (NCBI): domain Eukaryota; kingdom Metazoa; phylum Chordata; class Mammalia; order Dasyuromorphia; family Dasyuridae; genus Sarcophilus; species Sarcophilus harrisii. The sequence goes on from NC_045429.1 coordinate 189,686,338, forward strand.
ATTTATATAGCATTTTACAATTTGCCAAGTCTTACAGAAACCCCAAGAAACATGTAGTAAGCACTACATGTGTTATCCCCATTTTACAGATAAGGAAACTAAAGCTAAGAGAATTTAAAGTGACCATGGTCACATAGATAGTAAATGTCAGAGGCAGGATTCAAATCCAGGTCCTCCTTATTCTAAGCCCTACACTCTGGTCACTTTGAAGTACCTCTTAATTCATCATAGTCTAATCAGATTTCTACATATGCTGCAATAACAAAAAACTCCAGTTAGAGAGAAATCAAATCCAGCACCATATGAGCCCTTTAGGGATTGTCTTTTCCTCTGCAAAGGTGGGAGAAAGAGAAGAAGCATTTATTGAGTGTCTACTATGTACCAGGATAGCCTGCTTTAGAAATATCTCATTTGAAATCTGTTCCTTTTGCCTCTTCTCTTTTTTTCCACCTAAAGTTCTTCTATACTTATAATTCACAGTTTGCCTGTAACATTTAACTTCAGGTATGTTTTTAGTCCCTAACTAGATAAAACTGAACGGGAAGGATCAGGTTCATGTGTTATACTTGATATTACAGAGATACCTAGGTTCTGAGTCATTGTGTGATTGGCAAATCACAATCAATAAATAAACACTTGCTTTGTCAAGATATGAAAAGAGTCAAAGGCCAATCCCTGTCCTTCAGGACCTTACAATCTAATTGGGAGGTTTTCAACCTAATTTACTAAATATTTCTACCAAGTTTATAATAATTGGTAGTCATGGAATCTCAGATTCAAAGGATCATCATTTTTTTAATAAAGCTTTTTATTTTCAAAACACATGCATAGACAGTTTTCAACATTCAAAACCTTGTGTTCCAATTTTTTCTCCCTTCCTTTCTCCCATCCTGCCCCCCCAGAAGGCCAGTAATCCAATATATGTTAAACGTGCAATTCTTCTATACATATTTCCATATTTATCATGCTGCACAAGAAAAATCAGATCAAAAAGAGAATGAAAACAAAATGCAAACAAACAACAGCAACAAAAAAGTAAAAAAATTCTATATTGTAATCGACACTCAGTCCCCACAGTTCTCTCTCTGGATGCATATATGGCTCTCTCCATCACAAAACCATTGGAACTGGCCTGAATCACTTCTCTTTTAAAAAGAACCATGAAAGAATCACAAGTTTGCAAAGCAGGGCTTTAGTGACTATTTACTCCAACCTTTGCTCTTCCAAATAATCCCCTATATATATACACACACATGACCATCTGTCATTCAGCCTTTAGGTAAAAATCCCCAAGGAAGGGGACTCTATCACCTCAATGAAGCAATCTTCTCTACTTGGAGTACCTCTAATTGTTGAGATTTTCTTCGCACCAAACCAACATTTCTCTCTTTGAGACTTTCATCTTTTGCACAAAGTTCTATCTTGGGCCACAAAAAAATAGATCTTCCCTTCCGCATATCATCTCTTGAAATATTTGAACACAATTATCATTTTCCTTCCTAACTCTTCACTTCCCTGGGCTAAACTTTTTCATTTCCCTCAACTGTGCCTCATTATGGCATGACCTTGAAAGCCCTTCACCATCCTGGCTGCTCTCTTTTATATATCTATTTCCAGCTTATCAATGTTCATCTCAAAACGATATGTCCAGTATTTCCAGTATGATCTAGTGAGGGTCAGGTTCAGTATTCCTTGAAGTCATGTTTCCCAGTGCAGTGAAAGGTCAAATTAACTTTTTTTCGCTGCTGTTTTATATTGTTGACCCATTTGGGGTTTGCAGTCCACTGAAACCCCCCCCCCTTTTTTTTAGACAAAGCACTGTCTGACTTTATATTTGTGAAGTTCCTTTAAAAAAAAAAACAAAAAACCTCGAATGTGAGTCTTTACCTTTAAATCCCTATGAAATTGCATCCTGTCTCCATCAGTGTTCTAGCCTGTAAAAGAGTCCTGATTCTGGCATCCAGTGTGTCAGCTCTCGTTCCTAACTCTGTATCGCTGGGAGATTTAATAATCTGTGCCTTTCCCTTCTGATATCTGACGCCTCATTGGGTCCTGGCCATGGAGCCCATGCCTTGGAGCACAGTCTCTGACAGCTTCTACCCTGCTTTGAGTGCAAGCTTGAACACAGAATGCATGACCAGCCTAGGAAAGTATGGAGAGGCTCATTACCAGAGGCCTGGCCAGCGTACAATAACATTTTGAGGTTTTTTTGGCCACAGCAGTTCATTATGTAATTTTAAAAGGTGTAGAGGTATAGAAACTCATTTCTGCATGGGGTTTCCACAGTAATGAAAATCACATATCCTTGTATGAGGTTGGATAGTATAACTTAGCATGTTAGCTAATATAACAGAACATCTGTTTTGAGTTTAAAATTGCTTATGTTTTCTAAATATAATATTTTTAAGTTTCTAAACATAATATTTTTTAGATTATAAATTGCAGAGAAAATGCCAGCCTGTTTTAGTAGAGTTTCTTCCTCAGGAAGTTCCCCCTACAAGTGAAATCACAGATCTGTTTGCTAGCCTATTCTGGCTAAATCAAATATTTGTTTTGTTTTTATCTTGTCGCCAATTCCGTTCAATAAGTGTTGATAAAGTACCCACTATAAGCAGGTAGGTGAATCAGTGGATAGAGAGCTGGACCCAGATTCAAGAGATCAAATCCAGAGCCAGATACTTACTAGCTGTGTAACTGCAGGCAAGTCACTTCACCTATTTACTTCAGTTTCCTTAGCTATAAAATGGAGATGATGATAGCATTTGCTCAAATAAGATAATAATTATAAAGTGCATAGTAAAGAGAGTAAATGTTAAGTATTAGCTATGATTATGATGGTGGTATTGTGCTAAGTGCTCCAGTACTCCAATACATCTTTCAATTCTGGGCATTTTCTCTGTCTGTCCCCCTTCCTTGGAAGGAAAAGAGCCTTTTCCTCTCCGACTATTGGATTTTTTAGCTTCCTTTAAATCCCAACTAAAATCCCACCTTGCAGAAAAAACCTCCAATCCCTCATAATTCTAATTCCTTCTCTGTAGTTCGCTTTGTGTCTGTTTCCATATTGTCTCCCATTCAATTGTAAGCTTCTTTAGTGCAAGGGATGTCTTTTGTTTCTTTTTTAATCCCCCAAGTTTAGTACAGTATCCAACAATGCAAACTACAAGTTACCCATCTCATAAGTTGACCCCAAGGATCCGCCCAGTATTCTTAGAGTTTCTCTTGCATTATTTTGATGTCAGAAGAACACAAATGCGCATCAGTAAAACTATACAGTGTGTCCCAAACATTTTAGTGTAAATTAAGTTTAAATACCTTAAACCATTTTAAACCGCACCAGCCTGTTTTCGGTTTTGCTCATCTATTTCCTTGATGGCATCCGTTTGCCCACTTCTCTGTAGTACCTTGTGTATAATATAATGTAGCTTGCTCATCTCCCATATGGTTCTCCAGTGCCCTTCACCTGCAGCCCCTAGATAAAAAGTAGAAAGTCACCCCTACCCACAAGGAGTGTGCCTTCTCCTGAGAGGGATGAGTGACAGCTCTCTACTTTCCATTCTGATTTTCATGTAGCAAGAATATATAATTTAAAGTAAGAGAGGAATATGTAAGAAGCCTTCCTTTACACACTGTAAACTGTCTTTAGAGAAGCTCCAAGGCACCAAGTATTGTCTTATGCCATGAAGTACATGCAGTAACGAATTCAAGGAAGAATTATTAGTATTTGAAGTAGAAGTGAAGAGCAGATTGCCTATTTACTAGGGATGAAAGAATTCCATTAACTCTGATGTGACCTCAGGGTAAGGGTAGACCATTCTGACCTAATAAATTTAATTTATAATCCTGTTTTCACTTAAAACTGAGTGTGTGCAGTCAAGCTATGCTAGATTGTGGCAAAGGCAATTTATTCCTAGATTCTAAAGATGAAAACATTCTTAGTATGTTAGGAATACAATCACATCATCAAAAATCATATATTGTGTGCAATATTAAATGCAAAACCTTTTTGCTTGATAAACTGAGATTATGTGTCTGGAATAAAATCCATCAGCAATCAAGAAATTTGGTCACCTAGGATTTGACACTTCAGTCAAAAATTCAGCATCTTTTTTATGTGTGAGGTATTGTTTATCAAAATGTGTTTATTGAACCACTCTTGTGTGCCCAGCACTGTGCTTACCAGTAGGAGAGAAAAGTATAATATTGTTTTTTCTCATTGTCCTTTCTTTAAAGGGCAGTTTTTGTACACTAGATGATCACTGGGTCTAGAGTGGAATTCAGTCTAACCTCAGAGACATACTAGCTGGGTGATAGTGGGCAAATCACTTTGGGGATAACAACAGCATCTACCTTTTGAGGATTGAATGAATATAAATCCAAGATTTGTAAAATACTTAAACAAAGTGCCTGCCTGACACAAAGTACGACACTATATAAATACTAGCTATTATTATCCTTAATAATAGTGCCTACCTTGCAGGATTGTTAGGAGGATCAAAAGAGAGAATATTTGTAATAAGTGTTTAACACAGTACCTGGCACAAAATAGGTGCTTTATAAATGTTTATTCTTTATTACCTCTGGTAACTTTTGTTCCATATGAAGAGGGGGAAACCAGCAAGGGGAAATTCTTTTTGGATCTGATTGTCACTGGCAATGAAAAACTGGTTGTTGGAAGGAAAATAACTGAGAAGAATGGAGGGGTGAGAGACTACTCCATCTTAAAATTTGTGAAAGAAAAAGAGAGGAAATCCTGGCATAGTCTGATGTATATCCCAGATTTTGGAGTGCAGATTTCAGAGAGTTCAGAGAAATGCCAAGGAGGATTCCATAGACAAGGATAAGAAGTTTTCAAAAATGATCATTCTGAAGTCACAAAATTAAAAAAAAAAAAAAAAAAAAAAAAAACACCATTCCAAAAAAGAGGGAGAAAAGTAGTTCTGCTAGCTAGTTTTTTTGTTTTTCCTTGTTTTGAAAGCATGGGAGATGGAAGCAAGGTCAGGTAACACATGGTTACAAAAGCATGGCACAGGCCTGTAAGAATATTTGTAGCAATATTTAAACTCTGACTGAGCTGAACCTGGGGAAGCTAAGGATAAAGTACAGTTAGGTAGAGCAGTGGATAGAGCTGAATTCAGGAGGACCTGAGTTCAAATTTGATCCCAGACACTTAACACTTCCTAGCTGTGTGACCCTGGGAAAGTCACTTAACCCCAATTGCCTCAGCAAAAAAAAATCCCAAAGCTAAGGATAACAGAAAGGAGTGTTTTCGTTTTTCTTTGTTTTGGGAAAGAAGAAGCTCAAAAAGGGATAGAAGCAGCCGCTAAGCCAGGGATGTCCAACAGCAGAGAAGAGTTATTCAGCAATTTTGTTTTCTGCTTTTTTCTACCAATGAGAATGATTTTTGAATTGAAAAGAACAAAACATCTAACTAGTAGGGAATAATTAGAGAGACAGAAGAAGAGAATAGGTAAGTGTCTGTGGAAGAAAAGGTTATTATTCTTCACTTCTAGGCTAAAAGATAATTTATTAATATTAGATGACATAAGTGGATAAAGTGCTAGATACAAATTCAAGTCCTGTTCAGACAATAGTGGGGTGACTTTGAGCAAATTGCTTTCTCCAAGAGAGAAAGAAGGGAGAGACACAGACAGAGACGGAGGTAGCATTTATTCAGAGCTTACTATATACCAAGCATTGAGCTAAGTGCTAGGGATTTACTAAATAAGTGCATATAGAACACTCCCTTCTCTCAAGAGGCTAACCTTCAAATGAAGGAGGATAATATATATGTGATGGGTGAGAAGGAATAGGAAACCCAGGCATGAGTGAGATGCAGTATAGCTGAGGTAAGGACTTCAGTGGTGGTCTAGGGAGGGAGACTAGGAGGTCAGAGCCTTGGGATGAAATTTTGGTAGGGAAAGGGGGAGATTAGGAGGGAGACTGAGAAGTCTCAATTTCCTTATCTGTAAAATGGGATCATAACGATAGCACAAGGTTATTGAGATGATCAAAATTGAAACTTCTTTATGTGTGTATGTGGACATATACACACAAATATTTTTATACAAATGCGGTTACTATAAATTAAGAAATTATATAAATTATATACATAATTTTATGTCATGCATATTGCAATAATCAAATGAAATTTTTATGTATAATATGTATTTTATATGTATTATACATATATAAAATATATTTTTATATATTATTTTCTCTTTATAAATTTTTACACCTTATACATGAAAGAGCTTTGAATAAGGAATTGTATAATTAATAATCTACAAGTATCACTGCTGAGAGAGGAATTGAAACATTAGTTTCGTTTGCTAATTGAAATTCTCTCCTGGCAAAATCTTCTAACATTTTAGAGTATTCATAAACAAAGACAAAATTCTACAGATAGATTAAAACAAAAATAAATTTAATTTTAGGGATTCTTTGATATACTTAAACAAAACTATGGAAACAATAATAAGGTTGTACCCTTTGAGAAGTAACTGTTTTCCTGGAATGTTAAGGTCAGGCTGTGATTAAACAAAAAGCCTCATCTTCCTGACAATTTTTTTTTTTTTAAATGATATTTCCTTTGGTTAACAGTAAGGGATAATTTCTCTTTTACTACTCCTTTCTCAGGATTCTTCTTTCAGTAGAGTCAAAGGTAAACATTTTGTTATCATTTCAATCTAACTCTCTTCCATTTGGGATTTTCTTGGTGAAGATTCTGGACTGGTTTGCCATTTACCTTCTCCAGCTCATTTTATAGGTGAGGAAATTGAGGTAAATGGGTTAAGTGACTTGCCCAGGATCGCATAGCTTGTAAATGTCAGAGGGCCAGATTTGAACTCCTAAAAATGAATCTTCCTGACTCTAACTATTGAAATCTACTTCCTACATCCTCTTCCTTGTCGTCTTCCTTACTGACTTAAAAACTGAGAAGAGAACAGATTATAGGTATTAGGACAGTGATGGTTTTATTTTTGATGGGGAAGTGAGGAGGGGGAAGGAGAGAGTTTTCCTAGAGTGTAGACATGGGAATTAAAAGATTAATTAAATTATTAATTAAAGATCAAGCCGGCAAGAGTTATCACCTTTATTGAACAGGAAGTGCTAGGCTAGAAACCAGTAAAAGGAATGTAATCTTTATTTCATTAAATGTGCTCCCATTTTGGGAGAGCAGCTGGATGGTGTGGTGGACGGTACATTGGCCCTGGAGTCAGGAGGACCTCAAATTCAAATGTGGTCTCAGACATTCACCAAGTATATGACTCTGGACAAATCCCTTAACCCTGATTGCCTTCTGCCCCACCTCCACCCCCCAAAGTGTGTGTATCTGTCAGACAGACAGAAAGACGCTTTTTTTTTTTTTTTTTTTGCCAATTTGAGAGTTAATTGAAGCAATAAAACTTAAAAATCAGAATGAAAGCTGTCTGAAAACACATTTGCATAATATTGTGTATGGGACAAGTCAGTCAGCTAACAAACATTAAGTGCTTACTACAGGCATTGTGCTGGGAATAAGTAGAAAGGCAAAAGAAATCCTGTTTCTGTCCTGGAGAACTTCATGTTCAAATAGGGAAGACAATTTATAAATAATTAGGTACTTACAAGATATATGCTGAGTAAATGGAAGCTAGTCTCAGAAGGAAGTTTCCTGGGGGACTGGAGCAGAGTGAGGGAAAGGAATGAGAAAGATTTGTGCAGGGGGTGGGCAGTCTTACAGAAAGACAGGCAAGCTAAAAGGCAGAAGGAAAGGAGAAAAGCATTCTGGGCACAAAATTGAGGATGGGGTGTCTTGTGCAAAAAAACCCCCCAAAAACAAAAAAAAAACCCTGCTGCAAATAGGGAATAATAGAATAGAACTTTAAGGGAAAATATAAGAAGACTAGAAAGGTAGTGAGGGATCAAGATGTAAAGGATTTTAAATGCCAAATAAAGGACTTTATAGTTTGTCCTGAAAGTAATTGGAGACCTTGGCAGTTTATTGAGTGAGTGGAAGGTAGATATGATATGGTCAGATCAGTGCTTTAGGAAAATCACATTGCCAACAGAGTAGGAGATGGATTGCAATGGAAAGAGACTCGAGGCAGGTAGACTGACCAGAAGGCTACTGCAGGGATCTACTGGAAATATCATGGCTATTATAGTAATTCAGGGAGAAACGTTCTACAAACCTGTACCAGGTGTTAACTCTGTGCACAGAAAGGAGATATATCTACAATAGATATTGTGAAGGTAGAGAAGAGATTTGACAGCAGGTTGGATGTGACAGACACACAAACAGATAAAGACAGAGACAGAGAGGGAGAGAGACAGACAGATACAGAGAGGGAGAGGGAAGGAGGGAGGGAGAGACAGACAGACATAGAGAGAGGGAAGGAGAGACAGAGAGAAAGATGAGAGAAAGGGAAGGAGGGAGAGAGAGACAGATTGAGGGAGACAGAAAGAAAGAGGGAGAGACAGGAGAGGGAAAGAGGGGGAGAAAGACAGATTGAGAGAAATAGAAAAAGAGACACAGAGAGGCAAGCAGAACCCTGAGGGCCACTTTAACAAGGGCAGCAGGACGTGGTTGGTCTAACAAAAGAAGCTGAAAAAGGACTGGTACAAAAAAGTCATGTGTGAAGAGAATCGGGAGAGAGTAGTGCTAGGAAAAACAAGGTAGAAAAAGTGTCTAGCTCTGTGGGTCTGAGTGTGGTAAGTCTGTATTGCTGGGGCCAAACTCAAGTAGGAATGGGCCCTGTTGATCCGTACATGATTCCTGTGGCCTGCACATTGACTTAGTTTTAAAAACATAATACTATCTGTGACTTATTGTTTTGTTTTTAATTTTGTTAAATATTTCCCAATTTCTTTTTAATTTGATTCAGCCATACTCAGAAGTGCTGTAGGTCCCATGCAGCCCTCAGGCAGAGCATTTAATTCCTCTGAAGTACTTGGTCAAACTTGGTAGATGGGTCATGATGACTAAGGACTGAGAAAAGGATTTTAAAAGTTGGAATAAGAATTAAATGCTGCAAAATTGTGGCAGCCAAGCCTAACCCCAAAGAAGAGATATTAAAAAAGTGTCTTGCTTGCTTCTTTACAGAGCTGGCTTTCTTGGAGTATAAAACACCATCTCATGTCAGACTTTTTCAATATGTTGCTTTATTTTGCTGAACTTTCTTTTTTCCCTTTTACAAATTCTCGGTTGCAAGAATTGGCTTTCTGAGGGGAAAAGAAGAATAATATAGAGAGGAATGCAGGTGACATAAAATCCAAAAATAGCAATAAAATTTGTATTTCTAAAAAAAAAAAAAAAAAAAGATTAGAAATAGAGATTGGCAGGAGAAGAAATTATGATACTGTTTTCTGTCTCTGACCATACAGGAGGGCCTTGGGTCTGGACTGGAAGACAGCATTGATTCCCTGATGTAGCACTTTTAGTCATAGAGAATTTCCTATAAAATAGGTTGGTACCCTTGGTTAATTAGGTGTCACCAGCTAATAAAGTGCTTGGCTTGAATTCTTCCAGAGTTCAAATGTGATTTCGTACACTTACTATATGTGTGACCCTGGGCAGGTCATTTAACCCCTGTTTGCCTCAGTTTCCCCATATGTAAAATGAGTTGGAGAAGAATATGGCAAACCACTCCAGTATCTTTGTCCAAAAAAACCCCAAATGCAATCACAGAGAGTCAGATACCTTCCCAGAAGAATATAATAAATACCAAAAGTACCACAAGAGTTCTTACCTAAAATCATTCTGTGGAATTGGACCCATCGGCTGTGTTAAAAAAACAAATCCCTAAGGAAGGAGGACAGATCTGCTAACAGTGAATTACTGGATGGTTTATTTAAGAAGGTTTAGAGAATTTGTAAGGAACTGCATCTGGCAAACTACTGAGATCATTCTTCCCACTTCAGTGAAAAGAGGGTAATTTCCAACTTATATTATTTATGACTTGTCCATACTGACTCAAAATTTTCCCTGAAGTGATAAGGATAAATTAATGATGAATGGAAAATAAGTGATCAGTGTCTTTTCAAATAAATCCTAAAGCCCAATGAACATAAATGATGTTCAAAGTTCTTCAAAACATCAAGTATCAGTGACCAGCTGTTAATGACGTTTTTATTTGTATAATTTATTCCATTCTCCCTTTCACCCCCATTCATATTTTTATTATAAATCAAGAGTGTAGAGGGAACAGTACTTGCATCTGGATCTTATATTTGCCAACCTTCATTAATCTTTAGTTTCTTTAGTTGCAATGGTATTCAGTGGCAAAGTTCATTGTAATCTAGATGGTTTAATCAGGCCTGGACTCAGAAAGATTCATTTCCATGAATTCAAGTCTGGCATCAGACACTTGTGTGATCCTGGGAAAGTCACTTAACCTCTTATTGCTTCAGTTTCTTCATCAGGAAAATGAGCTAGAGAAAGAAAAGGCAAACCACTCCAGTATCTTTGCTGAGAAAGCTGCAAATGGGGTCACAAAGAGCTGGATATGACTGGAAAAAACACACACAACAACAAAATTCTCTAATATTCCTCCCTTCTTTTAATAATCCTTTTCCCCCTAGAACAAGAAGATTGTTTTAAGTGAGCTTTGAGGAATATTTGTGGAAAAGATAGAGAAGGCAGGTTAGATTGGGGTAAGAAAGCAAAATTTTGCTAATTAAAATACTTTTTTTTTTTTTTTTTAAAGAAAAATCCGAAGTAAATTTGAGTTTTCTAGGACAAGAGTTCAAAGTAAAGGGACTACAGATCTGGGTTGTGTTTTGTTGCTATTGTTACGTATTTTAATATAATTGGTTTCCTTAATTTGAGGAAAGAAATAAGATGTGAAAGGCCACGTTTACATTCTGGAGAGGCTCCCTTTTGCCCCAGCTCACCAAGTCCCTCCCCTGTGTTGGTGAGTGGGTCTTTACCCCAAACATTAGGTGGCATATAAACCAACAGGGGAAAAAGGAGAGTGGGAGATAAGTTGTTGAATGATTAGAAAAGTAAGAATTGATAAGCTCTTTTCAGTTGAAACCCCCTCAGTAATAAGTAGTTTGCTGCTGCTTTCAAGGGCCTTTTGGGGTCCTTGGTGAGGGCAGAGCCCTCCGGGAGAACAGGGGAGGAAGAGGAGAGGATGCAATTAGTTGTACAGGGAAGGCAATCCCATGTAGCTAACCCTCCCCTCAGGATTCTTCTACAAACAATGGAATAGTGAGGGGAGATATTAATGGGCTTATTTTTTTTTTCAGCAAGAAAACTGATTCAAAGCAAATTTATTTCATGCTGAATCCAGTGAGCTTTTGCTGAAGCCAAGCACGGCTCTAAAAATGCTGTTATCATAAATCCCGGTGTCGTTGCAGCCCTGGTTGGAATATTTCTAAAGATTTATCTTGGGAGGTTCTATATCCCGCGAACTGATCATTACACGATAGGGTGTGGGAGATGCTGCTGCCAGAGAGCCCAGAGACCCTCCTGTTCTTCCCCAGCCACATCCCCCTGAGTTCTGAGGGAAGGTTAATGAATTGTTCATGATCACAAAGGATTTGAACAACGGAGAGATGTTTAGCTTGGGGCGGGGAATGAAGGAGAATTGAAGGGCTGTCATAGAGGAGAGGCTGAGGATCTGTTCTGTTCCCCAAAAGTGGACCTGGTAGCAATGAGACAACCTTAGGCTTGGTACAAGGTAAAAGCAATTAGAACCATCCATAAGTGGGATAATGGAGCCCTTGGCAATTTGTAACCCTGGCAGGTAAATGCTGTTATTATCCCCATTTTACAGATGAGGAAATTGAAGTCACTTATCCTCAGTTTCCTCAAGTGTATAATGAGGATAATATCAGCCTCTGATCCAGGGTCTTTTTTAACTGAGGCTCTTCGGTCAGAATTGCCGATTGATGTGACCCAGTAGTGGCACCTCGAGCCAACGAAAGGTCTGTCTGACACCTGGAGTCCCTTCTCTGAAGGCGCAAAATGAAGTCATTTCAGGTAATAAAGGCTGCACAGGCACACACACACACCTTCAGAGCAATGGAACAAACGGAGGAGGAAGACAGAGAAGGAACTCTCTGCTTGTCATTTTGTTTAATTGGATTTGTCTGAGCAGCAGAAAATTGAGCTGCACTTACTTCCAAAATGGAAATCAATGTCCCCAGTCGTTCAGTCCAGGCAGTCTTGGGAACAGAAACCTTTGGATGCGCCGTTTTGGGTTCTTTAACTGAACAAGGCGGATTGAAGGGGGATAGAAAAGGAAATATAGTACTTTAATCTGTCAGACCTCCCATCGTACAGGTGTGAGATCAATGAGCAAGTATTAAGTACCTACTATTTGTTCTACAAGCATAATGCTAACTGCTGGAGCTACAAACACAACAGGGCCCTCCAGGAGTGACAGTGTGCACACATGATGACATGCAAAATATAATGTACATGTAGCTTTATAACCATCTTATACACATATATGCGTGCACATAAGTGCAGGTGAGAGATAACATAAATTTCACCTCTGACTTATGTAAACATGTGTGTACACATAAGTACATGTAGACCGTGTACCATTTATATAAACATGTGTGCTTGTATGTATATATAACTACATGCAAATACATCACTGTAACAATGTGTACAATTTATATGTACACATGCATGTGAATAAAGTACATATAAGTAAATGCAAATATACTATATGTAATGTGTTTGTATATAAATATATGCAAAAAAGTAACCTTTAAGGCCTTGTATATTTGTACATATATATATGTGTGTGTGTGTGTGTGTGTGTGTGTGCATCTATAAGTGCATGTAAAACATAATGTTTGTCATTATTTGTAACCAGATATATGTATATGTATGCAATACACTTATATATTATATACATATAATATATTATATTTTATATATATACTTATACGAGTATGTACAAAATACTTTATATTGTTATATATATATATATATACCTTTTAAAACTATATATATGTATACATATTTTACACAGGGACATGTAAAATATATGTGACCTTTAATAAGTATATATATAGATATATATAGATATGTGTATATGGTTATAAAAGGTATTTTATATATATTTGTGACAAAAATCCCATGTATGTGCATATATAAGTATATGCAACATATCATACATGTAATCTTTTATATCCAGATGTGTATGTATACATGCATGTGTACACATGTATGTATTTGTATGTATATATTTATAACTACATGCAAATATGTGTAACCTCTTAGAATTAGATATTTGCATATGTATATATATATATATATATATACACACACACACACACATATATACATACACACACACATACGTATATGTGGTCAACTAAGTGGCTCATTTGACAGAGCACAGGATCTGGAATCCAGTAGACTTGAGTTCAAATACGAGGTCAGACATTCACTAGCAAGTCCCTTAATCTCAGCTTGATTTTCCCCTCTGAAAAATAGGGATAATACAGAGGACAGAGAGAGGCCCTGGAGTCAGGAGGATCTGAGTTCAGATTTGGACTCAGATACTTATTATCTGTGTGACCCTGAGCAAGTCATTCAACCCTGATTGCCTCCCAAAAAGAAATTAAAAGAAAACTAGGGATAATCTTTCTGTTGTGAGAATCAAATGAGACAACAATTGCAAAGCACTTAGCATAGTACCTGGCGTAAAATATAAGTGTCAGTTATTAGGGTGCTGGTTGTTATTATTTCACATTGTATACATTTTGTGCCACAGAGTAGAGAGTGCTGGATCTGGGGTCCCTTCCTGAAGGAAGGGAAGGCATGTAATAAATCTGAAAGGAGGAACCCTAATAGAACAAAATGGCCATTTTCAGAGCCTGATTACATGAAGCCATACAGCTTTTCAGGGGAAAAAAAAGACATGAATAATTGCGCTTAAGAAAAATGACTAAAAATAACTCTGCACATAAAGCTGAAAGAATACCACAGGCTGCCTTTTTTTTTTGCTAGAGTATTAATATAAGACCTTGCTTGGTGAAATAATGGGATTATTATTTTTTATTTCATTTCTCACTTAGAGATGCCAAGGAAAACTGCTCTAAGATAAGAGCATTGTGGATTTGCTAAGGATGCTATTGATTGTCAACAAAAATCAAATTGCTGTAATTTATCATAGCTCCAATTACAAATTATTCCAGAAACTATTCTGGTGATTTTATAATTTCTGTGTTGTATTATTGTAAGAAATACAAAGAAATAGTCTTATTTTGGTACTTTTTGAATACTTTTCTTACAGGTCCTATATAGAATCAACGCACTTTAAACTCATCTGTGTTCACCTTGAGAATAAATATGCCTTGTGTTTTTTAGGTTGTTTGCTCACTGAAATGTGTCTAATCATTTTTTTCTAATTAATGTGTGTGAATGAGAGAAAGAGGGAGAAAAAGAAAAAAGAGGGTCACAAAAAGTCCACTACCAATATGATGGGCCCCCGAAGCAAGGGAGTAAGGACTCTTGGGTTGTCTAAGGAGAGATTAATTGACCCAAGCCAGACATGGAGCTGGTTAAAAGGGCTGTGATGATCAGGGTAGGCTGTAACTCCCCCAAGTAGCTGGGAGAGAAGAAGGAAGGGGTGAGTGGAACAGGGCGGGAGGAGGTGCAGGGGTATGATGTTGTTGGCTCAATTTTAATCTTGTGTAAATCCTTCTGGCAAATTAAAGAGCCGTGTGGCCTCCACCCTTCCTCTTTGGGAGGAGGAAAGATTTTCTAAGACAGGGGTGGGAAATGAGTCAAGGGTGTGATATTCTATATTGGATTGTGCCAGAAGGTTGCTTCATGGAGTTTGAGAGATCATATAACCATAAGATAATCATTTAGGCAGGACTACACGCCATCTTTCCTAGGAAAATCATGCTTTACTTTACCTTTAAAAAAAAAAAAAAAACTCTGGTTCAGGATTTAAAAACGAATTGGGTTGGGGTTACAAGAAAGAAATTAGGAAGGACCACAGTATCCAAGAATATTAAGAATCAACCCAGGAAAATAGAGGGATTCTTCAATACCCCTTTCAGGAGCATGGGCTAGAGGAAGGGAATCAATTAGATAATCTTCAAGCATTTATTAAAGTATTATCTATGTATCTCGGTGTTAACCTCTGGGAATACAAAAGCAAAAATGACACTGTTCCTGTCTTCAAGGAACTTAGATTCTTTTTAAATTATTATGATTACATTTTTTTATTTTATTTACAATTTATTATAATTTTTCTACATTAACCCTTGCAAAACTTTATGTTCCAAATTTTTTTCTCCCTTTCCCCCACCCGCTCCCCAGTAATCCAATATATATTAAGCATGTTAAAAAATATAATTAAATCCAATATATGCATACATAGTTATACAATTATCTTGATGCACAAGAAAAATCAGATCAAAAAGGAAAAAAAATGAGAAAGAAAATAAAGTGCAAACAAACAACAGAAAGTGAAAATGCTTTCACTCAGCATTTTCCCCATGGTCCTCTCTCTGGATATAGATGGCTCTCTTCATCACAAGATCAACTGGCCTCAATCATCTCGTTGTTGAAAAGAGCCATGAAAGAAATTATATTCTAATGGAAGAAAGAGAAGGGGAAAAAAAGCTCTTCTATAGTTAATGAGGAAGACCCAAAGAACATATGGACACATTTGGACACAAATCCTGTGTCAGCTTGTCTCATACCAGGAGAAGCCATTCATAGACATTCTGTGTATTTTGTAAGGCATTATATACTTTGTAAGTATATTTGTAAGGCAATATATTATATATATATATATATATATATATATATTTAATACTATGTGTTATAGATTAAAATAGAATCATAGTGCTCAATGATGTAGGTCAGCTTCCCCTCTCTTTACAGAGGAAGAAAGGGAAGGAAGGAAGGAAGGAAGGAAGGAAGGAAGGAAGGAAGGAAAAATAGCAAAAGAAAGAATGAAAATAGGGAGGAAGAAAAAACAAGATAGCAAAAGAAAGGATGATTGAGGAGGCTATTGTCATTGGATCACAAAGTACTTTGGGAGGTGTATAGGATCTAAGCACATTGTCAAGGCAGTCAGAAATCAGTTTAAGTAAAGCATTATAAGCCAGAGAAATTTATATTTGATCCTGATAGAATTAGAGAGCCACTGGTATGATTAAAGAGGCGAGTGACATACTAGGATTTGCACCTAGGAAGACCAATTTGACATCCAAGTGTTAGTTTGACTGAGGGGAGACTCGTGGCAGATCTAGTCCATGTTTCTTGGTTCTCCCTCTACCAAAAATCTTTTTTATAATTCTTTGCTGCTTCTAATCTGAGACATGTAGTATCTTTGTGCCTTTTGTGTGATCTAGCTGCTGCTTCGATTATGAATAATAACCACCATGTCTTTGCTTTAGGTGCAAAGTTCCCGATCAAGTGGACAGCCCCAGAAGCAGCCCTCTACGGAAGGTTCACAATTAAGTCTGATGTGTGGTCCTTTGGAATTTTACTCACAGAGCTGGTAACCAAAGGGAGAGTTCCCTATCCAGGTAAGAAGAGAGGGGCAGGAAGGAGACTTTCTTGGGATTTGAATGCCCTTACCACTCCATTTGGAGATTTATTCATTCATTTGTTCAATAGAGCGACTAGCAAATAACCTGTGTTTTTTTAAGTGTTTGTAGAATTAAATTGCACTGAATGAATTCCACAAACATTTGTTTAAACTCCAACCAAAATTATAAAAACAATTCATGTTTTCACAGTGCATACTGAATGTGTCGGCCTGGTGATAAGGTAGTATGAAAATGAGGGATAGAGAATAGATGCATGGATAGAGAGATCTCCAGGTTGAGGAAACTCCTATCATTATTATAATTGAGCCTTCTTTCTCAAAAAAGACTAATGACACCCAGCGATTCACCCTCACCCTATTATCAGTGCAGTTTGGCAATATCTCTTCAACTTCTGAGCTTTTGTTTAAAGTAGTAATGACAAACTCGAGTAGAAATTGGTTCCCTTCTGCAGCCTATTGACTTAGAAAGCGACAAATTGAAATTATCTGTACTGCATTATATTTTTATTTATTTTTGTATACCATTTATATTTTAACTTGGTTTAGGTCCTCCTCTAGATTTCTGTGGGATTTGTAGCCACTCAGTTTTGATGCTAAAAACACAGGGATTATATGACTTGCCCGAAATCACAGAGTTAATGTGTATGGGACTTCAACCCACGTCTCTCTAGTTTTAAGGCTAGCTTTCTAACCCCTGCTCCAGGCTGCCTTAATGGAGTAATCCATGAAGCAATTGGAAAGACTTGGGTAATGTTTAATTTTAGGTTGGTAGGGGTTCCTAAGTCTTAGCTTCTTATCTAAAATCATGTACAGTGTGGCTGAGGCAGCTACATGACTCAGTAAATAGGGTCAGGAAGATCTAACTTCAAATCTGATCTCAGGTACTCGTTTAGTGAGTAAACAAGTCACTTAGCCTTCTTTCCTCATTTTTCTCATCTGTAGAAGGAACAGGAGAAGGAAATGCCAAATCACTCTAATAGTTTTGCCAAGAAAACCTCACAAAGAGTCGGACACGACTGAACAACAATGTGACTCTTTTGGGGCAAGATTTTAAAGGAATGGGAAATCTAAATAAGTGTTTTTCCAGTTCTAAATTTTAAATGCTTTTATCCTCTTATGCATAATTATTATGAGAAGAAATAAAGGACTTTTCTCAAAGGTAAACCAGTCTTTGCCCAAACTGAGTATGTAGGAGAAATTATGGGCCTCCTCATAATTATCACAAAATAGTAATGGAGTAAAGAGAGGCACACAGCTGGAGTGGAGGTCCTGAGAAACTTCAGAGATACAACCACTGGCCTCTTGTAGGTTTATCCTGAGGCTTTCTTGGAAAATAAAAAGGGCATAAAAGGTCTTCTGTCAAACAAACTGGGAAGCTGGAGCTTCCTTTTTATGCTAACAAGAAGTCATTTTTAAATATATTTTAAAATTTCAAGCAATTAGCAATTTATCTGGGCACTTAGGCCCCACCCTATTCAGAATTCATGAAATCCCTTTCTCCTCAGCAAAAAAGTCCCAAAGTTGCTGTGTTGATTGCTTTTTCTTAGCCATTTTAATTTGCAATAGGGGAGATTCAACAAGAGCAAGGGTATGTCTGGAAATGTCTCCGGTGTAACATTTAAAAAGCATTAATTGGACTTTTAAAAAATATCACAGTCTGCTTCCCAGATCAGGCTTGCAGGAGTCTTTGGAAAGAAGGGGTTAAAAGGTTCCATTTGCTTGCTTGATGATTAAACTCTACCCATCAGACCCACAGACTGAACCTCATCTCTACAGGATATAGCTCCAGATGGCCAGAGCAAAGAGTAGAGACACTATTCATTAGCATGGCGAAAGAAAAGGTTCAGGCTTAGTAATGAATACTCTCAACATTCCAGCATAAGTATTTATTGACTTATGTAGGAAGAAATGAATGGGGAATTTTTTTTTCAAGTATTCAAGAGCCTGAGATTTTTTTTCTCCCCTAATTATCAGATTCTTGACAAGGGCATCTTAAAGATTTTTTGGTGCTTTAATTTGTTCTTTAGATACCGCCTCAGCCTCCCTGCAGCAGTTATTATCCTGCAGTGGCTGTTCTGTGTATGGCGTAGCGAAGACCTGCCTTCTGAAATGTTCAGGAAATGTCTTCCAGTTACTGATGATTGAAGACAGAAAGGCGGTCTCTTCCCCCTCCGCTCAGTGCGTACACGCATGCCTAAGGAGTGAGCTCAAAAGCCAATGATACCAACGATAGCGAAGATTAATGAGTGACTGAGGCCTCCTGCAAATACCGAGGGGGGTTGCAGCCGGGGAGCCAGCAAGGGCAGATTAATTTGTAATCCCTTTGTCCAGGTTTTTTGTTTTTTTGAAAGGAACATTTTTTGTGATTTCCAGAGGACCCAGAGAAGGAATTACTCATAAATAGCATCTCTTTCTCTCTGTGCTGGGTACCTTCTCGGCTGCGGGGAGTAGCCATGGAGGCAAAATTGACAAATTCCCCATCTCTGAAGTGCTGGCAGAGGGCATTTGAGCAATCCGGATGTAAGTCAGCTTTATTGATGCTACTGCAGCTCCCCACATGCACATGTGTGTGTGCACATTCTAGGAATGGTCGAACAGAACAGAGTCTGCTGTGGTGGAAGCAACAAAAAACACCGGGGAAGTTGAGAATTGCTTCCCAGGAAGAAAACAAGTCGGTGTCAGCTCTCTGTTATTAGGAGAATCAGAAGCCGAGCCTTCTCCCCCCCCCCTTTTTTTTTTATTGTATGGATTTTAAATTAAGTTCTTCATGGAAAGCTCAGGCTTGCAAGTCATTGAAAATGCTCAGTGCCATCTGAAAAAAACAAAAAAAACACCATTATTTTGAATTTCTCTTGATCCTAATGGCCCCAAGATACTTAAATTTATGTGAGAAAGAAAAGTGAGAAAAAGAGAGGTGAGGTATACGTTTTTAAAAGTTGAGGCTCTTATTATAGTCCAGTTTTAGGGTGAAGGAAATGGCTTTATTTTAATCTCTTAGGATTGGATTCCTGAGCAGAATTAATTTTGAAAAGGGCTTTCAATAAGAAAAAGATAGTTTATGAATGGATGTGTTTGCCAGGTGTTTTGACCAGCCTTAAAAATAGAGCGGATGACTAGCTGTGTGACCCTATGCAAGTCACTTAATCCCAGTTGCCTCAGGAAAAAAAAAATAGAGGGAAGGGGAATCAGAGAAAAAATGAGAGAGATTCTGGGTGTGAGGTTTGGTCAAACCTAAAGGGTAAAGGAAAAAAGCATGATAAAAAGATATTAGGAAGAGGAATAAATATTCATGTTGCTTGAGTATTGAAATTAATGATGAGTAATTGAAATCTGATGTGACACAGGAAGAATTGTTTGAAATTATATAAAGGGAAGAGAGAAGAAACGGGACAAGAGAATAAGCAATGACAATTAGGTGATGGGGTGGCTAGAGCACAGGATCTGGAGAACAACCGAGTTCAAATCCTGCCTTAGACATTGACTAGCGTGTGATCTTGAGCCAAGTCACTTATTCTCTCCTTGTCTCAGTTTCTTCACATGTAAAATGGGAATAATAATAATAATAGCATTTACATCTCAGGGCTGTAGTGAGGGTCAAATGAAATATAATGTAAATCACTTTAAAGTGCTATGGTTTGCTAGCTCTAAACCCTAGCTGTAATTAGCTTACTAATTACTACAATAATATACATGAAAATAATACTAAAAAGCAATTAAACTCAGATTAAAAGCAATGACCGGTATTAGTTACAGAAGACAGACTAACAGACCTCAGTTTCCCAGTTTGTCAAATAAGTAAATCATTGAGTGAGTGCCATTTCAACCCTATGTTTGTTGATTCCCCTCTCCTCCCAGTACAGAGGTAGGATACTATAGATGCCCCACCTAAAGCAAAAAAATTATATATGCTGGCAGACCTGGTACCATGTTTATTTCTTTGTGTTACTTTTCTTTTTCTTTTTTTTAAGCATTTTAGTTTGCCATAGAGAAGATTCTATGAGGGCAAGGGTATATATCTGGAAATATCTCCTGTGTTAAGCATCAATATAACTTTTAAAAATATATATTTTTTACAAAGTCAAAAGAAATAGGCAAAGAATAATGTTACAATACTAGGAAAATAAGATTATTCCTTAAGTATGCAACATTAAAATTCTTTATATTTTATATTTATATTTTCAGCAACCTAGTGAATGCTTTGTCATAGTTATCCTCAGTTTGCTGAAAGCTTGGATTCAAAAGCCATTCCAAGGAAGAGTTTGCAAACTGAGGCCCAGGGACAAAATATGGCCCACCACCTGTTTTTGTACAATATGAGACTTTAAAATGGTTTTTACATTTTTATTTAAAGCAAAAAATTTAAAACCATTCTTAGCTTAGTTTGCTGGCTCCCCATTCTAAAGAAAAACCATTTTATCCCTGCGGATTCTCATTTATAAGCAAAACAGACAAAAAAACAATTTTTCTGGGGTTGAGGCATCCATATGCTAGGAACATATGTAAATAGATGTACCTGTGAATTGGAGGTTATGTTTTTGAAAGGCGTTTCAAAATTAGGCCCACAACTTAAACAATTCCATTTGCTTTTTCCATCATTCTATATTTATCTTAGCCCCAGGAGTGATAGGCATATATTGGCAGTGGATTTTCTTCCAGGGGTTGGGGTGGGAGTGGAATAGATGATGGGGTGTTGGGCGTTTTTTCTAGTGCCAGTGATATCATTTACTTTCCTCAAAACTTTGGTATTAGAAATTAACTTCAGTAAATTTAAGCATTGTTTCCTGGGCAAAACTCTCTGACTAGCAGTACCCTGGCCTTGCTAAGCTGTGATTGCTAGTTAGCCTCAGATTCTAAGGGTTTGAGAATTTGAGGTGATCTGGCAGGAGGGGGCTGGTCTCTTTAATACCTAATACATCCATTTGTATACTGTGTATACCAAAAGCCTTAGGGCAGTTTTAAGCTGCTAAAGCCTAAGCATGGATTCGCTCACCAGTTTTAAGCTACTAAAGCTTAAAACTGTACTGTCTGCAATCTCTTAAAAATTGGCAGCCTTCCCATGCTCCTGATTTTATCTAGAGGTCAATCCTTGTTTTTTGAAGTAGAAGATTTGCTCCCAGGATGGTGGTGAGAATCAAGGAAGATCATAGGACCATATATTTAGAAATCTTGTCTATAAAATATTTTTGTAAGCATTAAATACTTACATAATGTTGTGGGTTTTGGGGGGAGGATGAATAGATATTGGATTTCTGACTTCATTGGTTTAGGGTGCACCCACTGAGAATACTCCCTCTACCAATATATCTTACCAATATATCTGGCAAGCTTAGAGCGGAGTTCTTAACCTGGGGTCCACAGACCCTGAAGGAGTATCATGTGGTTATGAACTTGGAAGATAGGAAAAAAAATTTTTTTCCACTAATCCCCATTTGAAATTTAGCATTTCCTTCGAATATGAATGCAAACAAACAAACAAAAAAAACTATTCTTTTCCTGAGAAGGGAGTCTTTATAATTTACCAGAACCACCAAAATGATTCATAGCACTTTTTTTTCTTTTTTTTATAGTACATTTTAAAAAAATAGAATAGAAAGGGGACAGCTAGATGGTGCAGCAGATAGAGCACAGGCCCCGGATTCAGGGAGGACCTGAATTCAAAGGCAGCCTCAGCTGCCTAATACTTTCTAGCTGTGAGATCCTAGGCAAGTCATTTAACTCCAATTGCTTCAGTAAAAAATAAAAACAAATAAATAAGTAAAATAGAATAGAATAGAAAGACCTGAACTCAAGAGTTGTTGGGGCATGAGAAGTTAAATGAGTTACTCAGGATCACCCAACCATCGCATAGCAGAGGCAGGATTTGAATGCTATTATCCCACCCTGTCTCCCCCAAGATACACACGGGTCACTTGGCGTGGATCTTGTCCCCCCGCACATGACACTTCCTACCCTAGGGAATGGGATGCCCTCACCCCAGGGCGAGAACCACTCATACCTGGTTCTCTCCTAATTATGACACCCATCTTCCAGCTAGTTCCGTAATCTCTGTGCCAGTAGAAGCAGATTGTTTGTGGGCATAAAGAGACCAGAGAACTAGCCAAGAGGAGAATAAGGAGCCAAGAAATGACCTGTAATCCTCCACAAGCCACAAATTCATCTTCCATCTTTGGCTTCTGGGGAGAAGGAATCAAGAGAGGCTTTCTGGCCCCTGCCCAGCACTTCAAAATTGGACATCCTGTCCAAAATGCCCCAAGAGCCCCCCTTGCTTCCTTCTCCAAGGTGTCCCTTGACAAGTGGCATCTGCTGTGAGATGCAGCTAAGTAGCAGAGAATGAGCATTGGGAGGAGACCGAGGATGGACCAGAAGCCGGTTGCCAATGGCTACCTACACTTCTCATCCTGCCCCTCTGTTACCTGGGTATCCACCCCACGTTCTCTATAATGACCATCTTCTCCACTGGCCCTTCCCTTGCTCTTCTCTGATGGAAAGAAGCTCTTTGTAGCAATGCTCCTGTCACCTTCTTAAGAGTCTAACTGTTTGACTGCCATACCTTGCACTCTTTTCTGCATTTATTAGTCTGACATTTTTGTTTTGGGGTGGATTTTTTTGTTTGTTTTAAGCAGCTGCACTTGAGGTATTTGGTAAAACGAAGGAGAAGCCAAGCTAGCAATTAGCCTGCTTTGTTCAAATCACTTCTTTGTTTCCAGTTTGGCTCTCTCTTCAGAACCTCCCTGCCCTTAGTTTTTGCTTTGATCCTGTACCAAAACCTAACACGAAGCCTCTTAGTGGCTGCCCTAATCTGACTCTGCATCTGATAGAATACAGGCTCCCTGGCTAGCTAAAGCAAGCACGCACACTTATCTGCTCTTGCCTTTCCCCTGGTTACAGAAACAAGCCCAACATGGCTTTTTGGCAGGTTGGGGACTGAGAGCGTCCTTGAGCTCCAGTCATATGTACCCACATCTTAGGGGAACTCACACTGACCAGAAAAAGGGACAATTTGCAAAAGGTCCAAAGCTACTTTTTTCTTTTTCAAGAGCACATTTGTAACTGAAACATCCTTCCTGTTACTCAGAGACTTGATTATTACAAAGGTTTGTTTTTTTGTTTGTTTTTGTTTTAGAATGGGGATCTTAGAGCCCACTGTCAAAAGTCACACATAAATCATAATTAAGTAACAGTCAGTTTTTCTTTCTTTGTTGAGATAGAATCTTTTAGAGATTCATATTGAAAGATAACAGTAGAGAAAAACATCTTTCTAAAAAAAAACAAAAAAACTTTTACCATAATTTTTTCCAAATATCCCAAAGCACATATAGGATTAAGAAATATTGGGAATTTTTTTGGGGGGGGACAGGGAAAGGAGGAAAGATTTGAGGCAAGGGAGAGGGAAAGGGACTGGGTTTGTGATTTTATAGGTTATAGGGAACTTCTGGGCATGGAAAAGTGCTTGTACTAATGTAGGTTGGCAGCTTTTCTGCAATTTGAGAATCCTAAAGAGTTGCTGAGAGGTTGGGACTTGCCCAGCATCACAATTATTCTTCATTCTCCATGAAACCAAAGACGTTCCGAAGGGGGATTTCTTGACTTGAGCTTGAACTGGATTTAAGTGAAGCAAAGTTATGTAGTCTTTGGGGTCAGGTGTCAGAGGTCTTTCTGCCTTGGAGATGGGCTCTCTAGACTTAATGCTATACTGTCTTTTCCAGAAAGGTCCCAGAAATGGCAAAGGTGTGGGGGGAAAAAATGGCAAAAAAAAAAAACCCTACAGAACCTCTGAATCCTGTTCTGTCCAATGTTCACTGTAACAAAATTAATTTTTTAGAAGGAATTTTCCTTCTCTTCCCCCCACAAAAGTTCTCTGATTCATATCATAATGTGAAGGTGACCCTGGATTCTCAAAGACTACACCAGAGGGCCACCACTAACTCTAGCTGTTACTATATCTGGAAAATAAGGTTACTATAGCTGCAAAATCCAGCTTTAAAGTTTTATGAATGACCTTGCCTCGCTGAAAAGGCTTCCTTTGAAACTTTGAGTCTCACTAAGTTAGGAAAGAACCTTGTTTATCTTTTGTTTTGAAAGAGGACCAGTGACTTGTGCATAGAGTTAAGTGACAATGCACTGGAAAGAGTGTAATGTCTGCAGTCCATGGTTCCAATCCCAGCTCTGCCCTTTATTACCTCAGTGACCTCCCAATGAGTCTGAGAACAAGGTCATTATTCTGTAAAGCCCCTTTTAGCATTAGACCCATGTCCTTCTGAATCTTTGAGCTTGGTTCCTTATTTGTAAAAATAGGGGAATGATTTAGCTTATTTTTTAGGTGTTTTCAAGCTCTAAATCTGATTCTGCAATCTGCCGACAGACTTTTCACCAAAGGGTTGTTGGGTTGGTCATCAGGTGATGAATTCATGGCAGCTTATCATGGAGGGGTGGAATGGGTGGTATAATCTGCATTAGTGGGAAGAGAGTCTACACCTATGAAACAGGCTCTTTTGGAGTGGGTTGAATATATTTTCAGTGCCTAGATCGGAATACAGGTTTAATTAATTACAGGATTTTAAGGGAGTTAGGTGGTACAGTGGGTAGAACATCAGACTTGGAATCATGAGTTCAAAGCTGGCCTCTGACACTTACTTGCTGTATGACCCTGGACAAATCACTTAACCTTATTTACCTCAGTTTCCTCATTTGTAAAAGAGCTAGAGAAGGAAATGAAAAAACACTCCAGGATCTTAAAACCCCAAATGGAATCATGAAGAGTTGGACATAACTGAAAATGACTAAACTTATTGTAAGGGGAAAAATAAGATCAGAAAGACCACCTTGGAAACTTAAAAACCTAGGAATTGATATTGTCTATTTGGAGATTTAAGGGAGATTAAGATTTTGATCTAGCCAATTGTGCTTATCGACTTCTAGAACAAGTTTGATCTACAGTTATATGATATGTGGTATTACTAAGGCTTACTCTTGAAAGGAGTCCTCTTAAATATGCTCACCTTAATTAAACAAAGACAGACAATAATAGGACATTAGGCTGTCATTTTTTCTGGATTTGTGTATAAAAATATATATATATAATGAGTTGGAAGCCATTTTCAGTGAGAAGTTATCAACTCTCAAGCTGATTTTCTCACCTGGAAGCAAGAAACAAAGTAGGAGCTGACACATGTTTTGTAATCATTGATTAGTGTGTATTGCCCCTTATATTAGAAAATGATCTGTTATCTTTACCAATCACAAATCTGGTTCCTACAAACTACTGATGATAGTACTTCCCTAAAATGTGTGGATTTCTTCCCACGAAGTGTCATGATGCTCTAAAGCTCACTGATTTCTCTATGAATTAACCCTGTCCTTGTTTCAACTTAGTCTTTCTCAAAATTTTAAAAAAGGCAAAAGTGACAAATTTCCAGGTTTTTGCCTGACCTAAGAGCAAAATAAAAAAAACTTTACCTTTTGTCTTTCTTCACCCATCCTCCTCCTCCCTCAGCTTCTCTTGGTCTCAAGCAAATACAGATCCCTTCCCTAACCCTTTATCACTCAGGTCACTCTCATTGCCCCCAAAGTCAGTATTGCTTAGAGGTTAAAAGAAAAGAAGTTGCCATTTTCTTGAAAACAAGAATTTAGAGTTATCCGAAGAGAGAAAATATTGTTTTGTAGCAATGAGTAAGGAAACCCATTCTGCATAAATAAATCTTTTCATGAAAATTTCCCAAATTTTGGCTTGAGTGGCACAGGAAAAAAAAAAAACAAAAAAAAAAAAAAACACACGGCTTTGAATCACAAGACTTGGATTCAAATTCCAACTCTGCAATTTAGTGCCTATGTAATCTTAAGCAAGTCACTTAGATACCCTAAGTCTCAGTTTCCTCATCTGTTAAAATGAGAGGGTGGGAGTCTAAATCTGGTAACTTGCTAGGAACATAATTTAAAAAAACAATAAAAATCCTGACAGCATCTATTTAACTCAGCTGATTCATATAGATTTTTTTTAAAGGCCTAGCATCTATATCTAAGTGATTGGACATCCATTCTGTCACCATTATCAAAGATCAGAAGTCCTGAGTGTAACGGGTTTGAAGGTCAGCCCATAGGTTCTCCCTTGCAGGCAGTGGGAGAAGAGCTACTCCAGATAAGCTTCAGACTGTCAGTAATAACAAGGTGCATTGTTTTATATCCTGCTTTTCTGGCAGAAGCCATCAGTGTGTTTCCACTTGGCCCCAGTGTATGGAATCTGTTACACATACTCCCCGAGCGTCGAGCAGACGAGAGGAGAAGGGCCATGTGCCAGGGCTGTAGGCTTTCCTCCCCTTCCACAGCGCCTCGGCTACTTCTTGCCCGGAATGCTTGCTTAACTACAAATCCCTCTTTTGAGTGAGAACCCTAAACAAAGTGGGAGATCTCAAGAGAACCTCAGTATCAGCGGCCGGACTGCTGTGTCAGCAGCTTCGACAGAGAATCACGCTTGGCCCCAGTGACCAATGACTCTCTCTGTGAGGGGAGATTGGATTAAGAATGAAAATGTGGAATCTCTCTATCAGAGGAGCTTATTTTCTTTTTTAATGAAATGAAACATTTACTGACACTCGCTCTGTGACACAGGAAGAAAATGATTAATTGAGCACTGTGGTGTATTTGGGAATGGAAACTTTCTGTGCCAAAACACAGAATCAAGTTCTCCTCTTGATCTAAGAGAGGTCTCTGGGTAGTCTCAGGTACAAGCTTTAGGAGGAATCTTTTTCCCGTATAGCTCAGCTCCCAAAGTGGGAGTTTCATCAGTCTTATCAGGTACCCCCATGAGCCTTGGGTCACCTTTGTTATTTATTTATCACCTTGAGATTTCATATCGTGATAGACATTTGTCGATCGTTATTACATTTCCTTGGGCAGACAGGGCTGACAGAAGATGGTAGCAGCCATCAAGCACACTTTTTTTAACTTAACCCTTTTAAAATTTGAGCGAGAATAAGCTGTCTTCCATTCCATTTCCAGCAATATCAATAGTATTCCAAACAGCCCCTCTCCTTTTCCAGGTCCCCAGCCTTCTTTGTCCTCAGAATGCCCCCTATGCTGAAGCAAACTTCAGACATGTCTTATAATCCGTATCATTAATGCTTTTTAATCCTAACCCTCACATGAAAAAGGAATCTATAAAATCACTAATGACACGGATAAAGTGGACACAGACTTATTCACCATATCCCAAAGTACTAAGCTGAGGTAACAGCCTTTGAAACTTGAGTGAGGTAAGTTTAGGACAACGTTACTACTACTTATATGTAGCTCTTAAAACTTATGGAACTCATTACCCCTAAAGGTGGTACTGGCAGAAAATTTAAATGGAGTCAAAAAGGGTTTGGATAAATTGGAAAATGATGAAATAGTAAGTGGTTATCGAGCGAAGCTGGAACAGAACTATGTTTTATTGATATCAGGCAGGACCATCATTCCCTCCCCCAACACATCTTTTGTCAACGATGTTATCAGCATTGATAATAAAGATAACAGATAAACTGAGTTATTGATCCCAGGATAAGAATTCTTATATTCCTAAATATATGTATTGTAAGAGGAACAGCCCATGATACAGTAGAAAGATCACTGGGTCTGGAGTTAGAGATTCTGAATTTAAATTCTAGCCCTACCCTTATCTATTTATCAACTCAAAAAGCATTTATTAAGTGCCTACTGTGTGCTAGGTATCTGTGTTAAAAGCTGAGAATACAAGAAATGCCAAAAGATAATCCCTGCTCTCTAGGAGCTCACAAACTGATGGGGAGGCAATAAGCAAACAACTCTGTGTAGACAAGTTATATAAAGGATAAATTAGAAATCAATAGTGGAAAGTGGGATCAGGAAAGGCTTCTTGTAGAATGTGAGACATGAAGCCAGGAGGTGGAGATGAGAAGGGAAGAGAGTTCCAGGTGGAGGGTAACTGTGACCTGTGTGTCATTAAGCCAGTAATTTAACCTCTCAGCAATTAAGGTTCCTTGTCTGTAAAACTGGGGCATGATAAGTGATCTCAGAGCTTCCTAACTCTAAATCTTTGATCTTATAATGAAACTTATGGATGCACCAGAATGCAATCATAACTTTGATGGAATTCTCATGATCAACCACCCGTAAAGTTCTTACTTAACTGGCAGGTAACCAACATCTTTCCAAAATAAAATGAACCAAATGCAGATGTGGCTTCCCTGTGATAGTTATACCCCAAATGAAAAGGCAGATGAAGAAAAATGAAGATCATATCTAAGATTAAGATCCTTTTCTCAATTTTAGAGATTAACTGAGCACCAGGCAAGAAAGGGAACTAGGTTCTTAATAGAAATCTGAGGGCAGAGGATAGCCAAAAAACACAAAGGATTGGCAGGAAAATAAGAAAACATGATATGGGGAAGAGAAAGGAAAAAAAAATTGGAGAATAAGGGAGACTTTGGCTGTGGAAGCAGGAGGGATATTACATCTACTTCACAGTAACTATGTTATTTGCTCTTAAGTTTCATTTTTTTCCCCGGGAAAAAAAAAAGAAAAAGAGGACTGGAAAGAGATAGTTCAAAATATTCATTATAATTGATGCAAAAACTTGTTGGTTAAGTAAGGCGGCAGCTCCTTGCTACCTCCCTTCCCCAGGTCACAAAGGTCACAGAATGATGGATGGCCTGACAAAGGTCACCGAGGCAAATGCTGGCCTTGGAGACACCCTGTCTGCTCCATCCAAGTTACTGAACCCAGGTCAAATCTGGGTCTCTGGGGTTCAGACCTTTCCTTGGCCTGGTAGCCACCTACAGCAACAGGGGAAATTTTCTTCCTCCTCCTCAGACGGTAATTATTGCCTCAGGATATCCCCCAGAGCACCCAGACCTGGAGGGGGGCGAAGAGGCACCTTCCTTAGCCTTCCAGAGTCTGTCCCAGGTAGAGGGGAAGCTAGGCTACAGGGCACATAAATGTAGTTTATGGATGTCATAAATAAGGAACAGTTTGGTTTTCAGTGTGAGAGAATTTAAAAACAGGGTTTGGGATGCTGAGAAGCACACTTGAAGTACTTCTGTGCTCAGGCCAAGGTAATACGAATTTTCAGTTCAATACAGGAAACACTTCTTTTTTTAAATTTTTAATAGCTTTTTATTTACAAGTTTTATGCATGGGTAATTTTAGAGCAATGACAATTGCCAACCTTTTGTTCCAATTTTTCCCCTCCTTCCCCCACCCTCTCCCCTGGATGGCAGGTTAACCAATACATGTTAAATATATTAAAGTATAAATTAGACACACAATAAGTATGCATGACCGAACCGTTATTTTGCTGTACAAAAAGAATCGGACTCTGAAATATTGTATAATTAGCCTGTGAAGGAAATCAAAAATTGCAGGCGGGCAAAGATACAGGGATTGAGAATTCAATGTAATGATTCTTAATCATCTCCCAGAGTTCTTTCGCTGGGCGTAGCTGGTTCAGTTCATTATACAGCAAACACTTCTTAAGTGACCACAGTGTGTGCAGCTTAGGAAGCTTAAAGTTAACACGTCGTCCTGTCCCTTTGGTCCTTATAATCTGGTAGGATAGATCACCACCAAAATTTAAAAATGGCATTTGGTCTTTATAATCTGGTAGGATGGATCACCATCAAAGCTCAAAGATAACACTTGGTCCTTATAATCTGGTAGGAGAAGAGATTACCTCCAAATGCACAGATAGCATAAAATAGATAATTCAAAATAAGACATGGTAAATACATTGAAAAGATAGGTGATTTCTGAGTCAAAAGATTAGCTGAGATAGTAAACGGGCCTCCAATACTGGTTGATCCTAATGCCATTGTGATGTAAGGGCCTTCATCTCTCTCCTTTTTTTAGGCATGAATAACCGTGAAGTTTTGGAGCAAGTGGAACGTGGGTACAGGATGCCATGTCCTCAGGACTGCCCTATCTCCTTGCATGAGCTTATGATTCACTGCTGGAAAAAAGATCCCGAGGAGCGCCCCACGTTTGAGTATTTGCAGGGTTTCCTGGAAGACTACTTTACTGCAACAGAACCCCAATACCAACCTGGTGAAAACCTGTAAGTCATGTGGCCTGTCTGCAGAAAACATCCTCCAGGTGGTCATTTCCCCCCCTTTTAGCTTCCAATTCAGTAGCTCGCTGCTCTTGGAGCAGCGTGGAATCTTCCAGGACCAGAGTGCATGTGAGTCTGAAGTCTGAACAACCACACCCCTCATCGATGACCACTTGTCCCCAAATCTGAATGTCCTCTGTGAAGAATAAGAGACACAAACTTGTTAACTTCTCAAGACTTTTGAAAATGCATTGTATCGATGTTATGTAAACGGCAAAACCTCTATTCAGTGTAAATAGTTACTCAGTGCCAATAACTGACCCTAGTGCTTTCCTTTTTTAAATGCAAATCTTATGTGATTTTAACTCTGTCTTCACCTGATTCAACTAAAAAAACGAAAAGTATTATTTTCCAGAAGTGGCCTCTTTGTCTAAAACAATAAACTTTTTTTTCATGTTTTAACTAAAGAAAATCAGGACAGGTGTTCGTTTTTTGTTTTTTTGGGGTTTTTTTTTTATAAATATAAATATATAAATATATATATAATATATACATACCTGTACATACAGTATGTGGGTACTACTGCAGAAAACTTGTTGCCAAACAACGGGCCGCATGGTTGCAGTACCCAGAGAGTGATAATTTTACTGCAAACGTTTAAAAAAAAAAAAAAAAAGCAACACTGGTGTTATTCTGAAAACCAGTGGTCTAATTTTTGGCTTTTGCCAAGCATGAACTTTTTTAAATTGGATTGCACTTTTTTGTTTGTTTGTTTCTGACTGTACCTGTAGATGGTTGTAACTTTTACTCCTTTTCAGGAACCACGTGCTAGGTTTATGGTCATGTTCCCAATGTTTGACAGCCATGTTTTACAGGATTTGTTCATCAAACAAGAGTGAACCTCTTAAAGCAAGAAAACACACCATATGACCAGCCAAACTGGAAGATAAATGCTACAAGTACTCCTTGTAAAAAAAAAAAAAAAAAAAAAACAAAAAAACTCTGTATACTGAAATAATTCAAAAGAAAAATTTTTTTTTAATTTAATAAACATTGTAACCACATTTAATGGTCTAAAACCCATAGCATTTTAGTCATGTCAACCCACTAAACTGTTTATCATGCAGATAGGATTTTTTGGGGGAGATTTGTGCACCATTTCCCATTGTAAAATACATGTTTTAAATGTCCTGTACTGCTAATGAAATTCCTTTCTCTATGTCTGAGAGTTCTCCAGTGGAATTACTATGCACTTCTTTACGTTTCATGGGGATGCACAGAACAAAGTATTATGTTCTCTCATTGTCTATTTGTACCAGCCTCGAATTACTTATATTTAACCAAAAAATGAACATGAGCAAAAGGAAAAAAAAAAAAACACAAAAAAAAACAAACAAAAAAACCAACCTCCTATTTCTATTGAGTTTTTTAATACTGAGTTGCAAATTTTGGAGTCTTAATTACTTTTTTGTTATGATTTCTTTGCAAGTTTACATTTTTAAATTGTTTAACTTTCTTAATTTAGTAATTAAAAAAAGAGCATTTTACATTTGGATTTTTGTTCATTTGTTTAAATCACGGAGGGAATTCTTTTTGGTTTTGTGATGCTTCGTGTACCAGCTGGCATCGGGATGATCTGGTGAATGGCCAGGAAAAGAAGCCCATGCTGAAGAAACAGCACCACCAGCTGCCCCCCAGGTTGGCCCAAAGGGTGGCATCTGGAGTCTCCTGTGTCACTCTGGGACTTTCTGTGGTATTTCAGATCATCACATCACCCTTGGCAAATGATGTATTGTCACATGACGAGTTTTAGTGGAGGCCACGTGCAAAAAGACCAGTTGAAAAAACTGGTGTTTTGCTTTTTGGACTGGCTAACAATATGAGTTAATTTCCAAGTGATTAAAAGGATATGATATGAGGGAGCTTTTGTTTGGGAAGGTTCTGTTTTACTGTCTGCATGTTCTGAAAAACTGAGAAACAGAATGTATGTGCTGTAAAATCTTGATTCATCCGAGCCCTCATTGTTGTGTGCAATGCTTCATGACCGTATTTGTAGAATGGTCTGCCATTTCCTTCTCCAACTTATTTTACAGATGAGGAAACTGAGGCAAATAGGGTTAAGTGACTTGCCCAGCTAGTAAATCTCTAAGATAGGATTTGAACTCAGGTTTTTCTGATTCCAGACCTGGCACTTTATCCACTGCATCACTTAGCTGCCTTTATCAAGAAATCTCCAAAACTGTGATTTCTAACACATCCTATTAAGGAAAAGAGTTAGGAAACTATATGAGAACAGGAACTTATTTAGAAATCCAGGTTGCAGAAACTGGACTTTACAAATTTAGTGAGGTCTCCTGAATTTTCTATATCTACAGTACTGATTGTGAGACAAGTTTTGGAGTGAAAAAAGTCCTGAACCATACATCTAGCTATCTGGCTTCTGGCACCAGCTCTTAAACTTAACTTATTATGACCTTGGTCACTTAGTTTACTCACCATAAAACTGATGCTCTATGACTCTGAGTTTCTGCTTTCTGAAGGTTTGGTTGATTCTAGGATTCTGTAATTGCCAACATTCTGAAAATCATCCTGATCACAGCAACAGGGAGACAGCATGGTCCTACCTCTGGGCTGGTCAGAGTACCTGGCTTCTCTTGCTTCCCACCTATGTGATTTGAATCCCATATCTCTGTTTGAGTTTCTTCAAAACAGACCACATTTTCTCGATAAGACTGCTTCAGTTCTGAGCCCTAAGATCTCTTCTCAGTAATCCTGAGTGGAAGATTACATTGTGGTTAGCATACTTAGCCCTAGTAGATTTAATATGTTGCAAAAAAGATTAAAAAACAACAACAAAGATCAAAACAAATGGGGTTTTCTGGTTAATCAAGGTTTTCACGATATTGTTTCCAATATAAATATAATCACTTGGTTAAACCCAAGGCAAAACTGTATGAGTTTAAGTGTTTTCAGTTTCTTGACAAAAGTTTTTGCCATGAGGTTGGTTGGTTTATTGATATGTTTGGAAAATTTTAAAATGTGTATTTACAGATCTTCCTACCAATTTCTTTCTTTGGTTGTCATGCTCTCCCCACTTCCTCCCTCCAGAAAAGAAAGATAGACAGACAGACGGATGGATCATTCAGAGATGGTGAAGGCAGGCAGGGCAATTTATTTTGGTCGAATTTCTTCAAGGAAAGAGAATCTCTCCAGACCAAAGTATGCTCTTTAACCTATTATTTTAAGTGTCTGGTAAGTACCTCTTACAGAAGGTAAAATAAATAAAGAGCATTTTGAGGCGCTTCGAGATATCTTCCAACTTCAGTCTGTTGTAGCTATTCTGAGACACTAGGTAGCACCAAAACAGTCATTCTAAGAGGAAATAAGAAGAAAGACATATCAGAAATACTTAAGGTATTTCTGTTAATTAAG
The DNA here is from genome assembly GCF_902635505.1 of Sarcophilus harrisii. Lineage (NCBI taxonomy): Eukaryota > Metazoa > Chordata > Mammalia > Dasyuromorphia > Dasyuridae > Sarcophilus > Sarcophilus harrisii. The sequence continues at coordinate 189,720,352 of NC_045429.1, forward strand.
AAGTTTTCCTCGTTGTTTGTTTGTTTTGTTTGTTTTTAATGATTCCTTTTTTTCTTGTTCCATTGAGTATAGTGGGGGAAACAGTATTACCTACCAGGAATTCCATCACCTCAATACCCTTTATTTTAAACTGATACTTTTTCTCAAGTACATGTAAAAATAATTTTTAACATTAGTATTTTTTTTTTAATTTTTACTTTCAAATTCACACCCTTTCCTTCTTCCCCCTACCCCTAAGTCCCTACCCTTGCCAGCCAAGGACACCAAGCAATTTGAAATAGGTAATGTCTGTGTAAATTATGCAAAACATTTCCTTAATACCTAAAATAAACAAAAAAAAAGTTCAGAGTGCTCATGTTAAGAAATCATATGATCTCATGCCTAAAAAATGAAAGTAAAATCATTTTTTATCTTCATGTTCTGGTAATGAACAATTTCTTTCTGTTGTTTGGTTGTAAGTATGCAAATAGAGAGCAAGCAAGCAGTGTGGTTTGCAGGTATCTTATTAAGTATTTCTCATAATTTTTTGTGTGTGAGAATTTAATCAGTGTTCAATACTTGCTATATTTAAAACACTATGCTAAACATAGATGTAACAAAAATAAAAATACCAGGCTCTCAAGAAGCTTCCAATCTAGTTAAGGGGAACAGACATGAATATTTCCAAATATAAAACATTCCAAAGCAAAATGGAGGATGTGAAATGTGTGCTAGACTTAGAAGGAGAGAATCTCAACCAGGAGAGATGGTGATGGGGGGATTATGGAGTGGAGAGCCAGAAGAGATTCCAAGTACCAGGGACAGGACAGCATGAGCCATGTTTCAGCAATGCTGAGAAGGTAATTTGGCTTCTAGGGTAGAAGATATGAAAAGGAATATTGGGTAATGGTAATGGAAAGGTAGAGTGATACCAGCCTATTAAGGAGAACTATAGTGTCAGAAAAAGAGTTTGGACTTTATTCTACAGGAAAAGAGATTGCACAGAATGGTTTTTGAGCAATAAGTAGATGTGAGGAGAAGGATTAATCTTTCAATGATTGGGAAGGTAGACTGGGGAAATAGAGAAACTAAAGAAGCAAGGGAATCCATTGGGGATTATTGTTACAATACAGGCCTGCACTAAAGTGATGATGGAAAGGAAGAGAAACGTATAATATATGTAAGATAAACTCAACAGGATTTGGCAAATAGGCTCTGGGCATGAAGGGGAAAAAAGGGAATAAACATTTCTACAGCGCCCAATATGGGCAAGGTGCTTCACGTGGTCTTCATAACAAACCTGTGAGATAATTATCCATTTTGCAGTGGAAAAATTATCCAAATTGCAGTGGAAAATATATGTTAAGTGACTTGTCCGTGGTTGCGTTTGAATTCATCTTCTTCAGTCCAGGCACAGCGCACTATGCATTGTGTCACCTAGCTGCTTCTACAAAGAAATCAAAAGTGGCTTAAGTTTCTGAGCCTCGGTATTAGAATGTTAGTATACTGTCAATAGAAATATCAGAAGAAGTAAATTCTAAGAGGCTAATAATAGATTTAGGTTGAAACATATTGAGTTTTGAGGGTGAAAAAACTAGAGACAGGAAAACCCATTAGTGTTGCTTCAGGTCTATGTTAAAATCATGATGGTAGTAAATGGGAAGAAAAGGATAAAAAATTAATTTTTTAAAAGAAAAACTCATCAAGAAAGGCAGATAGAGATGTTTGGAGAAAAACTGGAAATGTCTGGTTGACAGAAATTTGGGAGTCAGTCACTTAGAAGTGAGACAATATTTTAAATTGTAGAAAGAAGAGAGAAGAGATTAAGGACTTAATATCAAAGAACTATTTGTAGATCAAAATCTGTAACATGTTTGCTTAATACTTTTTTTAATACTTAATATTGATTTTTTTAAAAATTGGTTCCACCCAGTCTTTACCACTCCTCTCCACCATTCCACTAATGCATTGATTGGCTCAATAAAAATTTATTCATTGCCTGGTACCAATGTTCAAGGTCCAATCTCTAAACTTCATTCAAGTTATTTGGATACTATAGAATAGTCATCTTTTTTATATTAGTATACCTTCTGTCCCTATGTCCTAAAGAGGATAAGTTCCTGAGAGCTCCTGAATCAGGGATCTAGGAGAAGGTTGTGGAGTTTAAAAGGGGAGATTTTTTTTTCTATTTTTTCCTATAATAATATCATCAGTACTTGTGCCTTCCTGAAATGAATTGCCTGAAAATACAAATTATTTTGTTCAAAGATGCCCAGTTCTCTTTCTTCTCCACTAGAATTTGGAAACAAATTCATAAGAATTCTGAGAAGCAAAATGAGGTTGCTTTCAGCAGGATGGTTCAGAAGGCTTGTGTGTGTCATTCAATGTAGCTAACTGAGCAAATCTGGTGCAGTAATGATACCCAACCAATGTTCTCAAATGACATCTAGTTTTTCACTGGAGGGGATTCCAGTGCAGTTTAGTACATGGGTGGACATCAAAGATAGGTTTATGAGGGTGGGCTTCTCCCACCATGAGAAGATAAACAGCAGCACTGGAAGGCTGGCCACCCTGCCTTGGGATGGAAGGAATGACCACGTGGTTCCCATCTAACCTCAGAAGGGCTTTCTCTGGAACCTCAAAAACACCTGCAATCCTTTGTGGAAACTACTCACTTTAGGAGCCTTCATCAATCCACAAAGATGTCACTGGAAAAAAGCCTTTTCAGATGGAAGAAGACAAATTTTGTTTGCTGGTTCTCTAATCTGGAGTGCTTGTTCTCAGACCAGCTGTAAAGCATTGACTGACATCTGTTTTCCAGAAATGCAAGGCTGCCTGTAGAGGTGAGCTTTGCTAGGTTCCTAAGAAGTTGCATGTAAAGCAAAGGTTAATTCATTTGGTTTTTCTCCTTTTTGCTGAAGAATGGTTTCTGAAGGATTTTTGGTGTAGTGAAAGTTATTTTATTCTTACAATCTGGTATAACCATTGAAGCAGTGCCTTGCATAATTGGTGTTGAGTAAATATTCACCAGACTAAATTGAATTGAACTCCAATTTATGATCTTCTGGGAACTGCCAAATAAAGTCATCTTCCTTATGCACATACTTGAGCATGTCACTCCTCTGATCAGAGGTTTCAAAGATGCCCTAAAGTTTAAACTTCTTAACCTGATATCCAGGTTCTTCTACAATCATGGCTACCTTCCTTTTTTTAGCCTTAACTCTGACTATTCTCTTGCATGAATTTTCATTCCCCTGTCTCTCTCCTGGGATTCCTACTTCTCTACATGCTATTCCCTGTGACTATAATGATTTTCCTTTACCTCTTGAAATCTTCCTAAGCTCAGATGCCATCACTTCTGTTTCTTTTCTCCCTTTCCCCAATCAGTTAACAATGACCTAGCTCACCAAGTAATTTTAGATCACGTGTTGTTTGTACTTCACTTATCGACTTGGATGCCATTTCGTGTCATACATTATTTATGTGTCTTACATCCTCTTCTAAAATATAATCTCTATTGGATTTTTTTATTTAACATTTGTATCTCCACCAGTATCTAGCTTGCTACTATGCACATAATAGGTGCTCACTGATGTTTCCAAATTTGTAAATTGCTACCCTCTCTGAGTCTAAATGAGGATATTGCATTAAGATCATCCCTATGGCCCCTGCAGGATATAAAGTATTCTAATTTTGTAAACTTTTATTTTTAAAATGGCCAGCTATTTGTTTCCCTGCTTTGTGAAAAGCAGGTTGTGTGTGCATGATTAAGGCAATTTATCTCCCACAAAATGCATTCATCTCGGGGCATCCTGTACTTCTCCTAATTAACCTATGTTTGCCTCAGTTTCTTCAACTGTAAAATAAGGTGCTTGATCTTGATGACCCCACTGTCACTTCCAATTCAACAATTATTTGTTTTCAGCTCAAAATCTAGGATTCTATGTTCCAGTGAAGAGCAGATTGGAGGTAAGAAAGAAAAGGGCAAGGAGCACAATCAAGGGGGCATGCAATACTTTATCTATAAAGTGCTACTCTTACAATAGGAATATTTTACCTGCAAATCCTAGCAAATGGATGCAATCAGTATGCATTACTTTATATGTTTAACTTATCTTATTTAGAAAATAACAGACCCTCTGCCTCCATTTCCTCTACTCTCATCTCCATTTCATCCTTTTGGGATCCATCTTTCATCATTATCAATCAATGGAAACCATTCTCTCCAAATCCAAATCCTTTTATTAGAGAATTTGATAGTCTTTTTCTCAGTTCTCATTCTTCTCAACCCATCTGTTGCATTTTATCTAGTGACACTGGACAAAAGACATTTTGATGGCAAAAGGGAAAGATTTGGAGAAAACGTTATTACTTGGAGGAAAGACCCATAGGCCAGAGAATTTGCTGTATCTCAGTCAATTGTTAAATTTTCAGTGTGGACTTTTATACCTTAGAAATAGGCAAACACTACAAATCAGGATTTAATTTATTATTTTGTTGACTTTCTGGAATTAAGAAAGTGATGTTAATAATGCAGATTAAACATAAAAGTATGTGATTTATACATTTTTATGTCAATTTTCCAATAGCTGCCAGTTTACCACTGTCCCAGACTGAAGAAATCAATATGGTTAAATGTAAATAATATTAGCGGCAGTGGAGCTATTATGTTGAACTCAATATAGACTTTTAAAAGAACCAAGCATATGTAAGAGGGATTCACAGTCTCACAAACAATGATCTTTTCTTGTTTCCCTTTGTATATGAAAATATTCACATTTGTGGATGTTTTTCATGTCCATAATAAAAAAAAGAATTTTTTTAAGAACACAGAGTTGGAAGATTTAGTTTGAATCCTGGCTTTGTTCATTTGTATTTATGTGAGCTTGGACAAATCACTTCATCTCTTTGTTTGGGCCTCCGTTTGCTCATCTATAAAATAAAAGGTTTGGTTAGAAAGCCTCTGAAATCCTGCCCTTCTCTAGAGTTATCATACTGTAAACTTCTAAGGTCCTTTTTAGTTTTAAATCCTATGATAAGTAATGGGCAGCCTAGTAACACGAAGAAAATGCTGAGCATTTTAATGGGTATACTAACGAGAATGAAATTTAGCTAGTATAAATATCAGGATAGGATTGATTGATTTGCTCACTTTGAAAGTAACTTAGAAGGTACACAGTACTAGACTTTAGCAACTATAATTGTACAAAAATCATATTTGTTTAGGAAATTTGGCCAGAGATAAGAAGGGATCATTTATAATTTATCCAGAGAAAGAACTGGAATGGTTGCTCCAATCTCTTCCTACAATCTTGACTTTTCACTTACTAAAAAAAAAAAAAAAAAATTGAGGCTATTTGGTGTCTCCTCTATTCTCTTCACCTCAAAACCCCTTGGTATCATCTTTCACTGACTCTTCCTTTCTTTGGAACTTCCATCTCTTCTCTTCAACAAGACTAACCCCACTATATACAAATTTGATCGTATCTTCTCTGGAAGATTGCTTCCCAAATATTCCTGCTTTTCTCTCTAATCTTCATTCTTTATCTATCACTTGGCTTCTTTCCTAGTGCTTGAAACATTTCCAAGTATTCCCATAAATAAACAAATGAATGAATGAATGAAAAACATATGAATAAAAACTTTTAGTAAAAGCTACCAATCTCTAGCAATCATCCTATTTCTGTCTTCTTTTTCTCAGAAAACTCCTTGCCTCCATTCCTCTCTTTTCATCTACTTTTCAACCCTTTCCCCTCCATAATTCAACCTCAGTATTTAACTGCAACTATTCTCTCTAAAATTACCAACAATCCCTTGTCAAAATATTAGAATTTTTTCCAAAGCTAAGGCCCAACAAGCAATTTGTGCCTTGAGCTTGATATAACAGCAATCCTTTGTGCTCACCCTCTGGCAAAAATCACATAACAGCACCAGGTGTTCTCTGAATTTAGACAAACACTGGAACAAGCTCCAAAAATCACCCATATTCTGGTCATGAAGCCCTGCTATGAATCAAAGTTGTCTCATTGTTGTTATTACTTATTCTTGTCAGGGCTATAGCTTACTATGGATATGGAACCATTGGTATAAAAATGGAAATTTACCCACACTGCTTTGGGTCCCCCGACTAGGGACAGAATCCTGGAACATGGGACTAGTCCCCATCCTTGCTGGCAAACTGTTAGTCTCACTTTGAAATTAAACTTCTGTTTGATTGCTGACTCTCCTGTCTCTAGCCTGCTCTCTGGCTCTGGCCATCCCACAGGTCAGAGACTTATTCGGTCCAGTTGATATAAATTGGTGTCAGAAGTAGGATTGTGCACAGGAAGGGATCATTGGACTCTCTGGTACCTGTGGGAATGGATCAGGTACCACCAGAGATTTATTTCTCAAATCTAATAATGTTCCCCTAATCTAGTGAGCCCTCTGCCCTCATCCCTTCTCCAGAGCCATGAGCTCCCATCTTGGCCAAGTTCACCATTCTTTGTAAGGAAAACTCCAGGGTCCCTCCAGGGACCCAGTTCATCTTGGATCCCTCCGGTAAGAACATCCTTTCTTAACTGCACATTTTTGTTAATTGGCCTTTTTGCTTGCCTCTGCTGTTTTTAACTCCATGTTTCTGTAAAATTTTAACTATGTGCCTCTGGTATTTCTTAAAATGCACACCTCAGTAACCGTGTGCCTCTGTATGGGCTGCAACTGCACACTTTGTCAAAACTGTGTCTGTTTATATCTGTCTTGTCATTTCGCCTGCATTTCTGTCTTTGTAAAATGTAAAATGTCTGTGTCATGTTTGTGATGTTTGAGGTTCTTTTACCTTGAAAGATTTAAAATGCAGCTAGCCAGAATAACTTCCAAGGGTTACAGCCAAAAAGTTCAGAACACTGGAGAAGATTAATGAACTTTTTATAAATGAAGCAATTGTCCCAATAAACAGGACTAATTACCACTTTAGATTGTCCACAGAGGAATAGATTATAAGAAAAAAAAATCTGCAGGACACTTTTTTTTTCTATCGTTTCACTTTTGGCTATGTTGGAATTAAAGAAATAAAGTCAGATAATCAAAGTTTATGGAACTACTAAAAACATCTTGGTAGATTAAGAAATTTCTATATTCATCATTTTAAGAATGCAGGGGGGAACACCTGAGACTTTGGAATAACTCCAGGAATTCATTCCCTTCTGAAATATCTTAGTAAATTTGGGAGCACCACTCCTTAGAATTCGTTTTAAGGGAAAATAAGGATTAAATTTAATAAAAGTTATGACATTTTCCCTTGAAGATTGATAGGTTCATTGTTCTAGAGTAATGAAGAAAATTAGTTTGGAAGTAGTCCAAAGTGAAGAAGAAAAAAATAGGTTAAAGGTTTACAACTTGTAACCATCTCTTGTTAACCTTTCCCTGAACATCTCAGATCAGGTTCCTAAATAAAGATGTTGAAGAAAAAATGCTGGAAAAATATAGGGAATGTTCTGGTTGCAGAAATTTATTAGCTGCGTAATCTTAGACAAGTTGTCTTGATTTGCCCCAGTTTCCTGGTCTGTAAAAAGAAAAATAATAATGGTACTCAATTCCCAGGACTATTGTTAAGGATTAAAATGATATAATGATTATAAAGTACTTAATACAGTGACTGCCATATGCTGAGCACCATATTATTATTATTTCTTTAACTGAATGTAATTGTTCTATACCCGGTAATTCTAGAGTGGATTTTATAATACCAAAGGTAATAAGATTAATGATTTTATATGCAATAATTTGGAAATTCAACTGATGTCATCTGAAGTTTAGTTTCATGTTTATATGCATGATGTTGTTTGCATTATTGTATTTTTAAAAAATTTTTATGTTGTGAAATATGAGAGATCTTTATAGTAGAAATGCTGTTAGACAAACCTGTTTCAATCTGGATACTGTTACACATGAATTGGGATTTTAAAAGTATGTGACAAAAATAGATATTTTAAAACTGTTAAATATTCAGTAAGGTATATTCTGGTATAAAACAGAAAATAATGTATGATATCAAATTTTTATTTGAAAATGTTATTATGAAAGTTATTATGAAAATGTATAGGATGATTTAAGTATGTAGCTACAATGTATTAGTGAGCTAAATATGAGGTATTTGTTGTATGTGTGGTTAGTTCCAATTAATAGTAAAAGTAAATTAAATGTTGATTATTGGGGAAACATCAGAAAAAATATTCAAGCCCTATGTTATATATAGTTAGTGAAATTTTGCTATTTTAGGTAAAAATGCTCGGGGCTGTATTTTACTATTGTTTGAGCTTTAATTACAAGGATAGTTGTCTAAATTATCATGAAGTCAATGGTAGAAAATAGCACGTGCTGCAGTCTGGGAACTACTAAAGATGGATGTCTATGCCTAGGAAAAGTTTTGAAGATGACTATGGCATGCCAAAATATTATCGACCAACTCTGTTTCCCCATTGTGTGATTTCCTTTCTGAAAGGGAAATTTCCCCTATCTGGTTAATCCTGAGCTTTGCTTTTAACACATTGTCACTACATGATTGGCTGTTAGATATGATTCATACCTGAAATCAAATAGAGCTAAGGAGGGTTGTCCCCTTCCCCCATGATGATAAATTACATTGTTTTTCCTTTTGTAGCAAATGCAGCAAATTAGTATTCCTTTTTCCTTTTGTAGCAAATATCTATAATCAAGAAGTTTTGTAAGTACAAACCAGATCTGTTAAATAATAGATTGATACTAGAACATTTCTGAATTATAATAGGATGCAAGTATGAACATCTTACAATTTTAACTTGTATCTGTGATCAAATTAAAATATAAGGATAAAATCTTCCTAAGAAGGAAAAGATTATACAAAGTAATAAGACACAGATATAATGCTAAAGTTTTCTAAATAAATTAAATGATAAATTTTGAGGAAACAATAGGACTAGATTGTTTTTTCTAAGAACTATATTCAGATATATATGATTGGCTTCCAAATTTTATCTATTATAGAAATTCAGGATGAGAGTATGTTTTAGTAATAAATTCTCAAAATTAGATTAAAAGTTTTACACATTATGAATTGTGTTCATAATGGTAAAGGAAGTGAAATTATTTTCCCATTTTTAAGAAATTTGTCTGATAATATTAAAGAGCAGACGAGTTCATTTTGCAGTTGGACCCTCATAAATAAAGATTCTTATATCAGGTACATAATTTAGGTAAGGATAGAAATAGCAAATGGTATATAAATGGAACTTCTCTGATGTTTTAAAATTGAAAAACGAAACTTACTAAATTGTATTAAGTTTTGGTACTAGCAGAATTATGTAGAAACCTCTAGATTTGCAACTAGAGAAGCAGATTCCCTTTTAGAGCAGTCCTGAGAATAAGCATATTATTCAAGAAAAGTTATCTCAGGATCAGATAATTACATAAGACATCTAGGACTCAAAATGTTCTGATTAAATGGACTTTGAGAATGGGTTACTAGAATATAAGGAGAAGTGATATTAGTTAACCTGGGTGATAATTATTGTATTGCTTTGCATAGTTTATTTTAAAGTTGTCCATTGTGAGCTCTCTAAGTAGTTTGTCTTACATGACACTGATGTGACATAACTTAATGTAATTATATAATTATGAGAATTGTGAAAACATTATTGTGCTGTTTGAACCAAGACTGGAAAACTGGACTATCTGTTCAGAGATCCTTAACCAAGGGCCTATGAACAGAAAGTCAGATCCAAAGATTGATGCAAGGAATTATCTCACATTTGTCAACCTATATGTCTTCTAAGGGCCTTAGTAGGTCCTTCTCACCATTGTCATAGTTGTAAGTGAATGTGTTCTCCCGGATCACCTGAAGAAACCCCTGGCTCCTGAGTGGACAGCAGAACCCTTTGAGGACCTCAAGGTTCATCTAATATGGATCCAAAAGCGGCTGACATCCAGGTGAGTTAGCTGTCCAATATTGCAGATGAGGGCTGAGTATACTATCCCCTTCCCTTTTGTTCTGTGCCCAACCACCAAGCGCCTGATTTAAATGTGTGTTGGCATTTTTTCCCTTCTACATTCTTGCCTCCCTCTATTACTTGCAAGCAAACAATAGCGAGCAAAGATATCTGGGACACACTTCCCCAACAGATCCCCTCAAAACTGACCTTCTGGAATAAAAAGGCTCATCCTGGCCTAGTGAGCCTCTCCTGGCATTTTGTCTTCCTCTCCTTTATTGGCCAAAAGGATAGAGGTTCTTTCAAACCCTTCCCTTTGCCAAAGGAAGGAAATGTCAAGCTTTTGGGAGATACCCTATTTTCCAGAGCTAAGGCCCAGCAAGCAAGCTGTGTCCTGAGCTTAGCATAACAACAATCCTTTGTGCTCACCCTCTGGATGATCTCACCTTCTGGCAAAATCACATAATTATTGTATCGCTTTGGCCAGCACCAGGTGCTTTCTGAGTTCAGACAAGCACTGGACAAGCTCCAACAATACCCATGTTCTGGTCATGAAGCCCTTCTATGAATCAAACTTGTCTCATTCTTGTTGTGAGCCTTCATTGTCAGGGCAACAGTTCACTATGGTAGAAGTATTGAGATCTCCTCACACTGCCTCAGGTTCCCCTACTAGGGGCAGGGTCTTGGCACATGTGTCTAGATTCCCTTCTTGCTTGCAAGCTATTTCCTTCAACTTGAAATTAAATTTCTGTTTGATTCCTGATTTTCCTGTCTCTAACCTGCTCTATTTGGCTCTGGCCATCCACAGGTCCATTTCACACCCTTAATTGGTAAATTTAATGATTTTTTTTCCTCAGTCTACATTCTCCTCAACTTATCCGCTGCATCTGACACTGCTGATCACCCTCTTCTGATATATAATCTTTCATTTTAGTTTTTTTGAGACACAACTCTGTCCTCGTTCACCTCTTACCTGTCTGCTTTTTCTCAGTGTCCTATGTTGGGTCATCATACACATCACATGTCCCAGTTTCTGCCCTGCATCCTCTTCTCCTTTTAGAACAGAGGTTCTTAACCAGGAGTCCATGAAACCCTAATTTGAGGGGGTTGTCATCTTGTTTGGGGGGTGGGGTATAAAATGACATCTTTACTTTCTTTTGTTGTTGTTATTTAGTTTATTCAGTCATATCTTTGTGACCCCATTGGGGGTTTTCTTTTTTATTATTATAATTTTTATTTATAAAATATATGCATGAGTAATTTGTCAACACTGAACCTTGCAAAACCTTCTGTTCCAACTTTTCCCCTCTTTCTCTCCACCCCCTCTCCTAGATGGCAGGTAGTCCAATACATGTTAAAGATGTTAAAGTATGACATCTTTACTTTCAATCATTTCTGAAATTTATCATTTATTTCAATTACGAATTTAAAAACAAAACAAAACGTTGTTCAGAGAAGGTGTCCATAGGCTTCACCAGAAGGAGTTATAATCCAAAGGGGCCATGATACAACCCTTAAGAAACCTGTCCTATATTCTTTCTCAGTAGCTTCATTAGCATCCATAGGTTTAATTATCATCTCTATGCAGATAACTCCCAGATATGAACAGTCAACCTCAGTCTGTCTGCCAAGCAACAGGTCTGTCTTCTCATTAATCTTTATGGAAAACATTCTACCTTGCATTTTTGATCCTTTGTAATGCTTGTTCCTTCAAATCCAGATGCTTTGAAAGCACTTTTTTCTTACCTCTCCCTCATAGGCACTCTCTCTTTTTTCAATATGGAGCTCAGGTATCATCTTCTGCATGAAGCTTTTCCTGATTCCTCCTAACTACTTGCTAGTTCCCAAACTACTTTATACAATAACAATACTAATAGCCATTAACCTTATATAGAACTTTAAGGCTTTGCAAAGTACTTTGCGTATATCATCTCATTTGATCCTCACAGCCCTGACAGGTTATAGCATAATTTTTTTTTCTTTTAAAGCTTTTTTATTTTTAAAACATATGCACAGATAGTTTTCAACATTCACCTTTGCAAAATCTTGTGTTCCAAATTTTTTTCTGCCTCTCTCCCTCCTACCCCCTCCCCTAGATGGCAAGGAATCCAATATATGTTAAACATGTGCAATTCTTTTATACATATTTCCACAATTATCATGTTGCACAAGAAAAATCTGATCAAAAAGAAAAAAATGAAAAAACAAATGCAAGCAAGTTATGATCCATACTCAGTTCCCATACTCCTCTCACTGAGAGCAGATGGCTCTCTCCATCACAAGACAATTGGAACTGGCCTGAATCATCTCGCTGTTGAAAAGAGCCATGGCCATCAGAGTTGATCATCATATAATCTTGTTATTGCCATGTACAGTGTTCTCTTGGTTCACTTCACTTAGCATCAGTTCATGGAAATCTCTCCAGGCCTTTCTGAAATCACTGTGGCTAATCATTTCTTTATCATAATAATTATTATATGATATATAATACTGCTATTATAATCCCCATTTTATAGATGAAAAACTGAAACTAAGAAATTTTAAGTGACCTGCCAAGGTCACAAAGCTAAAAAGCATCTGAGGCAAGATTTGACCTCAGATTTGATTTGACTTCCAAGTCCATCAATATCTAGCTGCCTCCTCCTTTATCAGAGTTTATTTATTGAATTTCCCCCAGCAGAAATAGGAGTAAGATGACTCAGTGGGTAGATCACTCAGTCTGAAGTCAAGAGGACCTGAGTTCAAATCCAACCTCAGACAGTGACTAGTTGTGTGACCCTAGGCAAGTCACTTAACCCTATTTGCCTCAGTTTCCTCATTTGTAAAATGAACTGGAGAAGGAAACTGCACCCTACTCTAATATCTTTTCCAGAAAATCCCAAAATGAGATCACAAATATGACTGAAATGAATGAATAACATCAACAAAGGAGAAGCAACAAGCTTTTCCTTTATACATTTCTTCCTGTTCTACTTTACAAGTTTAGGATTAGGAAGGAGGTTAAGAAAACTAGGGCCTGAAAGAAAATGACCAAATAATAACAACAACTATCGGAATTTCAACTCCTTATGAGTAGGCATTGCTTCATTCTTTGTACTCACAACCTCAGTTCCTAGTCCGGTGCCTGGCACTCAGTGGTTACAAGTTAGCATTTATAGAGAATTTTCAGGATTGTAAAATGCTATACAAAAACTATCTCAGATAGAGGTTAAATAATTTGCTTAGGATCAAGGAGCTATTTAGTGTCCAACACTATATTTAAACTCAGGACTTCCTGACTATAGGTCCATCACTCTAAGTTGTTTTTTTGGATTTTTTCTAAGTGCCTAATAAATACTTTGTAGGTCCTTAATGAATACTTGCTTTTTGATTGAAGCTTTATTATCACTCCAGTTCACTAATTTGATCATTCTTGGACACTGTCATGTTTCCTTGGCCAATACAATATTTGTGTATAATAATCTAATCTAATGTCTAAGATAGACTGACTAAGGATCTTTTCACTTTGTGAGATGGGGCTGAGTAAACCAGCCAACCCTTTTTTCCCATAAACATTACCTTTTTGGTATTGTCTGGTACAGGTAGATATAAATTCATATTGGAGCAAAAAAGGTTTTGACAGTAGATAGGGACACCCAGGAAAAACAAGACTAGAAAGAGAAAAACTATTTCTCTGGGCATCTGAAAATGAAAGGATCATATATATTTAGAGTTGGAAAGAATGGTAGAGGTCACTTAGTCCAACCCCCTCCTTTATATTATAGAATAGAATTGAAACCCAGAGAGGAAATAAAGTAACTTGTCTAAAATATAACTCCATGAGATGGAATTTGAATAGTCTTCTGATTCTAAAGTGACTATTCTTTCCATTATAAGAGATAGAGGTATGCTAGAAAGGACAATAGTATATTAAATGGGGTAGGGGAAAGAAGGAAACATTTATCAGGCAGTTAATATGTGCCAGGCACTGTGTTAAGTACATGACAAATATCTCATCTTATCCTTACCACGGCTCTAGGAGGAAAATTATGCTTCATTTTACAGTTGAAGAAAATGAGACAGGCAGCAGTTATATGACTCTCAGAGTCAAACAGCTATTAAGTGTGTCTGAGTCTGCATTTGAAAGGAAGTTTTCCTCACTCTACCAAGTGCTCTATCTATTCACTGCACAACATAGCAATTTTCACTTAGGTCCTCCAAATCTAGCACAATCCCTGGCACTTAGTAGGTTCTTAATAAGTACTTGTTTGTTGACAAGTCTTCTGGTTGGTATAAGCTGATGTTAAGAATATGTTACACAGATTGGAAAACTATTGGAAACTAGATTGGAAAATGTTTACAACTTATACCTAAACACACATACTTATATATATGTGTAGATGTATATTTTGTAAGTACCAAAAAACTAATACAGAAGACTTATATGAACGCTCTCTTATCCTCTTAATTAGAATTCCTGAGTTTTCCTGATAGAAACATAGATCTGATTTCTTTCTTTCCTCGTCCCCCATTTGCAATCCAAGGTATTGTTTAATGTATAACATTCTAAAGGAAGTTCCACACTTGAGCTTGAAGGAAGTGCTGGGATTTTGGATTTTGTTTTGTTTTGTTTCGTTTAATTATCCAGTGTCTGCTGTGTATTGATCAATGTGTAGCTAATTGGAAGCAAGAGAGAACAAAATGGATATCATTTTAGATAGTGTTTTTAATTAAAAGAGTATATACAATCCTATGGGGAAGTTTAATAAATAGCAAGAGAGTTTATTTTCATTTTTTTGGTATGTGTGTTTACAAAAGGATTAGTTTAAACAGACTTATAAAGTAAAATACAGGTATGTGAATTCTTTGATTTTTAGACATCTCCCTAAGGGACATGAGCTGGCAGACACCAGCTAAAGGAAGGAGCTAATGCCACAGCATGGCTTGGAAACCCAACCCACCAGAAATGGAGCTGAAAGGTCTATAAATTCCCAGGGAGTGAGGAAATGGTAAGCAAATGGCAGGCGGTTGCCTAGAGAATTAGGAAATGAATAACAATGCTTTCTGGTAAATTAACCACGTTACATTCAGCTCAGGAAAGTAATGGGAAAATTCTACTAAAATTGAATAGTGATTGGCTGAGATCATTTAGGTAAAATGCATAATTTTCTTCCTCCAGTGGACTTTAGTTGTATTTAAAATATGAATAGTTTCTATGCTAGTCATTGAAGTGTGATTCTAGAGATAGTCGGGGAAAGAAAGAAAAACACTGCTTACTTGAATCCTATGTAAGATACTGCTCTTCAGCCCCTTCACCTGTAAATGACAAAATGTTTGCATTTACAAAATCCTAGATGTTTAAAAATGGAAATGTATGGATCATTAATCATTGCTATTGCTATTGGTAAATCATGATCTTAATATGTTGAAGAAAAAAAATAATTCTATCTAGTGTCTTGTCTGTCTTAATTCAAATGAATCCTGGCTTCTGGATGCTTTCAGGGGGAAAAAAAACTGGAAGTAATACAAGGCTAGGCTTGTAACAGCTAACTGAGAACAAAAACATGCGTGCATTCAAATTGGACTTTGGAAGGAATACAGATAATGAGAAGGAAGGAAGGAAGGAAGGAAGAGAGGAGGGAGGAAAGCAAAGAGGAAAGGAGGGAAAAGAAGGAGGGATGGAGGGAGGGGAAAAGAGGGAGCGATGGAGGGAAGGATGGAGGGAGGGAGGAAAAGAAAAGAATGGAGAAGAAAAGAAAAAAGGTATAGGCCCATTTTCTCCCTAATCAAATGCAGGATGAAGATTATTTCAATTGTAAAGGTGTTAGTTACTGCTTAAATTTACCTGAAATATAAAGGCATCCTATTACTTCCCCTGATAGTCAGAAGCTAGCCACGTTTCATTCTTATACAGTGAATAAAATGTCTCCATTCATATCTAATTACATTTTTATTAACTCCTAAATTTCAAAGTTTGAAGGGAATTTCTTGAATTCCAGTATTTCAAATACCCAAACTAGACATTTTTGTACATTCTGTTCTCAAAAAATATTCTTTGAGGATATCTTTTCTTTTCTTCCTTCATGCCTATCTCATCCTGTTTCTTCCTTCTCTCAATTTTGCTGGTTTCATTCTCTTTCCTCCCTTTTTTTCTCCTCTCCTCTCTCTCAGCTTACAAGAATGTTAGAGCCTAAGGTCATCTAGTCCATCCCTCTCATTTTCTTCCCTTTTCACTTCATCTGATTTATATTAACTTACAACATTACCCTCCAAACATTTCCACTTTGCAGCAAAAATGTGTGGCTTTCCTTATCTACTTTTTTTTTTTTGACTGACCCTGCCTGCTCTGACTATCTATCCCCTCACTGACTCTAGTCACCTATGTCAAGCTAAAAATTTTTATGCTCCTGATCTGAAGAGTGGAATTTCCCACCTCAATTCCATCATTTATCACTTCTCTCTGCCCCACAGGCTCACACATATGAATTGTCCAGTCCAAGTTTGTCCTTCATTGGAGTATCTGCAACTCTAGTCTCTTTCAAAATATCTTAGCTCCTTAAAAAAACAGATAAAAATCAAAGACACACTAATCCAACCAACCCAATCCAGTGAGTATTTGTTAACCACCTGTGTGCACAGGATTGTGCTTGATCCAGAACCAAAAACACAAAAAACTGCTCTTAAGGAGTTTTCACTGATAAGCATACATTCAAAAGACACTTTTATTTGAGAGGCTTTGGAAACAGAAAAGAGGAGGGATAGTCACAGAATTATAGAATCTTAGAGTTGGAAGAGACTTGCCTCCAAACATCCCCTACTCTTCATCCCCAGCTGATGAAGTTACTTCTATTCTGTAATAATTCTAATGTAATGAGTAGGAAATTTGTCCTTTCATCAGGCCTAAATCTGGCTCTCCGTTCCTCCCAGTTCCGCCCCTTGGGACCACCAAGAATAAATTTAATCCCTCAGTACCTGAACAGGACTGTAGTATTAGGCCTCCCTCAAGTCTTTTCTTCAAGTTAAATGTCCCTGCTCCCTTCAGTTATAGATCATCTTATTGCATGGACTCAAAGCCTTTCACCATTCTGGTCAGCTTCCTTGGATAACTCTTCAATCATCTTCATAAATTTAGGTAAACTAAACTGAACAGAACATTCCAGTTATGAAATGAGCAGGAGTGACTTTTATATGACTAATGGGTTGCTACAGTATGGGACCCAAATTTTGACTGACTGAATTGGAACTAGAAGATCAATTTGTCCTTTCAGGATTTAAAAAGCAGTCTCTAAAGCACTTGGTTGACTTGAGGGAAACATCATTGAAAGACAGCAGGAATGTCAGGATACCAAATGTTGGATTTGTTCTGTCCACTAAGTTACTCCATGACCTTAGGTCAGCAACTTCCTCTCTCCAGTTTCCATTGTTTGCTTTCTCAAAGAAGGATCACTCCATCTGTTCCCTTATGTCCATCATAAGGAGATGCAGAACTGCCTGGTGGTTGGGATAGAGCTGCTCTGACCCAGAATTCTGTGTAACTATAAATTCAAAACCTCATTAATTAAAAGTTAAAAGCATTTTAGAGCATGCTTCAAATTAGTGGGCTGAAGATCAAAGGGCACATTTTTGGCCAGGAGTTCAGAATCTAAGAGGCACAAACAAATTGAAGACTTTTGATTTCCTGACCCACTGAAACCGTGACACTGGATTTCATGCTGTAATAGAAAAGTTCCTGAAAACTTCTCATCTCAGCTAAGAGAAAAGGTTTGCTCTTTCCTGTTAGTATATTATTTTAGACTCGAGTGATAAAATTAAAGGGCCAAAGATCTTTGTGGAATTTAAGAACATAAATCCAGAAAATCTGTTTCAGAGAACTTCCATGGCTGTGTATGGAGCCCTGCCCTTGGTCGGTAAAACAGCCGGCACTTGGTTTTAATGTTTTGGGGAGTGGAGAGTTTCTGTAGTACATGTGTATAAATGCCTATTCAGAGGTTAAAGATCTGTCGTGACCCACATCAGTAACAGAAAGCTGCTGCTCATGCAGAACGTGCTTGGAACCTTAATTGCATTTTGCAGAAATGTGAGTAATGCCTGCAGATGTGTGCCTGTCAGCTCCTCCCTGACCCACAGCCTGGCAAAACTTCTCTGGGGGAAGGCTTTCTCCACATGTTCTCTGCTTGGCCAGCAGTCAGGAGCTAATTCTGCACAGGTTTCACCTGGGAACAGGAAGGTTACTTTTTCTGTCTGTTTGTGTTGGAAGACCAGGGGCCCTGCCCCGAAAATCAGGTGAGGAACCAGGACTGGGAGAGATCTAACAGAATCTGGATTTTCTGGCCATACCCCAGGACACCTGAAGTTGTGCAAAAAGATCATTATTCCAACAATCATGTTCTATCCTCTGACACATCGCTCCTGTTAGTGGCCTTGGTGCTTAAATGATACCTTTGTCAAAGTCTCCATAATAGAAGTGGTTCTGTGCAGACACAGGGATGCCTGGGGCATTGCATCCTATGGCAGGCGCAGAAGCTCAAAGTCAGGTGTATTTATTAACTATAAAAGGGGGGAACGTCGCTTCGCTTTACCTCACTTTATGGTTTGACTGTCCTCTTGGAGAAACTCTGAAACACCTTTGTAACATTTGCTACCCACACAGGAAAGCATTTTATTAACCTGAAAGCCCTATGTAAATGTTAGCCACCATGAGAAGGGTGATTTCTTCTCAGGAATCACCCACTAGGGTGTCCTCCTGCCAACACCCCCCACAAAGAGGATGCACTGTGCTTGGTTCCTGTGAGAGACCCTGGCTTGGGACCCAACCTGGAACCCCCCCCGGGGAAGCCCTCCCTCAGCGGCCTGCTCCCACAGCTGGAGGATGTGCTTGCTGTGTGGCTGGAGGCTATGGAAGAGGCCTGCAGGGTAGGAGGGAGAGGAAGGAGACTGGAATTCCTTGCAGGAGGTTCCAACCGGGGGTGGACAGGCTACACTTGGATCCACCAGCTGCTGCTGACTGAGCCTTCCAGGCTGAGTACCAGAGGCAAGATGACTAGGATCTGTCAGCCTGAGGAAGAAGCAATAACCTGATTAACCCTGGCTGGCTCAGACAAAAGCTGGAAGCTCTTCCCTTGGAATGATATGAAGGGAGTGGGGGACCCAAGACTGGAGGGGGAAGATTGTTTGTACCCAGAGCTCATTCAAGTGAAGTTCCCGAAGTCAAGTATAATTTTGCCCCTAGGGAAGATCCCCAAGGAAACCAGGGAGTTCTTACTTACTGAATTCTAACTAGTCTCCTGTGAGCAGTTATGAAATTTGATCTGAGACACCGTGACCTATGGTTAAATATTCTTTTTTTTTGTTGTTCCTGAAAAACGGTAGAATCCCATGGGAAGCAAACTCCCTTACTGCACCACAGAGTGTGTCCTGTAGTGAGGGAAAAAGCACCACTTTTGGAATCGTAAGACCTAGCTACAAATCCTGGCTCTGCCATTTCTCAGCTCTGTGACCTTAAGCAAGTCATTTCACTCTGAGCTGAGGCTGTTCTCTTATCTGCCAAAATGACATCCTAAGGTTACTTCTACCTCTTAGTCTTTGAACCCAGGACCAATTTGAGCATGCTACTAATGCCGGGTCACTTTTCTAGAAACAAAATAGCAGCATTAAAAGGGTCTTGACTAAAAGACTGTCTCATAAAGGACTTTCTCTGTCCTGAGTATCTGCTGAGATCATACAATTTTTTTAGATAGAAGAGCCCTTAGAGATTCTTTTATTCTGGGATTCTTAGTCAAAGATCTGTGAACTTGTTTTTAAAAAGATTTTGATTATTATAAGTTGATATAATGGGCTAAATTGTAATGTTATATTTTTATTTTATACATTTAAAAACATTATTTTGAGAATGGATCCATCCCAGACTTCATCACACTACCCAAGTTTTTTGTGTTGAGTCAGTACCAAAAAAGGCTAAGGACCTCTGCTAATCCAACCCTCTCATTTTACATATGAAGAAAATGAGATCCCAAGGGTGTCATTGCTTGGTCAGGGTATTCTCAAGGAGCAATAGCAGAGTCAGGATTCAAACTCAGGTCACAGATTCATAGAAACCAGAATTAGAAAAGACCCTAAAAATGATCTAATCTAATCCTTTCATTTTCCAAGTAGGTAAACTGAGGCCCACAGAGGTTAAATGACTTAGAAGAGGTCACACAGATAGTAAAAAGTCAGAGATAGGATACAAAACCATATACTCTGACTTGAAATCTTCTCCCATATCACAATCCCATTGATTTTTTCTTGTCCTCATGCTGCCTCCATAAAAGGAAATCTTGATTTTGCATTTTGTTTTTCATTCCATTTGATTAGGCTCTCTCACCATACCACCCCCATCAGCTCCCAGAATGTCTGTGTTCAAAAAGAAATCTTAACCAGTTGGGGAACTGAAAACGGTTCTCACCCTGCAAGAGTTAACTTAGGCTAATTCTACAGATCAAGTCTCTAATATTTCTTAGTCATAAATCATCCCTTCTATTCCTTTAATCACTTTGCTTCATTACTTGTTTTGTTTCTTTCAGGATTAAGATCCCCAATGCAGCTGACAGTATTCTAGGTGTCTCACTGGGGTTTTGCCCAGTGTCTGTGAGGTAAGCTGCCCCCAAAATCACTTAACTTTTTTTTTCCCTTTCTGTGTTATCATGTTTCAGATCTGTCTTTAATTTGCTGGTCCTTGGGTTTCTCCAGCTTGCATTGATTCCCAGCGTGTCTCTACCAGGTTTCAGGTTAGTGTAAGCCAGACGAGCCAATTTACATTTTTTCCAAGATGGATCCCCTCCCCTTATCCTGCTCACTCCCCTCCTATGTGTATAATTTTTTAGAGTTTATATAATATCTTGGGTCTAAAAAAAATTACTGTTATGATTTAGTCATGACAAGGTATCTCCAAACAAATATTTTGCCAGCTCAGATTCAAATGTGTGGGTATGTTCAGGGAAGCTACCAGTGTAGCCCTTATTCCCTATAGGCTCCAAAGTCCTTGTTTTCCCAACTGTCAAAACTGCATGATTATAGTTAAAAAAGAAGAAACAAAACACTTGAAACCTTAGCTTAGCATCAGATTTGGAACTGGGACATTTTTGTACTTGAGGCTGGTTCTGTAAACTACTTGCATGAATTGCAGTCTCAATTGAAAAGGTTAAGGCTGAACTTAGCTCAAGGCTGGTGTAAGAGAGGCTGGTAGGGGGAGGGGGAGAATTTCCCCCAAGCCTATTTGGGAGCTTCCTATTTTAATTAATTATTTTTACTAATTAAGTACTGCTGCACTCTGTTGTTTCTAAGACTATAAATTCTATCTCACCCTATAAATTCCACACCTGGGGGCAAAACGCTGATTGTCCTGCTCTAGTAAAATTTGTTAATCCTAGACTCCGGAGTGTAAAGGTATCTCAGAGATCATCTAGTTCAGTCTCCTAATTTTACAAATAAACCCTAATAAATGAAGTCACTGCCCAAAGCGAAACAAAGAACTACTACTGCTATGTGGCATTGGACAAATCACCCAACCTCTCCCTATTTCAGTTCTTCACTTAAAACATGAGAGAGGTGGACTAAAAGATCTCAGAGGGTCCTCTCAGCTATAAATCCTTTGAACTCTTTAAGAGTTAAGCTCCTCCAAAGATTTCTTATTTGAGATCAGAACTTTGAACTTACCCTGAGTAAGTAAACAGAAGTACAAAAAAAAATGCTCCACTTTTTTTTTTTTTTTTAAACTTCTTCATAAATGTCTGTCACAAGTTTCTCTGGGCAGCAGCTTAGGCTCTGCAAAGCTCTCTGGGCTTGGGGAGTGCTGGCTTCAGTAGAACAGAGATTGTGTAATGAGCAGGTCTGGTTGTTATAAGCCTCTGCCACACTGGAGTCTGAATTCTGACACTGGACAAGAAAGAATGAGAGCAGTCCATCTGGCATGGATGCTCTGTTGGGCAGCTACATCCCAGACAGACATCATTTTTTTTATTATTATAGCTTTTTATTTACAAGATATATTCATGGATAATTTTTCAGCATTGACAATTGCAAAACCTTTAGTACTAATTTTTCCCCTCCTTCTCCCTACCCCTTCCCCCAGATGGCAGGTTGAACAATACATGTTAAATATGTTAAAGTATAAGTTAAATACAATATATGTATACATCAGACATCATTTTTAATCCAATAAAAGGGAAATACTGTTTTAAAAAAAATTAAAACCTGCTTCCCACCTATTCTTAATGGGGACATTGCACAAGTTCAAGATCATCATGCTGCTACTAAAAGCAACTTAATCAACAGGTGTGGAACCATGGGACCCAGGGCTGCAGGAGATTGTTGCATTAACCTCTCCTAAACCACCTACTCAAGGTTGAAAGCAATTCACCAGGATATTTGAGAGGCCCAGTGGGACAGCCAAGATCATTTGTTGCCTGGTTAGATGGAAAGCCAGACCTCCTATGAGGAAACAACCCTCCTCTTACCGTTGGTGGGAATTGTTTTTATGACCAGACTTGTCAAGTGTTTTGTTTTTCTATTGTAAACTTGTAGTGTCAGAGTCCTGTACAGTCACTCCCCATGGGGTAAAGGGCAGCCGAGTGAATCATTAAAGAGAATCTGGGCAAGTAGGTAGAACCAGGAGCCCGAGCCTGGTTCAGGGCGTGTCAGTCATTTTAGCTCTGTAATTGAACTAAGAAACATGTTTCAAATAAGAAACAGGAATTTAGCAGCAAAGATTGACTGGCTTGGGAGTCTGTCCATCTCTGTTCAAATTTACTTTGGACACTGCCTCTGTGACTCAAGGCTTGCAAGCTATTTAATCTCTCTGGATCTAAATTTTCTCATCTGAAAAAAGAATTGGGTTCGATGTGCTCAAAATCTGTGATTCTGTGATTCGATGAAGGGCAGTGGGGACTTTTAGCAAGAAAAAGATTCAGGGCTGGCCCAGGTGGTTGGATGGAGCCAACAAATACAGACAAGCTGCAGAAATTAAGGTTGCTGCTATCGAGGTCACTTAGCCAGTTTGGGGCTACTCTCAAATACTAGCTTACAAGTGTTAGAAATACACTTTTGACATCGAAAATCAGATATCAAGGGAAAATTTATTCAAGAAGAATTTTAAGGAATCATCTTGACCTTTCTGGCCAGAAGCTGGCTCTGCTCCTTTTGGAGAAGAGGGAGCCCTGAGCATACAAGGGGGAGAAGCCTTATAGTTGTTAGCTGGGCACAGCCTTGCCCTTCACTGAATGGATTGGTCCATTCTCTTCTGGGTTACATTCTTTCTGATAGGCCCACTATATGTCTCCCTCTAAATATCTATAAACATGTTTCCCCTCCCTCATCATACATCACATGTTCAAAAATGGCGGTAAACTCCTCCTAGGGGTGTATTGTTTAATATTCAATTAGCTTATTAAGCACAATAGAAATTTAGTCATCAGGTCATTGATCCCAACTATTTTGGGCTGGATCAGCTATGATCTTAAATTTGTGGTTTCCTCAAAACCCACTCTTTCTGATTGGCTGAATCTACCTGTGCCTTCCTAACTCCTCAATTTCTTGTTTCCTCAAGGCTTCTATTCATCACTTAATTGTTCTGTGGAATCTTAACTTTCCTTAAGCTCTCACATTCTGAAAACCTTAGTCAGTGGTACCCACTATCCTACTCTACCTCAATGTTTGCAACACTCTGTGGAAATCTAACTTTTCGGTATTTCTCACATAAACAAAAGGGGAAGGTACCAAGCTTTCCCTACAGATAAAACCAGTCTGATCAATCAGAGAATCCACTTCAGACAAATCTAATAGGACAGAGAGAAACAAATTAAAGGAGAAGCCATAGGAAAGACCCAGCCCTGGGATTTAGTCCTTGCTATTAGCTATGTCACCCTGGACAAATCATTTAACCCTGTTTACCTCAGTTTTCTCATCTGTAAAATGCTCTGGAAAAGAAAATGCAAAGCATTCCCATCTCTTTACCAAGGAAACCCCAAGTAGGGTCAAAAAGAGTCAGTCACATTGAAAAAATTGACTGAACAGGAACATAAAAGATCAACTTCCTGGACATGAGCTCTCCTCTTAATAATATCTGTCTAAGTCTCTTTTTTCCTTTGATATTAGCGCTTCTACTTTATATTATCTTCCTTTTCCCCTGAAGATTATAACCTTACCTATTCCCTTCCTTTCTAATCTTCAACTTTTCCTGATCTACTATTTTATTTCCTAACACTTTTGACCATATTTATTCTTTTGTCCTTAAAAAAAAAGCATCTTAACTAGATCTTAGCAGTTCTACAGGAAACCTTTCCTGACCCCCTTTATTACTAATTCCTTAATTCCTTCCTTCTGGGGTTATTTTATATATATATATATAAAGAGAGAGAGAGTTATCCTTTTCACATTACAACTTTCCCCATTGCCATTTCAATATATTATAGGTCAACATAAGGAATTAAATGGGAATGGGGTGAGGGGAGTTTTGTGAAAGCCACAGATGGCACATGAAGGCCAACAGATGACTCAGAGCCTATGGCCAAATACTTAACTCAAATTTTATAATAAAGTACTTTAAACATCCTAAAGAAGAAAAAGAAAAAAATATCAGCCACCTTCTCTGGTACGAAGAGAGGGCCAAAAAGCTTTATGTGGATTCTCCAGATTGGGAAGGACATTGTGTCTCTAACCCTAGGATGTAGAATAATTAATTGTAGTTTGTTTGCATGTTGTCCCCTTCCCTCACATTGGAGTGTATGTTCTTTGTGTCCACAGCACATTGCACAGTGCTTAGGACATCATAAGCACTTAATAAATATTTATTAATTGACTACCCCCTCATATGATTTTATATCTCTTCCCTTTCTCATCCAAACTCCTTGAAATAACTTCCACAGCTGATGGAACTGCTTCCTCTTCTTCTGCTCCTCAACCCTTTGCATCTTTCAATTTAGATTCCCCTCTCCAAAGTTACCAGCAATCTCTTCATTACCAAATCTCATGATTTCTTTCCTTTGGTTCTCATCCTTCTCCACCTGCATCCTGCATTTGATACTCTCTCCTACTGGATAACCCCCATGCTCTTAGGGCTTTCGTGACATCCTTTCTCCCACTTTTACTACCCGTCTGACTGCTCCTTCCCAGTCTCCTTTGATGACTCATCTTCCATATCATTCCTCCTAATTGGGGTATTCCTTCAGGCTCTCTCCTTGCTCCCTAGCCTTCTATTGCTACACTCTCTCGGTGATCTCATCAGCTCTCCTGAGTTTAATTATTTTTATGTAAAAGATTTTCAAATCTGCATAGCCAACTCCTGCTTCTCCCCTGTGCTTCAGTCCTTCAATCCCCAATGACTATTGGACTTTTCAAATTGGGTGTCCCAGAGACATCCGAAACTCAACACATTGAAAAATGAACTCCTTATTGTTCCTCCCAAATCTGTTCCTATTTCCACTTCCCCATTTCTGTCAAAGACCTTACTACTATTCTTCCACTCTCCCTCATTCATAATCTTTTCATTATTATTCCACTCTCCCTCACCCCGCAAATCCAATCAGTAGCCATATCTCACTTTCTGCTTCCATAACATCTCTCACATTTGACCCTTTCTTTCTATTCACATAACTATCACCTTAATTCCTGACCTCATCATCTCTCACCTAGGTTTTTTCAACAATTTTCTAATTGGTTTCCCCACTGAGTCTCTTTTCAGTCCTTTCTATACCTCACTAGATACCAAAGTAATTTTCCTTAAGGGCAGATCTTACTATGTCACTCTCCTACTCAATAAACTCCAATGATTTCATACTGCCCTTGGAAGCACTCATTCTACCCTCCATCTGCAGCTCTGCTTTGTCTCAACTCCACAGGACAAAATATAATTCAGCATCTCTCCCTGACGCTTTGCAGCTTCCTTTTGAGTGTTGTCTTCCCCTGTTGAAATGTAAGCTCTTTGAGGGCAGGATTATCTTTTTTTTTTTTTAACTTTTTACCCATTTCCCTAGTACTTAGCACAGTGCTTGGCACATAGTAGGCACTTAATAACTTTATTTAATTGAATCAAATAAAAATCTTCTTAGTTTACTTTTAAAGCCCTTTATAACCTAGCCCCATGCTCTCTTTTTTATTTTTAAAGCTTTTTATTTTCAAAACATATGCACGGATAATTTTTCAACATTGATCCTTGCATAGCCTTGTGTTTCAGATTTTTCCTCCTACCTCCTCCCCTAGATGGCAAGCAATCCAATATATATATATATATATATATATATATATATATATATATTATACATGTTAAAATATATGTTAAATCCAATATAGATATACATGTTTATACAATTATCTTGCTGTACAAGAAAAATCAGATCAAAAAGGAAAGAAAACGAGTAAGAAAACAAAATGCAAGCGAACAACATCAAAAGGAATGAGAATGTTATGTCATGATCCACATTCAGTTCCCATAGTCCTCTCTCTGGGTGTAGATGTCTCTCTTCATCACAAGATCATTGGAACTGGCATCAATCATCTCATTGTTGGAGAGTCACATTCATCAGAATTAATTATCATAAATATTGATGCTGCCATGTACAATGATCTGGTTCTGCCCATTTAACTTAGCACCTGTACATGTAAGTCTCCCCAGACCTCTCTGAAATTATCCTGCTGGTCATTTCTTACAGAACAATAATATTCCATAACATTCATAGACCATAACTTATTCAGCCATTCCCCAATTGATGGGCATTTGCTCAGTTTCCAATTTCTTGCCACTATGAAAAGGGCCACCACAAACATTTTTGCACATGGCCCCAAGCTCTCTTTACAGCCTCATTGTATATTACAAATCCTTCTGTACTCTGTGGTCCAATCAAACTGGACTTCTCTCTGTTCCTCACACACAACAATTCATCTCCAATTTCCATGCCTTTGCACTTGTCATTCCCCATGCTTGGAATGCATTCCATCCTATTTCCACCATATATAATTCTTTTCTTCTTTTAAAATGCAGCTAAAGTATCACCTCCTAACATGAAGTCTTCCCTGATCCCCACAGCTTGTAGTTGTTTCCTTCCTAAATACTATGTTCTTAATTGATTTGTATTCATTCTCTTAGCATTTTTTTTGTATATACTTATACAATTCTTGTCTCCCCCATTAGAGTTTAAGCTAGTTAGAAGAAGAGGTTATTTCATTTCCCTTATGCCTGGAACAGTATTTGGCACTTCAGTAGGCACTTAATAAATACTTGATTGTTTCATTTCTAAATCTTCATTCTTGAATTGAGTCTCTGAACCAGCTTGAATACTTGAGTCCAGAGTTCTGTGGCACTTGATCCATAAACATCTTTTATTTCTCCTTTTATTACTGCCACTGTTTCTCAATACCTGGTTCCAGACCCCATGTCCTTTTTCTCTCCAATTTAAGCCACTACATACCTCACAAGAGTGATTTTCTAAGATTTTTTTAAGTGGTAAAAGAAAATTCATAAATAATATACTAGGATAAATTGTGCACAAATGAAAGCATCCTCCAGATGCTTTTGTTTGTAAGTAAAATTGTGCTGGTTACAGCAAACTCTCCTAAGTGAAGAGTAATAATTACCCAAACAAACTGTACTAATTATCCATACAGAAAAAAAAGTGGATGATGAATGTCCATTGTCCAGATTATGACATGTAAGTAGGTGGATAATCTTTCCAAAGTATATCCATTGATACATACACGTATACCCCAATATATAAGTTTGTATGTACGTATGTATCTTGGATAGACAATGCAAAGGACACTGAGGTGGGCCCAAAATTAAATAGGAAGAAAGTAGGATAGATTTTCCTTGGAAAACTGCAAAGTCCCTTTAATGGCTTCAAACTTCTCCCTAAACCAAAGACCCCTCTTCTTTAATACTGATATTCTACTATACAAGCAAATTTGCATAGCTACAAGTCACAGAACACTACAGTCTTCAAGGAATTCAAAATGAGCATCAGTCAGAAGGCAATGAAGAAATGCATGATAGGTGTGAACAATGGAGAAAAGGATATCAGAGAAAATGTATAAGTGAAAAAGATGGGCTGACTGGCCGAGTATGTTCTGCTGGTATTTTCATGATGTCAAATGAAATCAAGAAAGTGAAATCAAGGAAGTTTACATTGAGTGAACTTCAAGTAGTAAACTTATGAAAGGACATAGACAAGGCTTGCACAGGATGGACAGGGATGGATGAGCTACTATCTGTATCACTGGAAGGAACATTTACTTTGATCAAATGCTAGATCTATTTGAGCACTTGGGTGATAGGTACTTTGACTTCCTAAATTATTCCATCAAACTGCAATTCTCCAGGCCTAGCTGGGCCCAATAGGGGATTTTCTTTTTCCCTATGACCTTCAGATAGGAATGGTATCTTCTACCGAAGGACACTCCAAACCATTTGCCCTCCTATTCTTGCTAGGTTAAACTCACTTGTCCATTCTACAATTCCCTGATCTTCCTTACCTAATTATAAAGCTTGATGATTAAATGATGAAGCTTGGGGACTCTATTCATATTTCCATCTAATTATTTAGTTAACCTATTCCATTATACCCCACAGCCAACCTTCTTCATCAGAGAAAAACAAGGAAACACATCTGGTAGAGATAAGTTCCTATTGCCTCAAAAAGTGAAAAAATTCAAACTGATTCACAGGGCAACCCCAAAAGTTTACAAAATATAATCCTTTCCTTACAGGACAAGTCTTCCATGGACTAAGAGCTACAGAGGCCTCCAGGAAGGCAAAAGGAAATGACTAAGTTCAAATAAATATAACATTAAAGACTGGAAGGGGATTTTTAAAAACAAATAAGAAAATATTTTTCTTACTCAAGGGGGTAGGGGTCTGAGGGCCACATACTGCACAGCCATGGACTGCCAGTCCACATCTAGAGATGAAAAGGGGAAAATTTGAGGGAAATTTTAGAATCTTGCCAGATTTAACAGCATACCAACCTCAATTCATCTAGGAATTCCCAAACTAAGACTGTCATTCAACTGAGATAGGTCAGGGAAGGGGTGGAACAAGTAGAGGTGGTCAAACCAGGAGGATGGCTATATATAGACTCATAATGAATGAAAAATCATTTATTCAGTGCTTACTGTGTGTCAAATGCTATGCCAAATGTTAGGGATATAGATTTATTTTTTTTTATTTAATAGCCTTTTATTTACAGGTTATATGTATGGGTAACTTTACAGCATTAACAATTGCCAAACCTCTTGTTCCCATTTTTCACCTCTTACCCCCGACCCCCTCCCCCAGATGGCAGGATGAACAGTAGATGTTAAATATATTAAAATATAAATTAGATACACAATAAGTATACATGATCAAACCGTTATTTTGCTGTACAAAAAGAATCAGCCTCTGAAATATTGTACAATTAGCTTGTGAAGGAAATCAAAAATGCAGGTGTGCATAAATATAGGGATTGGGAATTCAATGTAATGGTTTTTAGTCATCTCCCAGAGTTCTTTTTCTGGGCATAGCTAGTTCAGTTCATTACTGCTCCATTAGAAATGATTTGGTTGATCTCGTTGCTGAGGATGGCCTGATCCATCAGAACTGGTCATCATCTAGTATTGTTGTTGAAGCATATAATGATCTCCTGGTCCTGCTCATTTCACTCAGCATCAGTTCGTGTAAGTCTCTCCAGGCCTTTCTGAAATCATCCTGTTGGTCATTTCTTACAGAACAGTAATATTCCATAATTTTCATATACCACAATTTATTCAGCCATTCTCCAACTGGGACATCCATTCAGTTTCCAGTTTCTAGCCACTACAAAAAGGGCTGCCACAAACATTCGTGCACATACAGATCCCTTTCCCTTCTTTATGATCTCTTTGGGATATAAGCCCAGTAGTAACACTGCTGGATCAAAGGGTATGCACAGTTTGATAACTTTTTGAGCATAGTTCCAAACTGCTCTCCAGAATGGTTGGATTTGTTCACAACTCCACCAACAATGCATCAATGTCCCAGTTTTCCCGCATCCCCTCCAACAATCATCATTATTTTTTCCTGTCATCTTAGCCAATCTGACAGGTATGTAGTGGTATCTTAGAGTTGTCTTAATTTGCATTTCTCTGATTAATAATGACTTGTAGCATCTTTTCATATAACTAGAAATAGTTTCAATTTCTTCATCTGAGAATTGTCTGTTCATAAGAGATATAGATTTAAAAGTTAAATACTTCCTGCCCTCAAGGAGATTGGTTCTTGATAGGGGAATACAACACATATAGGAAAATATGGCTAATGCGAGGTACTCTGGTTTGGGAAGTCAGAGGAATGGTGAATAAAGTCATAGAAAAATTGATCATCATATTCCTTCTAGTAGCAATGGCAGTATTCATTATATTACAGTTCTGGAGCTAGAAATCTTAGGGGAAGGAGGGAGGAGAATGGATGTGCATGGTTTTAGGGTTTGGGGAGTATAGTAGCAGATAGGGTAGATGGTTATAAAATAATCAGTAGAATTGCTAGAACAAGGCAAGGAAGAACTGAGGTAAAGTGCATTTAACCTTCAGATATTGGGTGCAGAGCAGGAAAATGAGGACCCTATTTATTAAGCTCAGACTTAAGGGGAAAAGAATAGGGCCAACTTGATCCCAATGTATCCGAAAACAGGGTCAGAACAAGACCAGAATAGAAAAGGTGACTTAATAGATAGTGAGTCACCCCTGTCCTAGGCCTAATTAATCCATTTTCCCCATTATAGCCAGCTCATCTTTTTGTTAACTGGTCATTTGAACAAGCTCTTTTGTAGCTATAACATTTGTTCAGTGGCTGTTGTTTTGAGGATCTCTCTTAACTCACTGTTGTGCATATGATTGTGTTCATAGAGTATGTATGAAAGATATAAAATATAAAACATCAGAACCATCTTGCTTTAAAAATGATACTTCTCATTTAATTATTTTTCATATTGTATAGAGACTTTTCAGTAGTGATGACTCCAGTTGTTTTGTATAGATAAGGAATAAATAGCTGACATAGTATTACTTTGCAAGATTTGCCAAGCCCTTTGCCCCCAAATATCTCCCCCAACAACTTATGATGGGCTGTTAGAGAGTCATTCCAATAGACTGAACATCTTCCCATTTCCTTCTCTCTTTATTGGATTCTTTCTTGGTAGCATGTGGAAACTGTCTCAATCCAGACTTTGAGGATCTGGGTTCAGATCCTTGTCTGTCACCTGTGTGACATTAAATAAAATAAGTTCACTTCCCTGGGTCTCAGATTTCTCATTTGTAAATGAAGGGAAATTGTGAGGAAGTTGGACTATATGACTTGATATCTCTTCTAGCTCTAAATCTGTTGTGCTATGACCTTGATACAGGGAGAGAAAGGAGGCACTGAAAATGGAATAAAAGGCAGATATGGAAGATGGCAGATACTGATAACAAGCTGATGGGTCAGCTTCTTAAACAAACAACCCAAGCCTAAAACACAAGAATTTAATTTGAAAACATATACCTCTTCCCCCCCCCCCCAGGCTGCAACCTTTTCAGGTGAAGGACTTGTTCACTCAGAAATGACAACATGCGGTAAAGGAAACAGATCCTAAGGGCTACCTCCCCAGCCCACGTACATAGAGAAATGGCCTTGGAGCCTTGGTCTTTTCCTTGGTCATTTTCTATTCTAGTTGCAGGGAATGGAGTCCTGGACCTAGGAGTTTGAGGCATGGGGACCTCGGAGCTTGGGATTTTAGGTAGTTGCCATCAACCAGTCCATCAGGAAAACCCTAAGAAGCCAAAATTCCAAGAATTTGGGGAAGTGATGGGAGAGACACTGGAAGGGAACTCTTTGGAGCGGGATCTTTATGGGACAAATGCCGTGTAGTAACAGAGCTAGACTGTAAACCTAATTTCCCTCTTCTCTTCACAGACTAAAGTGGTATAGAGGGGGATTATGGTCCACAAGGATTAGTGGGCAGAAAGAGAAATGGGATATGAACCTAGAGGGAGAACAAAAAGGCCCAGAATGGAACAGAACTATTAGTATATCTTTAGTGATCCATCCATGTCAATGTTGATCTTGAAATTACTTGAATTCCTCTTGTCTATGTTTTTTAATAATTTTACCACTGGAGGTTTATTAAATGTGATGGAAGCCTTCCTTCTTTTCTTTTGACATCATGAGGTTACCAATAGAATAAATTTATAAATAAATACTTAGCATATGACCAGTCAGTCCATTGTTTTCACTCTTACATTTTCTTTGATACTCTTTCTTTGATATTTTTTTACTCCAGTTCAGAGTTCTAGATTTCAAACAATATTATAAAGCAATAATCATCAAAATAATCTAGTAATGTCTAAGAAATAGAGTAGTAGATCAATAGGAAGAGATTACCTACAATACACAGTAAGTAATAACCACTGTAACCTAATATTTGATAAATGCAAAGATCTAAGCTTTTGGAGAAGTTATGCTTTTTAACAATTTAACCATTAAATAAAAATTGCCGAGGAAACTGGGAAAAAACCAGGTAAAAAACAATTTCTCACACCATATGCCAAAATTAGATCAAAATGGATAAATGATTTAAACATAAAAGGTAAAATCACAAATAAATTAGAGAAGCATAGAAAATTTTCAGATATATGGAGAAAATTGTTTATGACTAAACAAGAGACAGAGATGATCATAAGAAGCAAAATTAATGATTTTTATTATGTAAAATTTAAAAGTTTTTGCACAAATAAAACCAATGCAGCCAAAATTAGAAGAAAAACAGAAAACTGGGGGAAGGGGGAATATTATAGCATCTTTCTCTATTAAGACCTTATTAGGTATGTATGTATGTGTGTGTATATATACATATATATATATATGTATATATATATATATATATAGGAGAGAGAGAGAGAATTGAGACCAATTGATAAATGGTCAAAGGATATAAACAGGCAATTTTCAGAAGAAGAAATCAACTATTAATAGTCACATAAAGAAATGCTTTAAATTCCTAATAACTAGAGAATTACAAATTAAAATAACTCGAGATACTATCTCATACCTTAGTTTGGCCAACATGACAGAAGAAAATTACAAATGTTCAGACGTGGAAAAATCAAGACACTAACACACTATTGTGTGAATGTGAACTAGTCCAACCATTCTGGAAAACAATTAGGAACTACACCCAAAGGGCTGTGAAACTGCATGTACTCTTTGACCCAGCAATGTCACTCCCAAAGAGATCAAAGAAAAAGGAAAAGGACTTAGTTGTACAAAAATATTTATAGCAGCTCTTTTTGTGGTAGCAAAAAGTTGGAAATTGAAGGAATATCCATCAATTGGAGAATGGCTAAACAAAATTTGATATGTGATTGTGATGGAGCACTAGTGAGCTATAAGAAATGATGAGCATGATGGTTTCAGAAAAAACCTAAGAAGACTTATATGAATTTATATAGAACAAAGTGAGCAGAATCAGCAGATCATTGCACACAGTAACAGCAATAGTGTAACAATGATCAATTATGAAAAACAGCTGTTTTTATCAAGACAATAATACAAGGCAATTCCATAGGGCTCATGATGAAAAATGTTAGCCACATCCAGAGAAAGCCCTGTGTGCACTGTGTATGGTGAGTGCAGATATACTTTCTTTATGTTTCTTGCTCTTTCTTTTTGTTTTATAGTATGGATAATATGAAAATGTTTTGCATGATTTTGTGTGTATAGTTATAGATTGCTTGCCCTCTCAGTGGATGGGAAAGGAACAGGAGGCAGAGAGAGAATTTGGAAATCACATTTTTAAAAAGTGAATATTAAAAATAAATAAAGGAAAAATAAAGTAAAACAAGGATAGGCCTTTCAGAGAGAAAGTTAGGGCATTAAGAGCATTATGCAATATTCCAAATGCAAACCAATCCATTCTGCTATTGAATTCTTAATTCCTTCATAATAATTTTGCAAAGAAATATATGCTTTAAGCTGATTTTGCCTTTGGCTATCGTCTTCTCTTTAGTAGAGAGATCATATGTTTGTGAGCCAAGGTGGCTTCTGCTCTCATTTGCTCTTGCCATGGCAACTGCTTTATATCAAACTTCTCTTAGAAATGATGATAATCAGATTCCAAAGAATCCACCTCTCATTTATCAAAGTCAACAGCTTTTTTACAATTAGGTCAAGTTGAATCTTAGTTCTAGACAACAGTCAGTCAGTCAATAAATATGTACCTATAATTTTCCAGACACTGTTCTAAAAACTGATGATACAAAGAAAGGCAAAATATAGTCCCTGCTCTCAAGGAGCTCACAATCTAATGGAGGAGATAACATGCAAACAACTATGTACATGCAGGCTAGATGGGATAAACTGGAGATAATCCACACAGGGAAGGCAATGATATTAAAGGGATTAGGAAAAGACTTCTTATAGAAAAGGGGATTTTAGTGAGTGTTTGAAGGAAGCCAGAAGTGAAGAAGAGCAGGAAGAAGAACATTCTAAGTATGAGGTTCATCCAGTGAAAATACTCAGTGCTGGGAGAGTTTTTTGTTCAAGGAACAACAAGGAAACCAGAACGTATTCCTGTCCTTTAAACAGAGAGGGCAAAAATTACAGATAGGAAATGTTGCTTGTGCTGTAATCAACTATTGTTTCAAAGGAAGGTTCAAGGGAGATGAAATATCAAGAAATTAATGTGGTATAATAAACATAAGGTCTCAATAAAAAATTTTTTTTAAACACTCTATTTCACATTTGAGAATCCTAAATTTTACTCTATTTTTATCTATTTAAATTATTTTATCTATATAGTATATAGTTTTATGTATTAAACTTCACTTTCAGAGGTCAAAGACATCATATCTTTATTAGAAAAACAGGCTTGCATAGTTTCCATTTAATAGTAACTAGCTGTAACTAACAACAATGCTGAACTACTTTTTTGTTTTAAAAAATACTGAAAGTGCAAAATATAATTGTAAATAAGTAGGTCACATTGGAGCAATTCTAATTGCATACAGGATCTATTGCTGATCTCTATCCTTTTGTTCTAATTTGATATTGATTTTGACCTTTGTTTTAAACAGTAGACGATCTGACTGCACACAGATATGATTCTAAAATGACTTTACTAAATGACATTACTAACCAGTTGTTTCCTGTTTATTAAGATAGGATCAATTTCATTTTTTGTGTGTGATGTCATTAGATGCTTACCACATCCAGAGCCTTCTAATTTGTTTCTTGAAGAAAATATTCATGACATTGAAGGCTGAAATCCATAATAATGAGTAATCCATAGTCTTTCATTTTTTACTTCCAAACCACAGCTTTCAAGATGCCTTTTGCTATCGTCCCGTTTTCATTTTTGCCCTGACGTCATAGAGGTATAAGTTAACATTTTTAAAAAATAGTTAAATTTTTCACAGAATTGTTCAACTTTGTCTTCTGTACCAGATGGTGTATTAGTTGTAATTATTTTCATGGTTTTCTTTATACTTAAGTTCATTAGGAATGCTGCATGATAACATGATCAATTATAAATGAAACGATACTCTTTGGTTATCTCCAGACTCCTAATGAAATCAACTCTTCTGACCCCTTATTTGTGCCTCTGAGGAAAAATCTGTGAGCCAGCTTTCCATCCAGCTGCAATTTCTTTGTCTTCTAGCTTCAGTTAGATCAAGAATGTCAGTACAGATGTGGTCCAATTACTATAGTAATGCATCAACTCATTGATGTTGGACAGAAATCACATGTTGAGTATTAATAATTAAATTCTTGTTCATAAATGTTCTAAAAACTTTGATTCCTTAAACCCTTGGTCCTCTTTTCTACTACTCTACCATTATTAACTACAAACATAGAAGAGAACCATTTTACATTTTCATCTCTTTCATCGGTTGACATTGCCAAAGAATTTGTAGCATCATCTTCAAAAATCCAAGGTCGCCTCCATACCATGATCAGATATCTCAATAAAATTTTTGCAAGAGAAATTATTTATAGATGTTATAAAATATTAAATGTTAACAGATTCATTAATTGTACCTTTGTGTGTTCTTTTGTTCCCAAGGTTAATTATTTATATAATTAAGACCTTCTGTTTTGAACAAAAATAGCATGAAAATATTTGATGAGATTGGTTCCCTCATGAGAAGTATAAAAATGATGGAACTCAAATAGTATTTAAAACAGAACAAACATATAATGAACTTAGGATATGGTTAAGGATTTGGCAGTCCAAAGGATGCTGAAATCGGAGGCTTACAACCAAATCTTGGCTTTGCCATTTACTACATTTTTGACCTTGTTCAAGTCACTGTAACTTGGAGTTAATCTCTGAGTCTCACTTTCCTAATTTGCAAAATTAATGGGAGTGGACTAGATCCCCAAATGTCTATCACCATGGCTATCATCCTATATATACATAAAGGGAGGAACCAAAGGGTTTTACATACTATTTAATGCCTGGACCCTTCAGAGGCCACCCCATGAAGTATGGATGGGAATGGGTTTTTATCCTGAGTTACTTAAGTGACACATGTATTCTGGCCTTTGAGGACAAATATGAACCAGAGGTTCCTGGAAATAGGGTACTGTGCCAAAGATGACTGACAATTAGGTAAGGAAGATCTGCTCATTCAGTAGCCCTAAAAAGGAAAAGAAATAGCTTTTGCTTTTCCTCTCTCTTTCTTTCTTTTAACTGTGTCAAAATTTTGCCAACTCTTCTTCATATTTCCAGTAGAGGAAGCATCTCTCTCTCCTTCCTACTACCAATTAAAGCTGGCAGCAAAGGTATGTATTTGCCTAAAACTGGATCTCAAGGCCCTTGCTGATTCTTCTGTTTTGTAATTCTTTCCTAAGTATATGTGGTCAAACAGTGGTTCCAAGATGGATGTTCCTAGTCATAGCAGCTGTTCTGTAAGTTTGAGAGGTAGAAAAGTGATGAAAGTGAAATGTCTATTCAACATTACCACAAATTTTCCAGGAGCCTTTACCTTCTCAGGGCAGTATGATAGTGATGACTTCTTTGACTTTCTAAGTGCCTCATATGCTTTCTATATTTGTTTCTGGGCTCCTGTGAGAATTTCCATATTCCACATTTTCATTCATCTCTAACATATATTTTCCCAGGTCTCTCCTTCCTTTTATAGCCAAATTCTTTGAAAGCCCATTTACAATAAGTGCCTCCACTTCCTTTCCTCACTTCTTAACTTTCTATAGTTGGACTTCTAATCTTATCAGTCAAATGAAATTGCTTTCTCCAAAGTACTTTATGATGCCTTAATTGCCAAATTTAATAGTTTTTTCCTAATCCTCATTCTCCCTCCCCTCTCTGCAGCTTTTGACAGTATGGCAAAGCTCTTCTCCTTGACATTTTCTTCTTCTACATTTTTTGGTGACACTCCTCTTTTCTCACTCTCATACTACTTGTCTAATCACTTCCTCTGTCTCCTTTAGTGGACTTTTGTCCAGTCCATGCTCCCTAACTCTTGGTATCCCACAGGGCTTTGTCCTGTCTCTTCTCTCTCTATACTTCTGCACTAAATGATCTCATCTGCTCTGATGGATTCAATTATCGTCTCCATGATGATTCTCAAATCTACACATCTAGTCCTAATGTCTCTGCTGACTCCCGACATATCAAACTGGATATCCTGGAGACATCTTAAACTCTCCGTGTCCCAAACTGAACCCCAATATCTTCTCTCTCCACATGCTCCCCACTTCTAGATATCCCTATTACAATTCAGAGTATTACCTTCTTCCCAATCACCCAGGTCTATAATTTAGGTGTCATCCTCAACTTTTCACTGTCCCTCTCACAACCACCACTTACCTACCTTTTGCTAAGACCTGACAATTTACCTAAACAACATTTCTTCCATAGGCCCCTTTCTCTCCTCTGACTTCACCTTATTACAAATGGCACATTAAAACCTGCAAGACTGTATATCTTTCACAAATCTTTCTCCATTCCAGTCTTTTCACTCCTAAACCATTAAATGATCTTCCTAAATAGCAGGTCTAATGATGTCCCTCCCTAATTAGTAAACTCCTGTGGTTTTACTTCCAGGATCAAATGTTTAGCATTTAAATACCTTAAAAACCTGTGTTAATGTAGTCCCCCAGTATTTGTATGCTTTACTCACCCCCACATATTCTGCAACCTAGGAACACTGATCTCCTTGCTATTTCTCAAACAAGCTCCTCCATCTTCCACCTCCAGATATTTTTACTGGCTGTTCCCCAAGCCTGGAATTTTCTCCCTCCTTATGTCTGTCTTCCCTCAAGTCCCATTTAAAATCTCACCTTCTGCAAGAAGTCTTTCTTCATTCTCACTGCAATGCTTTTCCTCTGTTGATTATCTGAGTCTTTTGTGTGCAATAAAAAGTGTGGGCCCCATGTGTGTAGTGAGGTACACACTACATGTACACTGTCCCTGTGTGGCTTGAAAGGAAGTAGAATAGACATCTCTAGCCTCTTCTCCCATCAATTTTCTCCAAGGTATATTTTTTTCCTCCCTACCAGGAGGGGAAGTAGGAGTTTGAGTCAAGTGCCACCATCAACTGCCCTCAGAAAGAGAGGGAAACAGAAACAGTCTGTCTGTTCCCCTATTTGTTTAGGGGATATTAAGTTCCATCTAACTTCTAATCACTTTGTCACTTTGCGTAAGAGGGGACTATTTTCAAAACTAAATCCCTTCCCACCAAAGACCAATTCTACAGTGAACACATGATAAATAACAAGCCCATTTATCCAAATCATAGCAAAACAGAAATCAGAGAAGGGATACCTATACGACTATACACCAGACAACACAGAATGAAAGAGCTCTCCCATGCGAACCAGATAATTCAGCTCAACTAAGGAAAAAGGTCTTGGATTTCACCCACAGGGAAATTCCCCCCAAATCTCTATAGAGTAGCAGACTGGACAAAGGGACATGATGAAGATGGCCAGTTCTTCTCATGTTTCAACAGAATCTTTTCCTTAAAGCAATGTGAATTGAGATTGGTCTCTCCCATTTTCTCTCTTGAATATGGAAGCCAGGATAGTAGAAGAAGACTTGAAGCTTGATCCAGCTGAGAAACAACTGATCCTGAACTTAGTTCTTCCCAGCAATGCGGGGATTCAAGACAATTCCAATAGACTTGGAATGAAAAATGTCATCTGCTTCCAGAGAGAAAACTATAGAGACTGAATGTAGATTGAAACCTAGAATTTTCATCTTTTTGTTTGTTTGTTTGTTTGCTTACTTGCTTTTTCTTTCTTATGGTTTTTCCCCTTTTGGGGAATTTTGGGGATTTTTCTTGTATAACATGACAAATGTGGAAATACATTTAAAAGGATGGCACATGTTTAACCTATATCAGATTGCTTATTGTCTTGGGGAGCAGGGAGATAAGGGAGAGAGGGAGAAAAATTTGGAACACAGAGTCTTACAAAAATGAATATTG
This sequence comes from Sarcophilus harrisii, assembly GCF_902635505.1. Taxonomy (NCBI): domain Eukaryota; kingdom Metazoa; phylum Chordata; class Mammalia; order Dasyuromorphia; family Dasyuridae; genus Sarcophilus; species Sarcophilus harrisii. Next base: position 189,759,720 of record NC_045429.1, read on the forward strand.
AAAATTATCTTTACATGTATTTGGAAAAACAAAATACTTTTGAAGAAAAAAAAAAAAAAAAGAACTGATCCTGGAAAGTACCCGAGTGGTACTGTAGTATTCAAAGAAAATTTTTACTTCAAGCGTCTCAAAAGAGAGTCTGGTAAAGGCTGGAGATCCCTCACTTTTCACTAACTCTACCTATCCCTCATGTAGGGCAGAGCCTTCATCTCTACCCATAAGGAGAGAGTCGTATACCAAGGGGCTTTGGGACAGGAGTTATATATTTCAAGCATTCCTTGTGTTATGTGTTCAGTACCTGATTTATTTTGCACATTGAATATCTTTCTAGAAGGAAGCTCCTTAATCCCTCTTAAGGAAATACTACACAGGAACAAAGCCTAAACTTCATTTAAGGAAGTTTTCCTGGAATAACTCCAATCTTTGGGTACAATGAACCAGAGGAAGAAAAGCCCTTTGCTTTGGGAGGAAGATACCCTTTGACTTCAGATAATAAATACGATCCTGAAACACATTTAGCTTACTGACCTTGACATACATTTTAATAACTTGTAGTACCACTTTAAATTAGATATCAATTCCTATAACTTCATGACTATTATCTTGTCTATCATTTTTTATTTCTTATTTAAAGATCAGGAAAATCTATGTAAACAATTTTGGCTTCCCACAGAAAAAAATCTGAATTTTTTTCTTTTCTTTTATGGGTATTTACAATACCATACATATTGGTATGGATCCCTGAGTTTCTAAACTACTTCTGTCATTTGCTGACCTTTAAATGTCATTTACAGTTTCTGCAAAACTCCCCAAAAACTCTCATCTAATTTCTTATGCCACCCTAAGATATATCAAAATCATGATGAGGAAAATTGGAATATGGAAGGGATAACTGTAAAACACTTGCTCCATGCTAAGCACTATAATAAGTTCTGGAGATAACAGACTTTGGCTAAAATAATGAAAATTAAAATTGTCCTTATCTTTCAGGAATCTACATTGTTTTGGAGGTTGGAGAAAGAAGATCAATGTTCTTAATGTCTGTGTGATCTTAGACAAGTCATAAAGCCTAACTGGGCCTCAGTTTCTTCATCTCTAAAATGAGAGGGTTGTAGCATTTGACCTCCAAGGTTTCATCTTTGAACTTGTGATCCATTTTCTATCACTTCTCACATAGATAAGGCGATACAACATATATAAATATTAAAATAAATAAAGATATCAAGCAATTGGGATTTTTAGGGGAAGGAGTGGAAATGGAGGTAGGGGAATAGGAAAATATTAGCAATTAGTAGAATTAGAAAAGGCCTAATATAGGATGTGGCCCTTGAGCTAAGTCTGGGAGGCAGAGGTAAGAAAAGAAAATATTCCAATTTACTAGCCCTTGAAATATTAAAATAAGGAAATCTATTGAAGTTGATGTCTTTCTGTTTATTCTTTTTTTATGGGAATAAAAAAGGAAAAAGGAGTCTAGAAATATATCTTTATCAGCCATAGGGAGGGGGTAAACCAAGCCACCTAATCCTTTTATAAAGGAGAAAAAAAGAATCTACTCAAATTTCCCAGCACATAATAGACATCAGCACCTAAAAGCAAAATCTGGAGGAGTAATACAGGAAGGATGGGGGAGAATGTTCTTCTAATATCCATATTTTAAATGCTTATTTCCTGCCAATCTCCCATCCATTCCCAGAGAAGCGAAAGTGGCCCACCATGCCTGAGCCTATGTCAGCTGGCAGCTGTTACTTCCCTGGAAACAGGGTCAGAAGGCTGCTGGTAGCTAATAGCCAGCCAAAAGCTGCGAATGGGATCTCTCCCTTGTGGCGTTCAGCTGTTGGCTGATTGTCAGCAGAGAGCTACAAATTCTGATTTGATAAAAGCCAGCTATGGATTTATGAACCCTCCCCCTCTTATTTTTGTTCTAATTTTTTTTTCTTTTTCTCCAAATGGGAGCTTCCCTGAGAGCCTTTGTCTTTGTTCTGAAAATTTCAGTACCACCAAAGGACAGTTCCATTTAGACAAGGACGGGAGCATCTTGGTGTAGGGAGGCAAAGTAGAGAGGAGAGGGGCTATCAGGAGCTTGTGGTTTCTAATTTTTTTTAGATGTGCAATCTACTGTGAGATTACGGCCCCGAATGGAGGGTTAATGCATATTCTTTGGCCCCTTCTGGGTTTGGGGAGGGGTTGCCCAACAGGATTGTCACAGTTCTCGCCCCAAACACCTGGGCTGAAATGAATTGCCTGCAAGATCTGCCAGGCAGGAAATCCCAAACCTTAAACCTTCTCAGGCTCCATGCTTAGCATCTGCCCCAATAGGCCAGCCACCAGGAATCACCTTCCCAGCAGCAGCATTTGTCAAAACGTGCCGCCGTATAAAGCCCAGAGCTCTGGGGTTCGGGGGGCTAAGGTGGGGTGTGTAGAAAGGGACCTGGGATACTCAGGAGCTGTCATGTGGTCATGCATCAGCAGTGAAAAATAAACCCCCAGCAGATCCTAGCTAAGGAGAGTGAACGATAAATTTCTACCGGTTAAATTAATGGCTTGCTGCTCGTTGTGAATATTAATCCCTGAAAGGGAGCAGGCAGGCTTGGTCCCTCCAGGAAACAGGTGGGTGCTAAGAGAAGCATAAATGGGAGGGAGGAGACAATGAGCTGGAATCCCCCTTACCTGTGAGCAAGAGGCCCTCCCTGGGAGGTCCAGGGGTGATGCAAAGTACCCAAAAGAAGATGTAAAACATGGTAAATGCATCTCTAGGTCCCAGTTGTACCAGATGAGAGATCCAGGGTTTGCCCTTTTCCACAAACAGATCACTCCCTAGGATAAGTGGGTCATCTTCCAAATCCAGCTTTCTTAGATAAATATTAACTAACCAATAGGACTAGCCTAAGAACAAGGAGATGCACATACGGTATATCTTCAGAGGTGCTAGCTGCCCTCCAAAAACATTTGATCTCAAGATAGAGTACCCGGTCCAAACCTTGGCTTGGCCGTTTGCTGCTCTTATGACTTTGGGGGGACATGCTTCGCCTTTCTGAGCCTCAGTTCCCTCAAATATAAAGTGAGGGAATTCTATGACCTGTCCAGTCATATTTATCTATTACTTGGAGATCTTCCTGACTATCCTGCCTACATCTGCCCTTTTCATATTTCCTCTTTAACCAAGAACTACCACTATTGGAGTCACTGTTGTGCTCTGGGTTAATGGGCAAGGGAGGGCATGTTATTTCCATATCAATCACTGCCCCATGAGTGGTCTGGTCGGGGAGAGACTTGGAGATTTCCTCTAGCCCAAAAGTGTCAAACATACAGTGAGCTGTGGAGTTTTGCTCCACAAAACTACCTCCTGAGTGCAGCAGCCTGAACTTTATTAAAATGTAATTGGGAAATATTTAAGAAAATAAATTTTTTAAAAATAGGACAAGGATTATTTTGATAGATGGTTTTCTAAGTCAATGTGCAGCCTAAAGGGATTGTTATGGTTAAATGCTCCCCCTTTTTATTTGAATTTGACAGCTTTCTCTGTCATGGATTAGGGAGCATTTGATCTTAAGGAGATATATAGGATAATAGCTAGCTTTTATATAGAACTTTAAAATTCACAAAGAACTTTATATATATGTATACACACATACTATCATGTTATATATTATATATGTATAGTGTATCTATGTATGTATATCTGAATACACATAAAAATATGCATATGTGTATATACATACATGCATGTATGTATGTATATGTTTGATCCTCACAATAATTCTGTGCAATAGGAGCTCCTATAATGCTCATTTTACAGGTGAAGAAACAAGTTAAATGACTTTCCCACACTCACACACCTAGAAAGTTGTCTGAAGCCAAATTTGAACTCGGGACTTCCTGACTTCGGGCCCAAGAAGCAACTAGGAATGTCTTCAGATGACACAAGGGTTAAAAATAAACTTCACCTAATTATCTAGGTTAAGCACTGTCCCCAAAGAAATTGTGACAGAGACAGAGATGGGTGTGGGTGGGGAGTGGGGGGAGGGAAGAGGTAGGAAGGGAGGGAAAAGAGAGAGACAAAGAGACACAGAGAGACAGAGAAAGGGAGAGAGAAAAAGAGGAAGAGAGATAGAGACAGAGAGAGAGACAAAGAAAGACAAGAGAGAGAGAGAGAAACAAAAGAGAAACAGAGAATCAGAGACAGAGAGAAACAGAGACAGATGAAAAAAGGTCTACAACATAATTATTCTTAGGTCTTGAGAGAGTTCTTATGATAAAAATCAATTTTAGTTACTTATATGTGTACGTGTTATATTCCTCTCCCATAACACAATGGAGAAGTCCAAGGCAGAGAAGCATCTGTTTTTGTTTGTGTTCCCAATGTCAAGCTTAGTGCCTTGCACATAGTAGGTAACAAACATTTACTGATTTAACTGAATCCCAAGGAAGAAGTGAGTCAGATATAAACCAGCCTGGGAAACAATATTTATCTTTCCCCCACACAGAGAGGACATCTCCCTGCCATATGTCCTTCCTCCTCTGGAATATCCTCTACTTAGCTGTCAGTCTGCTTTCTAATGTGAAAGTCTGACCATGTCACCAACTCCCACACAGCAAATTCTAGTAGTTCCCTATTGCCTCCAAGATCAAATACACTATGTTCTGTTTGGCATTCAAAGCCTTTCCTATTCTGCCCCTTCCCTTCCAGTCTCACACCTCCCCACTCATGTACTGCTCACCGTGGTGACACTGGTCTCAGCGTGTCAACTCCCAAGTCCGGGCATTTTCACCAGCTGTCTTCCCTGCCTGAAATGGTCTCCCTCCTCATTTCTGGCTTCTTTCAGTTCCTATCTGAAGTCTGTGTGCTACAGGATGCCTTTCCTGCTCCCTCTTAATCTTCATGCCTTTCCTCTGCCGAATATTTTCAGTTCATCCTTTGTAGATTGTTTTCACATAGTTGTTTGCAGGTTGTCTCCCCCATTAAGCTGCATCCTCAGCATTTAACTCAGGGCCTGGCCCTTAGTAGGTACTTAATAAATGATTACTGATTGACTGACATTGAATAAGCAGAAAGTGACATAAAAAGTATAGGATTCAGTTCCTAAATTGGCTTTTTATAATGCACATTCATTATCTGAATTAAAGTGAATTTTTAGAATAACAAGAATACTCATATTCAAATAAATATAAAATATTATATAGTTAAATAGGTTATTTTTAGGGTTTTTTTCCCACTATTCTATACTTGTCATCCCTCCCTTATATTATAGTAAGGGAACCAAGAGCTGACTGTTCATTTTATCTGTATATTTGTCTAATATTTATCCAGTTCCCCTTACATATTTTAAACATGGGAGTCGTTTATGTTGATTGACTCATAGAGAGCATTTTTCATGGTTCTGCTAACTCTCCTTTGGTGATACCTGCAAATATACCAATAAATTCAAAGAAGCAAGTCCACACATACCTCATCTAGATATTAGCCAAAACTAAGAAACCCTAAGGCACAGTACAGAATGTTGATTATATTTTGATACTTCAATAGACTGGTGAACTTATCAATGTGGATACCACCTCCAGTTTTACAGACTGCAGCCCATCCACTTCTTCTCATCCTATAAAACTCATGTTCATATCCTCTTGTAAAACTAGGGTCTTCTAAATTATGATTCATAACTTTTTGTGTGTTATAGACCCTTCTGATGATCTGGAAAAACCAATGAACTTCTTCTCAAAATCATATTTTGAATGCATAAAATACTTAGGATTACACAAGAAACCAATTATATTGAAATAAAAATGTAACCTTTCCCCCCCAATCAACTTCACAAACTTCCTGAAAATTACTCACAGATCCCAGGTTAAAAACTGCTCTGAATCTCTTATTCTGTGGATACAAGCAGAGCACATGAGCACTGTCCCTCAATTATCCCTTTCTCTCCTTACATAACTGATTCGTGTTCTTTTTCAGTTATATATCTCTCTGGTGATACTTTTATTCCACTTCTGCTTAGTTCTTCATTAGTAATATATTACAGATTATTTAGACTCATCACACACTTTTCCATTTGATCATAAGGTAACTTCTTTGAGAATTGCGGTATTCCCTAAATGACAGCCATCCAGTATAAATGGAAATATAGTCAATCATCAATCATTTAGTAAGTTCCTATTATATGCCAGGAACTGTGCCATTTATCAATATTAAAGCAATAAATGAAAGAATGAAGTCCTTAAAAATACTAAAGAGTTTTCCAAAGATAATGCAGCCTACTATCCTCTTATTCTATTTTGGCTGCAATTTATAACAACAACAATATTAATATTTAGCAGTATATCTTTTTTTTCCAAGATGCTAGGGATACAGGGCAGCTAGGTGACACTGTGAATAGAGCACTAACCCTAGAGTCGAGGATCTGAATTCAAATCCAGCCTCAGATACTTACTAGCTTATGACTCTGGGCAAACAAACAAACTGATTGTCTCCAACAAACAAACAAATAAATAAATAAAGATGCCAAGGATACAAAAATATCTTTTTTTTTTATCATTTTAGATAATAGCCCTCACCTTTAAAAGACTTGGATTGTACTAACTGGCTAAGACTAATATGAGATGTAAGCTACAATGGAAGCAAAGAAAAGATTTAGAAAAAGAACTCAGAAGATCTGAGGAGGGCAAGCTCACTTTCACTTCAGAATATCAGAAAAAGCTTCATGGAGAAAGTGGGACCTAGCTTACATCTTCAAGGAAGAGAAAGGAAACTAGAAATGAGCTGATCAATATTTATCCCCTATAAAACAAAAAATAAAAATGCGGAAAAGGAGTGACATAAAAAGGTAGGTGGGAGCCAGATTTTAGGATGCCTAAAAGCCATACTGAGAGTTTGTATTTTAATCTAGAGGTAGCCACTGAAAAATGTTGACTGAATGACATGGTCCACTCTGTGCATTAAGATGATTATTTTAGCACTTGTATGAATCAAGAACTGATCAAAGCACTTTCTCCTCAACAAATGTAAGTTTAGCTTTTAAATTCCTTTGCACATGCTCCCAAACTTTTTCCAAACTCATACCTCACTCCCCTTCCTGCATTCTATGATCCAACCCATTAGGCCACCGTGTTCCTTTGTATTGGCTGTCTTTCATATTACATTCCTCACTTCCTCCTTTTCAAATCCCTTGTTTCCTTTAATACTCAACTCAAGCAACATCTTCTACTGGAAGCTATTTCTAAGTCCCCAGCTACTGGTGCCCTCACCACCAAAATTTTTATCTTGTATCTATTTTATAAATACTGATTTATATGCATGTTTTCTTTCCCAATAGAATGCAAGCTCCTTAAATTCAGGAACTCTTCCATTTGTCTTTGTATCCTCATTATTGATCACAGCACCTGGCACATAGTAGGTGCTTCGTAAATAAATGCTTGTTGGTTGATTGGAGGAATAATTGCAGGAAATGACTGTGTGTTAGTGAAGAGGAGGGAAGAGTTATAAGAAATGTAGGCAACAAACTGGATACATTATAGACTCAACTGATTTGAGGGGATAAGGAAAAGGGTGGAACTAGGAATGATGGAGGAAGGTAGTGTTATTTTTAAAAATAAGGAAGTTTGAAGAAGGATAAGTTTATCAGAGAAAGATAATGAATTCATGTAGGACTTGCTGCCAAGTCAGCTGGGTAGAGATGTGCAAGAGACAGTTAACAATGTAAGACTGGAGTTCAGAAATAAAGCTTAAATGTTTTTAGAGACAAATTAAATGGTTACCCAATTCCTCTTGACAGATTTTTTTCAGGGAATCACAATTAGCTCCCACTTAGCTAATGGTACATTAAACTCACAAGATTAAGGGAAAAACAGGGTAGGTGGGGCAGTAGATATAACACCAGCGCTGGAGTCAGGAGGACTGAGTTCAAGTGTGACCTCAGATAGTTCCTAGTTGTGTCCCTGGGCAAATCACTTAACTTCAATTGTCTCAAAAAAAAAAAAAAAAGGATTAGGGAAAAATAAGATTTCAGAGCTGTCAGAAGTGATGCTCATTCTCTAAGAAATCAATCAAATTAAATCTTCTTAAAATGCTTAGAGTTCCATTGACAACCAGACATTTGGGAAAGTTGGCAAAAGCAAACAAGGCACAGAGCTTCCCCCAAGGGTGGTGGCTAGTCTATCAATCTGCTTTGCTTATATCTAACATCTCTGAAGTCGAATTTGAAATATTTGATAGGGCCTGGCATACAGTAAGTACTTAATAAATGTGCAAATAAATTGACTGTTGAAAAATATTTCCCATTTACTGAACAGTACCTGAAAGTCTTATCTTTAGAATGATTCCTTTGAGTTAAGGTATCGTCTATAAAAGGCTTCTATTAAATGCAAATATTTCTCCAGAAAAGACATTATACCTAGATAGGATAGAGGGCTGTATAGAGGGGAATGGATTTGAAAGAGGCCCTTTAAGTCCCTTCCAGTTATAATCTTTGATCCTATGAAGTATATTCACTATCTGGCTATGTAACAAAACTCAATCATCTAATTAGTGTGGGTAATTATAAAGTGTGATCATTATAAAGTATTTAAAATACCACAGGAGCTTCAAATGGTACTTTTGTCAGCCCAAGCAATTATAAAAATTAGAGGCAAAAAGTTAAAGGTTATCCAGAGGCTGATAGATGCTTCCACTGCTATAGCCTATTTCAGGGGATCCAGAGGCAGGCAGAGAGTTTCCTAGCACTTGGTCTAAATCTGTGAAGGGTTTTCCCCGGCTGGCTTTTGCAAGAACACTGAGTAATGCTAGGGTTGGGCAAACACAAAAACTCCCAAAAGTTGAACTCCAGTTCTCGATCAGAGTCAAGGACTCACTCACATTAGAGTACACAGGATGAGCTGGTGTGTTTGTATGGTACCCGTCACCTTGGAAACTGCCCCCACGTTAACAGCACATGGAGAACAGCCGCCTTGTTTCCTTGCATCCTTTTCCAATGGAGTGTTGCTAGGAGTTTCTCTCAGAGATGATTGTACTAAGAGCAACCTTGCCAAAAGCCTCACTAAATGTGTAATAAAGACATAGATAACACAGTGATCACATAAGGATAAGGTAGAGATAAGGACTGGACTGATTTCATTTATGGTAAAGATAGAGAATAAACTTGTGATTTCTCCTATCAATGTAGGCTGGTACTCTGTTTACAAATTATCTTTTTAGAGACTTGTTTGGAGCAGTAAGTGCTTAAGTGACTAGACTGGGGTTGAAACAGTCAATGAGTCAATATTATATTATATTATGTAAATATTACATTAAAGTAGTGAAGGAAAACCCAGTTTTAAATATCCATTTGGTATTTTTAGCAAAATATACTTTATACTGTCAGGCCTTCATATATGTTCAAAGAGATGTTCCCCATGTCTTTGAGAGTTGGGACCATATGTTATTTATCTCTTTCTCTTCCCAGTGCCAACAGAGTTCATTGCACATAGTAATTTGTAGTATGAATGCATGGCTAAGGCACTCTTCTCCAAACAGTTCAATCTTGCAATGCCACATTTACTTGGTTGGATTCAACAAATATTTATTGAGTGTTTTTTGGATGTGGAGCATTATGACAGGGACTGGCAGAGATGCAAACATCCCTGTCCTCTGAAACTTATAATCTTGGGGAATTATTAATATATGCAAAATAACTAATGTAAAATATGACCTATATTGTATTACAGAATGTTAAAGTTGGAAGGGACCTTACAGGCCATATAATGCAGACTGTATTTGATTAAAAACCCTTCTTTCACACTCCTAGCTAATGGTCAGCTTGCCTGAAGATCTCTGGTGAGAGAAAATGCTATCTCTGGAAGTAGCCCTCTTCCTTCTAGGATGACTTTAACTGTTAGGAAAGCTTTCTATGCAATTGAAATCTACCTTTTCTCCATCTTCTACCTATCACCCCTGTTGCCTTCCACAGTTAAGTAAGATAAACTTAATCCCTCTACCATATGAGAGCTCATCCCTTGTATTCCCCTCTCTTTTTGTTGTTGTCATTTTTCAATCATGTCTGACTTTTTGTGACTCCGTTTGAGTTTTTCTTGGCAAAGATGGTGAAGTGGTTTGCCATTTCCTTCTCCAGCTCATTGTACAGATGAGGAAACAGAGGTGAGCAGGATTCAGTGACTTGTCCAGGATCACGGTTTTTTTGTTTTTTGTTTTTTGTTTTTTTTTCCCCCTGAGGTCACATTTGCACTCAGGCCATCTATTTAGTGGCACCTAGGAGGTTGTCTCCTTTCTCCTTTTCCCCAAATAGGCCATTCCAGAACACCATCAGAGAAGAAAACCAGAGTTCCCCCTATCCTTTTGCCTTTCCCCTTGCCTGGGCTGCTTTACTGCTCACAGGACTTAAATGAGATGGAAATGAAAAATTCCATCCTTTCTAATAAGACAATCACCAGGTTTTACCATTTTCTTTTACACTAAAATTCTTCAGGCCTTAGCACAGTCTGCCTGGCCTCATCATCTTAATTTCTTAAATAACCAGTGTAAGGACTCCTGAGTCTTGCCACCCATCCTACCACTGCCCCTTACAACTCTGGGACCCTTTCATCTGCTCTATATCTGAACTCTCTTTTATATATTATCTCTCCCAATTAGAGTATGAGTCCTTCAGAACACTAATCTAGCTTTTTTATACATACCTCCAGCACTTAGAACAGTGTTTGGCACATACTAAGTGCTTAATAAATGATTTTTTCATTCATTTGTTCATTCAAAGACTTGAAGATAGCATTCATTCCCCCTTCTCTTCTCCAGGCTAAATAGTCCCAATTTTTTTCAACAATTCTTCCTATGATGTGGTCACTAATCCCTTCACATCTTCCTCTTCTGTACAATTTTCAGCTCACCAATACCCATCTGACAATGTGGAGGAGCCAACGTGGAAAATAATATTGCAGATGTGTTTTAACTGAGTCGGAAAACTTTAGGATTATCCCCTTTATCATTTGAGACTCTATGACTCTCTTAATGCAGGATAAAATCACCTCTGTCTTTTTGGTTCCCAGATCATACTCTGGACTCATATTGAGCTTGCAGTCTACTAAAACATTTTTTCATACAAATTGTTTTCTAGCCATACTTCTCTCCATAAGTCATAGTGTATTTATGAAGTAGACTATTAAAAATTGTCCTGTTGTAGTTTACTTTATTGAATCTGAATACTTATGCTAGCCCAAGGAAATTCAGCCTTGTAGCTAGTAAGATTTCCCAATGATCAGTTTTGGAAAGGAATGCATGTTGGAGAGTGTTAGAGAAGTCCAAAAGCAGTATACTTGATAGGAATAATAGTTTTTAAGTGCATAAAATAAAAAAAAAAAATAGGATTACAAAGGAAACCAATTATCCTGAAAGATATTTTAAAAATATTAATTAATATTAATTATTTTTAAATTAAATCATTAATTTTAAATTAATGTTTAAAATATTAAATAAAAATTTTAATTTTTAATATTAAAATATTAACTATTAAAAATTAATATTTTGTCATGTACAATAATCTCCTGGCTCTGCTCATTTCACTCAGCATCAGTTCATGTAGGTCTCTCCAGGGTCCTCTGAAATGGTCCTGCTGGTCATTTCTTACAAAACAGTAATATTAATATTTATTATTAATTAAATTAATATTTAATTTATTATTAAAAATTATTTTTTAAATTAAATTAAATATTAAAAAAAAGTTCTGGGGGCCTTACATTAAGAACTCTTGTCATTCAAAATTTTTTTGGATCTCTATTTTGTCATTCAGTGCATTAGCTCTTCTTTCCACCTTCATATCATCTGCGAATGTAATGAGTATATTATCTATTCTTTTATCCAAGATACTGATAACAATATTCAACAGAAATTCAGTGGTTGAAAAGTGTCATAGTGTCTAGAACATTGAAGAAAGGAAGACCTGAATTTGAATACTGACTGAATCATACTTACTAGTTATGTACTCTGGGCAAGTCACTTAACCTATTTCAGCTTCAGTTTCCTAATCTGTAAAATGGAGATAATAATAGCATTTACCTCTCAGTATTATTGTAAGGATCAAATGAGATAATATATGTAAAGTTCTTTGCAGATATTAAAATGGTAAATAAACATGATTATAATCTTGTATATACCTAAATGTGTACATGGCATTTCTTCCATTAGACTGTAAGCTCCTTGAGGGTAGGAATTTTTCATTGATGCCCTTTACCACAATGCCTGGAATAATAAGTATTTAAAAAATGCTTGTTGATTGATTGATATTGAATCATTAATGACTACTCTTTACATCCAGTTATTCAACCAGTTCCCAAATCCATTTGTCTTATTACCTTATCCCCATTTTTATATCTTGTCTATGTATCCTATTCTGGGGATGTCTGACTTGGAAACAAACAACTGTAGTGAGGCAGATGGGCACAGTGGTGAATCCTAAAGTCTCTGCGTAGTAAAGAAAGCACTTGGAGCAACACAAGTGAACTCAGAGTCAGGTCTGGGAGTGAGGGAGAAGAGTGTGGCAAAGACAACACAGATACTCTAGGTACACATGAAAGCAAAGTACCACATGCTATGTGGGTATGAGGAGGAAAAGATCATTTCTACTTCAGGGAAGAAATGACATTTAGGTTCACTCTTGAAAACTGGGTAAGATCTCAATATGCAACATAGGAATTTGGGCAAAGTCATTTTAAACCAAGGGAAATATTGCCAGCAAAAAAAAAAAAAAAAAAAAAAAAAAAAGACACAGGATATATAACTGGAGTGTGAAAAGTGTAATTTGACTGGAGTACTTAGTATATGGTAGGGAATATGTAAGATAAGGCCAGAAAGGTAGGGTTGTGTGTGACTGAGGAGGGCCTCATATGCCAGGCCAAGGAATTAAGGCTTTATTCAGTATGAAATAGGGAGTCACTGAGGTACTTTCAGCGCCCAGCTGGCAAGTGCTCCTGTGTGGACCATGAGTATTCCAGGCTATTTTCTCCCAGCAGAAGTTTATCCTAGGAGCTTAAAAAAATCCTCACTGCTATGGAACAGCTTAAGCATGAGGAGGATATTGCTGATGCTTATAAAAATTTCTTAAGGGCAGAGATCCTATCTTGCTCACCTTCCTATCCCATAGATGTCCACAGAGACAGCATCACTTACTGGTTAAAGAATGGGGCTCAGAATTTGGAACTGTGCTCAAAAAATTATCAAACTGTGCATACTCTTTGACCCAGCAGTGTTTCTACTGGGCTTATATCCCAGAGATCTTAAAGGAGGGAAAGGAACCCGTATGTGCAAAAATGTTTGTGGCAGCCCTGTTTGTAGCAGCCAGAAACTGGTCACTGAGTGGATGCCCCTCAATTGGAGAATGGCTGAATAAATTGTGGTATATGAATGTTATGGAATATTACTGTTTTGTAAGAAATGACCAGCAGGACCATTTCAGAGGGTCCTGGAGAGACCTATATGAACTGATGCTGAGTGAAATGAGCAGGGCCAGGAGATTATTGTACACGACAAGATTATATGATGATCAGTCCTGATGAATAAGACTTTCTTCAACAATGAGATGATTCAAACCAATTCCAATTGTTCTGCGATGAAGAGAGTCATCTACACCCAAAGAGAGAACTATGGGAACTTAATGTAGATCACAACATAGCATTTTCACTCTTTCTGTTGTTGTTTGCTTGCATCTTGTTTTCTTTTTCAGTTTTTTTTCCTTCTTGATCCAATTTTTCTTGAGCAGCAAGATAATTGTATAAATATGTATACATACTTTGGATTTAACATATAAAATATATTTAACATTTAACATGTATTAGACTACCTGCCATCTCGAAGAAAGAGTAGGAGGAAGGAGGGGAAATTTTGGAACACAAGGTTTTGCAAAGGTCAGTGTTGAAAAACTACCCATTCATGTTTTATAAATAAAAAGCTTTAAAAAAAAAAAAAAAAGAAAAGAAAAAAAGAATAGAGCTCAGAGACAGAAAGACCAGCAATCAAGTCCTTCTGATAAACAAGACTCTGATATGACCCTGGGCAAGTTACATAATTTCTCAGTACCCCCATGAAACTCTAAATTTTCAATTCAACAAACATTTTTTAAGGATCTACTATGTGCCAGGTAATGTGCTAAGTACTAAAGATACAAATATAAGTTTTGGGTTTTTTTAAGTCCCTGTCATCAAGGAGCTTAAAATCTAACGGGGGAAGACAACACTCAAAAGGAAGCTGAAAAGGGTCAGAGGGAATAGTACTGGCAATAGAGAAGTCCAAAAAAGTCCAAAAGCAACGTAGGTGGTGGGAAATGGGAGAAGAATGTGCTGAGTCTCTTTGTTAAATGGAGGCCTTGGAGTCCATGACCCTGCCCTCAGTCAGAGAGTCCAGTCAGAGGGGTAAGAAGGTACTGATGAGATGTGAATACCCCCGGCAGATTCAATCTTGCAGGATAATGAGATTTCCCAATGATAAGCTCAGAGATCAAGGGGCTTCTTATTTTAAAACAAAGAAAAACCTAGTTTAGACTTTCAGCAGGATATAACACAATTTCAAGAATTTGAACCAGGCTTGATCTATAGAGATACAAATCCGGATAATATAAAAAAGATAAAGGGCTTATACAGAAATATAGAGGCTCCAAATCTCCGCTGTTCAGGAAAAGGGCTCAAGAGGTCAAAAACCAGAGAGACATCTTGCAATGTAAGATTCCTGCCTGAGACTGCTATCGGTGGTACAAGGGAGTAAGTGTTTCAGGGAGTGGAAAGTTCCCATTATTGGACAAGCTAAATAATACAAGTGAAGTCGGAATAAATCAGAGAGGGTCAGAGGTGATTGGCTGTCTGAAATGGTATCTCCTTAAGGGCAGAGCCAGGATTATTTACTTCCACATTTAAACCCAAGACCCCAATTTACATTTTCTTCCCATCTCTGATCTAAGTTGATGGAAGAAATTTCCTCAAGCAAGAATTCCTTTTATCAGTGAAATCATAGGTCTAGTCTTTAGATCCCAGAGACTTCACAAAACTGTTAACCTTTGAAGGAAAAAAAAATCATATATCCTTTATATATATATATGTATATATATATATATATATAAAGTAGCTTTTTATTTTTCAAAATTCATGCAAAGATAGTTTTCAACATTCACCCTTGCAAAACTTTGTGTTACAAAATTTTCTCCCTCCCTCTCCACCTCCCCCCTTCCCTAGACAGCAAGTAATCCAGTATAGGCTAAACATGTGCAATTCTTCTATACATATTTCCACATTTATCATGCTGCACAAGAAAAATCAAATTAAGAAGGGGGAGAATGAGGAAAAAACAAACAAACAACAACAACAAAAAAGATGAAATACTATGTTGTGCTCCACACTCAGTCCCCAAAGTCCTCTCTATGGGTACAGATGGTTCTCTCCTTCACAAGTCTATTAGAATTGGCCTGAATCACCTCATTGTTGAAAAGAGCTGCATCCGTCAGAGTTGATCACTTAATCGTTTTATTACTGTGTACGATGTTCTCTTGTTTCTACTCACTTCACTCAGCATCAGTTCATATAAGTTTCTCCGGGCTTTTCTGAAATCATCCTCCTCATCATTTCTTACAGAACAATAATATTCCATAACATTCATATACCATAATTTATTCAGCCATCCTTCAACTGATGGGCATCCACTCAGTTTCCAGTTCCTTGCCACTACAAAAAGGGCTGCCACAAACATTTTTGCACATGTGAACCATATATTCTTTATTTTGTTAGGCCTCCTTTTATCCCCTAAGCCATATATGACACAGATTAAAATTTAGATCTAGAAGGAACTTTGTTGTTGTTCATCCTTCATTCTAGAAAAAGACCAATGACATCAAGAGGGTGATGGATTGACTTGAAAGGGATCTTAGCTAAAAGATCATATAACCAATCTAATCTCTTAGATATATAGTTGGGGAAACTGAAGCCCAGAGAGGTAACAAACTTATCAAAGGTCACACACAAGTAAGAAGCAGCAGAGCCCTCGTTTGGACCAATGCCTCTTCACCCTAAATCCAGATGAGCTTTCCACTACACCAAGTTATTGACTGACTAAAAGAAGGGAAATTAACTGGGTTTTATAAAATCGAACTAGGATGAGACCCCAGCTGAGCAGCATAGCCTGAAAAGTAGCTACAAATCCATTGACTTTTTCCATGCTTCAAATAAGAAACACTTCATAATGAATCCTTCTTCTGGAACTCCAGGAGTAAAGATGTTTTGTTTTGTTTTGACTAAAATTAGCTTCTACAATATGAACCTAGGATTCATATTTAATCTAGACTCCATATTTAAAGTTAGAAAGAACCCTAATGATCCTCTGGCCCAATTACCTTTATTTTATAACACTGAGGCTCAGAGAGCTAAGGATATTTGCCCAAAGTCACACAGCTAGAAAGGCTCTTCCAGGGCTCCAAACCCAGGTCCTCTCCTCTTATTCTGCCGTTCCTTTTCCCCATGATGCCCAGCTTCCTACCCTCTCCCAGTAAAACACCCTTCCTCTTCTCATTGGGAGCCCTGAACTCATCGATAACAATAATTAACCGACCAGAACAACGATTAACCAGTAGGGCTTTCTCCTGGGAGCTGTGATCCAGAGGGAGTTGCCATGGCCGCTGAAGTCCCACTGACATTCCTCCACTCAGTTTCTTTAGTCCTGGACGCCTAGAGGAAGAGGAAACCTAATTGGTCACTGGACTTTTCTAGTCCATGAAGGAGGTTTCGGTTTTAAGAAATAAAGTGACTTAGCTGTAGGTTCACTCCCCCACAGGAAAATATTGAGACAGAGCTTTCTAGTTCTCAGTTGTGATTTGCATACAACTTCCACTTCCTGATCCAAAGCCTGTTCTGCAACTTACCTGAGACTAGACAGGACAGGGAGAGAAAGAGAGAGAAAGAGAGACATCCAGAGCAACCCAAATCCCGAGGACGCTTTAACGAGTGACAAGAGAGAGGAGGGAGAGAGAGGGACCCTGCTTTCTTTGCCTCTTTCCATCCCCCGGGCTGTCAGGCTTCTTCCATTCTGATCATGAGGTGAGTTGTTTCACGATTACTACTGCCCTGCCTGATCTTGTTTCCAATCACTGACCCATTTTTAAAAATTGTGTTTTTCTTCCTCATCTCTTGCAATGGCCTGTCGCCTTTGCCCATCCCCTTTCTCTCTCCACCCTTTATTCTCCGGCTTTGGACGAGCACAGTGAAATCTTTCCCTCTCCTGCTTGAGTGTTACTTCGTGGTTTAGAATTTCAATCAACAAGGCAAAAATTAACTCTTTGGGGGAAACAGGACTCTGTTCTCAAATTTCAGGTCTTGCCTGGGAAAACATTTGTTAGGGAACCTGGTGTTCCCACAATAAGATGACAGATCCCCATTTGTCCTGAGAAGAGAGCTAAAACTGGCAAGTTAAGTCATTGGCCCTGGGCCATGCGACGTGTCGATGGCAGTTCCCAAGTTTTCTTGCATCCCTGTTTCAAAGCTGAGAAAAAGTCAACACTTGCTTAGGCCAGGCAGTTTCTCCCAATTTTCAATTAGTTGTGGGCTGGTGTGTTTTCCCTCAATAAGCCATTCATTTCCTGGCTCTAAAAAGGAACCTTAGGGAAAACTAGTTCTGAAGTACTATCCTGGATCTGAGAAGCTAAACCCAGACTAATATGCTTGAGTGTTCTGTACTTTGTGGGAGGTCTCTAGGACTGGCATAGGAAGGACCACCCCCACCCCAAGAAGCACACAACCTCCAAAAAGAAATTAAGTTGTATTAGATCAGGGATAGCTATGATGGATGGCCTTAGCAGTGGCTTATTTAATGTGTCTTTTAATGATGTCTCCCTGTAAGCTACTCCAGTCCCATTATTTTCGTAAAGCCCCACAGTGTCTGGTACCACGAGCATTACACAGAATAAAGGGATCCTCTTACTGTGTTACATCGAATAAGTTCCAACTTCCTTGAGAGCAGGGACTGTTTTTCTTTATTTATGTTATATTTGCAGCACCTAGCACAGTGACTTGCACATAGTAAGCACTAAATAAATGCTTGTTGAATTAGAGAGTACTTCACAAATGGGACTTGGAGACAAATAGGAGGGATGAATATTGGAGGGAGAAGAGTAGCCATAAGGAATGGGGGCTTAGATGGGAAGGGAAAAACACTCATCATTATTTTTTTTCTCTTTCCTCCTCCACCAAGGTTTCTCTCTGCTGCTTCACCATCAATTTCCCCACTTTTACCAAAAGCTTTTGTAACAGGGGTTGAGGGCATCAAGACAGAGAGCTCAGCTGTGTTCCCTGGAAGACTGCTTGTGGTTCAAGCATGACTTGTGGGATACGGCCTAGAATAGAAAAGAGAAAGGACTTGGTGAACCCAAAAAGGTTTAGGAAAAAAATCATTCTATAGCTCCCCACTGTCTAAAGAGAGGCAAGTGCTGTCCAGAGGACTCATGGCAAACCTAGCAACTGAGAAGTGCAGAATTACAGAGCAGCTGAAATTACTCTTTTCTAGGGGTAATAAATGTTTGTGACACCTTTAATATCCTCAGAAAGGAAACTACAAAACACATCCTGTACACTCTCTAGGTTGACAAAATATGATTAGAAACCCTGTTTGATGACATAAAGAATACTTAATGTTATCCAGGCAACAATTTCCTTCTTTTCCTTTTTTCCCCTCCCCCAATTCTCTTGTGTTTCTTGCAACTGCCAGCAGGCATCATAAATGAAATTCAGAATACGCTTATGCTGAATGAGATATGCCAGCCCTTCATGAGGCCTTTTATGATTTTTCCAGTTCCTAGAGCCCTCCTCTCCCAACCACTGTGTAGTTATTTAGCTTATATTTATTAAAATAGCCTATATTTATTTATCTATTCTTATAGTCTATTTTCCCATTAAAATGTAAGCTCTTTGAGATAAGGGACTGTATCAGGACCTTCTTAGTACTCTCAAATCCTTCTGTCTGAATCTTCAAAGCCAAACCCAGTACCCAGCACATAGCTTAATAAAAAATGGCATATTGCTTGAATGATTGATTAAAATTAGTAAACTGAGGGAGGCTGACATCAGTTCCCTTTCTAATCCATGCCATATTTGTGGCTCTGAAGGGTACGGGTTTCTTTTGGGGAGATATGTTGTCAGGATTCTTGAGTTTTCAAGGATGCATCACTTTAGGTGAGTTAAAAGCAAATACTATGGCATCTTTATTAAACATTGGATTAAATAGTGCTCAGCTGCTAAAATAGGTTTGATTCCCAAATGTCATGTCACAATCCTATTTTATGGTCCTACAGTTCCAAATCAGTCAGCCGAGAAAGCATTGTTGGGTTCTTAGTAATATGGCTAAGATATTACTTATCTTAATAATAAGTATAATATTACCTTTTACTGTCCCTCTTTGGGGGCCACCAGTTCAGCTAACAAGGATGATAACCTCAGAAATTTTAAGAAAATTTGGGAAGGGAAATGTTCTTAGGGCTAGATACTCACTTCTAGGGGTTTATTTAACTAGCAGTTCTATTAGGATACATGAGTTACTATTTCTTCTCCTTCTTCCTTTTCTCCAATTACTTCTACTACTACTACTACTACTTATTGTTACCACTCCTACTATTGAAAATAATAATAATCGTATTCAAGTCCTCCTATAACACACTCTGACTTTATGATCATGGTAAAGTCACATAATCTCTCATTGTCCCAGGCAAATAAGACTCCATATGGATCTTCAGTGGTAAAAGTTTTCCTTAACTGAGAATACACTATATAGATAAAATCAAAAGTTCTGACCTCTTTCCCCCAATCAGTAATAACAATAATAATAACTTTAGCATTTAACATTAAAAAAAAAACATCTTTCTTCAGAACAACCCTGTCAGATAGGCAGATACTTCAGAAAAGTAAGATGGCTTTCCCAGGGTCACATAGCTTATAATTTCCTCTTTCTACTGTTCTCCTTCAAACTCTGGGCTTATTACTAGTAACACAGGCATATTTATACAATTGGCTACCAGGAAGAAAAGCCAATGTAGGAAGATAATGGAGGGATAGTTGGAAGGGACAGAGAAAGTGTTTGTCAAGATCTTTAAAAATAAAAAGAAAGAGAAGAGAATTCACACTATTTGGAGGATTCTCTTTTAATAGAAGAGAAAAGAACAGAGAGAGAGAGAAATAGAAGGGAGAGATACGGCATTTTATTTTTACATATTGTTGAATGTGATACAGAAGAATTTTTTGAATTTGCATCAGTTTTCTGCTATAGGAAATCTTGCATTCCCATTTTAAAGCATATATAAACTGCAAGCATCAACAACAAAATAATGTGAGCAAAAACAAAACATATTAAATGATGTGTTCCTTCCTAATGGAAGTGCCTGGCAAATAGTAAATACCTTATACATGTTTGCTATTATTATTATTAATGGATCCATCAAGCATTGATTGAGCTCCTTGTTGTTTAGTATTTCAGTCATGTCCAACTTTTCAAGACACTATGGTTTATAGTAACCATGGGGTTCTCTTGGCAGAAATAGTGGAGTGGTTTGCTATTTCCTTCTCCAGTTGATTTAGGTAAACAGAGGTAAGGAGACTTGCCTAGGACCCAAAATAGCATTTGAATTCAGGATTCTTATTATTTATCTGATCCAAATGTGTGCTTAAAAGGCTCTGGGAATGCAAAGACAAAAGTGGAACAATTTCTGTCCTCAAGGAGCTTACATTCTAACAGAGACAACTCCAAGTCAAATATCTGGCTATTTTAAAAAAAATCTACACAACCTCACTGCCTCTCTGTGATGTATCATATTTGTATTAGGAAACTTTT
Organism: Sarcophilus harrisii; assembly: GCF_902635505.1. Taxonomy (NCBI): domain Eukaryota; kingdom Metazoa; phylum Chordata; class Mammalia; order Dasyuromorphia; family Dasyuridae; genus Sarcophilus; species Sarcophilus harrisii. The sequence continues at coordinate 189,780,538 of NC_045429.1, forward strand.
TCTTTAGGATCTGTCTCATGAACTCCATACTCATTGGCCCTAAGATAGTTTCAGTTTCCCAGCTGTTCCTCTAACTTCTGATGCATCTCAAGGTCACAATTTCTTCCATAATTGCCTAAATTCTCTTTTCTTCAGTTGCTTGTGTATTTGTTTTTTTAATCAAATGCTTTTTCTGCATCTATTGACATGATCATATGGTTTTTGTTATTTTGGTTGTTAATATGGCCAATTATACCTGATAGTTTTCCTAATATTGAACCAGCCCTGCATTCCTGGTATAAATCCTACTTGATCATGGTGTATTATCCTGGGGATGATTTTCTGTAGTCTTTTTGCTAATATTTTAAGATTTTAGCACCAATATTCATTAGGGAGATTGATCTATAATTTTCTTTCTCTATTTTCAACCTACCTGGTTTAGGTATCAGTACCATGTCTGTGTCATAAAAGGAATTTGGTAGGACTCTTTCATTCCCTATTTTTTCAAATAGTTTATAAAGCATTGGGACTAATTGTTCTTTGAATGTTTGGTAGAATTCACATGTAAATCCATCTGGTCCTGGGGATTTTTTTTTAGGGAGTTGATTAATAGCTTGTTCTATTTCTTTTTCTGAAATGGGACTATTTAAGCAATATACTTCCTCCTCTGATAATCTGGGAAGCCTATATTTTTGGAGGTAGTCATCCATTTCGCTTAGGTTATCAAATTTATTGGCATAAACTTGGGCAAAGTAACCCCTTATTATTTCTTTAATTTCCTCTTCATTGGTGGAAAGTTCTCCCTTTTCATTTTTAAGACTACTAATTTGATTTTCCTCTCTCCTTTTTCTAATCAGATTTACCAAAGGTTTATCAATTTTATTGGTTTTTTCATAAAACCAACTCTTAGTTTTATTTATTAGTTCAATAGTTTTTTTACTTTCAATATTATTAATTTCTCCTTTTAATTTTAGAATTTCAAGTTTAGTAATTGATTGGGGGTTTTTAATTTGGTCTTTTTCTAGCTTTTTAAGTTGCAAGCCCCACCTTCTCTTTCTCTATTTTATTCAAGTATTGCTTGTGTATTTGTGTCTGCATACATGCTAAGGTATATGAGCACAGGAGCCTTGGAGAGAGGGAAATTGAAAGGTGACTAGAGAGTGGGAGCTTTCATTGTCTTCCTCCCAGTCTATGGCTAGGGTCCTGCAGCTGTGTCCTTGAGGCTTCATTTTCTGAGTGGAAAACTGATGCTGAGACGGGCTGAGGCGATGGACTAATTGCAGTGGTTCTCAAAGTATGGTCTAGAGAATCCTGGGGATCTCTGAAATCCTTTTAGAGGGTCTACAAAATCAAAAATAGTTTTTATTTCCAATATGGTAAATGTCTATAAATATAATCCAGATAAACAAAAAACACTTTGGAGAGATCCTCAGTGATTTTTAATAGGATAAAGATACTGAAAACAAAAGTTTGAGAATCACTGGACTAATGCCTCAATCTTTGCCTTCTCCATCAAAAGCTCCACTGTGCTCCCTCCCTTTCCCAACAACTGTATGTTTGGCGATTGGCAGGTACTTGTGCGTGTACATACATGTGCATGTGGGTGCACATTTGGATTCAGCCATGGAAGTTATTTGTCCTAGGAGGTTTGGCTGTATTCTGCCAAATTATTTCCTAACTCCAGGAGTTTCCAGTATTCCCTTCCTCTGTCCTCTTGATTTCAATTTTAAGCTAAATGGCCCTCTCCAGCTCTGAGATTTACTCTTCTTCTCTCTCTCCTTCATCCTCCCCCACTCACCTTGTGTTTCTTTATCTGGAATATTTGCTGTTTCCAGAACTTATTTTTCCATCTCCTTCCTTCATTTATACTTTTTCTTTTTACATGCCAGAAGGATAATTCCTGCCTGTCTTGGTCTCTTATAGTCCTTAGCTTCCTTGAAGGCTCACGTGCTGCCTTCCCAGATCCCCTCAGGGATTTTCAGCTATAATGTTTTAACATGCTTTTTCTAATACCTAATATTGTGCTTTGTATACAGTCAGGGCTTAATCAATGCTCCGTTGCATTGAACTGAACATATATAATGGTTTCAGCTATTTTTCTAAAAGTTTATAGTCAATTAGCAAAAAAAAAAAAAAAAAGTCACATCATTCCCTGTAATCTGTAGCTCCCACACTAAGTTTCAAAAAGATTCTCAAAGACAACTGAATTTAGAGCAAATCGTCACATTGGGAAAATTACTGAGCATGATTTTTTTTTCAAAAGGGCAGTTAGGGTTCCCTTGGCTCCAACACTTGCCACTATTTCAAATCTTCTGGCAAATGAAACGGAAGAACTTCTATGTCTGGGAAATTTTGCAAGTTAAGGTTGGAAGTATTTGTTCACTAGACTTTGACTCTTGGCCAAGCAGTTCACTCAAAACCAGGCCTCTACAATTATTTACCAAGAAAACCATTGCTATGAAGTTTGCATACATTTTGAAGAGGGAATGAAAGACACTGAGTATTAGCAATTTTATTTTTTATTAGCAGAATTTTAAATGATTTTTTTTAAAAATCCCTTTTTCTTAGAAATCTTCTTATAAAATATCTCTCATTAGTAGACAAATGAAACATTAAGAAACCATGGATGAAATTTTGACAAAAGTCAGATGGATTTTTAGGTCTTCCTAATAGCAGTCTTGAAACATATGTAAATCTACATAAAATTGAGTTAGATATGTTGCTTATGCTAACATAACCACTTATCCATACAGAAGCTATATAGATTCTAAAGGACTCTTACATTTCTATTGCTTACCAAAAAAAAATAAGAAGAAGAAAAGAAAAGAAAAATCAGATACCTCAAGGAGCTGTTGAAATCTAGCTTTTTTTCCCCCTTTTGATTGCTTAGGAATCAGTTATCCAGCTTATTAATTATCTAGGAGTCTCACTCCTGCTCTTACTCCATTTAATTACTCTACTATTTATCTTCTTCCAGATACTTCACACTTTCATTAAATTCAGCCCATTTTTGCTTCACAAACCCTTGGAAACCTTCGTCTAACTAAGCCCCCAAACCATTTATCAGCACCCTTTGTTTGTATTCTGTCAACCAGTTTTCAATTTATTTTGAATTCAGTTTATGATTAAAATTTAATGAGCCCTAATCAAATCCCTTTTTTTCAAATCAAGATTCTGCAGTCTCATCCTCTACCTTGACTATAACACTACCAAAGAACACAAGAATGGTGTAATCAGTTTCTTATAGATCATGGGGCATGTGCATTTTATAGCTTCCAAAGCCTCGAGTTCAATGATTCCCACAATTTTTTATCCCATAACTCCTCAAGGGCAGCATGCTGTAGTGGAAAGAAGGTTAGTTTTGAAGTCCAGAAGACCTGTTTTCAAATTTTACCCCTAAATAAGCCAGTCTATAGGCTATAGACTAATGCTAGTTTATAAGCAAGTCATTTAATCTTATAGTGTTCCAGGAAACCATCTAAGGGAGAGAATGGATTAATCATTTACAGAGCACTTACTACACACACTATATAACACACTGTTACAAAAATTGTCTCATTTGATCCTTAAAACAATCTTGCAAGATAGGTGCTACTATTATTCTTATTTTACAGTTGAGGAAACTAAGGTAAAGAGAGATTAAATAACTTGTCCAATGTCACACAGCTAGTAAATATTTAAGGCTGGATTTGGGCAAATTTTGTCCATACTCTCATATAAACCCTTTGGGGTCTACCCCAGTGTGATGGGTCCTCTAGATCTCTAGATACAATTAGGTATTTCAGTGGTCAGTGGACTGGATCTGGATTCGAGGAAAACTTGAGTTCAATTCCAGTCTCAAATACTTATTAGCCATGTAACTCTGGGCAAGTCACTTCCCCTGTTTGGTTCAGTTTCTTTAAATATAAAATCAGGACAATAATAGTACTTATCCTGAAGGACTTTTGTGAGAATCAAATGGAATATTTGTTTTGTTTTGTTTTTTTAAGTACTTAGCATAGTGTTGGGCACATATCAGGTGCTATATAAATAATATTTGCTCTCTTTCCTACTTAATCTCTTTCTGCTTCAGTTTCTTAATTGTAAAATTAAGGTAATTGTGAGATTCAAATATAATTTAGGTAATGCACTTTGCAAAACTTTGTGGTGTTTAAAAATTAGAGAGACATAATTTTTGGGTTAACAGTCATTTTATTAATAATTTATTAATATTATATATATAATTATATAAGCACATAACATTGAAATATATGTAATTATATAATATAATAATAAATAAAGTAATTAATAATTTATTAATGAAAGGATTCTAATTTGACCCATTTTTTTAGACCAGAGACAATCATGGTGGGCTAGTGGCTTGTGTGTCCTAAAGAAGGATGTTCCCCTTGGCAATCAACTCTGATTGGTTAACAATTAAAGAGAGAATAAATATTTCAAGGAAAGGGCTGAGAGTAGCATCATGTCAAAGAAAAACTATTCCTATATCCAGACCATCCCCAGCTTTGGGCAATCTAGTCAAAGAATTTATGAGTAGAGCACAATGGCATCCCTACATGGGCGGGATCTGAACAAGACTGTTAAGAAAGTTAGTCCAATCTCATTTTGATTACTGTCCTTCAAGCCATTGAAATTTTGAAATCAGGAAAGAAGGAAACTGGGTCTTCTCAAAAACATTGGTTATTAATAATTATTCCTCTTACCTTAAAGCGCTTTATAAATGCTATTTTATTGTGACATTACATAAATACCTGTGAAGAATAGGAACTATCCAGTCATTGCCTCTCACTCTTTCACTACATGGCTAGCCTATCCCACCCCTAATAAAAAACAATTAGCATAGGATTTCAATATTGTTGAAGATTTGATAATTTTAAAAAGTAAGTAGGTTCTTATGCATGTCATGGATTTTTCAGCTTATCTAAATTCTCTATTTTACCAGTGATTTCTTAATTGCCAAATTTAATGGGTTTTTTTCTCAACTCTTCCTTCTTAACTTCTCTGACAGTATTGTTCACCCTCTTCTTCTGTATACTCACTTCTTTCTAGGTTTTTGTGACACTTGTCTCTCCTGGTTGTTCTCTTATCTGTTTAGCTGCTGTTTCTCAATCTTTTCCCTCTAGGTTATGTCCATTACCACAGTTATCCCCCAAGGCTCATGATGGGCCCTTTTTTTTTTTTTTTAATAAGCTAACTTTCTTGATAATCTCATTAATTCCCCAGACTGGAGATGGTTCTCACACCCATTTGTTTCGCCCTAACCTCTCTTCTGAGCTCTGGTCTCCAATTCCCCAAGTGCCTCTTGGATAACTCAAATTGGATGCTCTATGGGTATCTCAAATTCAACAGGTTCAAAACTTATCTCATTATTTTCCCAAAAAAAATCTTTTTCTAATTCTCAACTTTCCTATTACCATCAAGAACACCAAAATCCTCTCATTCATTCAAGCTTATCTGTAATTCATCTTCAACTTCTTACTCATGCTCAACCCACCTATTTAATATGTTGCCAAATTTTGTTATTTCTATTTTCTAAAGTATGCACCTAATACATCCCCTTCTCTCCATCCACATAGCCAATACCATAGATCATACCCTTAATCACTTTACTCCTGCACTATTGCAGTAGTCTTTTGTTTGATCTCCCTGAGTCTTTTTTTTAAAATCACTTACCCATAAAAAAGCCTAGAATCAGTGCTTATCAAATTAGCAAAAGATCAATCAATCAACAAGAATTTATTGAGAACCTACTATGAGCAGCTAGATAGCCCAGAGTATCATGTGCTAGACCTGGAGTTAGGAATACATATTTTTCTGAGTTCAAATCCGGCCTCAGATACTTACTAGCTGTTGACCCTGAGGCACTATTTGCCTCAGTTTCCTCATCTATAAAATGAACTAGAAAAGGAAATGGCAAACCATTCCAGTATCTTTGCCAAGAAATCCCCAAATAGATTCACAACGAGTTTTACACAACTGAAAATGATTGAACTGAACTGAACTATGGTCCAAGAACTGCGCTGAGCATTAGAGACACAACAAATAAATCCATCCCTACCTTCAAGAAGCTTATATTCAGATTCTACTAATACAAGTCTGGAGAGGATGGCTAAAACAGTGGGCAGCAGAAACAAGATTTCAAAAGATCTCAACAGGCTAGAAATTTAATATAATAACATTTAACAGGGATAAATATGATCTTATACTTGGGGAGGAAAAATAACAAGTTTGCGATTGGGGAATCATGGCTAGACAGCATTTTAAAAAATCAAGAAGGTTTAGTGGACTGCTAGCTCAGTGTGAGTCAGCTTGGTGATGTGGCGTCCGAGAAAGTTAATGCAATCTTAGGGTCATTAAGAGAAACAGCTATTTTAAGGAAGAAGTTATAGTCCATGATACTCTATCCAGGTTGGACCGTCTCTACAGTAATATAGTAAATTTTGTGTGCTACAAATTTGGATGAACAATGATAAATTAGAAGTTTTCTAAAGAAAGGCAATTGGGGAAGATAAAATCTTGGAGATCATATAATAAATGAGTTGTCTCAAGGAATATGTACACATGGGAAGGGAGACATAACAGTTGTCTACAAAAATTTTGAAGGGCTATCCTGTGAAAGAGGATGTAAACTTGAGCTTGCCTATTTGTAGCATCTTTAACTTCAGTGAGGCATTTGGGTGAATTGCTCATTTGGGAATAAACAGTTTCTCACACAATAACTTACATTTTTATCTGTCCCCAAATAATGTCTGTGTGTCCAGTAATTCACATTCCTGTATATGGTTCTGCCCTTTCCTCTCTAGTTCTCTCCACCCCCATCCCACTCCCTGCTCTCATCACCTTGTTCCCAGATTTTTGCAGCAGTCCTATCAATAACTGGTTCCCTTCTATTCTTTTCTACCTCAAACCCATCATTTCTCCTGTAAATTATTAATAGAATAATTTTCCTAAAATAATGCTTTCTTTGTGTTACTACCTCTGCTCAAAAATCTACAATGCATTTGTCTTGCTTGCTACAACCCAAATCCTCTACCTGGCTTTTCAGACACTCTGTAATCAGGTCCCACCCTACATATTCAGCCTGGTGAGGAACACTGGGATTGTACGCTCAAGAAGACAGAGGTTCAGATCTAATCCCAGTTTCTTATTAGGTATGTCATCCTGGGAAAGAAAAACTCTCTGTGCTTTATGTTCCGCATTTGTACTAGGAGGGGTTGGATTTGATGGTCTCCAAGGCCTCTTTTCTCTCTAAATCTGTGACTCTCTGAACTTTATTTCCCACTATCCCTGTGACACACCCTCTGAGTCAGTAAAGCTGGATAACTCACTGGTGTTGTTCAATCATCTCATTCATATCTGACTTTTTGTGATCCCATTTGGGGTTTTCTTGGCAAAGATATTGGAGTGGTATGACATTTCCTTCTCCAGTTCATGTTATAGATGTGGAAACTGAGGCCCAGGGTCACACAGCTATTAAGTGGCTGGTCAGAGGTCACACTTGAATTCAGGTCTTCCTGATTTCATTCAGTGCTCTGTCCACTGTTCCTGCCAAGGCGCCTTCTCTTGTTGCATATTTCCCAAAACAGCATTCCTAGCTACTCACAACCCAACTAGACTAGTCCAACTGTTTATTCTCACTTTCAGTCATGTTTTTCTGTTTGCCCTACATTGCCTTCTCTTTTCCCTTGTGTTTATTAATTTCATTGTAGGATCTACATTATTATACACGTAGCTACTCCCTCTCTCATGACAATCCTTCTTCAGTGATGGTCTTATTGTAGCCAAAGATTGGCTATTCCTCTTGATAGGTCTCTTTGTTGTCCTGTGTTCATTTGCACTTATACAAATGCCTATTTATATGCTTCTTGCCTCCCTCCATTAGAACATAAGCTCCTTGAAAGGAGGGGAGGTTTCCATTTTTCTTAGTTCCTGCCTGACTCAACTCAGTCTCTGGACTTTGCCTTCTCTTCAGATACCTCTGCTGTACAGCTTGATCTCCCAATTAGTCAGTGACCAGCCCCCACTGCTATTTCAAGAACAGCCCTTACCATGCTCATTTTATTCCAATATGAACTTACCCCTCTTCACTGCCTTCTCAGCAGCCTTTTGTTTTGTTTACAATCTGTTTTGTTTACATGTCTATGTATTCTCAGCACTTATAAAAAAAACCTGGTAGGTTGTAAGTAGTTCATAAATGTTCTATCATCTATGTATGTATGTATGTAGCCATACATATGTGTATTTGTGTATCTATCTAGTATGAGTCAGGATAAAAATGTTCTATCATCCATGTATGTATGTATCTAATTATCTATCTATCTCTCTGGTGTGGGTCAGGAGATAAATTGTATTTATGCTGTTCAAAGACTAGCTTAGCTAAATCCAGAGCTGTTATTGTTGTACTTCAGTCATTTGGTCGTATCTGACTCTGTGATCCTGTGGATCATTGTATGTCAGGCCCTTCTATCCTCTATCTCCCAGTCTGTCCAAGTTCATGCTCATTGCTTCCATAACACACTATCCATCTCATCCTCTGCCATTCCCTTCTTCTATTTTAAATCTTTTCCATCATCAAGGTCTTTTCCAGGAATCCTGTCGTCTCATTATGTGGCCAAAGTATTTATGCTTCAGATTCCAAGGAACAGTCTGAATTGATTTCTTTACCTGTTACTGTCCAAAGGACTCTCAAAAAATCTTCTCCATTACCCCAGTTTGAAAGCATTAATGTCCAACTCTTACAGACGTGCATTGTTACTGAAAAACCATAGCTTGGACTATACAGACTTTTTTTTAGCAGGTGATCTCTGCTTTTTAGGATACTATCCAGATTTGACATGGCTTTCCTTCCAAAGAGCAAGCATCTTTTAATTTCATGGGTTCAGAGACTGTCTGCAGTGATCTTTGATCCAGAGAGGATCATTCCTAAAAATTTGGCCAACACAGTTTTTTCTTCCATAAAAATTAACAAGGATGATTTACTGAGTAGAGGGAAGTATTCTCTCTGATGAAATCAGTATTCTTGAAATGTTGAAGCAGAAATCCTGCTAAGGATCATAGGTCTAAAGCTGCTATATGGTCCAGTTTCTAGTTTTACAGATGAGGAAACTGAATCTCAGAGAGGTCAAGTGAATTGCCCATGATTAAACAATTAGTAAATATCCAAGGTTGTATTCAGACCCAGGTATTCTGAATTCAATGCCCCATATGGCACTGAGGTTCAGGAGTACACAATCTAGCATTTATCTTTGAAAGGGTTCAAGTGTATTACTTCTGTTTCTCCAGCTTGAGGGCAGGGATCATGTTTTATAATTTCATTGAGTCCCCTTTCTATAAGGAGCAACGGTTCTGAACAGAAAATGGATCTATAAATACCAGTTATTTGAGAGAAGGAGAATGCATTTCCTTCCCTAGTCTGAAAGGGTAGGGAGCTATGGGTGTAGTACGCCACACACTAGGAGACAGCTAGGCAGCTCAATGGATAGAGCTCTGGGCTTAGAGTCGGGATGACCTCAGTCCAAGCATGGCCTTAGACAGTTACTAGCTGTATGACACTGGCCAAGTCTCTACTTTTGTTTGCTTTAATCTATTGAAGAAGGAAATGACAAAGTGCTCCAGTACTTTGCCAAGAAAATTCCATGGACAACAACCGGTCACAAAAAGATAGACACTGAACAACAAGGCACTTTGGTTGGTGTGTCAGTTAATTTTTTCCCTCTTTTTTATTCTGATTTTAAGAGATAGCTCTTCTCAAGAAGGTGGGAGATGCATGTAAATGAACAAAAGATAGCAATAACGCTTTTTAAAAGAAATTAATATATTCAAGATGATATGCTTTATTATTAAGTTTCCTCTCTGCACAGCTCACATAAATCAATCAATTCCTTTCTGAGGTAAGAATTTAAAGCAGATCTAGCGTCGTCAGTGGACTTGATTGTTCACACTGAGAACACCTTCAGCATCAGTAGAACTCCAGCAGGTGCCTTTAGCTGCGGCTCCTATCAGCAGCTCCTTCCAGAGCTGAAGTTCTGTGATTCTCTTATGTGAAAGAAACCTCTCTCTCTCTACCTTCACCTCTGAGAGGGCCTGCCGGCAGAACACAGAATTTGCAGACCTCCTTTCTGTTTGAGAAAGCAGCTTACAAACCAGCTACACTTTAGAACTAAATAAGAACTTAAGTGTTGGCAGTTATATTTGAAGAACAGACGATGAAAAGTAATTGTGTGGCGAGGAGTGTTTGACAGCATATTGTCCTTATTCTTCCAACCTGGTTTGATATATCTTTGCCCTCCCACTTAACTATGGGCTCGCAGACGCACACAGTACATTTCAAGGCACTTACCCACTCTTCACAAAATGGATTTACTCCATGTTCAATCTGGGGGAGCTGAAGGGCATTTTCTATTGTGTATCAAATCTTGTAGCTGGGGAAGAATCACTGAGAAGGAAGGAAAACAGTCGAAACTGAGGGCATCGTTTTAAAATGGTCTAGTGGGGCTTTAACATACTCGGTGTTCTCAGTAGGCTTAACTAAACCTTGCAGAAGTGAACTCTTTTAAGTAGCAGGGTTGCTTTTATGCTGACGTGCCAGGAGGGGAAAGGGAGCACACACACCCTCAATACACAGCCCAGAAATGAAACTATGCAAATTGTGTACAGAGAAAGGTGGCGATGGTGATAGACTGGAGACTTCTAACGCTGAATGGGGGAGGAAGAGAAAGGCAAGATCTCAGGGCTTGGGTTGGGAGGAGTTAAGGCTCGGTCTCTGTCTCTGTCAAGCTATTTGGCTTCAGATGTAAACATGACCAATTACATCTCTGCCATGGTGGCTGTATTTCACAATAACTTCAGTGGGAATAAAATATGAAATGGATTGTGTAACATTCCCATTGGACCTGGAATAAGGGTTTAAGTGGACTCTAGGTCAAACAGAAAGTCCTGCCCTTAACTTATTACCTTCTGTGCACCAAACACTTTTTTCCCTCTGAGCTCTGTCTACTGTGCATAAGGATTTAGAATTACAGGAAAAATTACAGGTCAGCAGATTATCAATCACCTTTATGTAGAAGAGTGATTAGTCTTATTATATTTGGTCCCATAAAGCAGAATTAAGAGCAGTAGGTGAATATTGCAAAAAGGCTGATTTAGTCTTAATGCCAGGGAAAACTCCTTAACTATTAGTGTTATCCAAACGTGGGATTCTCTCACTAGAGGTCTTTAAACAAGGCAAGGTGGACATGCTGAATTCTTATTCAGGCTTGGTTTGGTTTCCGAGGTTCTTTCAACTCTGTGAATCTGTAATTATTTACTATTTTAATAAACTCTATATGTGATAGGACTGTATAGCTGCGGTCCACTGAGGGACAATACATAGAAAACTAAGGCACCATTGGATAACACCCATGGAGGTGTGTAATCAACCAATCAGAGAGGGGAAAGATCTATGACACTCCATCTTTCTTGGGAGAGGCAATCACTGGGCTAATCTCCAACACAAACTGTATTACTCCTTTCACTTATTATCACTCAGTATTCTCCCACATTGACCCCTCATGCCCTTCCTACTGCAGATCTCCAGCTAATGTTCAAGATCCTGATCTTTCCCCTTCTGTCCAGGTATCCGCCCCCTCAGGTTATTATTACCTAACTGTGACCCAACCTAGGGTTATAGGTATATTATATATGCTATATATTATATATATATATATATAGTATATTATATATGCTATATATTATATATATATAGTATATTACATATACTATATATTATATATACTATATAGGTTCCATTGGGAAAAATCTCCCTTCTCCAGCAAATTAGTACTTGAACCCTCAGATCACCTCTTGGTTACATTGGCAATGGCCCTTTTGAAGCCTCTAATCTTTAAGTTAGGGGCAAAGAAGGAAGAGGGCCTTTCCTTTTCAGTGGGACAAAGTTGTACAAGATAACAAATGGGTTATTATTTGCATAGAAACTCTTAGTACCTTTCCCCCCCTAAATTCTTCCTGTTTTTCCATTTTCCCATTTCTACCACTGCATTCTTCCAAGTATTTAAGTTCATGCCCTTGGTTTAAACCATGATTTCTCCCTTTCATTCATCCCTATGTACTCAATTAGTTGCCAAATCTGATTGCTTTTACATCCACAATATCTCTCACATCTATCCAATTCTCTACTCAATCACCCTGCTAATTCACGCCCACATCACCTTTCATCTAGACTACTGCAATAACTTTCTAATTGCTACCCCTCAATCAAGCCTCTCTGATCCATTCTCTACACAGCTGCCAGTGATTTTCCAAAGTGCCCACCATTGGTTCCCTAATCAGTAAAACCCAGCAGTTTTCTGGGCCTCTAGAATCAAATATGAACTCCCCTATTTAGCATTTAAAGACTTAAACAAACTAGACCCAACCCTTCTTTTGAGCCTTATTAAACACATTGCTCCCCTTCTAGCATTTTTCTGTCCAAGCAGAATGACCTTTTTGCTGTTCTATATATCTGACCCTCCATCTCCTATCTTAAATGCTTTTTATATTAGCTAGTTTCCATACCTGGAATGTGCTGCCTCCTCTCTTCTGCCTTAAAAACTCTTATTTCCTTCAAGAGTCCATTCAAGTACTACCTTTTACTTTAAATCTTTCCTGATCCTCTCACAGAATAATGCTGTCCCTCCTCAAATTACTTTTTATTAACAGTATATTTTTGTTTGTTTTATTCTTTGTATACTCTAGTATACTACCTGTAATATAGTGGATACATAATGAATGCTTATTGATTAATGAATAAGTGGATGAACAATTCCAAATGTATGGAGTCACAAATCAATCTGAGTATTTGAAAAATTCACCTGCTTGATTTTAATATTTACGAACTCAGGTATCTCAAAGACATGAAACTAGTCATACAAAGAGTAAGATGAATATTTGACACAAGCTATGATGAGAAGAGATATACAATAAATACTCTGTAAAAATTTTTGTAGGGTTCTAAAATTAAGTATTAGAAAAATATAAATATTTCAAGATGAAATATTTATCTGGAAAGCACTATGGAAATAAACAAAAAGTAATCTCCAAAAGGCTTTACCCCACAAAACAGCATGCAAGTTCATTGATTATATCCTAGTTTAAAAGCTGCCAAACTTGAAATGCTTTGTTTCTTTCTTCTACCAAAAAAAAAAAAGTCATTTTGTGATCTGTATTATGATGATAAAGAGATCGGAGTAGTATGCTACCTAGAAGAGAATTTCACAAAAGTAAACATACTTAATCTGTCCCTTTGAGGTAAAGATGACATTTAATTGTTTAATTGCTATTTCTTGTTTTTACATTAGTTTCATTTCCCAATAGGTCTTTTCCCCTTCCCCATCTAGAAAATTATCCCTTATAACAAATGATTTAAAAAAATAAAAAAGAAGCAGCAGTTCCAAGAAACTAGTCAAATTATCAGTCAAATCCAATAGTATATGTAGTGTTCAACCATCCATAGTCACAAACTTCTGCAAGAAGCAGAGGTACATGATATCTTTTCTTCAGAGCCAAGATTGTTTATTTAGTTTTAACACATTTTTGTTGTTTTTTTCCTCTTACGTTGCTGTAGTTGTATATATTCTCTTCTTGGTTCTATCTCTACTTCATTTGCATCAGTTTATATATCTTCCCACCCTTTCCTATATTCCCCACGTTCATCTCATACATGATTCCAATATTCTGTTAGCCATTCCCCCACTGATAGACTTGGCTAGATGGTGCAGTGGAAAGAGTTCCAGCCTTGAAGTCAGGAGAATTCATCTTCTTGAGTTCAAATATGGTCTCAGACACTAAATGTTATATCATCTTGGGTAAATTAGTTAACCTTTTTTGCCTCAGTTTCCTCATCTGGAAAATGAGCTGGAGAAGGAAATGGCAAACACTCAGGTATCTTTGCCAAGAAAATCCCAAATGAGGTCATGGAGAGTCAGATGTGACTGAAATGACTGCACAATAGCTGATGGACATTTACTTTGTTTGAAGTTCTCTATGCTGCTACAGGAATGAGACTCTATAATGTACACTGGTTGTTTCATTCCATCTCTGACCCTGATGGGGTTGGGTGCCTACCAGCTGCATGTCTGGAACAAAGGTTGCAGACACTATGGTCACTGTCAGCAGAGTGCCAAACTGCTTTCTAGAATGCTTGGACAACGCAATGCTATGGTTCGTACAACGTCTTAAGTTTGCCTGTTTGTCTCCCTGCAACTCCTCATCCATGAACTATTCCCTTCTTTTGTCATCTTTGCTAATCCGCTGGATTTAAGTTGAAACCTAAGAAATGTTTTGATTTTCTCTTGCTATTAGTGATTTGAAGGAGACTCTCATATGGCTGTTACTAGTTTGCATTTCTTCTTTTGAGAGCTGTTTATTCATATCCTCTTAGCACTTATTCACTGGAAGATGGCTTTTGATGTTATATTTTTGAGTTAGTTTCCTATATGTACTGGATATCAGACAAAAGTGACTTTTAACAATGAAGGAGAAAATAACTGTCTTTTAAAAAGAAACATGCTTAAAAATAGAGCATTTTGAAAACAGATGTTTCCATCATTATGTGATATATATTTTTTGTTGCCAAAACTGATGTGTGCCACTTTATTTTATAAAATAGCTCATATCCTTCTACTTTAAGAACTTAGAAGTACTATTTTCTTAACCTTTAAAAAAATCTTTCAAATAATGATTTCAGTAGGTTTTGAAGCCATTTGTTAAAGATTTTCAAATACAACAAAATCCTTTGCATAACTGATGAACAGGATATTAGAAAGAGCTTCATGATTTTATAAGTGCAGCCAACAATATACTATGCCATTTGGAGCTATATATCTTTATCAAGGAATCTTTTTTCAACTGTTACAGACATCAAAATCAATACTGAAACAAACTGCATTTAAAAACACGTACATGACTATAATTTATAAATAAATAAATACACACATAATGGGAGCAATATACTCAAAATATCTTTATGGGGTGGTGATTTTTTTAAAAGCTTGCAGAATACTGCCCTACAGAATAATATGCTCAACATAATCTTTGTTGTGAAGAATATAGTGTTTCAGGGAAGGATGCAAAATGAATAAACAAAGACAAAAGATGTAACTAGGCTTTCTGGTATTTGGGTCAGATATGGGGAAAGAACTTGAACCTAACAATACAAGGTTCTATGGGGGCAGAAATCCCCACTCATCATATTTACCCATGAAACCCTGAGGCACCACTGCTTGGAAAGATGACAGAAGATGCAAAAGAACAGAGTTGGAGGAGGGAAAAGTTCTCTGGACTGTAGGATCCCACCCCAGCTGATGCATTACAGCACCCTTTCTAATACTTGATAGGACTCTTGGCTTTGGCAATTTGATGGAAGATGCAGAAAGTAGCATGCCCTGGTCAGGTACAATTACACTGGGAGAGGGGTGAGCCTGTCCTGTGGAAGTCTGGTTCATGTTCCAATAGCTCAGTCAGTTAGCTTATCTCCATCCAAAACCCAGAAGGAAAGTATGTGATAGTAGGGAAATACAGGCCCCCAAGAGAAGGTCCCTAAAAGTAGTAACTCAGGTGATGGATGGAGTGATTTCATGATGCAGGGTCGATATGGTGACAATGGGAATGCTGCCAGGAAGAAGTCCTCATCACTGCACTCTAATTGTGCTTCTGAATGTAAATTCTATTTACTATTTTAGCCCTTTATGGTAGGATAGATAACTTGGTAAGTAGCAAATATTAAAATCTTTAAACTCTAAGCCTCATTGTAAATATAAAACACAGCACATTCTTATATTTACCTTATGAATAGATTCATCCCTCATTATACATTATTTCTCATTATTTTTTCTCCTTTTGCCAATTATCTTTCTTTTCATTTCCTCTTTTCAAATCTGATTTTAAATACTCCAGCTACTTATTTTTCAACCTCTCTTTTGTTTTAGGCACTTCATATTCTTTGTCATGCAGTTAGGTGGTACAGTGGTTATAATACCAGATTTAGAATCAAGAAGATCTGAGTTCAAATTCTGTACAGATACTGCTAGTTGTGTAATCCTGGGCAAATCTCTCGACTTCTTTGTCTCAGTTTACTCTTCTGTAAAACAGGGATAATGATAGCACCTTCACCTTCAGTTTGGTAGTCACTCTAATATCTCTTCTTTCTTACACTTTTCTTCAGAGGCTCCCAAACACTGAGCTAGCTCTGGCAATGCATGTGTCAACTTCATTATCAACGTGTGCATCCCTGGAAAGTATCCTGCCAAGGTAAGTGAACTTATCCCCAGCATTCAAAACTTCTCCATTTGCTATAACCGATGGTTCCACATAAAACACAAGCAGCAGAGAATCTATCCATACTTTGTTCTCAGCTTTGGAGATTGCATTGAGTGCACAATCATCTGCAAAGGAAAAAAAATGCATTAACACTCCCTCCACTTTAGTTTTCACTTATAGTCTTTTCAAGTTGAAAAATTTACCATCAATGCGGTAGCTGATTTGGATTCTATGTTTGTCCTCATTGAAGGCATTTGAAATCATGGCAGAAAACATGCTAAAAAACACGGAAGCAAGCACAGAGACTTGTTTCTTGGGTGGGAAGCCTCGAGAGTATGGTCCATTGTGCAGAACCCAGGCAAACATGCCAGGTGGGGGAGATAAAAAGATGAGCCAACTAAGGATGAACAGTCCTCAGTGACTGTGAGGAAACCATCATATAACTTCATCTGTTCCAAAGATGGGCAAATGACAGACACATGGGACTCTTAATTAAAGCCAACAAACGACTTTGTGAGCTGACTCATCTCAGTGCACAAGTATTTTGTAGATGATATACAAACTCACCAGCTTTAGAAAAGAAGTAGAGCTCAGGTCTACAGCTCTCATGCTCTTTCTCCTTTCCCTATCCTGGCCACTATTTCCCAAAGCACAGAACCCCACCCCGGGCTGGGCTGCCCCATTTTGTCATCTTCTTAGATCTACTACATTAGATATTTCTGACTATCATGGTTTCCTCTGCCATCTTTTCCTTCTCCTTCAGCCTTTATTGTTTTCTATTTCATCCCTCATTCCTCATTTTTAAGGGTCAGGCTCCACTGATGATTATGCTATTTATTCTTTTTCTTTTGAGAAACAATTGGGGTTAAGGGACTTTCCCAGAGTCACACAGCTAGTAAGTGCTACGTGTTTAAGGCTGGATTTGAACTCAGGTCCTCCTGACTCCAGGGCTGGTGTTCTACCCACTGCACCATCTATCTAGCTGCCCCAATACTATTTATTCTTACCTATATACTAATTGGATAGGTCTACAGCAACTCTTCAAGGTCCTTTTTCCAGTTTCCAAACCAGGAAAAAAAAACCTTCTGGGGACAAAAAATTACTTATTGGTCTCTCTATTTGTAGCAGAGTTTAGCTGACTACAATTCACAAATAAAACTTATGTGGGTCAGAAGAGCTGTGTGGTGCATTATGCTTATTAATAATCAGACTAACCCCTGATCCTTCAATCTCATACCTTACTAATTCTCATCCCAGGTACAAAGATAATCAAGGAATATGTTCTGATATTGTCTCATAAATTAACAGAAATGCTCCCTCTGTCTCATGAATTAATTTGCTCTGATTCCCCCTCCCTAAGTAATTAAATCAGAGAAACCATTTTCTAAGAAGTACTCTCTCTCTCTCTATTTCTCTCCCCCACCCTTAGTCTCATAGGCTTAAATATACACCAACATTTGTGGCTATATAATGTATTACAATACAAAGACATTTAAAAATTTTTAACAATATAGCAAAGTGAAAAAGATCATAACCTGATCCTCTCTTATCATCAATAGCAATTGCATACTTCTTAATTCTGGAAACACTGTCCTGCCATTCAGCTCTCAGGATAGTAGTCAATTTCTCAAGAATTCTCTTTGGAATACTTATTCTACAGCGTAAGTGTTAAAATTTAATTCTCTCAGGAAAGAAAGGTCTCTTCAGTTTTTCTCCTTGATAATTAACTTGCTCAGCAAAGTATTTCAGCAAAGAAGTTCTTTTGATTCATTTTCCTAAGTACCTACAAAGTCTCTTTCCAGTTATGAAAATGAACAACTGATGTATAGTACAGGAACATCATCAGGAGAATGTTGTACACAGTAACAGCAATATTGTTCAAGGAAGAATTGTGAATGACTTAGCCATTCTCAGCAATACAATGATCCAAGGCAATCCCAAAGGACTAACGATAAAGCATACTCTCTGCCTCCAAAGAAAGAACTGATATTGTTTGAATATAGACTGAAGAATTCTGTTTTTCACTTTCTCTTTTTTCTTTTATTCGCGTTTTTTTGTACAAAATGACTAATATGAAAATATTTTACATAATAGCACATGTATGGCCTATATCTGATTATTTACCTATCTCAGAAAGAAACAGTATGGAGGGAAAAAGGAAATGACAGAATTTGGAAATAAAAACTTTGAATAAAAATGTTTTTTTAATTTTAAAAAATGTTACCATCAAAGAAATTGTAGAAGCTTTGGAACTTGAGAGTAAAGGGGCATGGACAAGAGATAAGGTGCTAGCTAGAATAATCTAAGTACTCAGTTTAACAAAAGGCTTTTAGTTCCTTGCAGCAGCAAGTGGCAGACCAAAATAAACAATTCTCACTAAGCACAATACTCACTAAAGTCCCAAACCTTAAAAAAATTCATGGTATGAGTACTAACTCAATGTTTTTGTACTCTAGTAACAGAGTCAGGTCCTGGAAAATAAAATCAGGGTTAGATTAAGCTGTGGCTATATTTTACTAAGGAATTGTTATTTATTGTACCTCATTCCATGTTGGGTTTTCTTTTTTTGGGGGGGTGTTTTTTTTTGAGGGAATAGGGGGAGGTGAATTGGGAGGGAGTTGATGTTTGTTTGTTTTCTTATTTTGTCTGGATCTGTGGTTTAATCAAAGTGAGGAATTCCCTCTA
Source organism: Sarcophilus harrisii (assembly GCF_902635505.1). NCBI lineage: Eukaryota > Metazoa > Chordata > Mammalia > Dasyuromorphia > Dasyuridae > Sarcophilus > Sarcophilus harrisii. The sequence continues at coordinate 189,799,495 of NC_045429.1, forward strand.
CCAATGCAGAAGGGAAACTATTTTTTCAGTTTATAATCTTAGTGTTGCATAATGGGTTATGTGACTTGTCAATTTGTTAGTCATTGTGTGTCAGAGAAGAGACTTGTCTTCTTGACTTCAATGTCAGCTCACTAGCTGTGACGCTACACTACTTTTCCATGTTGATAATATGCTAACATCTAACATTTAGAATTGTATTTTTGTAGAAAAAGTAATATTGAATAGATAGTGTGCTAAATTATGTGTTTCAGTTTAGTTACCTATGCTGACATCCCCTAGTGCACCTGGTGACAGCTGTCTCAATTTAAATAATTAAGGAGTGATTAAGCACCTTATATAGGACATGTCCTATAGAAAATTATCGAGATTGCAAATGTCACAATGATCTTTTCTCTTTTTCTCTGTCTCTTTCTCTGTCTCTGACTTTCTCTCTCTCTCTCTCTCTCTCTCTCTCTCTCTCTCTCTCTCTCTCTCTCTCTCTCTCTGTCTCTATCTCTGTTTCTGTTTCCTTCCCTCCCTCCCTCTCCCCCTGCCTTCTTTCTCTCCTCCCTTCCTCCTTCTTTCCCCCCTTCCCCATCTCTGTCTCTTGTCTCTGTCTCTCTGTCTCTCTCTCTCTCTCTCTGTTTCCCCTTCCCCCCCCCCCATCTCTTTCTCTTATTCCCTCTCTCCCCTACGCTGTTCTTTCTTTATGGATTCCAAGCACACATGAAACACTCCAAACACTGATTGTGCTGTGAGATTTGATCTGCTCACCGCTCAAATTGGAAATATGACTTCAATTGCAGGTGAGTCCAACCCAATTAGTTCATTTCCTTTCTGTGTTGAAAATCAGTCCAAGTATATCTGCTCAGGATACACATATGTTAGTTAAGATTTGGCTACTTTGAGCACCCTGGTTTCACACCCGTCTTTTTGGAAGAGTATCTTTCAGAATAGTCTTTATTAAATGTGTACTCTCATCCCTTGTTGGGGTGTAAAAGTGATCCCAAATTCAGACTATACCAACAATCACTAGCTATATGACTCTGGGCTTAACCTCCTTGAGACCCCTTAATAAAACAGGAATATTAATAACATGTATCTCAGGGAATTGTTATAAGGATCAAATGAGATGATTTATGTAATGTGCTTTGTAAATTTTTAAGCCTATACAAATTGATATCATGAATATTATTGCTGCTTTTCTCATTCTTTTATATTAAATGTTCTGTGGAGTACTGGCACAAGTGTTTTAAAAGAACTGTTTTTCTTTTTTAAAATAACTGAATAAAAGTGTTGGAAGATAAGCTCATTTCTATAGACTTACTGAAAATATTTTCAGGACAATTTTAGGAGACAAGGTGACAGGGATATGTATCACCTGGTTTAATTTCTTGAATGAATGGGTGAATAAAGCATTTATTAAATGCTTGCTTCATGCAAGGCACTTTGCTAAATTCTGGAGAATAAAAATGGAAAAATAAGATAGTCCTTATTCTCAGAGAGCTCACACTTACAGGGGGATATAACACATATTGAAATTTTCATTTGCCAGTCAGATTTCTTTTGCTAGGTCTCTATATTTTCAAAGCTTTCCATTCCATAATGCCTGGAAACTATGAGTAGTTGGTATTTGTTGTTGAGTCACTTGTATCCTATTCTTCATGACCCCAATTTGGGGTTTTCTTGGAAAAGATATGAATTGGTTTGCCATTCCTTCTCCAGATCCTTTTACAGGAGATATTATTGAAGCAAACTTAGTTAAGTGACTAGCCCAGGGTCACACCGTTATTAAGTGTCTGAAGTCATATTTGAACTCCAAAAGATAAGTCTTCCTGACTCCAAACCTGCATTCTATCCACTGTTCCACTTAGCAGCCCAGTAGTTAGTATGGTAACATCTAATAATAATAATGCCTTGTCACTTTGTCAGTTGTTGTTCAGTCATGTCTGACTTTTTCTGGCCGCATCTCAGGTTTTCTTGGCAGAGATACTGAGTAGTTTGTCATTTCCTTCTCCAGTTCTCTTTACAGACAAGAAAACTGAGGCAAACTGGGTTGAGTGATTTAAGCAGGATCACACAACTATTAAGTGTCTCAGGATAGATTTGAACTCAGAAAGATTAATCTTTCTGGCTCCAGACCCATCAGTGTATCCATTGTTCCATCTAGCTGCCACCTAATAATAATCAATATCTTGTAGCACTTGTTATATGCCAAGCAGTAGTCTAAGTGCTTTACAATTATTATTCACATTTGCTCCTCACTGAAAAACCTGGAAGTTATTATTAACCCCATTTTACAATGGGTAAACTGGGGCCAAAAAAAGAGAAGTGACTTGTTCAGGGTCATATACCTTATAAGTATCTGTGACCACATTTGAATGAAGGTCTTCACAACTCCAGTCCCAGTGTTCTATCCAATGAACCCCCAAAATTGATATTCTTAAAATTTTAAGTTTTGCTGTTACATCTAAACCACTATGAACAACAGTTTTTATCAAAAAGGACACTCTATTTCCAGGACAATTTATTTGTTGAATTTTCAAGGAATTTGTTGTCTGTTAGTTTGTGAATGATAGTGAGTTTTTCTATCCACCAAGTTATGCTTTGCTAGGTACTGCTAGTTGCTGAATTTTTAGTGTCTGTAATGATATCATCTCCTTACATAATCTGCATTGATCACTAAGTCTAGGCTCTTTAGTTATAAATCTACTATAATTTCTAGTGTCAGTGACCTGATTCTTAATTACTATTATAAACATTTTTATTTTCACAATTCACATTTGTTCAGTGCTTAGTTGTCAGTATTGCATTGGCTAAATTTATACAGATTTTACCCATCGATGGTTTTTTTTGATTCCACCTTCAATTATACCTATTTCACAGATTCTGTCTGAAGGTAAAGCATTTTTTATTATATTTGCCTAATCCAATGGCACATATCTGTTACCAGCCTTTACTATTGCTCATTGAAATGATGTCTGCTTTTTCCAAAAGTATTTCATAGATTTAGATAGACTTCAAATATGAGTCCAACAAAATTCTGTATGTCTTTTATTCGAGAACTAACTTAGTTAAGTAGAGGCCATTAGGTGACATGGTGGATAATATGTTAGAGTTGGACAGGAAGTCCTGAATTAGAATCTTCTCTCAAATACTTAAAAGCTGTGTAACCCAGTGAGTAAAATGGATAAAGTGCTGGCCCTAGAGTTATGAAGACCTGAGTTTAAGCCTGTGTGACCCTGGGCAAGTCATTTAACTCTGTTTCCTCGTTTCCTCATCTGTAAAATGAACTGGAGAAGAAAATGGCAAACTACTCCAGGATATTTGCTAAGAAATTTCCAAATGAGGTCTAAAAGAATTGGACATGAGTAACCTTAATTACTAAGTATTCAGAAGCTTTACTAGAGGATCAGCCACCAGGTAACACTTTATTTTTTTTTTTTTTTGGACAAAGTGAAGCTTTGTTGGCATAAGTATAAACTCCTCCTTTCCTAATTCACCAGTAGACTATATTTTGTATGACTATGTAAGTTATTTGAAGGAGGGACTGTTTCATTCATGTCTTTGTATCCCTGGAAGGAATATAAAGAAATTCTTAATTGATACAAAGGTATAGAGAGACTGATTTTTTTTTTTTGCATGGTGCTAGTACTGAAGTATTATATTGAAGTTTAAGTGGATCAGTAGAGATGAATCTTAAAGCTGTATCAAATGATAATATTGAAGAAACACTCTATATTCTGAAAACTTTTTTTGTTTGTTTGTTTGTTTGTTTCAGAAACTAGAATGAGCCGGAGCATTCCTGTTGAGGTGGATGAATTTGAGTCAATTGAGCTGATGAAACCATTCCCGGAATATTCAATGGAAGGGGAATTTGAAGTGCCTGCTCCAAATGATGGCAACATGGTACCCAGTGGCTCCTATCCACCTGAATCTTCCTGCACTTCTCCAGGAGACCCTTCTCCATCCCATAAGACCCAAGAGCTCACAAACCACTACTGGCTCGCAGAACATCAGGACAGACATCTGCGTAATAAGATACTAGAAGAGTGTGAATATAGCTTCTGGAGGAGACACGCAGATCCTGGGAAAGATTTCCCCTCTAGTTCCTCAGCTGCCAGTGAGTCAGTGGTTGGAGCACTCTCCCCTAAGCATCCGTTTTCACTTATGGAAAAACGCAATCAGCCGCTGGGATCTCAGCTTTCAGCTGCTTCTCCTGACACTGGCCACGACTCAGGCAAATCAGACCAAAGTTTACCTAATGTGTCAGCAGACTCCCTTGGCAGGAGCCAGGAGAATGCGCATCGACTCCAGGCCCCTGGGAACCGAGGGCCACCGAATTTGCCCACAGTAGACACTGGGTATGATTCCCAGCCTCAAGATGTTCTAGGTATCAGACAGTTAGAAAGGCCCCTGCCCTTGACATCAGTGTGCTACCCCCAAGACTTCCCCAGGCCTCTTAGGTCCAGAGATTTTGTCCAGGTTGGACCTCAGAGATACCCGGGATGTGTACAGATGCTGCCTCCTGATCCTTCTCCACATGCTCAGTGGAACTATCAGTATCATGGTCCAGGAGAGCCAGATCACCGTGTTCCATGTAAGTCCTACGTTAATTATATCAAACACTCCACACTGTGTTGTACTACTGAATGATGGCATCCCATTGTCACTTCCTTTCATGCTGATTAACCTGGACAATACGAAATGCAAAGAAAGCATTTGACTTCCCTATGTGTTCTCTACAGGCTGGTGGATTTGGCCATCGTTACTGTTGTTGTTTTAAGTTTTTCCAAGGCTGGTCCTGGTCCCACTTGCAACCTCCTTGGGTTAGTCACTCAATAAGTATTTATTAAGTTTCTACCATGCTACCCATTGTGCTAGGTGCCAAAGATACAAATACAGCAACGATTGCACATTACATTCTAATGAGGGAGATAATACCTATAAGGCAATGGTAGCCAAGGAAAGGATATTTTGATCTCAGAAGTCCCATAAATGGTGAGTGGAGCCATAGGGCAGGAGATTCTTTCAAGTAGAAACGGCCCTCTAGAATTAAATATTGTTCAATATTTCAGAGCAAGTTCAGCATTTCAGAGCAAATATTGTTCAGAACAAGAACCAAGGCTGGAAGGATGGGAGGAGGACAGATGACTTTCATTGGAAAAACAGCCTAGTATGTGGTGGAATGGGATGTAAAATATGGTCTAAGACCAGCTAGATGTGGTAAACCAAGGTGAGTTTTCCCTCATTCATCCTCCAACCAATCAACAAGCATTATTGTGTGCTGTTCATTAAGCTAAGTATTTAGCACAAGGAAAGGTCGAAAGTGGCTTCTGCCTCAGTGTTTACATTTAATGGGGGAGATAACATGTATATAAAGAGGTTTACCAGATACATACAGAACAGACTAACAGCTAAGGAGACTAGGTGTATTGAAGGAGGCTGGTGATTGTAAGAGGCAGAGGACAAAGGACGTTTCAGACAGGACAGTTCAGGCCCAGAATAGAGACCCACAGATAAGTATGTCTGAGAAGAGAAGGGATATTCCCCTTCCCTAGAAGTTCAACTCAGCAAGCATTTACTGACCGCCTGTTCTGTGCTGAGCACTGTGCTAGGCCTTGGGGAAACAAAGACAAGACCCTCAAGAAGCTTGCATTGGCCTTGGAGACTTAGTTCTACTAAAACTTGCCTGAAGCCAGAAGAGTATAAATACTAAGTGAACTTCTAGACTCCTTTGCCTAGATTCTAGGGTCCTGTCTTTTCAGCATTTATATCTGAATTCCACACTTCTGTACTGCTTCTCCTAGCTTAGAATGGTATTGGTGAGTGGGCAGAACAGGACCTGCCTGGTTAATAAGCCTGTCTTGAGGCACCTTTGATTTTTCTGAAGCATTCCTAAAACAAATAGAAAGCAATTTCATGTGAGAGATGAGTCATTTTTCCAGTAAGTCCTGCCCTTCATGGCCTTTCATATTTTATAAGTAGCCTTCCCTTTTTGTCTGGTCATTGGGGAAGTTTGATCTTGCCCTTGGGCTGCAATTTTCACCCCTGTTCTCAGAACTGTACATTACTTCACCTTCCTGTTGAGATCCCTAACTAGCCTGTCTAGTTTCCCATCTCCTCAAATTCTCATCACAGCCATTCATCATGCGAAGTTTCCAGACAACTACTGTGCCTTCTTTCTTTTCTGAAGAGTGCTTTATTGAATTCCTAGCACTGTCAACCCTCTGGGTGGGGGCGATATTTTCAGAGAGAAGGGCCCAATGTAACTCTTGGCTTTTAAAAGGGTTTTGCTGAGACCATTGGGATTTGAAAGGCACTCCAGGGTTTACATAATGGACATCAAAAAGCAGAGGTGATGAAGTTCATCAGAAGGAACCCGGGTGGCCTTCAACCTCCCAGCAGGTTACACTGAAGGAGAAGGTGCTGTGAGTTGAAATTATTCCAGGGACTGATGTCGTGTTTCCTGTGACTAGAATGTTTTCTCTCCCACGTTTACCTTTTGAATTTCTCGTCATCCTTTCAAGCCTAATTCAGAGAGACGTCGTGAAGCAGCTTAGTCTAATGAGTGGAAAGAGGCCTGCCTCTGAGTCAGAGGACACGAGTTCAGCTCTCCTCTCTGACATTTAGTGCCAGCATGACTTGGAACATGTCATTTGAGCCTCACTGGGTTCCACTTTCCACATTTGTAAAATCAGGATTGGACAAGATAGCTTCTAAGAACACTTTGGGCTCTGGAGCTAAACCTTTCTGGCATATGGTAGACATTTAACAAAAGGCTTGCTTGATTGCTTATCTATCTATCTATCTGTCTGTCTATCTCTCTCTCTCTCTCTGTCTGTCTGTCTGTCTGTCTGTTTGTCTATTTTGCTGAGGCAATTGGGGTTAAGTGACTTGCCCAGGGTCACACAGCTAGGAATTAGTAAGTGTCTGAGATCAGATTTGAACTCAGGTCCTCCTGACTTCAGGACTGGTACTCCTATCACTGCACCCCTTACCTGCCCCCCAAATGCTTATTTATTAGCAGTCTGACTATCCCACTCCCAATTTGTACCCATCTATTCTCATGGCCCTTTGCTTTGTCCCTTTGCATTTACCCGCTTCGTTTGTAGGGAATGAGGTCATTGTGGATATCTTATTACACTACTAACCTGGAAGTTCCCAGGGGGCCGGAATCATGTCTTTTCTAAACTTTGAATCTATCCGAAGGGCAAGTACACCCTCAAGAATACAGCATGCATCTCTGTTGGGCCGGCCACATTGTTTGAATGCCAAATGTATGCTCACTAAAAACTATTTTATGGAAAACTCACACTGGGAAAACACTCACAATGTAGTCAGAAAAACCAATACAAGGACATTCTCAAGATCTCTCTTAACAACTCTAGGATAGGGGGGGCAGCGAGGTGGCCCAGTGGATAGACCACCAGCCCTGAAGTCCAGAGGACCTGGACTTCAGCCTCAGACACTTAATGCTTCCTGGCTGTGTGACCCTGAACAAGTCACTTAACCCCAATTGCCTCAGCAAAAAAACCCCAAAACAAACAAACAAAAAAAAAACCTCTAGGATAGATTGTATGACATGGGATACACTGGCATAGGACCCCACCTCCCCATCAGAGAAGGGGCTGTGCTCTATGAGCAAATCAGAATTGAATTAGTTAAAAGAAACACAAGATGTGACAGGTTAGAGACTCCACCCCAAATGTTCTTCGGGACTCTTTGTGTCTAACTTGTGGCAGAGCATCCCAAGCTCATTTACTGGACTCTAGCAGAGCAATGTCATTTTGGTCCTCCTTGAGAACAAAGGAAGCCAACCAATCAACCAACATCCTCAGTGGTAAAGTTTAGAAAATACTCAATTAGTTTAGCTGAACTAAAGTGATATCATTTGAGAATATCTAAGACAGCACAAATGAAATATCTGTACCTATCACCATCATGGCTGAAAGTGCTCTTTCAATATTTTATTGCCAGTTGAATATTATTTTTGCGGTCCTTCACCTTTGAAATGTAAAAGATCCACTCCTGGGAGTAGGAACACACTAAGTCATTACCATTATAGTATGAATGAATTAGCCCGTTCACTTTCTGCCTTGGACCACACCCGAGATATGACAGCACTTTCCTTACCTGGAAGGTAAAGATGGGTAGCAGGGATAGAGCCCAGGAAGGGTAGGTGGGACAAAAGACAGATTTTTTTCATCGCTATGACATTCCTGCTTAGGGCTAGTCCTGCTTCCCAAAGCCATGTTATCTCAGGGAGACCCATCTATGTTTGCTCTTCATGGTCCTGGGGCAGTCTCAGCATATGTCAGAGTACTTTGGCCCTAGGGGCTGTCCTCACACTCACCTTTATGCTAGGATGCTAAACTCTCCAGGGAGGTGTGTAAATGGCAGACTACTTACAGATCACCCCCAAAGCCACTTCCAAAAAAACTATTTGCCTGAAGAGTACTTGGGCAGCTAGAAACCAGGGATACTGAGAACTCTGCTTCAGAAAACCAGTTCTTACTCCCTTCCCTTGTGAAAATATAGATAAATGATGAGCACCTTGCATATGCATGAAATATTTTATCATTTTGTAATGAATAACACAAAATGGTTAATTTTTGGCGGGGGAGACTTTTGTCAAAAAATGGTTCTAGACACATTTTTAGATAGCATTTTTAGGCTTAAAAAACACTTTTCTCAAAAGAAATAGCCCTTAGAAACAGATAATCCAGATATTATTATTCCTATTTTATTAGGCAAAAAAGCTGAAGTTCAAAGAAATTAAGTGACATGTCCACTGTCTACTTGCTAGTAAGTGGTGAAACTAGGTGAACTCAGGCTCTCTGTGCTGTCAAGTCTAGTGATCTTTCCACTGTATCATATTGTAGTTTAAAATTTATATACCAAAAGTTAAACATAGGGTTCTATATAAGTCAGTGTTTGCCTTCCTTATTAAATATAATGCAAAAGAAAGAAAAAAGACATGGTTAAAACTGGAAAAGAAGCAAAAGAAGGCCCACTCAACCACTCTAAAACAAATAAAACAAAGAAAGTGATGATGGTCCAAAGCCTGACTTAAATGATAATATTTAAAACCTCCAATGATATAAGACTGAGCTAAGATAGTGGGTGTAAAGTCAAAGAGTTTCTCAGAAAATAAATAAGAAAAGAGATCTATATAATAACAGTTAGCCTTTATATAGCATTTTAAGGTTTCCACAGTGCTTCACAAATATCATCTAATTTATTCCCATGATAACTCCGGGAAATAGTAGTATTGTTGTCCCCATTTTACAGATGAGGAAACTGAGGCAGATAGTGATTAGGTGTCTGACGTTAGATTTGAACTCAGGTTTTCTTGACTTCAGATCCAACATTCAAATAGTGCTCCAATTATCTACAGAATCTTTATTTTTTATTTTATTATAGGATTCTATAATGACTTTGAAAAGGAGAATGAATAAAACGAAATGATTATCACATAGAGGGGTATGTGAGGTTCAAATGAGATAATGGATGCAAAGCACTTAACAAATCTTAAAGCTCTATATAACTGTCTGTTACTATAATCATCATCTTTATCATCATTAGCCTCCAGTCACTAGGCCTCCATTTTTGTGATGACTGCATTTCTTGAGCTTTCTAATGCACTCCTGCTAAACTCGTTATGTCAATAATGCTGGTACATACTTACAATGACATATACACCCATACTTTTGATTTTAAACTGCCTTATTAATGCTTTATTAAGTCTAGACAATAAAACAATAAATCATGTTATGATTTGTAGAGATAGTAGATTGCTAAGGTGCAAATGCTTCCACTGAACATTTAACTTTGGGCTCTGGCTGGAGGTTTGATCTGGGTCCAGTATAAGCTTGCCATACCTAAAGAAAGTCATTACATGATGGAACACAAACATGATCCGAAAAAATAAACAGGATAGAATAAACAAGATGGAAAAGAGTTATCTAGAGCTATGGACAGCTGCTCACAGCTGTGGGAGTTCCTGCAATAGTTTATACTGACTATTTTTTCCTATCTTTTCTAAACTAAGTGCTTTATATCTTGGGAGAAAAGATAAAAATAATTTTATTTTTTCTTTCTTTTGTATTATATTTAATAAGGAAGGCAAACACTGACTTACATAGAACCCTATGTTTAACTTTTGGTTTACAAATTTTAAACTACAATATGATACAGTAGAAAGATCATTAGACTTGACAGCACAGAGAGCCTGAGTTCACCTAGTTTCACCACTTACTAGCAAGTAGACAGTGGACATGTCACTTAATTTCTCTGAGCTTCAGTTTTTTTTTTGCCTAATAAAATAGGAATAATAATATCTAATAATATCTGTTTCTAAGAACTATTTGTTTTGAGGAAAGTGTTTTTTAAGCCTAAAAATGCTATTTAAAAATGTGTCCAAACAAATCAGGGGTATGATGTAACCTGGATCATAGACTTACAGTTGGAAGGGACATTAGAAGTGATAAAGTTCAAGACCTTCATTTTATAGATGAGAATATTAACTCCCAGAGAAGTTATGACTTGCCCAGACTACATAGATAGTAAGGTCTGACAGAATTTGAAATCAGATCTTTCTTACTCAAGCCCAATGATCTGCTATGTTACCTAGTAGTCATCTTGTCTAGTGCTGGCCTTTGCCTTATGTTCTCCATAGCTTTAAGCAATTAAAATGTTATTACTTCTATGTGTGTCTCCTAAGTCTCTATCTAACCTGTCCCCTCTTCTCTTAGAGGGGAGAAAGACATAGAGACAAACAGATACACATACACATACACAGAGAGAGAGAGAGAGAAAGAGAGAAAGAGAAAGAGAGACAGAGACAGAGACAGAGCAGACAGAGAAAGAGACAGAGACAGAGACAGACAGAGGAGACAGAGACAGACAGAGACAGACAGAGACAGACAGACAGAGACAGAGAGAGAGAGAGAGAGAGAGAGAGAGAGACAGAGACAGAGAGAGAGAGAGAAAGAGAGAGAGAGACAGACAGACAGAGACAGAGAGAGAGAGAGACAGAGAGAGAGAGAGAGAGAGAAACAAACAAATACACACCGAGACAGACAGAGAGAAACAAACAAATACACACACACAGAGAGAGAGAGAGACAGAGAGACAGAGAAACAAACAGAGAGAGAGAGACAGAGACAGAGACAGAGATAGACAGAGACAGACAGAGAGAGAGAGAGAGACAGAGACAGAGACAGACAGAGAGAGACAGAGAGAGAGAGAGAGAGAGACAGAGAGAGAGAGAGAGAAACAGAGAGAGAGAGAAACAAACAAATACACACAGAGACAGAGACAGAGAGAAACAAACAAATACACACACAGAGAGAGACAGAGACAGAGAGAAAGAGAAACAAATAAATAGAGAGAGACAGAGACAGAGAGATAGAGACAGAGAGAGAGAGAGAGAGAGAGAGAGAGAGAGAAACAGAGACAGAGAGACAGAGAGACCGAAAGAGAGAGAGACAAAGACAGAGAGAGAGACAGAGACAGACAACCAGAGTGTGACCAGCTAGGAATTTGTATTTTGCTCTAGGATCAACATAGAGCCAACCACTGACAATTTCTTGAAGAGGAGAATGCTATGCTCTGGTGTACCTTTTAAGAAAATACCTTTCTCTTTAGTCACTTAATCAGCTTCCATAGGTTGAATGAGTATACAGCTGTGCAGATGACTCCCAGATCTGTCTGTCTAGTCCTAGTCTGTTTCCTGACCTCCAATCACATGCACATCACCAACTGCCTATTAGACATTTACAGCTGGATGACCCATGGTTGCCTAAAACTCAACATGTTCAAAACAGAACATTTTCTTTCTCTTAGATCAAGAGTTCACAACCTTTTTGTGTGTGATGGATCTCTCTGGCAATAATGTGTTTCAATGCATAAACTCAAACATATAGGATTACAAAGGAAATCAATTATATATTGAAATGAAAATTATTTTTCCCCAGACAAGTTGATAAAGTCCCATTAAGAACCTTTCCCTAAATCCACTCTTCTTCCTAATACCTTTATTTCTTCCAAAAGCACCTGTCCTAGGCATCCAGGTTACAATCTCAGTCATCCTCAGATACTCAATCTTCCTTCCACCCTACATATCCTTTGTCAGCAATTGTTGAATTAACCTCCACATCTTTCACATCTATTCCTCTCTCTCTAAAATGACCACCACTCTCATCTGAGGCCCCATTACCTTTCACTCCTACAGTAATCTAATTGTTTTTCTTGCTTCAAGTTTCTCCCCACCCCAAGTCCACCATCTACAGAGCTGCCAAAGGTATTTTCTTAAAGGACATGTCAGATCATAGCTTTCTCCTAGTCAATAAATGTCAGTGGCTGCTTTCGTGTTGATTCTAGAATAAAATATAAATTCCCCTTTTTGACATGTAAAGTCCTTCACAACGTGGACCAAGTCTAGCTGGTCACAGCTCTGACTGCCTCTGCCTCTGTCTCTTTCTGTGTGTGTGTCTGTGTGTGTCTGTGTCTGTGTATCTGTCTCTGTTTCTTCTCTTTTGTCTCTCCTCTTTCTCTTCTCCCCCTTTTCCTTGTCTTTCCTCCCCCCCAACACCCGTCTTTCTCTCCCCTCATGTTCACTGCCTTCTTTTTTTGTATAGTATTTCATTCACAGGAGTGGGGAAAGAGAACACAAACAATTCCTACATTTATAGTCACAGAATTGGGTGTTCTCACTCGATTTAAGTGATAATTAAGTTGTAAGGAGCTTCCCTCATTAACTATCTCCATCTAGTCCAATCCATTGAGAAACTAAATAAAATCTCAAACAGTACAGTTGTTCCATATAGCTGAAAAGAATCTTAAAGATTATCTAATCCAACTTCCTCATTTTACAGATGAGGAAGCTGAGCCTAAGAGAAATGAATTGTCAAGATCATATAACTAGAAGTGATTGACCTGAGGCTTGAACCTACAATAACATACTACGTACGCAATAAATACACTATGCCTTCTTATTTATGTGCACATATTTTTACATTTTTGTCCTTGGTGTGATATATTGAATCAATAGGAAACTAAAGCAGGCCTCTAGGTACTATTCTTTGGATGAAGGCAGCTAGATAGTACAGTGGAATCAAGAAGACTCCCCTTCATGAATTCAAATCTACCTTCAGTTACTTACTAGCTGTGTGATTCTGGGCAAGTCACTTAACCCTCCCTGTTTGCAGTTTACAGCTCCTCATCTGTAAAATGAGCTGGAGAAGGAAAGAGCAAACCATTCTAGTACCTCTGCCAAGAAAACCCCAAAGCTGGATCATGACAAGTCAGACATGACATGCTATCTTTGAATTGGAAGTCTGAATAGTCTCTCTATAGTCAGACTAGTATCCTTGACTGTCAGAGATGAGGATCGTTAGACTCTGGAACACACCTTCAGACAAGAAAACAGCCTTCAAATACTTTAAGATAAATATAAAATTGCAATCATGGGATTCAAACCTAGAAGACAACTTAGAGGGCATTTACTTCATTTTCTAGATGAGGAAAAATAAGGCCCAAATTAGGAGAAGTAACTCAAGATAATTTAGGTGGTGAGGAGAGCCAGGATTCAAATACATTTTCTTTCAATGATACATTCCAAGGCTAAGCCTAAGAGAGAGAGAAGAGGGGGAAAAGGAGCAGCCAGTGCTACAGAGTGCTTTGGGGCATCTTGGATGCCTGTGGAAGGATGAAAACTAAGCCATCTTTAACCTGAATGGTGTTTCCTCAGTCTAAGGAGAAGGAGGCAAGGGTTAATGTTTTTCTTTCATTGTTTATTCATATTAAAATTCAATCATTACTGTTACTGTAGAGACTTGAAACTTTAATTGAGATGCATTATGAAGCAGGGCCTAGTGCTGGGCCTAGGGTAGGAGAATGTTGTTCATTTTCAGCCAGAAGACTAGGTGTTGAATTCCAGCTCTGACACCGTCTAGCTAGGTGTGACCCTGAACAACTAAACCTCTAAGTTTCTCATTTTCCTTATCTTTAAAAAAAATGGGTCAATAATTCCCACACTAGGTCCCTGACAACTAAGTAGATAGAGTGTAAGACCTGGAATCAGGAAGATTCATCTTCCTGCGTCCAAATCTGGTCTCAGACACTTACTGCATGTGTGATCCTGGGTAAGTCACTTAGCCCTGTGTACCTCAGTTTTCTCATCTGTAAAATGAGCTGGAAAAGGAAATAGCAAAACAACTCTACTATCTTTACCAAGAAAACCACAAATAAGGTGACTGAAATGACTAAGCAGCCAAAAAAAAAAGTACCAGGATCCTTTTGATTAAAGTACTTAAGTACTATAATTTTATTTGAAGTAAAATCATAGAATACCACATAGCTGTGGCTTTCCCTGTCCCTAAGTTAGCTATTCTTTATTTATTTATCCCTTATCTATTCCCTTTACCATATACCACAGCTGAGATCACAGTGGCTCTTGGTCAAAGATCTGGGTTCAAATTCTGCCTCTGGTGCTGACTAATCATGTAACCTTGCAGAAGTTACTTAATTTTCCTGGAGTTCACTTTTCTCAACTGTAAAATGAGCATTTTGGATGAGATGGTATCTGGATTCCTTTCCAGATTTAGACTGATAATCTTAGAGCACTTTTTTTAACCTAAAAAAAAATCTGTCAAAATTCTATGTTCAAAATGACTAATATAGAAATGTTTTACATGATTATAATGAATAACTTGTGTCATAATTATTGTCTCAAAAGAATGGGAAAGGAAAGGATAGTATTTGGAACTCAAAACTTAAAAACCAATATTAAAAATTGTTTTTATATGTAATTGGGGGTATCTTTAAAAAAAAATTCTGTATGATTATGGTTGTACTATTAGTTTTTGTTGATTGAGAAAATGCATAGTGATAAAAATCAGTGAATTTGATTCACTTAAGTGCATTTTAATTATATTAATCATATTCATCTGAAAAATAGTAACGTGTCTGAGACATTCAGTTTGCAGAAGATATATTTGCTTGTTATTTTATGCTGAGTTATTAATGGGATGACTGGAACTGTTTTGAAAACTTTCAGAGCCTGGAAATCTGGATGAAGTGATGAAAGTTTCAACTTTAGATCTTGTTCCACTGCTAGCTTGTTTTCTTATTTAGATTTTGTTGCCGCAAGTTCAGAAATTCCACTTTCCCAAACATATGCTTCAGTAGAAGGCATTAGATATTCCAAATAGTTTTAACTGACAAAGTTGGGTCCTCAGGATGAATAAGTAGCCACAAATCAGCTAGATTGTTGTTTCCTACTAGGCAGGAATGAGTTACTGATAATAATAATAATAATATTAAAACCCCCTATCATTCATAGCACATACTTTTCTTGATGCTTAAACACAAAGATCAAAGTGATAAAGCTTGATGTGCACATGTGAGCCCCCAATAAGGTTGCAGCTCCCAATATTCTGTGACCCACAGGACAGGAAATGGCTACCTTTTCTATTCCCACCAAACTCCTTGCTTTTCTTGTATGCAACTATTCTTTCTTGTATGCTTTAGTTCTTTGTTCCTGTGTCCCTACCCTTCTGCCTGATGAAATTCCTCTGACCGTTCAAAGCTTAGTTCATACATCACTTTTCTAAACAGAAGTAATCTGTCTGGCTTCTAAATTCCCATTACTTCTTCTTTGGGTTTCTTTTGTAGCATTCACCTGGTACTCTCTCATATTGTATACAGTTAAGTATATTCCATGAAAATGTAAGGGTCTTGGGGGCAGGGACTATTTTAAGGAGATTGGGAGAAGTATTAGATATTTTTTTTTTATCCCCAGTGCATAGCTAAATGCATGGAACATGAGACATCATAATGCTTGTGGAATTGATTTGAGTTGAAATGTAAACATGTCCAGTTTTTTTTCTTCATTTAGCCTCTCTTCTTCAAACTCTACCTAGAAGCAAAGAATCTCAAAATTTAATCACTCTTTGCTTAAATTACATATTTTGTAAGATCTGAGCACAGCTGGCAAGAAATGATACCGATTTCTTAGGAAACAAAAGGATTAATCTCCCTGATTAATGTGGAACAATAGATAAGAAAGCTAGTTTGGGGGTTTGGGGAATCTGGGTTCTAATTCCTACTCTACTCTTTCTTCTCCTCCTCCTCCTCCTCCTCCTTTTCTTCCTCCTCCTACGCAGGGGCCTTGGCCTAGTCCCACAGCCTCTGGGCCCCAGTCCCCCATCTACAAAATGAGGGGGGTGGACTCTGTGACCTCTGATGCCCTTTCAGCTCTACACTTATGATTCTATGATCCAAGGGCAGCCATATGTACTGTACTTCTTTTCTCTTTCATAGGCAAGAGAAAGAGGAGAATGTTTTTCATTGTTTCTTTGTTTTGTCTTAACTTCTCAGATGGCCAAGAGTACCCCAGGGCAGCCTACCAGCAATTGGTACAGCCAGCCCAGCTGGTGCCAGGCCTTCCCGGACCCGGTGGAAGAGACCTCCGTCCTCCTGTTCAAAAAGTCATCCTGAATTATCCCAGTCCTCAGGGACAAAGAGACTATTCTTCGCCAGTGCCCCCAAGATACCAGTAAGTGGTACAGAGCCAGCATTCAGGCATTTTTGAAATGGAATCGGTACTTCAGAGAGCTAAGTGATGCAGTGGATAAAGCACTGTGCCTGGAATTAGAAAACCCCGAGTTTTGTCACCTCAGAGACTTTTTAGTTTGTGCAACCTTGGGCAAGTCAGCTAACTTACATGTGCCTCAATTTCCTCACCTACCTCATACAATTGTGAAGATCAAATGACACAATATTTGTTAAGTGCTTACATAATATAGTGTCTGGCAAGTAGCAGATGCTATAAAAATGCTTATTTCTTTCTTCCCTCTTAGGGATACATTCCAGTTGGATCTTCCCTCTGGCTCTTCCCTTTTTGATCTAGATTTGTCAAGCATCAAGGCTCAATCAACCAAGTAGTAAGAAAGCAAGGTCTATTCAAACCCTTACAATATAGACTTGTTGGGTTTAGTAGAAAGGGAAGTACTTTTATAGATATTTCTTTATAATATTAATAACTAAAGACAACAACATAAAACTAAAATTTATGCAATACCTAGAAGTTGGAAAAGCATTTGCTATCTCATTTGCTACTCATACCAATCCTGTAAGACAAGTATTACACATATTATTAGCCCCATCAGGCAAATGAGGAAACTGGAGTGGGAAAAGGTTAATGACTTGTCATTAGACTAGGAAGTGTCCGAGGCACATTTGAATGTGGGTCTTCCTAACTCAAGTCCAGCACTATTCAATGCATCATATAAATACAAGTCTAGAATCATTTTTGTGAAAATGATGAAAAACAATCTTGTTCATGCTTTACCTCTCTCCTAAGTTAGAACCAACAGTGTGTGCTGGTTTTGAAATTACCTCATAAAAGATGTTCATTCTTTATAACCTCCAGGATATAGCAATCCTCAACCGCTGAGATGTTCTTTATTTCCCTCTCGTTTGCTGAAGCTTAGGCCTATTCCCTATACCTATACTCACACCTACCTTCCCACCCACACAGGTATGTTCAGATATGTGTACACACATATACACTTATGCATATATGCATACATATATATGTTCTCGGTGAAAGAGAATAATCAGTCATTTCCTATTGTAATCATTATCTTTATATACTTCATTATACATCTTCAATAACATATATACATTTTCAGCTGCTTATTGGACATCTCAAAACAGAATTTTCCTGTCCTATACGTATCTTAAACTCAACATGTCCAAAACTGAACTCATTATCTTTCCCCACCAGCCCTCCCATCTTCCTAATTTCCCCATTACTGTTGAAGGTACCACCATCTTCCCAATCACCCAGGCTTGTAACCTCAATTCCTAAATCTCATCCCTTCCGTGCTTATTCTGTTGCCAAGACCTGTCGATTGTATCTCCATAACATAACATAGCATCCCCCTCCCTCCCCTTCTCTGACACGGAAACCACTACTATAGTTCCTCACCCTCCCATGACTAGATCATTACCGTAGCCTGCTGGTAGCTTAGACTCTATTGTAAGTCTCTTCTCACTCCAGTCCATCCTCCATTCAGCAGTCAAAGTGATCTTCCTAAAGTACAGGTCCAACCATATCATCTGCCTCTCCCCCATTCTCCAGTGGCCCCCCCATCACCTCCAAGATCAAATATAAAATCCTCTATTGGGGATTCAAAGCCCTTCATAACTTTCTTCTCTCAGTTTCTCTAGTCTTTTGTCATTTTACTTACTCTGTGATCCAAAGACTCTGCCTTCTAGAACAAGTTCCTAGTCCATGTCTCAACTGCAGACATTTTCCCTGGTGGTTCCCCATGACAGAAATGCTCTCCCTTTTCATCTCTATTTCCTTTAAACCTCACATAAATGCCACCTTTTACAGGAAGACTTTCCCAAGGCCCCTTAATTCCTTCCCTCTCTTGGTGATTCAAATTTATCAATTTGTAGCTTGTTTGCACATAGTTATTTACATGTTGTCTGTCCATTAGACTGTGAGCACCTGGAGACTTTTACCCCACTCTTTTGCCTTTCTTTGTATCCCCAGTGCTTAGCACAGTGCCTGACACATAGTAAGAGTTTAATAAATGCTTATTGACAGCCTGACATTATACAATCTACCGCATAGATGATTTAAGATGGCAGTTAATGACACAATGGATAGAGTACTATCAAGAAGGTCAGAGCTCAACACTTAAATGCTGTTTCTCTCATTTAAAATGGGATAATAATACTTTTAGGGTTTACATGAGGATTGAATGGCATAATATTTGTAAAAAGTGCTTACTATAGTGCCCAACACAAAGTAGGTGCTATACAAATCGCTTATTTCCTTCCCTTCCCTATGTTTCTCAGCAAAATAATCTGAGATGTGTTTTTTTATTTTTAGTTGTTATTTATCATTCTAATTCTTCAACCATTTAAATATCAGTCCTGGTCATTGGCCTCCTCTGAATCTTTTTTAAAATTTCCTGCCTTTGGACATATATGTCCAAAATTAGATTGCACCTGAACAATCCTGAATATCTGAATTTCGTTAATTTAAGCTAAACTAACTTATGATAGTTTGGAGAAGAGTTAGGATGAAATGTTCCTTTACTTTAGCAAATCCTTTCGTCACACAAATTAATACGCTAAATTTCTGCTTTTATAGAATTGATTGAGACGATTAAAATGAGTTTTCTCCCCAGAATTGCCAATTAACCACCAAGTATTCATTGTGGAGGGAAAATCCTTTTGAATGATAAGATAGAAAACATACCTGTATTCCTTATTTTCCCCCTTATTAATGAGTTAGAAGATATAGAAGCTTTATTTTTTAAAAAACACATAAAAGAATCATGAACATCATTTAAACTCTCATTACTAATTACTTTAATTGAATACAGTTGATATTTCCCCTTTAAACGAAATTATATAAGGGATTTCAAAGCATTATAAATAACACTGACAGAAGAATAACTAAAATTCTAAAGAAAAACAATTATTTCCAAGCATCTTCATAAGGTAAATTAGGTTTTGAATAGTTGCAAGAGATTTTGAATCATTTGTTGTGCTTGCTAAAAGCCAGTCGGACTGGTTTCATTGTGGTAGATATTATGTGTAGAATAAACCCAAATAACTAGAAAAATTCTACTATTATTTCTGAATTAGATGAAAAATTCTGGACACACCATCCAGCCAACTTACTAAATGTAAAAAAGGAGGTTTTATGTATGTGTGTATATGTATGTGTATATCAGAATGTCAATCAACTAGTACCTATCAAGTACCTATTATGTGCCAGGCACTATGCTTAGTGCTGGAGAATGTCTTGCCTTCTGTTTCACACACTAAGCAAGATTCTTTTACTGCAAAATTACTCCAGTAAAAAGTTTTGTTGGGAAAAAGGAAATGCCACTAGATTCTCTTTTGATCAAGGAACATTTCTCAGTATTACATCCTTCCATCTACCAAAAGAGGAAGCATCAGGTTTTGTTTTTTTTTCCTTAAAAGGTACCAACTAAAACTGAAATCCTGTGAAATCTTCTTATAAGTCCAATGAGGAACATAAAACTCCACTATGCATCTCATTGTGCTATAGAGGTAACCTTTAATTATCAAATGCTATACCAATGAAATAAATATTCTGGTAGATTCTACCACCTGGAAAGGCTTTGAGTTTGAGTCCAGTGGTACACTCCATATCTGTCATCTGAAGCAGTCTGGAGGGCTCACTGGCTGTAAATGTAGTCTACAAAATGATTTTATTTTAGCCACAACATATGAAACTGTTTACTAAAGTGTGGAGGGGATGCAATCTGCAACAGTGGAGGAAGGGAGTACACATACAGAAGAAATCATAGTGGATTTTGTTTTCTTTTGTTTTTACAATATTGAAGATAACACAAAACCTTTCTGACTACAGTTGGGTGAGACAAGAATTCAGAGACATGTTTCCTCTATTTCCTTTTTTTTTTTTAATTGTGGGAAGACAACATAGGTTTTCTACAATAGCCACACAATATGGAAATTGAATTCAAATATAAAAGGTTATCGTCCTAATCAGATAAAAGTCAACAAGTACTTATTATGTGCCAGGAATCGTGCTAAGAACTGGGGATACAAACACAAGCAAAAAGGATAGTTCCTTGCTTCAAAAAGTTTACATTCTAAAAGGTACATTTCTAAGGTACATTCTAAACTTATACAAAAAGAATTGAAAAGATCAAAGGGTGAGATACTCATGAGAAGGCATGGTGGTGATGTCTGGAGAATGAAGGATAGCTGGTTTAGGCCCTTTCTCAAAATAGAAGTTCCAAGAAAAATTTACTAGAGGGACAAGGGGATAAAAGGGATAGAAGGAGAAGGTAGCTGAAAAGTTAATCCAACATATATTTAAGGATATAGATGTGTGTAAATATACACATACCACAAGTATACAGATTACATATAGTATTCATTTACACAGATATTTATATATATATATATATATATATGTTTAGTACATAATCTAAAATCTAACAGAATATATATGCTTAAATATATATTAGATTAATTTTTTGTAAGCTACTATAATTCACATGCCTTCTCCTTCCATCCATTATCCTCTATGTACATATTTGTTATATATGATATATATCCTTAAATGTGTATTGCTATATATATATATAATGTGAGTATTTTGTTAGTTAACCGGTATTTATGTCATTGTTCCTGTCAATCCTGTGACTTAAATTTTTTTGGAGGGAAAAGGGGGAAACAATTTAGACTTACGATTTTATTGGTATCAGGAACTACTGGTAGGAAAACTTATTCCAATGATTGTATCAGCAGCTTGTTTTTAACTTATAGTTTTGATGAGTTGTCTGTAGCACTGAGAGATTAAATAATTTGCCCATAGTCATACCATACCATACCATAGTCAGAGGTGATATTTTAAATCAGATCTTCTTGATTATCCACTGTTCCATAAAGGCCCCTCTTTCCCTGGTAAAAGAGAAAAAGTACTATCATTGTAACCAAATGAATGAATGAAAAAAAGTATTTATTAAGCACTTACTATGGGCTTATTATTGAGAGCTGACACACATGGGAGAGGTATATTTAGATATAGGAAAGAAACCCACTAAATATCACACAAGTTAAAAGACAAAATATAATTAAAATTCTCTTATATCTCCTCTTCAATAACTAGGGTTCTCTTTCCCCAACCTAAAAAACTTTAGCACAGAACTTTGGATAGAGTAGGACACCTATAAATATTTAAATAAAATCACACCAAATCTCTATTCATTTTCAGATTTGAAAAAAAAAAGGATAGAAGTGCAGGTGACAATTATTTATTGCCTTGTATTTCTCAAAGACATTGTGTGGCCCATAATTTTTCTTTGGCATAATATGTATTTTCCTTTATCTGTTTCCTTCCCAGGGGTCAGATATATAACCAGCCACCTCCCCAAGCTGCTGCTCAGGATGAATCATATGAGTATCCTGCTGACTACAGACCCCAGATTAATCAGATTCCTTCCCCAGTTGCCATCCCAAGACCCTCCAGTACACCTGCCATCAGAGGGACTTTGAAAACAAGCAATTTGCCAGAAGAACTGCGTAAGTTGTGTGCATTTTATTTTCTCATCTTTGTTGTAAAATCTTGTTGGTCTGATCACTTTTGCAGCTTGATAATCCCAAGTTTAGGATATTTCACACAATCCCAGTAAAAGAAAGTGTTTTGCTTTAAAAATTACTGGGGATTTAGCAGGTGCATGTTGGGTAACCCTGTAAGGGTTATCAATCATGCTCAGGAAATGATTACTACTAGATTTTGTTTGTTTTTTGTTTTATACACATTTTCCCCTCCCTTTTCCTAAATGGTGTCCAAAGCTTCCTAGCTCCTTGACAAAAATGACCAGTTGTCTGCATGTTTGTGTGTGTGGGTGTGGGTGTGTGTAATTGGACAAGGACCTCAAATTTCACCATAAATTAGTAGCAACCATTAAAAAAAGTTTTTTTTCTGGAAGGATGAGACATCAGGTTTGGGAAAATGGGTTAACATCCTCTATAAGGCTTCACAATCAAACACTTTATTCAAAGAGACATTCAGCCCAGTGTCAGATGGTGATTCCTTTTCCACTTTATTTTTTTTTTTCTGGCCAGAACCAGAAATGTTGAAATATCACCAAAATGTTCTCATATTAAGGTCAGTCAGGACTGTGAGTTCCAGAAACCTTATAAAAACAAGCTCATGGGATTGTTGCATTATGTTGTGCTTACTGGAGAAACCCAGATGATTCCAATAAGCATTTTCCAAGTCTGGGTGCTTCTCAGAACCAGGCCTGAAATAAAAACCCTGTAGGGTTTGCTGATCACTAGGGAAATGGAAATGTGTGGTCCATGACTGTCTTATTTAGTCCTTTACTGCCTTGGAAGATTTCTTTGCCACAGATATATTTTCTTTTCCATTCAAAATGTGTTTTGGTTTTTGTTTTGCCTTTTTTCAAACTTAAAAAGGAGAGTAGTTTAGTTTCTAGGTTTGTAATTAGAGCATGCTAAAAGAACCCAAATGGGGTCATGAAAAGTCGGACACAACTGAAAAAACAACAGAATGAAAACAAGAGAATTAATTACTAACACTTTCCCATCTCCCTCTTCCTCCCAACCCCTAACATATGACATGGCCCTAAAAATTAGTATCCAGATTTTATGTAATAATCTTTCCAATGTATATCAATAAAGGTTCCAAAGCAATTTTCTCACAGCCACCCTGTGTTGTAAGTAATATAAATACTGTAATTATAATTTGATAGATGAGGATCCTGAGGTCTAGAATTTACCACAGCCATTTGGTGGTAGATTTGGAACTTGAGCCCAAGTCTCTTACTACCTAGTATTGTGTATTTTCCACTACATCATGATTCCCAATTGCTGAATTATTCCTCTCTACTCTTCCCCTCTCAGAAACCCTGCAAACATCATTTTAAAAGGTCAAAAAACACCCAAGAACAAGCTCCCATGAAGGTCAATCACCCCAACCCCTAATAGAACTTGGATCTAATTAATAATATGAGCTCAAGAGGGGTTAATTTCTAACCGACTTAACAATTATCTTCCCCAAGCCAATCCTCCTATTCTGTGATACCCTCCAATCTTTGTCATCAAGTTTTACAACATCAAGTGTGAATTATAAACCTATACTACCACTTACCCAAACTCTAATGCCTTATCAGGGATTAGCAATTTTACTCTTCCCCTGAACAACTCTTGCCCTCTGTCCCCTTCCACAATCTATTCTACTTCTGCTTTTTGGAACTGCTGCTCTAGGCTCAACAAACTTGTTCATAGGCTCAACATTTTCCCTGAATGTACAAGCAATCCCCTCACTTTAACAGAAAGCTGGCTTTTCTAGAGCACATGATGTTTCTCTAAATGTTCTCTAATGAAGTCTTCTTCTTTTCCTAATTCTGACTCTAGAGAAAATGTTGGCATTTTTTTTCTCGTTGCTTTTCTTCAATCCCACTTCCAGACCATTCATCTGACACCATATCTCAATACCCTTTCCTACTGTGAAGTCTGTGCAATCTGTTTATAATTTTTTTTTGTTACTGTTATTTAACAGATTACTCTCCTCGCTTTGTCAATGGCATCAGCATTTGGTTCCCTGCCTTTCTTTCCATATTATTCCCTCTCAGTATCATTTTTCGTAATGATGTCAGTATTTATTTTGATGTAGAAATACTGACTTTCTAAAATACTGACTTTCCATCATTCTTGTCCTTCTAATTTTCACACCTACCATCTGATTTCTTCAATGCTGTTCCTGTCATGATGAAAGTGGTCAAAGAAAGTCACAAAGTCATGGCAGTTTTGCCAGCTACATATTTATAGTGACCCTCTCTGCTACTCAACAATGCTTGTGTTCCACTCTCAATGATTCTCCAAATCATCATTTATAGCAACTATTTTATTAACTCTATGGCCCAATCTCCTACACTCACAGCATAAGACTCATATGTTTCTTATGAGAAGACATGTTATCCAGTGTGAACTCTTTCAATTACTCTCCATCATGCCTCAAAACTCAGCGGTATTTTTACCTAATCTCTACTTCTTCTCTCCTATCTTAAAGGACAATATGTTCTTGACTCTTTACCAGTTCCTCTACTTCTTGATGTTTTTTTTTTTCTGATACTCTCCAAGACATAACATCATCTGCTTTCTCCTATTCATCCTTAAGCTCCCTTCCCCACTAGTTTTTTGCTATATGTTCACAGAAATGTTCAGATTTCTCCAATCCTAAACAAGTCATTTATTAATCCTTTTGCTCCATCCAGCTACCAAACCATGTGTCTTGTTATGCTAAGTTTCTTGAAAAAAGTCATCAGTACCTAACTTCCTTCCACCCCTTTCCAACCCACCAATTTTTCAATCCCTTAATGCCCAGTTTCCACTGTTTTCCTAAAGGTTACTAATAGTTTATTTAATTTCCAGGTCCAATGGTCTATTCCTCAATTGGCCTTCCTAACTCTTGGCAGTATTTGACACTATTGATTACCCACACTTTTTAGATGTACTCTTTTGGTTTCTGAGACACCATATGCTTTCTTCTTCTGGCTTTCTTATTTACCTTCAGAACTCTTAGCTAGTAAACTCTTTTTGACCTCTTAAAATAATCGTTCACATATATATATATAAGTGATTCAAAACGATTTACACACATCTCATTTTATCCTCATCATAACTCTGTGAGATTGGTGTTATTATCACATCCATTTTATATAGGAGAAAACTGAGCCTCCCCAAGGTTAAACAATTCATTCAGGATCACGTAGCTAATAGGTTACTACTGAAGCAAGGGCAGAATTTGAATTAGGGTCTCTCTGATTCCAACTCTAGAAATCATTTCACCATTCCATCACATTGCTTCCTTAATATTCCTATTCCCCAAAGTTCTATCCTTAGGCTTTCTCCCTTCTCTGTATCATATTCCTTAGCAATCTCATGCCTATACCTTTAGCCACAATCTTTGAATAGATGGTTCTTAAATCTACACAGAAACACAAGTCATTTTCCTACCTGCATGATTTTGCTCATGCTGTTTCCTCTGCCTGAAATGTCCTTCCTTCCCAATCCTACCCATTTCTATGTCTTGAAATCCTGTCCATAAAGCCTAGTTATATTGCCATTCCTTCACAAATCCTTCATTCCTAATTCCCCCAGTCAAGGAAAATCCTTCCCTCCCCAACACACCTTGATATATCACTTAGTTTAGATTTCTCTTGTGCCCTTACCATATATCATTTTATTTATTCAGACTCTGAATGCCGGTCAAAACAGACTATTTTGACTTTATATATATTTTTGTGTTTTTTTTATTTTGGTCTGTTCCTTCTTTTACAATATGACCAATATGGAAATATGAGTGTACATATATAACTATATCAAATTGCTTACTGTTTTAGAGGAGATGAAGAATGAAAGGATAAAATTTGAAACTCAAAATTTTAAGTTGGATATTAAAATCTGTCTTTTCATGTAATTAAAAAAATAATTTTTCTTTTCAAAAAAGAAGTTTTTTTTTTCCCCTGGAACCACACTTAAATATGCCCTTTGCAAGTTCCCATTGCTCTTGGTTTTGCCCTATTAAGACCAAATAATACAAATCTAATCATTCTTTCAAATGACAGTCTTTCAAATATTTGAAGCCAAGTCCTCCCAGAATCTTCTCTTTTCCAAGCTAAGTATTTGCAGTTGGTTCAAATGATATTTACAAGATAAGGAACAGAGGCTTTGTCTTCCTTTGGTCAGCAAGTAATATCCCTATTAGTCATCTGTCTCTTGAATTCACTTTTTCCAAGTCCTCTTTTCCCCCATTTGCTTGAGTTAATGTGCACGAATAACCTCAACCGAGAATCCAGAAGATACTAGGACAATCCAGCTGCCCCAACTGGAGGGATATTTCTCTCAATGGCCTAGACAAGTTTCTATAGAAGAGCAATTGAAACTGTATAAAATGCAATCTTATTTCTTTGAATTGAGTATCTTGGCTAGTTTCTAATTTATGTGAAAAAAAAAATCTCTCTTAGGAAAAGTCTTCATAACCTACTCTGTGGACACAGCTGTGCAAGTCGTGAAATTTGTGAATTTTTTGTCAGCAAATGGATTTCAAACTGCCGTAAGTATTTTGTCCAAAGAGAAGATGGAACAAAGAGGGGGATAAGATAACGAATCAAAAAAGGGAAGAGATATAAATAAAGCAGCTAGCTATTGACATTTTAAACTATCTTATTTATGTTTCATCTGAACACAAATTTAATGATTGTGGATTTAGGTAAATTTGAAATTATTCAAGTTCTATCCCAGTGTTTCCTCTGTGCTTTTTTGAAATTATTTTAATACTGCTGAAAACATATATATGCCTTTTCTACAGCATAATAGGAACAGAAAACTTTTAGTGCATATTTTATCAAGGGGAAGCATGGTAGATTAAACAGAGAGCTCAACTTAGAATCATCAAGACCAGGGTTCAAAACCCACCTCTAACACTAGCTGTGTAACTCCCATGGGCCTAAAAAGGCTTCAGATGGAGAACGTCTGTAAAATATTCCATCAGTGCTCCAGTCATCAGCTACTGTTCTCTATTTACTAATTCTGGCAGCTGTGGTTCTGCTCCTTATGATATGGGATACCATGAATTTCCCCTTTCATTTCATAAGCCATTCTTGCCACTGAGAAATAAAGTGACACAATAGATAAAGCCAATCTCAAACTCAGGAGAACCTGGGTTCAAGTCTTACCTTTGCATATACAGGCTCTTGTGACCCTCAATAAATCATTGAACCTCTCAATGTCCCCAGACAATTATCTAAGACTGCAAATTTCATAAAAGAGACCATTTGGTAGAAGGACTTCCTCTCTGAGAGCTCTCTGCACCAATGAATTCTCAAGTTCAGTTCCATTCCTACCACTATTAGTATTTGGTACATATATACTATGTACTTTAGTATATGTACTTTAATGCCTTTAGACTACTCCCTTCCAGTTAGAAGTGATGTTATATTAAAAAACAATTGCCTAAAAGGGAAAATTACTTTAAAACTAAACCTTGCAGATTTATTTACTTATTCATTGGTCCTAGATGACCAAGCCTTAGGTGAAAATGAGGAGATTTGGTCAGAGGTAATGAGAGAAGAAGAAAGGAAGGGTATCTTTACTCCATTTAATTCTAGGCCACATTAAATAACACCACCATAGTCCAGGCTCATCTCTACACATACAGTGTCTCTCTTCTCTTTCCTCACCCCCTATTCTCTATCTGGATAGGGAATAATCGGCCAGTTCTATCCAGTGCTCTAATTCTTTCTTCACTAGACCAAGCAATCTGGAAACAAAGATTTTAACCCTAGTCCTGCAGCTAACATTATGTGACCTTGTGCCAGTTCAATGAGATCGGAAAATTCTGACCCTTCTTGCCCCACCACAGTTCCTTGATTCAATGAAGCTTAAGGTAAGGCTAAAACAGTGACTCTGGAGAAATGAAATCATACCACAAAGAGCTATTGTGAGACACTGCAGATTTTTATAAGAAAAGAAGCCTCTCTTTTCCTTCATATGAAGTCCTCTGTGTACTTAGTGGGAATGCAATAAATATTAATTGCTGATGATTACATTCTGCAAGATGGTGCAAAATTGAAGGAATGCATAAAAAATAGGCAGTTTGTACAATGAAGAGAAAGGGCAAAGAGGGGATGCTTGTCACTTAAATTTTCTTTTCCAAAATTACTTAGCATCACTTAACAGAGGTGTCTATTTAAATTCATCATTTTCTTCTAATAAAATCTGACTGGTCTTAGAATCTCTCAAAGTTTTTTAAAAAATGCATTAGTGCACATATTGAAATAAAATCACAATGCCTTTGTGACTAACTAGCCTGTAACTCTTTTGTTGAAATTTTAAAAAGAAAGAAAGAAAAAATCTTGGTCTAGTATGCACTGAAGTCAAATTCCAGAGCCCCAAGCAAAAAGGTTCAAAAGGCAGTGTCCAACTCCCACCACTCCCTAACTCTTGGTTAACTGCAAAATAAACAGATCACCACTGGAGCAGACCTGAGTCCCTTTGTAGTCTCCTTGCCAATCTGAGACTGCCTGGGCTATTTATGCCTATAGTGGCCTTCCACTGTGAAGTCCTTAGCCCTGGTTTACAGACTGAGTCCAAATACTTAGGTCAGTAGTGGTCCCAATGTAGTCTAACAAAGATGGAATGCTCAGGCCCTAAGAGGTTGCTGACTGTGTCTCCCTGAATTATTACCACTGGGTCATGTACATTTGGGATTAGTCACATTGCTCAGAGAACTTCAGAAGGTTATCATTGACAGAGATCTTCAGAAAGTTATCCTTTGCCCAGCTCACATGAAAGCCATAGCTCATCCCCATAATAACTCACACCTCAGTAGTATGCTAAGATTGACAAAGAGTTTCCCTCACAGCAATTCTATTGAAGGTAGCAACTATAGGAATTATTGCCACCGACGTACAGATGAGTAACTGAGGCTCAGAAAGTGAATTGTCCTACCACAATTAATAAGTTGTTAGAAGGGTAATTCAAACCCAGGTATTTCATTACTCCAAGTCCAGCATTCTTTACCACATATTCTTCCCCCAAGACATATGATAACTTTGCTATTTGGGGATTGAGCTATTTGCTCAATCAATCAGCATTTATTGAGTGCCCACTATATATCTAGCAAAGCATTATGAGGCAGATGACTGTGAAACACAATAGCTTTCTTGAGGATCTTACAGTCTAATTTGCAGAGTAAAACATGCTCACACAAAACAATAAATTAAAAAGAGCCCAAACTGCATGACAAAACTAATAAGACGAATAAGACAAAACATACAGGAAGTTGCCTAATTATCAGGGAAGATAATGATTTTAAAAAGAAATTAAGAGGTAAAAGAATTCAATAAGGACTACAATCATCTGCAAAAAAAAAAATTCACAGAGAAAGCAGGATGTGATCTGGTTCTTTTTTTATTTTTTATTTTTTTACATTTTTTTAAATAACTTTTTATTGACAGAGCCCATGCCTGGGTAGGTTTTTTTTTTTACATTATCCCTTGCACTCACTTCTGTTCTGACTTCTCCCTTCCCTCCCTTTACCCCCTCCCCCAGATGCCAAGCAGTCCTATACAAGTTAAATATGTCACAGTGTATCCTAGATACAATATAAGTGTGCAGAACCGAACAGTTCTCTTGTTGCACAGGAAGAATTGGATTCAGAAGGTAAAAATAACCCGTGAAGAAAAACAAAAATGCAATCAGTTTACATTCATTTCCCAGTGTTCTTTCTTTGGGTGTAGTTGCTTCTGTCCATCATTGAGCAATTGAAACTGAGTTAGATCTTCTCTTTGTCAAAGAAATCCACTTCCATCAGCATACATCCTCCTACAGTATCGTTGTTGAGGTATATAATGATCTCCTGGTTCTGCTCATTTCACTTACTATGTGATCTGGTTCTTGAAAAGAACCAGAGAAGATCTTTGTCAGGGAACAGAGCAGATAGTGAATGTCAGATGGGACAGTAATCCATGGGATGAGCCTGACTTGAGTGCATGTTGGGGAAGCAATAGGAAACAAAATTAAATGGTTAGAGTGGGATCAGATGATGAAGAGACTTGAAAGTCAGGTGGAAGATTTTAATGATTTGACTAGATCCAGTGGTAACAAAAAGCCATCATAGGATCTTGATAAAGGCTATGTTTTAGAGATATTAACTTGGCATCTCTACGTAGTGTGGTTTAGAAAGCATATTCACAAAGAAAGAGATTTCAGAGTCTCACTTGGGTAGCCAGTCCCAGTATGTAATCACCCTAGGTCAACCATTTCCCCTATATTACCATACTGCCAAGTGAGGATGTTCCACATAGTCCTCTGTGGAATGAGAGGATGATATGCACCTTCTAAATAATAACCCCTAAACTGGAAGCCATCAGAGCCATTAAACTGCACAAACCCCACTCTCAGGCTAAATAATCCCAACTCTTCACTTTTCATAACAAAGATTATTTTCATTCCAGGACTCATATTAATTACTATTCCTTGGGCTTCCTCCTAGTTTAATTTTAACATTTCATTTCTTTTTAAAAATTGGGTTAGAAAAAGTCTGAAAGCCCATAGAATTCAATGCCCTCATTTTACATATGAGGAAACTGAGATTCAGGAAAATGAAAGATGAAACAGATAGTAAGTGACAAAGGTAGGATTTGAACCATATCTTCTGACTCTATATCCAAGGCTCTTTCCATTGTGCCAATTTTTAAACACCACCTACCCCCTACCTCCACCCCCAACTTCATGAGCAAAGTACTATGTTTTTCCATAATCCTTTTTGAATTTGGACATGATAGTTAATTAGCCTTCTGATCAATTAGAATATAGAATTATTACTCCTGGATCTGCCATTTTTACATTCCTCAGATCATGGTTTTTTTTTAATTTATCTGTATTTTATTTTATTTATTCACCCATCAAGCTTTTGGTTAACTATGACTTTCAGCTTTTAAAAAATACATATGGTAACTGGGGATGTCTTTAGTGTGTTAAGAGCCATTATAATTGTATAAACAGAGGTTAACAACTAAGTTAATAATAAATATTAAATATTCAAACTCTGAACAATATTTAAATATGAAATACTTAAGGAAATTTTCAGTTAAACATGGGTTTTCCCTTTAACCACACCATCCACCCAAAAATAATTAGTAATTACTTGGGGATTTTTTAAGTCTCTTACTATGTATATCTTTTCACACCCTGAATCTGATGTCATCTTCATTATCATTCTCTCCCCTAAATCCTCTTCTTACAGATAGACATATTTGAGGATAGAATCCGAGGCATTGACATCATCAAATGGATGGAGCGCTACCTTCGTGATGTAAGCAAAAATCAAGACTACAAGGTCCATTCATTCTTTCCTGGGATAGATGCATTCATTTACTCATTTTATGAAGACTTTTATTAACTACCTAGTAGATGCCCAGGCACTGTGCTAGGTGCTGAGGAAATAAAGCTGAAAACAACATAGTCTCTGCCCTCAAGAAACTTATACTGGGGGGTGGAGGGAGGTGGGGAATAAGACATGTACACAGCTAAATGTATATAAAGTATATATGAAGTAAATACAAAGTAATAGGGGGGCATGCTAACTACTAAATAAATTCCAATGGCTCCCTATCATTTCCAAAATAAAATGTAAAATCTTCCTTTTGGCTTTAAAAATCCTTCATAATCTGGCTCTTTCTACTTTTCCTTCTTATACTCTATTCCCCTCCATGTATCTATCACATATACTGACCCTGTTACTGTTTTTCACAAACTATGATGCTCTATCTGCTGACTGTGACTTTTAGCAGGAGGTCTTTCCCTGTTCCCCTAAGGTTCGTCATTCTGAGATTTCTTTCTAATTATATTCCTCTTTATTAAAATGTAAATTTCTTGAGGAAGGGATCATAATTTTGGTTTTCCCGGTATCCGAAGCACAGTGGCTAGCACTGAGTAGGTGCTTAATAAATGCTTGCTGATGGATAACCAGGAGGATTAAGAAGAGTCTCATATAGGAGGTGCTGCTTGAGCTAAGCTTTAAAAGAAGCTCAGAATTCTAAGAGATAAACAATCTCAATTGTTCGGTTCAGACATTCTGTCTGTTGCCTGTGTTAAAAACTAGACAGACACTAAAAAACCTACACTTCTTGTAAACATGCAGGCTTGGCAAGGTCAGAGGTAGGAGGATGAGAAGGTAAGTGACATCCTGGGGAGGGAGGAAAGACCGGCAAATTGGAAATAATGAAGAGAGCAGGCACACATAATTGATAAATATCAGGGGAAACTTTTTTTTTAAACAATAGATAAAAATGGGAATCCAGTATAACGGGAGGTCAGCATTTTCCTATCCTTCCTTCTCTTCCCTCCCCCCTTCCCCAGTCCTTCAGCATTCTGTTTAGTCTTGGGGCTTTCCTGAACAGGCTCTCTTACTGGGTACTCTGTCATCTCTGAAGTCCCTTAAATCATCCACAGCAGTTCTCTGCTCACTGAGCTGTGATTTGTTTTCCCTGGGGCTGGCCGGCCAGGCTCTGTGTGGAGGACATTCTGCAGTTTAACAGGAAAGAAATTGATGGTTGCGGCTGCATCCTGGTTGGTGCTGACCAGTGTTGCAGCTGCAATCTGGTTGGTGCTGACCTAACCTTTCTGCAGGGGCCTGGAACCTCCCTATAATGCAGACCTTTTGTCTGAAGTGTGGAGGGGTTTGCTTTGTGTAGGAGAACCCCTTTCTTCAGACTCTAAGGCTGCATATAAATGGAAAGGCAGCCATTAGCTGCAGAGTTGCAATTCACCATTGATTCAAAGCCTTTCTGCATGGATACTGAATCCTGCCGAATGCTTTTCTCTTACATAATAGAATCTTTCCTGAGATGGTTATTAAAGATAACTATAGAAAATGGCGGGCAATAAATGTCTATTTGGAGACTGCCTTCTCCAGCTATTTGCATCACGTATTTGACTGAAGAGGGGAGTGGGGAAAAGAAGTGGATAGATAGAATAGGGATTATGATGTATTTTACTTTCCCGAGTGAATGAAACTTGTCCTCCTTCTTCAGCACATCAGAGAATACTTAAGATCCTGGCTGGCTGGTTTCCAGCCTGCTTTTACCAAACAGACTGCACTTTACACGTCCATAAAAGTGCTTCTTTCTCTCATTAACAGAAGACAGTGATGATAATCATTGCAATCAGCCCCAAATACAAACAGGATGTGGAAGGAGCAGAGTCCCAGCTGGACGAAGATGAGCACGGCTTACATACCAAGTACATCCACAGGATGGTAAGTCCCCGGCAGACAAGGTTGCTGAGAGAAGCTGCAATAGTTCACCTTCCCAGAGACATGAGCGCACTCTCTAACAAATTACATCTCCTTCCCTGGGGGTTCAGCTTTGTGTTTGCCTGGAAGCTTGTAGGAGGGAGTATGTTGTAGGAAGGCATCCTTGGGTAGAGGAAAGGAAGGGGATCTGCCCTTGGAGTCCTGGAGCTCACATCCCCACCTTGACCACTCCCTGACTCCATGACCCTCGTGAGGCAAGTCACTTCCTCATTCTATGACTGTTTCCCCAGCCCTGTAAAACGAGGGACTTTAGAATAGGTGATCTCTAAAATCCCTTCTAGCTCCATGATGCCATGAACAAAATATAGTATAAAGAGTTCTTGCAATCAAGAGACCCGAGTTCAAGTTTTGAGTTGTGTGATCTAAGTGCCTTTTATCTCTTAACCTCAGCTCCCCCATCTGTACCGTGAGGACAATAATATTTATACATCACACGATTGTTGATTTGTTTGTTTTGTTTTTGAAGAAAGTGCTACAGAATGTGAGTTATAATGTTATTAGTTTAGATTTGCTTCTCCTGCCCCCTCTAATGACAAGTGCAGAAGGCTCTGACTTCATACCTGGCCTGCAGAGAATACTCAGACTAGGACTGATTGAAGAAACTTAGGAGAAAGCAGGTTTTGGCACAGCTTAAAACTAACAATCAGAGCTGTCTACCAGTGCAACAGATTTGTTCTAGTAAGTAATGATTTCACTGATCCTGAAGAGATTCAAAAAGAGACTGAACGCTCATCCCCGGGGATGTGGTAGGGGGGTGGTTGGACTGGCTCCTGGCTTCCCACCCACCTGCCTGAGAGCTGCACCAGCGCTTCACTAGTGGGTGAGCTCTGCAACAGACAAGCAATTACGGAGTGATGAGTGCTTCAGATTTATGAAAGGGGTGAAGAAGCCAGAATTTTTACTATCAAAGCCTTTACTATTTAAAACGGACTCTTTCCTTTCTTCCGTCTCTCCTGCTCCGCTCAACTGCTTCCTTTTTCTCCCCATCTCTCTCATTACTGAGCAGCTGCCAAGGTGGTGCGGGGGTGGGGAATGAATCCTAGTATATTTGCGTTAGGCAACACTACATTGGATCACTTCTGAAGTTCTTCAAATTCTGAGTTTAATGAGTGCTGGGCTGAGCTGTATCAGGTAACATCTGTCACCAATCCAGTGTTCCATTACTCAAGGGTCGCCCTATTCACCAAGAACAGGGCAAAGAATCTGAAATGAGCACTGAAGCACATCTGGGATCTCTGTCTAAGATACGGCAAGGGGACAAGGGCAGGATTCAGAACTAGAAGGCCAGGCAAGATTAAGATCAGGAACACAATTCAGGAAGGCACAGAGAAGCAAGACTAAAACTGAGTGCACTAAATAAATGCAAGCTTTGAGGCAGGTCTGGCATTTAACTCACTAAATCATCACTGACTCAGCCTCTTTCTTAAAAGACAGCTTATCAATTGTCAGGGCTCAGATTTATAGATTTTATAGTTGGAAGGGTTATTGGAGACTTGCCCTCTTTGAGCCTCAGTTTCCTCATGTATAAAATGAAAGATGATCTCTAATCACCAGGTGATTTCTAATTCAAATTTCTAATGAAATAATGTAGTCCAATTCCATCATCTTACATATAAGGGAATTGAAATCCAGAGAAGGTTAAATGAACTTGCCCATCTTCATATAACTTGTGCTGAAGTTTGAACCTTCTGACTCCAGGTCCAGTTCTTTCCACTATACATAGGGGGAAACTCTAGATGAAAGGCAGGGATGAGTTATTCCAGGGTTTATATCTGGTCTTGAAAGCAGGAGGCAGAATCAAGGAACAAAATTAGATGAGGTGAGAGAACTTAAAATAAGACATTGCCTCTGATTTCAAGACCATAGTGGTTTTCATGTTGGAGCCCCAAACTAGTGCCAATTCATGCAGTAAACTGAGGTTTTTTATACTCCTTGGCCATTTGTTGACAGAATTAAACTTCAGTGGACCAAAAACATACTCCCAGGGCCTCAAATATACCCTCTCCATCTCCAAGCACTTCAATCCGGCTTTTTTGGCCACAATTAATAGTATGGTAGAAAGTGTACCTATGTGAATTTGGGTAAATCCCTTAATCTGTCTGAGCCTCAGTTTTCTCACTCATAAAATGAAGGGTCTACACAAAAGATCTCCTAAGGTCCTTTTATAGCTCTAAAAATATCATCCTTTCATAGTATGGCTCCAAGTCCAACATTCTTTCTTATATATTCTGATAATGATCCTTGAAAATTAAGTTTGTATATCATTTATAGGTTTCTGACTTTTGCATGGAGTAGTTACATAAAAATGATATTTGTAAAAGAAAAAAAATTTTCTAGGGGGGAGGAGGAAGAAATAGTTTGGTTGCTATTATTGTTGTTCAGTTGTTTTCAGTCCAATTCCTCATGACTCCATTGGAGTTTTCTTTTTTTTTTTTTCCTTTTTTTTTAAATAATTATAACTTTTTATTAACAGAACCCATGTCAGGATAAATTTTTACAACATTATCCCTTGCACTCACTTCTGTTCCGATTTTTCCCCTCCCTCCCTCCTTCTACCCCCTCCCCCAGATGGCAAGCAGTCCTATACATGTTAAATATGTCACAGTATATCCTAGATACAATATATGTGTGCAGAACCGAACAGTTCTCTTGTTGCACAGGGAGAATTGGATTCAGAAGGTAAAAAATAACCCAGGAAGAAAAAAAAACAAACATGCAAACAGTTTACATTCATTTCCCAGTGTTCTTTCTTTGGGTGTAGCTGCTTCTGTCCATCATTGATCAACTGAAAGTGAGTTAGATCTTCTCTTTGTCAAAGAAATCCACTTCCATCAGAATACATCCTCATACAGTATCCATTGGGGTTTTCTTGGCAAAGATACCGGAGTGGTTCACCATTTCCTTCTCCAGCTTCATTTTACAGATGAGGAAATTGAGGCAAACAAGATTAAGTGAATTTCCCCGACTCACACAGCTAGTAAATGTCTAAATCTGAATTTGAACACAGGTCTTCCTGTCCCTAAGCCCTGTGATCTAACCACTGTGTAACCTAGCTATCCTGAAAAATAATCTGGACTTGTGCTTTTATTGCTGTGAGGTATTCCTAATGAGGAAACTCCCTCCACTGATGCATATTGGCAACATGTCTGTACTTTGTAGTCCTAAGAGATTTGCCTGTTACCAGGAGGTTAAAGGATGAGCCCAGGGTCTTACAGCTGTTATATTTGTCAAAGACAGAACTTGAACCCAGGGCTTCTGACTCCAGGTCCAGGGCTTTTTCCACTATATACTTTTTGGAAACTCAGTTCTTATATAATTTGGAAACATTTTTAGGGCATCTTATAATTTTTTTACAAAAAGGAAAATGGTTATGAAAAACATTTATGCAGTTTGAAAATTATGTTTTTAAAAAACGAACTGATGTTTCACTGTACTGCTTAGCATGGCATCACGCTGAGGAAAAAAAGTTAAAATTATTAGCTCTTGGTGTTCCAATAAGCAAATTAGAATCATAACACTGCCTGTGCCTGTGTGTGCAGGTAGCATTAATTAACCTCTCAAACTAATTCCTGCAATTAAAGCCACAAATCTATTTGGTTCCAGATGCAGATTGAGTTCATAAAACAAGGAAGCATGAACTTTCGGTTCATCCCAGTGCTCTTCCCCAACGCTAAAAAGGTAAAAACCAAAAAATTTATAATTAATACAATTTACGTCATTGGTTTCTATCATATGGGAACTGAAGTGGAAAGACCTGCCAACTTTTTATCAGTGCTTACAGAAAGTGAGGTTAGCCAAAAGATCAAGAGGTTTGGCCACTCCATTCATTGGTTGGGTTTTAGGGCTTTATCTGGCAGGACCACCCCTGCCTTAATTACCCTCCCACAACCTCTTCCACATTGTGAAGTGGCTTGTGTTTTAACCAATGAGAGTAAATAGGGAAGCATGTATTTTATCTGGTACTTCTTATCTTTACACATAAAAGGCCAACTATTTGGATGTGCCTGTTTTTGTGGGCTGTTCAACAGATGTGTTTTGTTACATTTCAGCTAAAAGCCCATCTAAGTATAACACTCATTAGCTGGAAGGATAAGTGAATTCCACTGAGGTCTCTTCTTAAATTGAGTTCTGCCACAGTTCATGTGAGGACTTTTTGCTGTAAGACATACATTAGCTCAGGATGGAGGTATGCATGAACTAGGGGAGGGTGAATTTGTTAAGAAGTTATCATGTGCCAAACCCTAAAGATATTTAAGACAAAAATGAAAATAGTCTCTCTTCTCAAGGGGCTTATATTCTACTGTGGAGGGAGAAAGACAAAATATATGCAGATAAGTAAATTAAATATATATTCGGAGTAATATGGAGAGGGGGAAGCACTAATAGCCTCTTGGAGGGGATGGCACTTGAACTGGGTTTTGAAGGAAACCAAGGATTACAAGATGCAGGCAGGTGAGAAGAAGGCAATTCCAGATCTGGGGGACAGGGTATACAAAGGCAGGAAGGCAGGAAGTAATATATTGTGATTGGGAAATAGCAAGTATAAGGTGTTTGTTCTGTCTTCTATGGATGGAACACAGTGTGTGAGGAAAAGTAATGTGAAATCAGTCTAGCAAAATAGGTTAGAGACAGACTGTGAAAGTTTTTAAATGCCAAACAGGAATTTGTGTTTTATCCAAGAGCAATAGGAACCACTGAAGTTTCTTGAGTAGGGAAATGACAAGACCTATGCTTTAGAAATATCACTATGTGTAAAAATTGAATGTTGAAAACTATCTTTACATGTAATTGGAAAAATAAAATACTATTTACAAAAAGTAAATTTGTACTCTGGCAATAGATGCCTTCTGACCCTCCCATGTAACTAACATTGGAAAGGGCCAGGGTCCAGCTCAGAACAGAAGAAATCTGGAAGATCTTTCCATATGATGACAGCATTGGCCATTTTGATCTGCTTTAGGGTAGATACCCATGACTATAGAATGGACTTATTCAGAAGACAGGAATGTCTTTTTTGTTGTTATTCAGCTATTTTTCAGTTATGTCTACTTCTTTGTGATCCCATTTGGGGTTTTCTTGGCAAAGATACTAGACTGATTTGTCATTTCCTTCTCCAGCTCTTTTTATAGATGAGGAACTGAAGTAAATAGAAGTAAATGACTTGCTCATGGTCACACAGCTAGAAAGTGTCTGAGCTAACACTATTCACTGTGCCACCTCGCTGCCCATATCCTTCCTAGAAGCATGCTCCAATGGCATCTTCCATTGTAGTGTTTTCAACTGAGTGGAATTTAGCAGGAGATGAGTTTGTTCCAGAATCCATATAACCTAGAGCCCCAGAGGCAGTCTAATCCCCAAAAGGTCTATTCAGACCCAGACCTAAGTCAATCATGAACTCGGTCTCAGGGAAGGATTAGCTTTAGATTCATGTTCACGTATACAAGAATTAGGGACAGCATTCCTAACCTGGACTTAACCAAGCTATAGAGTCATCCTTAATGGATTGTAAATCTGTGAGACAGGAAAGTATTGTTGTATGTGTTTGTTTGGGTTTATAAAAAGTAGGTATGAGAAAAGTCAGGGTAAAGTAAGTAGGAAGGGGGCATCTGGCAGTTACTAGTAATGGACAAAAAGTAGGGGAAATTAACAATTTTGCATTGGTAAAATCACTGAGTGGGTGAAATGAAGGAAGAAAAACCCCAGTACTAAACAAGACATCTGTGTGCCTTTTGCTCAGGCCTTCCCGGATGCCTGTAACACTTCTTCAGTTCTTCCACCTTTAGGTGGAAGCCCTAGCTTCTTCAAGACTTTGCCCAGGTACTATGTCTTACAAGAGAATTTTCCTTTTTAACATCATTTGTCTTGAGATTACATTGTATTTTACTGCTTTATGTATATTTATGCTCACAGTAGAATATAAACTCATTGAAGGCAGGTACTGTTTCATTTTGATCTCTGTATTCAATATGTTTATGCCTAATATGTTTAACTGAACCAAACTAAAAATGAAATGAGAGTAAAAAACAGGATCCACAGGACTTAGATACTCAGATGTGTAATCAAAATAATGATAATGGGAAGGCACTGAAGTATGTCAGAATTTTGAGGTGCTTTGTTTACCATGGGTGGAATTAAGCACATCGTGGGTTAAACTACCAACATTTTGAGGTAAGGGTTTAGTTAATTTACTATAAGGTGGTGTCATCTTCCAGACAGTCCCATGACAAGGACCCCAAGAACCACATTAGAATAAGGATAGGGAGAAAAATCGGCCTGCATTGAGTGTATACTTTTTGCTAGGTCAGGAACAATTAGCATCTAGGTCTCTGGGGGGGCTCTATTTATTATGTCTATCCAGTTCTGTGACCATAATGCACAACAGGAACTGTGAGAGTGAAAGGATAATAAGTCAGGGAAAGCAAACAGTCCCAGCAAAGTTTCCTTCCCCCTCTCCTGTCTGACCATGGGGAAAACTGGCACAATCTCTTTCATGTAAAGGTGATGAAAAGTACATTACAACTAAAGGAAGGTTGCTTCTTTCCTGAAGAAATATTCCCAGCACATGTGGTTTTCATGACTTAGATATGATGCTTGCCTACAGAGCTGCATGGGTAAGCTCTCCCACTCCTCCCACCACTTTTAGAAAAGGAAACAAAACCGCCACCAAGTTTGGTGGAAGAACAAGCCTGAACAAGCTCTGAGACTGGAGGGCAATGATCCCAGAAAGTCAGCATGAGAGAATGTGGTGGTGGGGTGTCCAGGATTTTTCTGACAACCTGAGCCTGTGCCATCTAACCTCCCCTCTCCTTCTTACAGGAGCATGTGCCCACATGGCTGCAGAACACTCACATTTACAGCTGGCCCCGGAATAAGAAGAATATTCTACTTCGGCTACTGAGAGAGGAGGAGTACGTCCCTCCTCCAAGAGGTCCTCTGCCCACACTACAAGTGGTGCCCCTTTGAAGCTGCCCAAGAATATGGGGCAAAAGATCCTGCTGCCTTCATTTAAACTGAATGCCACGGCACCCCTGGCCCTGGGACCTGAGTGGTGGAAGCAAGCTCACGCTGATAGCTGTTTCCCACTTGTTCCCTGGGCACGGCAATGAGTAATTTCTCTTGAGCACTTGTCCCCACTCAGTATCCAAATGGCCTCTGTCACTAATGCTGAAGCAGAAGCAACGTGTATCTCCCTGGGTTCTTCAACCTACTGCCAGATGGGATATAAAGATTTTTTTCCCCTCTTAAAATCACCTAGGGCATTTCCCTTAGCACCTTCACAAATAGATACTGTAAATGATATTGCAATAACTGTAGACTTTGACAGACACTCCTTATTTGCTTAAGAACTTTTTCCTGTTTAGCCAGATGTATTTTTATTATCCTTAAAACAAAAGAATTTCATGTACAACACAATAAAATGTTTACTTTTGTAAGGCTGGGGCTCATATATCTCTAGGGAAACATGGAAGAGGGCACCTATTCAATGGTGAGCCAAAGAGATGTCTCCTGGAAGCAAACACAAAATAAGACATAATATCAGATACAATAGATCAGACTCTCCTGAATGATAGGATCACAGTAAACTAGACAGACATTCTTCTAACATCCTCACTGGCACACTCTAGCAGTTCAGATTTTAACAATCCCATATGGTCCTCAGCACGGTCATGATTTGTATGGAATTTCTCTATATCTAGAGTCTATATTTAGAGTTTGTGTGGGTAAAAGTAAGCAGTTAGGTGGTATAGTAGATAGAGCACTGATCTTGGAATTAGAAAGACTCATCTTTGTGAGTTCAAATCTTGCCTCAGACTCTAGCTTTGTGGGCAAGTTACTTAACCCTGTTTGCCTCAGTTTACTCATCTGTAAAAGAAGCTTGGAAAAAGTAAGATAAGCCATCCCAGTACTTTTGTCAAAAACAAAAAAAATCCATATGGGATCATGAAGAATCAAACCAACTGCAACAACTGCACCACAGCAAAATGTGCAGTAATGTGTAAATACATTGGTATATGAATGGTTTGCAGCATACCTTACCCAATACAACTAAAAACTTTCTATTTTTCTCTTATCTAGTGGGCTCCTTGAGGCAGAAACGACATAGAGTATAACCTGGAGTATATTGGGCTGGCACCAAGTTTTGGTTAAATTGTCAGTGTAAGCATTTATACCTCAGAAATCAGTAAACTATTTACAGGTGTTCAGTTGATTGTTTTGTTTATTTTCTAGACTTAAGAAAGTATTGGAGTAAAATGTGATGCATGTTAAATTTAAGTGTGTCCTGCGTACATTTTTTTTTTCTTTCCAAAGAGCAGGCTGTAAAATAGTTACCAGCGCGCGCGCGCACACACACACACACACACACACGTGTGTGCACCCCACAGCACCTCGAATATAGCCTTCCATATGGAAAGAGAATAAAACATTAGATATAGAAGGGTTCTTCTAAAAAAGTGATAGTTCTGCATCCCCTATTCAGGTTAGATGGAACAATGAAAACAGATAGGGAGAGAAGACAAATTTGTTCAATTCTAATTTATTCCTTTTTTTTTTTTTTTTTTTGGCTAAGGGGAATTATTTTTTCATTTCAAACAATAGCACACAAAAGGTTAATGGGAATTTGAAAGTAAGGTAAGTAAAGAGTTTGGGCAGCTAGGTAATGCAATGAATAGCTTGCTGTGCCTAGAGTCAAGATGACTCTTCTTCCTGAGTTCAATTCTAGTCTCAGACACTTTACAAGCTGTGTGATGCTGAACAAGTCACTTAAGCCTGTTTGCCTCAATTTTCTCATCTGTAAAATGAGAAGAAAATGGCAAATCACTCCATTATCTTTGCCAAGAAAACTTAAATGGTTCTGAGTGAAACATGAACAAGTAGGGAGTTGATAAGAGAGATGCCCTTGATTAACTCTAGTCAATCAGCCCAGATGAAAACCATCCCAATATACTGAAAGAACTGGCACTTATGATTTCCAGGACACAGTTAGTGATTTGTAGACAGATTGGGAAGAACTAGAGACTGCCGTTTTGATTGGTGATGAAGAAGTGAAGTTGGTGAGAGACAAGGGCTGAGCTAGGTTTCAAGTGACCATGGCTGGAAATTTAATAGGGATAAATGTAAAGAATACTTAGGTTTCAAAAATCAGCTTCACAAGTCCAAGATCAAAAAGACATGTCCAGAAAAAAAATCAGAAAGTTTAGTGACTAAGTGAAAAGATATTGGGCGCTGAAATCAAAGGACTTGGATTTAGATCCTAGCCCTACTACTTATAACCTTAGGCAATCAATCACTAAACTTGTATTAAGTAACTATTAAATGGCAGGCACTTGGGGAAGTGAAGAACAAGGCAAAATAAAAATATAAGGAATGAAGTAATCCCCTCTCTCAAGAAACTTATAAGAACTTATAATTACAAAAATATCCATAAAGA
This sequence comes from Sarcophilus harrisii, assembly GCF_902635505.1. Lineage (NCBI taxonomy): Eukaryota > Metazoa > Chordata > Mammalia > Dasyuromorphia > Dasyuridae > Sarcophilus > Sarcophilus harrisii. The sequence goes on from NC_045429.1 coordinate 189,842,346, forward strand.
ATAAATACAAAGTGGTTAAATGTAGGTAATTTGGGAAAAATGGTAGTGTCAGGTAGAAGAATTAGAAAAGACTGCAATGTGAAAAGTAATGTTTGAGCACTGTCTTGAAGGAAGAAAGCCATTCTATGAAGCAGAGATGAGGTTCACGATGAGGGAAAAAAGAGTTTCATTTTCCTATGTCCTAGTCAGATTGCATCAGATACTATGTTCAGTTTTAGGAAGGACGCCAATAAACTAGAGAAGGACAGACAGAATAATCTTGAGTTCATGACATGAGGATCCCTTTAAGCAAGGAGGAACAGGGTATGTGTGAAACAAGCAGGGGATGGGAATGGTGAGACATAATAGATGTTCTGTAGTTGGAGTTTGCTTCATTTTCCTTATCTGTTAAATGAGCTGGAGAAGGAAATGACAAACCACTCTAGTATCTTGGCCAAGAAAATCTTAAAAGCGGGTCAAGAAGAATCAATCATGACTGAAACAACTGAACAACAGCAGCAACATGTGGCACATGTAGAAAAGGGGAAATCTCTTGGGCTTGATCCCAGAGGGCAGAACTTGAAACAATGGGCAGAAATTGCAAACAAAAATTGAGACTTTATTTAAGAAATAATTTCCTAACAATTGGAACTATCCAAAAGTAGAAGGTATTATCTTGGGAGAAAGCTGCTACCCTCTCACTGAATGTTTAAGCAAAAGCGAGATGACTATTTGTGAAGTCATGCTGAAGTAGGTTACTAAAGTCTCTTACAATTCATGCACTCATTCATTCATTCTATGAGCATTTCATAACTATCTGCTCTATCCCGGGCACTATAGTAGATCTTGGGATGAAAAGAAAAAGTGAAATAGTAGCTGGTATTCTATTTATTGAACAAAAGAGGCAAGGTGTTGGTTGAGCTAGGTGCTATGTGGAGGTATGACTCATATTCACTTAACCAGGTCCACAACTTAAAAGTCATTCTTCAGTCTTTTAAAATATTTCTTTTCAAATTTTAAATTCTGAATTTAACAAAATGAGCTTTTTTAAATACATTGTAGAAGGAAAGGATCATACATAAAATTATGGATCTCTATCACATAGAATTCATTTTTATTTTCAAGTATCTAATAACTTCAACATGTAACTTTCAGAGATATCTTGGTTAATTCTTTCTGAGCTTTCTTTTGTTCTCTCTTTTATGGAGGGAGAAGGGGAACTTCATTTCTACCTTCTATCTCTCTGCTATCTGTCTCCCCCAAGATAGAGAAAAATTAAAAATATAAACAATATTTGTATCAAATAGATGTCTGTATTTATAACAAACATGGAAAATCAAGCAACTCAGTAGTATAGTGTTTGTCCCATTAATCTGAAGAGCCTAGTTTTTTATATAAGGACTTACTATTTGATAAAAACACTCTGCCAGAAATTGGGTATAAATAGACTGACATCACACACCATATTGTAAGATTAACTCCAAATGGATACATGGCTTGACTATGAACTTACACTGGCCATGTCCAAAAAATATATACATGTCTCATTATTTCTCCCAAATTCTTGACTTTGCTCCTCCAAATGAAATTTATTATTATTTTTATAGCATTATAAATGAATCATTTGGTTCTTTGGAATGGTACTAAATACGTGAACTAATTTTGTTAGCATTTTTAATTTTATTGTATTGACCCAGACTACATAAGCAATAGATTTTTCTCCAATTATTTGCCTGTATCATCCTTGGTTTTTTACTCTCACTTATTTTTCATATTCCAATTAGTTGCCAAGTCTTGCAAGTAACATTTTGTCACCATGTCTCTCCCTTTCTCAACATTCACAACCATCACAACTATTCCACCTCTGGCTTTTATCACCTCTTGTCTGGACTATCCACATTTTTTACTTGGGGATGTTTCTTTGCATCTCATCTCTTTCCTTTTCAATATATGCTCCACAAGACGATAATTCTGAAGTAGAGATTAGAACTAGTGAAAGTTCATTGTAAATTAAAAACATCCTTTCTAATCAATTCCATGACTGTACTTTTACTAGTCACTCCTGTCACTCCTCTGCTCAAAAACTTAAAATTGCCCTCCACTGCTTTTATTATTAAAAACAAAAACAAAAAAACAAAAACAACCCCAAATTTCTCTCCCTTTACAACATGACCCCAGATTACCTTTTTAGACTGATTACACATTACTTCCCCTCACTCACATAAAATACTCTTCATTTTAGCCTTATTTACTTACTTGCTCTTTCTAATATAGAACATTCCCTCTTCAATCTACAATGCCTTTGCACAGGCTATCCCCTAAGCCTGTAACTTTCTCCTTCTTCTCCTGCATCCTTTGGAACCATACGCTCCTTTCAAAATTCTGCTTAAATGGCACTCATTCCTGATTTCCCTAGTTGTTCATACCCACATTATGCATTCATTTTCCATGCATATTGTATTTATTTGTGAACAGTAACTTTCCAATATGATTTAAGTTCTATGAGGGCAGAGACTTGCATACATCATGTACTTAGTAAAATGACTAAAATATAGTAAGCATCCAATAAATTCTTGATTGAGGTCTTGATTGTAGTCCACTGCAGTGGCTCTCAAAGTTTTTGGTCTCAGGATCCCTTTACACTCTTAAAAACTATTAAAGACCCTAAAGAGCTTCTGTTTATGTTGCTTATGTCTACTGATATTTACCATGTTAGACATTAAAACTAATTATTTCAAAATGTTACAAAAAAAATCAGTGACAAGAGTGACATTGTTCTACATATTTCTGCAAACCTCTTTCATGTCTGGTTTAATAGAAGACAGATGGATTCTCATATCTGCTTCTGCATTCAATCTTTTATAATATGTTGTTTTAATTGAAATGTATGAAGAAAACCCAGGCTCACACAAATATATGGTGGGAGAAGGGAGGAATATTTTAATGGACAAATAATGGACAACAAATAGTTCTAGCCTCTTAAATCCCCTAAAAGGGTCTCAAGGACTCCTAGAGATTTGAGGACCATACTTTGAAAACCAAGAGACTAACAGAAGGGATAATACAAATATAACACAGGGAAGAATGTGAAAGGGCATTGCAAAGAATGCTGAAACCACTGAAGAGTTAAGAAATAAAAAGGATTACCCATTTGGGGGTCATCAGGTAAAGCTCTGAAGAGAAAATGGCCTGTGAGCTCAGCCTTGAATGGTAGATAGTAACTGGACAGCAGATTGATGGGTTGGGGGTACATCATTAATTAGTGGCCTAGTGAAAGTTCATTGTAAATTAAAAACATCCTTTCTAGTCAATTCCATGACTGTACTTTTACTAGTTTATACAGGAAATAAATTGTGTCCTTCATACTTACTATAAAACTGTGCTAGGCACTGGGGGTATCAATACAATGAATGTGCCATTACCTATTAATAAATGCAGTTACATTCTAATAAGGGAGACAAATATACATGTACATATACAACACACATGTATACATAAATATATATATGTATCTATATATGCATATATTTGTATTAATATATTTAAGTGAATAAATACAAATACATACAAAATTGTTAAATACATTTTGAGGGGGAGGGTATTAATAGGAGGATCAGGGAAGGTTTCATGTAGAAGATGGTGCTCGAGCTGTATCTTTAGGAAGAAAGAGACCAGAGGAGAAGAAGGAGTGCATTCCAGGCAAATGAGAACACTAGTACAAAAGAATGGAGGTAGGAGATGGTGCAAGTCTTCACAGGCTTTTCTGGACTCAGCCTGCTTATCATTTTTTAATAGAACAATAGTATTTCATTACATTCATATACCAAAACTTATTCAGCCATTCGTCAATTGATGATCATTCACTCATTTTCCAATTCCTTGCCACCACAAAAAAGAGCTGCTACAAACATTTTTGCACACGTTATCCCCAAAGTCTTAATGCAGCTTTAAGCTTTAATAGATTAAAACTGCACAAAGGATTCTGGGCCACCCTGTATGTGATTTGTACTGTCATTGCTAAAGAATCTAAAATTTACTAGCTGACCTGGTGATGAGCCTCTTGATTGTTGGCTAATTTGTTCTTTCATCAATACATGCCCAGTATATCACTGGGGAAGTAGTCAAAACTTTCTTAACTTAGTTGGACCTACCAGAGTTTGTGCTCTGGTGGAATATTACTTGAGAATTTAAAAGTTCTACTACACCTTTATAACCACTAAATGAGGAGACATGGAAGAGGTGGCAATTAGCATTGATGGATGCTAGAATCAAAGCAGCATGGCTCTACAAAAATACCAATATAAATGTAAATTTAAATCAAGTTAACAAGTGATCTGGTGCCTACAATGTGGAAGACCACCCACTTGGGATATGTATGAGATATGAATATTCATCAAGGAGCTTACAATGTCTTCATCTTTTGCACACTCTTCTGTAGCACTTAGTTTCTGTCAAAGAAGTGGCCCTTCTCTATGTCAAAACCAGTCCTTCCCCATGTATACTTTATTCCATCCCTTCTCTACTGTCTCTATCAGATTGCCACCCTTTCTGAATACTCCATTCTCTCTATATTTTCATGACATTTCTCTTTCCTGTTTTTCCTCCTACATGTCTAATGGTTCCTTTTAGGTTTTCTTTCTTGGCCCATATCTATAATGCACAACCACATATGTATGTTTTTTAATATACTCATATATTAGAGATGCATACATGCATTCATGTATATGTATGTACCACACATATGTATGTGCAATATAGATATACACCTGTGTATATATGTATATGCTTGCACACATAAGCAAATAAACATAGACTATGTGTATATGTGGGTATGAATTTGATGGTACCATCAAAGTCAAGGTATAAATAGACTACTAGGCAGATCAGATTTTCTAGGATTGATATCTCCTGGTTTTCCTTTGTCTACATCCCCTATTGTTTAGTCAAGGCCCAAATGCTCTGTGGAATAATTCAAACCTTATATGCAGGGTAGAAAAGAATAGCTTTCATTCATTCAGAAATTATTTATCAAATGACAATTATGAGCAAGGACATTGTGCTAAATGCTTTAGAAGATCCATAGTACAAGCATGCAATTGATAAATAGCAAAGAATACTAATGTAATTATTTTGGAAGTTTTTTAGAAAAGGAAAGCATGTTTGTCAAAGTGTTATAAGATGCTGAATTTCTGTTTGCTCCCCTCTCATCTTCCTCTTTATCCCTGTCTCTTTCTCTATCATCTGTCTCTGTCTTTCTCTCTCATATCTCCCAATATTTTGAAATGGTTCCATATTGTAACAATTTCTTCATTTCTTCTAGTAGTCCATCCTCTTTTTTTTTTTTTACTTTGCCTTGAATGCTTACTCAATCAACTCCAACTGGCTCCTGGAGAATTCAATATGTAAGATGAATTGAAGATCCCAGATGGTCTACCAACTAGTATCTAACATGCTACTGCTGGTACTGGTGGCAAAAAAACACCTGCTAGGGTGATGAAAATGTGATCCTCCAAGTTCTTATGAAATATGAAGATCAACAACAATAGCAACAACAAATTTAACAGCTGTTTTTAAGCTTCAGCCCTGGAATTATTTATTTATTTAAAGGCTTTCTTCATCTATTTTTTAATAATATGACAGAAATAAGCATTCAAAGGTATTTCTACATAGAGCATTTTTTTCATATGACTACAGATGGCTTTAATTTCTTCAAATGAAAATTATTTGTTCATATCCTTTGGCCATTTATCAATTGGAGAATGACTTGTATTCTTGTAAATTTGACTCAGTTCTTTATATATTTTAGAAATTAGGGTTTTATCAGAAACACTGGCTATAAAATGTTTTTCCTAGCTTTCTGCTTCTCTTCTAATCTTGGCTGTATTGGTTTTATTTATGCAAAACCTTTTAAATGTAATGCAATGTAATCAAAGTTGTCCATTTTGCATTTCATAATGTTCTCTAGTTTTTTGGCCACAAATTCCTCCCTTCTCCAAAAATTTGATAAACTACCCCTTGCTCTCCTAATTTGCTCATAATACCACTATTTCCACCTAATTCATGTACCCATTTTTACCTTCTTTTGGTATGGGGTGTGAGATCTGACATGTTATTTTCTAGTTTTTCCAGCAATTTTTGTGAAATAGTATGTTTTTATCCCAGAAACTGGAGTTTGAAAGTATATCAAACATTAGGTGACTATCATCATTGATTATTGTATTATATGTATCTAATCTATTCTACTAATCCACCATGCTATTTCTTAGTACCATATGGTTTCGATGCTTTATAATAGAGTTTTAGTTCTGGTACTCCTAAGCTACCATTCTTCATATATTTTTTTCATTAATTCCCTTGACCTTTTTTCCCAGATAAATTTTATTATTACTTTTTTCTAGCTCTATAAAATAATTTTGGGGGAGTTTGATTGGTAAGACGCTGAACAAATTGTCATTTTTATTATACCAGCTTGACCTACCCATAAGCAACTGATATTTTGCTAATTGTTTAGATCTGACTTTATTTGTGTGAAAAGTATTTTGTAATTGTGTTCATATGGTTTCTGGGTGTTAATGTCTTTTCGGTCTATTCAAGCACTGACTTAAAGCTTTATTTCCTCTCAGAAGCCATCTTAGAATGTTTTGAGATGGCATGTATTTCATATTGATACTCATGCCCAACAGTCTTCCTCTTTTTTCTTTACCTTTCACCAGACACCCAGTTTGTCACTTCTTCTTATGCCAATGTCAAATGATCCAAGAACCATGTCTAAAACCAAAAGCTCTTTTTGCTTTTTTGTGTTCCTGCACCAAGAAGAACCAATGGAGTCTATTCTCTGGAAACAAATAAAACCAGCATGAAAGACATATTGTGGGAAACTACTTTTTAAAGAAAAAAATTCTTTCATAATGAAATTAAAACATTCTTTAATGAGTCAAAGCAAAACCCAAGGATCATGAGCTTTAGGGCTTGTTCAATCTCTTCATTGTACAGGTGAAGGAACTGAGGCCCAAGTGATTTGTTCAAAGCCATACAACTAGTAAGAGGCAAAGCTGAGACATAAATCCAGGATGAGGATTTGTCTTGCAACACAGAGACAAATTAGCTTCATTATCATAAGAAACCTGCCAAGGTGGGTGCTTCTCTCCTCTGTTGAGGCTCGTTCTAGGGAAACTTGTTCTAGGGAAAATTACATGGAGTCATAGAATCTTGCATCCTGCAAGTTTGCATAGTGCAACTCTTTCATTTTACAAATGTATTACTATTTTTCTTAAATATTCAGGAAAATGTAAGCTCCTTGATGGCAGGGACTATTTTGATTTTATCCATGTATTTGTAGCACCTACAACAATCCTTGGCATATAGTAAATATTTCATAAATGCTCACTGAATTAAGTTGAATTTTTAAAAGGAATTTTAGCAGAAGCCATGCCTTGTAGCTTTACTCTCCTTCCTAGAACATCATTTCAGGGAAGTCCAAGCCATGCTTCATTTCATCCTCATCCCAACCATCCCATTCCCTTCCTTCCTTAACACTATCATTATCATCATCATCATCATCATCATCATTATTATTATTATTATTATTATTATTATTATTATATATATCATTATAATTATGGGCATTCTACCCACTGTGCCACCTCCTTGCACATTCTCAGTTCTTAAGACTCACTCCTCTAGTTATGAAAGTGTAAATCATGATCAAATCAAATGGCACTGTTCCTGGATGGGATATAGCAATTTATACTCCTATTGTTCCACTCACTCACCATCTCTGTAACTTTCCAAACTAAATATCCTTTCTTGGCTACCGTTTTCCTATATTTCTTGTTTTTCCCTATTAGAATGTAAGTTCTTCAAGGGCAGATAGTCTCTTTGCTTTATATTATTATTTCCCACAATCTTTGATACATATTAAATGCTTAATAAATGATTTTTCATTCATATCTTAAAAACCCATTTTGATTTTAAATGGAGACGTGATTTAAATTTTCTTATCACCATCAAGACAACAGACAAGATAAGTTCTAGGGTAGCCATCTGCTTAGATCCATTATTAATTAGCCTGATCAAACTCTCAATATTGACTTTATGATGTAGAAGGATGCTAGTTTTCCCATGAATATCTACTTCTACAAGGCCAATACTTGTGATAATAATATTATGTTATGGCTGTAGGAAATATCTATGTCACACTTTAAGGAGGGGAGGGAGCAAGGGAGAGAGACAGAGATGGAGGGGGGGCTCTCCTGTCTGGGGGCACATTTATTACAGGAGTAGAATGAATCTTATTCTTTGACTGAGGCTACTCAAACTATAAATATTCAACAAGGTTAGATAAACTCCTCAAAACCAGAAGGATCAGTCACTTGTCTAATTTTCTAAAGGTAACAGCTTCTCCCTAGTCTATCTCCTATGGCTAATTCAATTCAACTTAAAAATCATTTATTAGTGCCTAACATATACTATTAATATGCAAGGCACTAAAGATCCAAAGATAAAACAGTCCCTGTCCTCAAGGAACTTGCATTTTACTGGGAGAAACAACAGATAAGTATGACTCTTCATAACCCCATATATAACCTATATACCCATAGTCACATAAAAATGCCTCGGGTGAATGAAAATTGGAATGAAATGGAAATGGAAAAAATTGAAAAAGCCCTGCTCTAAGGGCTCACTTTTCTCATTTGTAAAATGAGATAATAATTGTAAATAGCAAAGATATTAGAGTGGCTTGCTTCTTCCACCTGATTAAGGCAAAGAGCAATTAAATGACTTGTCCAGAGTTACACAGCTAGTAAGTGTCTGAGATTTCAACTATGGTCTTTTTAACTCCAGGCCTGGAGTACTAGCCACTGTGTCATCTACCTGCCTCCAAGTACAAAATATTTCAGGAACTAAACATTCCAAGAGAGGAGAATGAAGAACATGGTCACTAGAGCCATGAGGGCAAGTCTGGCCAAGGGACAGAAGATGGAATAGGGAATTAGTGGTGAGGACTTGGACCCAGGATGTGGCTGCGTGAATGGAAAGAAGGGGACAGATCGAAGAGATGTTGGGACAGAAGACTTGCAAAGCCTTTCTGCTGCATGTGGTAGAGATGGGGGATATAAGGGATAGCTCAACAGAATTTCAAAGCTGGTCAAAAGATTCTACCTTTAACAAACTCATTTGGTCTGTTTTCTATTGAATTAAATTCTTCTTTTGAGTTAAAATCTTAAGGATGGTGTTTATGAGCTCGATATGGGTGATATTATAAAGATAGATCTAAGTGGAGAGAAGGCAAGAACACTGACCTAAATGTGTGACACTTAAAAGGAAAAACAACTGTCATTTACATAGTGCTAGAAAGCTTGAAAAGTTTGCTTTTATTCACATTAAACCATTTGATCCTCACAATAACTTTATGAGGCAGATAGCTGTTAGGTCACCATTTTACAGATGGGGAAACAAAGGCTCTGAAGGCCAAGGAATGTCAGAGGTGAATTTGGACCAGATCCTCCTAACTCCATGTTTAGCTTTCTAATTACATCTTGTTGTCTCTTAGAGCTTTGCTTCATGAGTATCAATTTTGGCAGATATGATAGAACTAAAGTTTTAATATCATTTCCCTGAAATAGGAATTACATTTTCCTAAAAGGGAACAAAGCTCTCCCCTGGGATTTGATTGCCTCTCCTAAGAAAGATTACTGGTCATCTAAGGCCTAGCTTCTTAAACTGTGGGTTGTGACCCCAAATGGGGGCCGCATAACTGAATTACTGATTAATTACCAGTAAATGTTTGCTTTGAATACCTATTTTATATGCCTATATATCCAGAGTCATATAAAAATTTCTCAGACAAAAAAGGGTTGGTTGCGAATGGAAAAAGTTTTTCAAGTCTTGCTCTAAGGGTATACAAAATCCCATCCATGGAAAGTCAAGCCTCTTCCCCTCAGCCCCAATTCAGTGGATTTCCCAAGACCAAAGGCAAGTCTCTTTAACTTGACTTGCTGACCTGACACATTTACAAATGAAGATGAGGAGGGCCCCGTCAGAGAAGCTAAATGCCACTGTTCTTTGTCGAATTTCCTTACTGTGAGAGTAAAATAACACGCTTTTTGCCAACTGTTCAATAATTGGCAAACATCATTTTATCCAAAGACAAACCAGAACTGAGAGAGCTAATATTGGGTCCATCTCTAATAGCAACTGTGTGGAGGATTGATTAGAGATGGGAGAGACTCAAGGTAAGGAGATCAATTAAGAGGCTATTACAACAACCCAGATGAAAGGTGAGGAGAGCCTGAAAATAGCAGAATGCAAACCCTAACTACAAAATGTCTAATGTAGGAATCCTTGTGACTTCCCAAGAACCATCTAGCCTGATGTCAGATTTCCTTCCTTACTCCAGGTATTACAAAGGAAAGTTTGAATCTGTGCTAAGTAGCATGAATAGCTGGATTTAAGAATGAAGAAATAAATGAAGGCATCTATGTAAGGAAGCTGCCGCCCGCTCATTTCTAGACACTCCAGTTATGTTGTAGAGAGGGTCGGAGGAAAGTTTGTGACGCTGAGAAAACTGAAACATTAGGTCTCTCCTGGCACATTTCCTGACTCCTCGGCCTCTGTCTCCTGTGAGGATGCTAACTAGAAGGCAGACAGAAAGAGGAAAGAAGGAGGGGAGCAGAGAACAGGGGAGTGGAAACACAGAAAGGGAAGGCTGGTACATGGAGACTAGCAGATTCATGTGGAAGGCAAGCTGAAGTGAGGGAGTTACTCTGGCTCCCTTCCAAAACTACCACTCCATTTTTATTCTTTCTCATGTGCTTCTTCACTCCACGACGTACTACCCAGGTACCTGGATTAGCAGTAAAACATGGAACCAAGCCACTCATTTGTAAAACTGGATGGAAGAAGGCCATTGATGCAGAACTTGTTTATGGCTGGCGAGGAAGGAAGGGAAAGCTGGAATGTTAACAATGATGATGGCTATACAAAGCAGCACAGGGCACTTGTTACCAGTGGTTCAAAGGAAAAGCCAGGCGGGGTCCTTTGCCTAGCAAATGTGACATGTTAATGGAGAAAAGGAGGAATCAGTAATGCTCTCGCCAGCTCCCATGTCATTGTGTTAGAAAAGGTAGGCCATGGACCAGGTTTCAGGAAAGAAAACAAAGCCACATGGCCTTGAAGTGTAACGAGTTTGCCATGGCAACAGATGAAAATGAGCCTCCTAAGCCCAGAGCAGGTGTGAGTTATCTTACAGAATAAATATACTCCTCTCACCCCCCTGGTTTTATAATGAAACCCATGTTTGGATTTTTTCCCCACCCTCTTTTGTTACATGAAGAAGTTGGCTGTTGCTCAAAAGCTCCAGCAGAGGAGAAAGCATAATCAGCTTTATCAAAAGGTCTGCTTATTAAAAGGCAGCCAGCCTCTCAACCGGGCTAGAAGCTTCCTGGGTACTGAGCTGCAGCTGGGCATTGGCTGCCGGCTGGTCTTCTAGGGGCTGACCAAGACTGAGAGCTTCTTGCTGGGCATTTTCTATGACACAGAAATTAAACTAGGTCATCTCATGGTCCTCACGGCGTTTTTCAGAGAACTCCATGAGCATGTTCTCAAGAGGCTGAGGGCTGACCAAGTTGTGGCTTCTGCATTAATCCGGGATACAGGCCAAATGTTTCTCGTGTTTTGGGATTAACTGTCTTCATTTTCCAATCTGCTGTTATCTGTGAAGTTCAGTTACGGAGAAACTTCAAGAGAGTTGAAAGTTCTCTTAAGTGGAGAAATAGGTTCAGGATGGTACTTTTCTATATCCAAATTGTTCATTAAATAGAGGGATTAAAAAAAAACTTTTTTAAGTCTCCAAGTTTAAAAATGCCAGAGATATTTTATATATGCAAAAAAGAATAAGGGAAAGTAAAACATGACTTTTATTTTTCTTATTTGACTTTTGCTGGAAAAACTCCATTTTAAAATTAGGATAGTTTACAAAGCCCTTTCTGTGTTCTTGGATGTTCACCAATGACAGACTTCTAGAACACAGCTAGAACACAGAAATGCTGCTTGCTGTAACACAACCATGGATAGGTGTGAACAGGGGTTGCCCCAAGGCAAAATTGTTAAGAAGCTTGTCTGGCAATTTTTCATCTGTTTTTCTTCATCTTCTTCTCCTCTCCTTCATGCATACTTCCCTGAATATTCTCCCTTTCTCTTCTTGATATTTCCTCTTCCAAGCACCTGCTGCCCCAGAAGTCTTAATTCCCTTCCAGAAGTGCTCCACCCAGGTTCCAAACAGTGCCTGAAGCTATAAGCCTTTCCTGGAACTCTCCCCTCCTATCATTTACCTATTCTATTTTATATTGTGCACATTATTAAGAAGTTTCTGTAACAAAATAGTGGCCAAGCCAGTCAAATCAGATTCTCTTACTGTATCACACTAACTACTTGTGTCCCATCTCCTTATGAAACTAGATGGTTAGCAAATATAATAAATTTAGTATCTAATTTAGTATCTTGGTATATGAAACTCAGTATGCAATGCTGGACTGAGGATTGGTCTTGAATTAGGAAGTCCAATACTCAGGAAGAGCAGGGGTCAAGTTGTACCTAAGACACATGCCAATTATATGACCATAGGGAAGCAGCTTAACCTCTCAATGCCTCAGGCAACTCTCTAGACCTGTGGAGGTATAAAAGAATTGCTGATTTACATCAGTGGAGGGCATTTTCACCTTTGAAGTTCTCTTCAGCCATGAAACCACAGTCAATCAAATATATATGTACAATCATACATACATAAGATAGCTATAGTTATATGTTTCACATATATATGTGTATATATATATACACATATATATATATAAAATATATACCTTAGAAGGGTTTTATATTAAATATATACTTCTTTATATATTGAACATATATGTTGCTTATATATATAAAACATATAACTTCATGAACTTAGATAGATATATCTAGCTATCAGTTATAACCTATATAAAATGTCCATAAATGTGTATATGAATGCTATTAGTATGTTATTCCTCCTGGGCAATATATCAGACTTATCAAGAATTTATTTATCCAACATTCTCAAAAATTTGTAACACAGCCAAGAATAGAAAATTTGAAAGGCCCCAAGTAGTCCAAATAGAATTCATACAATTAATGTACTAAAGTTCACATATTTTAGTTACTGGCAAGTTCAACAAATATACGTTTCCATCCTATAAAATGAGGTTAGACTAGATGACCTCAGTGTTAGTCTCCAACTTTTTTTTTAACAATTTATTTTTACTCCATAAAATCCTATGATATCATACAGATTTATTTTACTTTTAAAATCATTCCAACAATTTTAATTATCTGGTTTCTTAGTTGGTAGTAGATTAAAAGCAGAAAATGAGAAAGTTGAGGTAATTAGAAGCAATCCTATTGACAGTAGCAAGATTTGACAGTTAACAGCTAAGGAGGAGACAAAAGAGATCACAAACTCAAACTAGTCACTCACAAAGCTGGGGCCATTTAGTTTAACATACATCCAAAAAGCCTTGAGGTCATTACAGTATTATAGTATTGTACAGTAACTGATGTGTATGATAATGCTAAGCTATCAGGAATAAGAACTTTAAATTATGTTCTGTCTAGGAAGCATTTTTTTTTTAAATGATAGCATTTAAATAGTTATGCTTCAATTATCTGGAAAATTCATTCAACCAAGGAGTTCAAAAAAGAAAAAAATAAACAAGGAGTTCATTCTCAGAGGATACTAAGTGTACAAAATGTTGCTTCACTTATGACATAAATATAATGGGAGAGAATGAAGAAGGCTCAGAAAATAAGAACAAGTCCAAATCATGGACTTAAGAAGGAACAATCAATGGCTTTGATGTCAGAAGATTAGGTTCAAATGCCATTTTTGATATTTACTACTTATATCATCTTAAACAAGTCACAATCTTTTTAGACTTCATTTTTTCCTTTTCTTCTCTTTTTTTTTTTTCCTGAGGCAATTGGGGTTAAGAGACTTGCCCAGGGTCACACAGTTAGGAAGTGTTAAGTGTCTGAGGCTAGATTTGAACTCTGGTCCTCCTAGTGCTCTAACCACTGCACCATCTAGCTGCCCCAGATTTCTTTTTTTTTTTTTTTTTTTTTTTTCAAAAATAAAACAAAGAAGGTTGTATTGGGTGGCTTCTGAGGTCCCTTCTAGCTCTAGACCTATAATCTTATGAATCAACTGCTGACCTTATGGCAGAAAATCATGACCTAGAAAAGATAAGACTTATGCTTAAGACCAAGCTAATGTGCAAAGATCCGGGGCCAGGGGTCCTCAAACTTTTAAAATAGGGGGCCAGTTCACTGTCCCTCAGACTGATGGAGGGCCGGACTATAGTAAAGACAAAAACTTTGTTTTGTGGGCCTTTAAATAAAGAAACTTCATAGCCCTGGGTGAGGGGGATAAACATCCTCAGCTGCTGCATCTGGCCCGCGGGCAATAGTTTGAGGACCCCTGTACAAGGGTATATTAAAAACACTCAAATATTCAAACGTTTATGAACTTACTGTTGTAGATATTCTCTTCAATTACAACCTGTTTCTGCTGGTCCATGTCCACGTCCTCTAATAAGATCACCACAAAGGGTCCACCTAATATGTTGAGGGCCATCATTTTCTTTTGACATTCAAGATCACTAATGAAGCACTGGGGCTGTCTTCATTCTTACAATTTGACTAAGATATTTTCTTTTTTTTTTCAATTTGCTTGTTTCAAAATTTCTTTTTACTTTTCAATGAGCAAGTATGTATTTTCTCTTTTTACTATATCCCACTCCCACTGGAAAAAAAAAAAAGAAAAGAAAAAGAAACTCATAAGAAATATACACAGTCTAGCAAAATAAATAACCAAATTGGCCATGTAAAAATGTATGTTTTATTCTGCATCTTGAGACTATCATCTCCGTGTCAGGAGAATGGTATTTTTCATTACTGGTCCTCTGGAATCATGGTTAATCATTGCATTGATCAGGATTCTTAAGTCTTTCAAAGTTTTTCATCTTCATAATGCTATTATGATTTATTAGTTCCTTTCACTTCACTCTGAATCAGTTCACACAAGTCTTCCCAAATTTCTCTGAAACTTTTAAGTTACCCATTTCTTATGACATGGTGATGTTCCATTACATACACGTAACAGTGATTACTCCAGTTAATGAATATTTTCTTTATAGTTAAAAAATATAGTTTAAAACTTCTATGCATATCTTTGCAATGTATGGATCCTTTTCCTTTTTATTTCATCTCTTTAGGGTATAGGCTCAATAGTAGAATCATTATGCCAAAAGATACATACAGTTGGAAACTTTTAGGGCATAATTCCAAATTATTCTCCAGAAAGGTTGGACCAATTCACAATTCTACCAATAGTACAACTCTAGCTCTACCTATTTTTCCCCAGCACCTCTAATGATTGTCATTTCTTTTTTTTGGGGGGGGGTCAATTTTGTCAACCTGAGGGATGTAATGTATAACTTCAGATTTGCTTTACTTTGTATTTCTCCAATTATTAGTGATTTAGAGCATTTTTCATGTCCATTATTAGCTTTAATTTCTTCCTTTGAAAACTTTTTCACATCCTTTGACCAGTTAGAAATTTAAGGATGACTTGTTATTATAAATTTGAATTAATTCCTTATATATCTTGGAAATGAGACCTCCATAGAGAAATTTGTTATAAAGAATTTTTCCCGCAATTATTTGTTTCTCTTCCAAATTTAGTTTCATTCAACCTATAGACTCTTTAAAAAAAAAACAACTATATTTTGAAATTTGTTATTTTTTCAAATGATGACCACTTCATTATAACTCTTTTTTTTTTTCCCTTTTCCCTGTTTTTGCTATTAGTACTATCATCCTTCCTGTCATTCAGGCTTGAAACCTAGGTGTCATTCTCAATCTCTCACTTTTACCCCTCATATTCAATCCATTCTCAAGTCCTATTTGTTTCTTTGCAACATCTCTCCTTGATTTTTTCCTTTCTCTTCTGAAATTTTCACCACTCTGCTACATCCCACCCATGCTGGGATTACTGTAATAGCTTACTGGTTGGTCTCCTTTCCATAAGTTTTTTTCATCACTCCCTTTCCTCACAACTTCCCACTTAATAAACTCCAATGGTTTCCTATCACCTCCAGATAAAACATAAAATCCTCTGGTATTCAAAGCCTTTCATAACCTTTTATCTCCTGACTCTGGGCATTGTCACTAACTCTCTCCTATCCTTAGGATGTTCTCCCTCTTCATTTCTGCCTCCTCACTTCTCTGTTTTCAAGTCTTGGATGAATTCCCATTTTTTATAGGAAGCCTTTCTCAACTCCATTTAATCTTAGTGCCTTCCCACTGTTGAATATTTTCCATTTGTTTTCTATGTAGCTTATTTGTATATAGTTGTTTTCATGTTGTCTTTCCCATTAGATTGTCCTTGAGAATGGGAACTTTTACTTTCTTTGTATCCCCAAGTGCTTAGCACAGTATGTGCTTCGTAATAGATGTTGAATACATGATAGATTTCTTCATCTACATTTGATCTAATTCAGTTGCTTTTTTTATTCTCTTTATTGCAATTTCTATTCTTCCATAATCATATATCCTATGGTATCAGAGGACAAGTGTGGTTCCACTATCTTTATAATGAAAAGCATTTTCTACAAAAATCTTGATAGATCTTTGTCTTTTGTTTGTCCTTCCATTCTTAGCTTTAAATACCTACAGGATGACTTTCCTTACTCTCAGAAAGTTTCCTTTAAACTGATTTGTTCCTTTGTTGCTTTTTTTATGAGATGATAATACTTATGAGCTATCATTCTGAAAATTCACAAAATTTTGTAAATAAGGTTATATTGCAAATTGGTGTTGTCCTTGACTTCCAAAGTTCCCCACTTGGTAAGTAAATGAAATGTCTTCTGACTAAGACTATTAGACAACTTTGATCTAAAGTCTATCTGGACATAATGATTTAGCTACATTAAACTTCTTTATGAAATTATTATGATCTTTCACTGTCTTTTCTCCTACTTTCTTCCCATTTTGTTACCAATAATTTGTTTAAATAGGTCAAAACTAAGTTCTTTTAACTGCACATCTTATTTTTCTACTTGTTTTTATTCTTCCAGCTTTCTACTAATTTTGATCTTTGCTCTAATACACTGGTAGTTTGACTGTACAGAACTAGCTGATTTAGAAATGACTACCAAATCAGTAATGAGTAATTTCCTGTCTCTTAAATTGTAATCAATTTGGGGGGTTTTTTGTGACATAATTTCCTGCTTACCATATCCAGCACTTTCCAATTTATTTTTCTAAAAAGTACTTGTGCTGCATAGCTACGAGACCTTTGTACAGTCTATAAATCTTTGCACTCCCATATTCCTTATGCCTGATTCACATTTTCTAATTCATCTTTCATTATCTTTACATCTACATTGAAATTACTGAATAACAAAGTATATACTGATTTAGTCTGCATGGTTTTGAGTTCTTTTTTTTTAAATAATTATAACTTTTTATTGACAGAACCCATGCCAGGGTAATTTTTTACAACATTATCCCTTGCAGTTTTGAGTTCTTTATAGCATTTTTTTCCTCTTGATCCTTTGCAGCAAATGTTGGTACAAAAGCTACATTTATTTTAATGATGATATTTTGGTAAATATTTGACTTGACCTGACACAATTATTCTTCACCCCTGTCATATTCTTGCCATCTTCCTTGTTGCTTCTGCAGACTCCAAACTGGACCTCCAGAGACCATGTCCATGAAACATCCCCTTAGTTCTGGAATTTTTATCCTGAGGCTATATCACACTGACTGATGATGGCATGGCTCATTATATCCAGTCAGACCCATAACCAATTTTACCTTACTTTGGCCATCTTCTTGTCATTTTACCTGTCATTGAAGGTCTTCCTTTCTCATAGATCAAGTATACTATCTCTTTTATTATGGTAATTACTACATTTACATTTACTTTTCATTTTTACAGTCTCACTTGAGAGAAAGTTCTCAAGAATCTTCAGAACATCAATCCCTAGAAACAATGAGAAGGCACTATTGCAATAACATTAGTGGAAATACTTTAGGACTCTTTAAAATATCTCTGCCCATGAGTACGCCTGACCTTAAAAAGAGAATGAGGAATCCATCACTCAACAAGCATTTATTAAACACCTATTATGTTCCAGGCACTAGACTATATGCTAAAGAGACCAAGATGAAAATGGAACTGTTCCTGCCCTCAAGGAACTTACATTCACCAGGTAAGATAACATGTACATATATTGATATACATTATAAAGATATATATTGACAAAGTACAAGAGTAAATATTAGATTAGAAATTTCATTGATACAGGGAATTCACAGATGGGAAAATTCTAATAATGCATTTTACAACTTAAGGTTTTACAGAATTGTCTGGACTGCTCAAAGGCTAAGTGATTCTTGTCTGGTGTTGCAAAGCAAAAATGTGTCAGAAAATGGAGTTGATCCCAGCTCTTCCTGGCTCTGAGGCCACTTGTCCATTCTAACATACTGAAAGCAAGATGCTAATAGCATCTTGGGGAATCAGGAAATATTTCATGTAGGAGGGGAAACTTGAACTGATCTTTGATAGAAAAGAATTAGGATTCTGAGAGGCAGGGAAGAGCAAGGAGTGCATTATAGACTCTGGGAAAAGCCATCATAAAAGTACAAAGATGAGAAGAAATGTCATATGTGAGGTGCAAAAAGAGCGATTTGGTTGGAATATAGAGTACATGAAGGGAGGTAATGTATATTAAGGCTGGAAAGGTAGATCAGAGACAAGATGCAAAGGGCCTTAAATACCAGTTCTATGTCATCCAAGGGGTAATAGAGAGTCATTGGAGCTAACTGAGCAGGGGAGTGACTTGGTTATACTTGAACTTTAGGGGAAATAAATACTTTGGCACATGTGTGGCTATAAGAGACCATGAGAGAGGCAAGAGAAATCCAGGAACCCCAAACTAGGGTTGTAATATGTGAGGTCAGGGAGAGTGAAAAATTAAGCATAATTCCAAAATTGAGAACCTGGATGAAGAGGATAGTAACACCTTCAACAGAAATAAGAAAGAAGATCAGAAGAAAAATGGATTTGGGGAAGCAGAGGGAGTGCAGGAGAAGAAGAATGAATTCTGTTTGAGTATCCAGTTTGAGTGTATATTTTTTGCATGATTTTGGATGATGTGAAACTGATATTTAACTAGAAGGCCTAGGAATGGACATATGGATCTGAAAATTCTCTGTATAGAGATACTAAAGCAACTAAATAGTACAGCATGAGAAACACAAGCAGGATGAGCAGATGCATTATGTAGGCAAGTTTCTAAACATGATTCCAAGCTAAGAGAACTAAAACATAATGGGCCTTTGGGAACTCAAAATCTGGTGCTTGAAGTTTAGGTTCCACTCTTTCATTTCTAGTGAAACCACTACCTATGTCACTCGAATTGAGGTAGCCAGCACAAGAAAAATAGCAGGGTGGGAGGTAATTTGAGGAGGAAGCAGCTTACAGATTTCTTGGTCAAATAATCAATCAATAGATCAGCAAACACAAACTGTGCTCCACCAAAGCAATGTATTATGTATACTATAATCAAGGAGAGTGAATGTGAGTGGGCTCTACAGAAAAAAAAATTAATCCTCCATCAAGGAAAGAAAAGAAGAGAAGAAAGGGGAGAAAAGCAAAAGGGAAAAGATCTTAGAGAAGAAGTATGTAATAACTACTAAAGCAATCATAGGTATAGAAGAGACCATAGAGATAATGATAAAAAACTGGCATTTACAGAGTTAAAGTTGCTCTACATACATTAGAGCCTTACAACCATCCTAAGGAGACTGGACATTGTTCCTATTTTACATACCAGGAATCTGAGACTCAGAAACTTAGTGGACTTGCCCATGGTCCTGTGGCTAGCAATTAATGGAAGAAGGATTTGAACGGAGCTATTCTTGACTCCAAATTCTGCATTTCGTCCATTATATAATGTTTCTTTTATAACTAAAAAATTTCATCCAGTTCACTTTGATAAGATAAACCAATGGCCAGAGGGATATTGTATATTTTGTGCATACTTTCAATATTAGGACCTAGTGATCTCATTTTCAAAATAGAATAGAGATTTATTCAAATTCAGTGAAGTCCCCTTCATTTCTCTCACTAATACATCCTTGAAGATGATAGTATTCAAAAATCCTATAAATCATGACAGAAAGCATGAACTATGAGGTAGAAAATAAGAAATGGGAAAAACCTGCTAAAAGGCATCACAAAATGAGCGTATTAAACCAATAAATTATAGTCCTGCCCATCAGGCATAGATCACCTCCTCCTACAGAGCAATCAAAATCCCTGAGTGAAAAAAGTGCTGGTACTTCCATGAAATGGAAGGCAAAAATGTGCCTTTTCTTTATTGCAAACATTCACATTTTAGAGAAAATACATACACATACAGACTTGATACTGCTGGAGGTGGTGGGAGAGATCAAATGCATTTATCCACTCAGCTCCATAGGGTGTGAGTAATGTTTGAAGTTGAGCCAGTCAGCTAAATATATGAATAATCTAGCTAGAAAGCAGCAGAGAGTGATTTGCTGGAATTGGGGGCCAAAATTGTCTATAGATATGGCTATATGGGGTTTCCTAAGTTCCCTGTTCAAAATGTGGGACTGCCAAATCCTATCCTGGCCTTTAACGGTTACTCAGACCCAGCCAACATCCCATTATGCTTTGGAGAGCTCTGGATGCAGTTTTCTAATTTAATATATACTGTCTTGTAGTTTGGTGTTTCATTTATAGGACTTGGAGCATCATCAATTTTTTTTTGAAAAGACAACTAGAAAAGTTTTTTTTTTTTCTACGCCAGCAACATGATGTGAAGTAAAGGCAAGTCACCCCATTCTGTAACTGTATTAATGATACAGTTTGTGTTTTCAGAACATTAATAAAAAATGAAGACAGGGCTTAAAAGCATTATTTGGTCATCTGGCTAGCATTAGGGGAGGCCAGTGTGTGAGACTTCCTACTTAGAAACTTTCATCTAGTAGTTTTCTGTCAAGCTAATCAGTGGGATTTCTTTTGCTGCAGAGGGCTAGGAAAAGTCATGGGAGCTTTCTAGTTCTATCTATCAGGAGTGTCAGCAGCCAGCCTTCTTTCTCTTTATGTTAGTCCCTTTGCTCCTAGAGGGAGCATTCCTTTAAATAGTAGGATTAAAGAGAAAATGCTTAACACAAGCTGAATTTAAAAATTTGGCCAGTTAAAAAAATTAATTGGAGCCTATAGACTAATATAGACTATGAGCTCTGTAAATGTAGGGACCATATCTTCTCTAAAATTTATGTTTCCCTTATTATCTACTACAATCCTACACATATAGTAGGTACTTACTAAAGATTTTGATTACATTATCTTTTCTGATCCTTAGAACAACTTTGTGAGGAAATGTTCTGACTCAGATTTGAAGAAACTGAGACAGAGATAGAGTCATTTGTCCAAGGTCACACAGTGTTATATCTAAGATGCAAATTCAGGGATTTCTATTCCCCGTATAGTACATTTTTACCATGGTACTTCAATAATTCAATTCACTTCAACTTTAATTTGATTCAATAAATATATATTAAAGATCTACTATGTTTAGCATAATGGGCTAGGTCCTGGATTGAATGAATCTTAAGGAAGAAGGGTTATTGACTAATTGTGGTGAATAAAAACCAGGAAATGGAAATAGGGCAAGGAGTAATACAATTGCCTTACCCTGGCCAGTGAGTAGTAGTGGAGGTATGAGGGAAAGTATAATCAGCTTTGGAAAAAATGGCCAAGGAGACTATTGGATCAGGAGAGTGCCAGATCTTAGTAAGAACAATAAGGAGGAACAAGCAAGAAAGGAAAAGATTTAAGATGAAATCCAGTTTGTTATCTATGAAGCAGGCATTCCAGAGATCATGGAAGAGATTTGGTTCAAGGTGGGCAAAAACAAGAGAACGGTATTAAGGGATGGAAAATAGCGTTTGAAAAATGGTAATGGGGCTTTAGAAAGGGTGGGTATGATGGAGTGCAAGTATGTTAATTGTTGAGGAATGAATTCAGCTAAGTTATCATTGTTAACAGGATTCAGCTTTTAGTGGAGTGGTCCCAGGATGTCAGGGAACTGTATATACCTAGAAAGTTGGGGGTGGGGGGTGTGTGGAGGGATATGGGAAATTCCTTAATGGGACCAAGGCAAACCTCATAGAACTATACATGGCTGGAGAAGATGTTTGGAGTGTAAAGGAAAGGTACAAGCAAAGTAGGCCTTGAAACAGTAAGTGGACAAAGAGGCAGAAAAAAGAGAAGCCTTTGGTTGCTGAGCCAGAACTTAGAATTTATTCAAAAGTGAAGTTAGAAGCCTTAGGCCTTTATCTCCCCATAGAGGTTGTCACCATATGGCCTGTGAACATGTGGTTCTACTATTGTTTCTGTCTCTATTGTAACTATTCTTCTGGTTTTTTGTTAGGTGACAGAGTATTGGAAATAGGTACAACCTTGTGAGCTTCATGTGCCAGAAGTCCATGCTAGAATTTGTTGTTTTCTTATCTGTAAAGTGAGCTGAAGAAAGAAATGGCAAACCACTCCAATATCTTTGTCAAGAAAACCCCAAACAGGACCAGGAAGAGTCAGCCACGTCTGAAACACTCAACTACAAGCATCAGCAGCAGCATGGATAAGCTGGCAATTGAAGTTCTGAAGAACCACTGGCTGGACCCAGCCCAACAATAGCATAAATACCTTTTCAGGCACCTATTGGGTATGCTACATTTGGAAATTAACTTAGCTATCTGCAGGCTTTGCAGCAAATGCTGTATGACCTGACTCTTTCCACCAATGGTTGAGACAGATAGAGCAGTGATGAATAATTAACATTTAGTAACATTTACTAAGTGCCAGGCATTGCTTTCAATACCAGGATACAAACATAAGCAAAAAGAAAGTTTCTGCCCTCAAGGAGTTTACATTCTTTTCCCTTCTTTCCCCCACCTAACAGTATTTTATTTTTTCCAATCACATGTAAAAATAAGTTTCCAACATTCACTTTTATAAGATTTTAAATTCCAATATTTTTGTTCCTTCGCTTCTCTCCCCAGACAACAATGTGACATAGATTATACATGTATAATCATATTTAACATGTTTACATAGTAATCATGTTGGGAAAGAAGAATCAGAACAAAAGGGAAGACCAAAAAAAGAAAACAAAAAACAAAAAAAAGTGAAAATAATATGCTTCCCAACCAAATCATTTCCAATGGAGCAGTAATGAACTGAACCAGCTATGCCCAGAAAAAGAACTCTGGGAGATGACTAAAAACCATTACATTGAATTCCCAATCCCCTATATTTATGCACACCTGCATTTTTGATTTCCTTCACAAGCTAATTGTACAATATTTCAGAGTCTGATTCTTTTTGTACAGCAAAATAACGTTTTGGTCATGTATACTTATTGTGTATCTAATTTATATTTTAATATATTTAACATCTACTGGTCATCCTGCCATCTGGGGGGGGGGTAAGAGGTAAAAAATTGGAACAAGAGGTTTGGCAATTGTTAATGCTGTAAAGTTACCCATGCATATATCCTGTAAATAAAAGGCTATTAAATAAAAACCAAAAAAATAAAAATAAAAAAAATTAATTAATTTAAAAAAAAAAGAAAATAATATGCTTCCATCTGCATTCAGACTCCATAGTTCTTTCTTGGGATGTGAATAATATTTTCCATCATGAACCTTTTGGAATTGTCTTAAATCATTGTAATGCTGGGAAGTGCAAAGTCTATCAAAGTTGATCACTACACAATATTACTGTTACTGTGTACAATGTTCTCCTGGTTCTGTTCACTTACTCAGCATCAGTACATGTAAAGCTTTTCAGGTTTTTTCTGAAATCTGCCTCTTCCTCATTTCTTATAGCATAATAGTATTTCATTGCATTCATATACCACAATTTGTTTAGTCATTTCCTAATTGATAAGACATCCCTTGATTTCCAATTCTTTGCCACCACAAAAAGAGCTGTGACAAACACTTTTGTACATGTGGGTCTTTTACTAAGGAAGCACAATCTAATGTAAAAAAAATGAAAAGCTGAGGGCAAAAAAGTTGTCAGGCTGGGGCATGGACTGAGCCAGAGTTGAAGTGTATATAGCTGATGATATTTCCTCAAATGGAGATTGCAGAAATAAACTCACTAATTAGAGTAAAAGGCTATTAGGTGGAGACATTGCTGTCATGAGAAAGCCACAAAAGCAGAGATATAGAAGTAATTAGGGGGGTCATGGACTGAGATAAGGAAAGTGAAGTTTAGAGAGTATGAGTAACTTGCCCAGGATCATAGCTACCAAGTGTCAGAGGCTGGACTGGAAACCGAGTCACTTTGACTCCAAATCCAAGACTCAATACACTCTACACTGCATCTAAGAGGGCTTAAGGTCACACATTTCTGTATTACTCTCTATTTAATATGAACTCCAAGCTCTCTCATTAGGGATGTCCTATTGATATACATTTAGAAGAATTACAGGAGGCAAGAGATTCATGACATCTAAGAAGAAGGAAGTTAGTTAAGGCCTCTTATTTTTTCTTGAACTTGTGAAGTCCAGTTTTGGAGTAGTAGGAATTCCTTTGTAAGGCAAATAAATCCATGACTACACAGACATACTATCAGTGTACTATGGGGTTTGAATAAGAGTCTGGGGTAGAAATTTCTACCCCAAAATAGAAACCATTTCATTTCATTTTTTTTTTTTTTGAAATGGCTCCTGCCCAGAGAGAATTTGTAGAAGAATTCAAAAATCAAATGAGACTTTGAGGAAAAACTAAAGAAAAAAATTAAAACTATCTAAGTAAAACAAGAAGATTATAAAAAAAAAAGTTAACCAATTAGAAAAGGAGGTACAGAGTCTCAAAGATGAAAATAATTCTTTAAAAATCAGAATTGGACAAGGGGAAACCAGTGAAACTATGAGAGACCAAGAAATAACAAAACAGATGATAAAGAATGAAAAAAAGAATAGAATAAGAAACATCTCATAAGAAAAAAAAACAGATCTGGAGAACAGATCAAGAAAAGAAAATATAAGAATAATTGGACTGCCAGAAAGTTGTGACCAAAAAGAGAACCTTGACACAATAATGCAGGAAATAATCCTAGAAAATTCTCCTGGAGTGATAAAACATGAGGGGAAAATGGAAATAGAAAAAATCCACTGATTACCACCTCAAAAGAAATCTTTTTTGGAAAACACATAGAAACGTTATTGTCAGATTTCAAAAACCCCAGATCAAAGGGAAAATTTTGTAAGAAATAAGAAAAAAAAAAAAAAACAATTCAGATATACTGGAGCTATTATTAGAATTGTACAAGACTTAGCAGCAGCTACAATTAAAGATTACAAGTCTTGGAATCATATCCACAGACAAGCAAAAAAAACTCACCCTGTGGCCAAAAATATCATATCTAGCAAAATTATCTATAATTTTCAATGAGAAAAAAATAGACATTCAACAAATTTGTAGATTTTCAGGACTTTCTGTCAACCAAATCCGAATTTAACAGAAAATTTAACATTTAAGAACCAATATCAAAGAGCAATTTTAAGGAACTTAAAACATGAACAAACTTTTTAAACATGGACAAATTGTTTTACATGGGAAATGTATACTTTATGTTTAAGATTTACATCAATAATAGGATAAGCTCAAAAGAAAGATTGGAAGAGTAAAGGTAATAATAGTAATCATGTTATAAAAATGAGGTGCAGAGCAAGAATAGAAACAGAGGCATTAAGAGGAGGAGGAGGGCTCTGGAGTTCTGAAAACCTACTTATACCAAGAATGGGTTCAATAGGCAGCACTACATATCTACCGTGAAGGGTATATCACCTTCTAAAATCTATAAAGAAAAAAGGTGGCGGGATGGGCAGATGGGGAAGCAAAAGGTAAGGGAAGAAGAAAAGGGACAGATCCCTGGGTGAGAGTAGATTAAGTAATAGCAAGGCAAGTTATGGAGCAGATTTTAATGAAAGAGTCAGCAGGGATAAAGAAAGACATGTGTATCTGGGGTATGTGTGTGTGTAAGTGAATGTATGTAAGTGTGTATACACACACACACACACATATATCCATAAATACATCTTTTTTTAACTTTAGCTTGCTTGAGGGTGGAGGGGGATGAAAGGGAGATATGTGTGTATATGTGTATATACATGTATATATATATATATATATATATATATACATATGTATGTATATATAAATATATCTTTTCTTAAGTATAGCCTGCTTGTGGATGGGGGGGGGGGGGAATGAAAGAGGGAAAAAAAGAATAAAGTAAATAAGGTGCTCATCAAGAGAACAAAAGAAAAGTTTACTAAGAAGTAAAGAAAAGGACACTCATGAATATAATCTCTTCTACTAATATATATACTTTCTTAAACTGATATTTGTTGTCATATATTTTGAATCCTCCCTGATGTTCTGCTGGGCACATGATAATGTCCTCTTTTGCGTTTCATTTTGTTTTGTATTGCTTTTCTGTTTTTCTTTTTTGCTTATTCTGTTTCTTCAAATAAAATAAAGTTCGGGGAAAAAAAGGCCCCTAGGAAGATTTATATGAACAAATGCATAGTGAAATAAGAACCACAAAATCAGTATATGTGGAAATGGAAGTGGAAGTGGAAGACTACACAGATATGGAATGTTGTCAGATTCAATTAATAAGGTGGTCAATTTTGCTAAATTACTTTTTTCTTTCTTTTTTAAATTTCTGTTACAGAGAATGGTTTTTTGGATAGGAAAAGGAGGAGGAATAAACTTGTATGTGAAAGTGACCTTAAAATTGAAAGACATCTATAATCTTTTTTTTTAAGAGTCCTGGCTTTGCAGTCAAAGAACCTGGGTTAGAACTCATATGCTACAGTTTACTACATCGGTGGCCTTGAGAGAGGTACCTCTCCTCATTGGGCCTCTATTTTCTTTTCTGTGAAATGAATGAGGATTAGATTAAATAACATCTAATAAAGTCCCTTCCTGCTAGAACATTATGAAATTACTGGTAAGAAATTTGTTTTAAAGGAGTCTCCAAGAATAGCTGGAACAAGAACTCCAGTGGAGATTAAGCTCACTGCCAGTGAGAGTCAGAGGTAGCCATAAACAAACAGCATAATAACCTTTGGGACTAGGTTCCCACTGATTTGCACTCTTTCTTTCCCTCTCCCATTCTCCTTTTATGGATATTTAGCATTAGTAATGAACTGATTTCTAACTGCAGCCACCCCTTGCTCATAAATCCTGAGTGATTCCTCCTAAAAGCGTCTGCAAATGCTCTTCATTTTGTGTAGGGATTTCTCTCTTTCAGTGGTTGGCTATCTCTCCCAAGACCTGTCTTGGGATGGGGATAATGCATTTCCTGTATCAGAGCACAGGACAAGGAAACTCATTGTGTGCCCAGGGAGGAAGAGGACATCTGCAAGTCGTTGTGAAGAGCACACTAAAGGATCTTGTGAAGGGGACTTATTCTCCCAGTTCTATGTGGTTGATGAAGTAGATCACGTGAGCAGTGGAGCATAATGAGCTTCTTTAACTGCTGCCAGTGGGAAGTTCACCCTATAAAATGCTAAGACTCCTGGAATCATTGTGGGCCCAGAATAAGCTGATTGCGTAAAAGAGGAGTTTTTTTGATTTGGAGATGTCATTTCTGAGTGCTGAGCACAATGCTTCAGTGTTAGGAGGCACCCCTTTTTGTGACTTTGCCTCCAAGGAAGCTCTTTTTTACCTCACAATTTAAAATGATTTGTTTCCCCAAAGGACCCTCCCAATGGCAAACATCGGTAAGATAGGGAATTCAATTCATATAAAAGTCTTTTTGCTGGAATGTTTTAGTTTTTAATTTCCCAAAAAAAAGAGAAATAATTGATACCACAAAAAAGACCCCTAGTTTTCTGCCCTTTCTTATCTTTTCTTCATTTTAAATTCCTGTTTCTACCTGTCTTTTCACTTAAATAGCTTATTATTTGCCCCAAACCTTTGTTGAGAATTGTTAAGTAAATTAAATGACAAATGTAATAATGTATGTCTTCAATGCTCCCATAGCTTTAACCAAATAGCCAAAACTAAGTCAAATTTTGGGACTCTTCTATTAATTCTTTCTAGCTGACTCCAGGCCCCTGAAGAGCAGACAAGTAAAATGCTTGATTTTGTAACCTCCAAAATATCTTAGTAATTATCCATTGGATTAGGGGGAAAAAATTTAGAAATTATCTAGTCTTACTCTCTCATTTTATAAATGAAACTGAGGCCTTGGGGGGTTAAGTGATGTACCCACAACCATGAAGACAGCAAATTGTAGAAATGGTATTTGAACCCATATCCCCTAACTCTAAATCTGGCACTTTTTTCACTATAAATTGTTATTTATTTATTTTTATTAAAGCTTTTTATTTACAAAACATATGCATGGATAATTTTTCAACACTGACCCTTGCAAAACTTTCTGTTCCAAATTTTTCCCTCCTTCCCCCCACCTCCTCCCCTAGATGGCAGGTAGTCTGATACATGTTAAATGTGTTAAAAATATATATATATGTTAAATTCAATATATGTATACATATTTACATAGTTATCTTGCTGCACAAGAAAAATTGGATCTAGAAAGAAAAAACCTGAGAAGGAAAACAAAAATGCAAGTAAACAATAATAGAAAGAGTGGAAACTCTATGTTGTGGTCTGCACTCAGTACCCACAGGCCTCTCTCTGGATGTAGCTGGTTCTCTTCATTACTGAACAATAGGAACTGGTTTGAATCATCTCATTGTTGAAGGGAGCCACATCCATCAGAATTGATCATCATATAGTATTGTTGTTGAAGTATATAATGATCTCCTGGTCCCACTTTTTCACTCAGCATCACTTCATGTAAGTCTCTCCAAGCCTCTCTGAAATCATCCTGCTGGTCATTTCTTTTTTTTTTTATTTATTTAATAGCCTTTTATTTACAGGATATATGCATGGGTAACTTTACAGCATTAACAATTGCCAAACCTCTTGTTCCAATTTTTCACCTCTTACCCCCCCCCACCCCCTCCCCCAGATGGCAGGATGACCAGTAGATGTTAAATATATTAAAATATAAATTAGATACACAATAAGTATACATGACCAAACCGTTATTTTGCTGTACAAAAAGAATCAGACTCTTAAATATTGTATAATTAGCTTGTGAAGGAAATCAAAAATGCAGGTGGGCATATAGGGATTGGGAATTCAATGTAATGGTTTTTAGTCATCTTCCAGAGTTCTTTCTCTGGGCGTAGCTGGTTCAGTTCATTACTGCTCCATTGGAAATGATTTGGTTGATCTCATTGCTGAGGATGGCCAGGTCCATCAGAACTGGTCATCAAATAGTATTGTTGTTGAAGTATATATTAATCTCCTGGTCCTGCTCATTTCACTCAGCATCAGTTCATGTAAGTCTCTCCAGGCCTTTCTGAAATCATCCTGTTGGTCATTTCTTACAGAACAATAATATTCCATAATATTCATATACCACAATTTATTCAGCCATTCTCCAATTGATGGGCATCACTCAGTTTCCAGTTCCTGGCTACTACAAACAGGGCTGCCACAAACACTTTTGCACATATGGGTCCCTTTCCCTTTTTTAATATCTCTTTGAAATATAAGCCCAGTCGTAACACTGCTGGATCAAAAGGTATGCACAGTTTGATAACTTTTTGAGTGTATTTACAAATTGCACTACAGAATGATTGGATTGATTCACAACTCCACCAACAATGTATCAGTGTCCCAGTTTTCCCACATCCCCTCCAACATTCGTTATTATTTTTTCCTGTCATCTTAGCCAATCTGAGAGGTATGTACTGGTATCTGAGTTGTCAATAGTGATTTAGAGCACTTTCTCATGACTAGAAATAGTTTCAATTTCTTTATCTGAAAATTGTCTGTTCATATCCTTTGACCATTTTATCAATTGGAGAATGGTTTGAAGTCTTATAAATTTGATTTAATTCTCTATATATTTTAGAAATGAGGCCTTTATCAGAACCTTTGAATGTAAAAATGTTTTCCCAGTTTATTGCTTCCCTTCTAATCTTGTCTACATTAGTTTTGTTTGTACAAAAACTTTTTAACTTAATATAATCAAAATTATCTATTTTGGATCAATAATGATCTCTAGGTTTTCTTTGGTCACAAATTCTTTCCACCTCCACATTTCTTAGAGGTAAACTATCCTATGTTTTTCTGATTTGTTTATAATATCATTCTTTATGTCTAGATCATTAATCCATTTCAACCTTATCTTGGTATATCGTGTTAAGTGTGGGTCAATGGCTAGCTTCTAGCATACTAGTTTCCAATTTTCCCAGCAGTTTTTGTCAAATAGGGAGTTCTTATCCCTAAAGCTGGGGTCTTCATTTTTGTCAAACACTACATTACTATAGTCATTGATTATATAAGTTGTTATTTAAAAAACGAAATAAACTCTAGATAAAAATAGGTAAGAATCAAAAAGAAATTATTTAATTTAATTCTATTGGGAAACATAAGAGAGTTGGGAGGGAAGACCCTATATTTAGAGTCAGAAGACCTGTGTTTTAATCCTAGTTATAATAAGTACTATACTGTGAGAAACTATGAAATCATTTTGTCTCTCTGGGCCTCAGTTCTCTCAAATGTAAAATGACACAGGAGAACTAGATAATCTCCAAGGTCCATTCCAACTCTGTATTTATAAACTTAGCAAAGTGTTTACTGAGCATCTACTATGTATGACCTTGATGCTACTAGGTACTGTATGTAGGTACAATGAGGGAGGTATAAAAGAAGCATAAAATATGGTCTCTGTTCTTAAAAAGTTGATGATTCATTCAGAGAGATGAGATATATACAGATGTCATACAGTTCAATAAAAATACAATATAATTAAATAGAAAATTTGTAGCACAGACAAATACTATAGGAGTTCAGAGAAGAGGTAGTTGATGTGGACTGTGGTTATCAGGATAAGCTTCACAAAGAGGCTGAGAAGTAGAGCTGGATATGAAGAGAAAGTAAGATTTGTACAATGTCAAAACTAACAGGAGAGAACTGAGAACAATCATCTCTCAATCAGGAATCAAGAGCTCATAAAATGAACCGTATTAATTGATGCAGAACAAGAGAATAAAATCAGAAAGTGATACATGTAATAACTATAGCAATATAAATGAAAATACCATTAAAAATCAGTTGAACTTAGGTTTTTAAAATGAAATGACCAATTTTCTTCTCAGACATGAAAGCTACAGGATTCAGGATGTTGCATAGACTGTCATATTAAAAAGAGGAAGAAGAAAAAGGAGGAAGAAAAGAAGAAAAAAAGGAGAAAAAGAAAAGGAAGGAGGAGAAGAAGGAGAAAGAGAGGAAGGAAGAGAGAAGGAGAAGAAGAAGGAGAAGTGTTATGGGCCAGAACTCTGAACTTGAAACAAAGGATTCTTACAAGGTACTACGTCAGTAGAATTGATAGAGACAATAGTTATCTAATTTAGCATGGTTCAGTATGATTGATTTAATCCTACAAGGAGATGTTATGGGCCAGAACTTGAAACAAGATACTAAAGTGGAACTGAGGAGACAATGGTTAAATCTAATTTAGCATTGATCTAATCCTACACAAATATAATGGTTTCCTAGTGATATAATGATTGGTTTTTACTCAGTGTGTAGCATATAAGCTAGAAGCCTCAGCCAAGAAGATTCAGAGACAAGCAGACAGAAGGCTGGAGGCTAAAAGCTGGAGCACAAACCCTTGGATTCAGATTCATCCCATCTCACACCGCCTTGGTGGCAGGCTCTCCTCCTTCGCTTCTCCACTGAAACGAAGACTCCGGAAGGCCCCCAGAAAACTAGCTGAGCCCCAAGTTAAGGAGACATTAAAGGATTTGGATTTTAACACCTGGCTGTTCTTGTGGTGATTACTGAACTGAAATGAAGGCCACTCCAGAGACCCCAAGGAAACCTCAAAAGAGAACATTACATTTTAGAGAGAACATTACAGAGAAGAAGAAGGAAGAGGAGGAGGAGGGGGAGAATTTCTATATTGGAAGGTACTTTGGAGGCTATTTAATTTAACCTAAAAAAGAATCTCCTCTAATACATATCAGACAAATGGTCACTCAGCATTGACATTTATTTATACCCTCCAATGAAGTGAACCCATTACTTCCCAAGGCAGTCCATTCTACTTATCAACAATTCTGAGTGTTAAGATGTTTTTCCTTATATAAAACCCTACTAGCTTCTTTGAAATTTCTACCCATTGCTCTTTCTAGGGTCAAGCAGAAAAAGTTCAATTTCCACATGCCAGTTCTTGTGTGGCAGGTCACTCAACTTCTCTAGAGCCTCAATTTTCTTACCTGCAAAATCTAGCCCATCAGCTGTAGGAAACCTGACAAATCATTTGGTCTGGTCCTGCCAAGGCAACTGCAGATGACCATGAGCTAAAAAAAAAAAAACAGGTACACCTCCCACTGCTTGAGTTTTTAAGTTGATAATTTTGTATGGCCTGTAAATGATCCAAAAGGCCTTTGGCAGAAAAAAGGTTCCTCACCTCTAGTCAGGATGATTCTAATCATGATAACTTAGTCAATGAATTCTGCTGCTTCTGTATTGGCTCCTATCAACAACTCCTTTTTCTTCTCTATCCTATATTCTAATAGAATGTTCACTTCCCTTCAAGGAAGATTTCCTTAAAAGTTTCCTCCATTTCCATGTGAGTAACCAATTCCTTGGATCTAGAACAGAAATTCCAATTCACCTTTTGAAATATGAAGTTTTCATTAAGGTAAGTCAGGAAATTATTACCTGCTCTGCTTATGACAAAAAGGCAAAGATCTTCAGAGAATGTCTAGATATTTGAAATTCCTTCCACTAACAACCTTTGAGTTTGTTATCTGGTTCTGAAAGAAAGAGGTGTGAAGGGAAAGTAATAAGCATTTATATAGTATCCACTATGTGTCAAGCATTGTGTTGAGTACTTAAAAATATGTTATTTTCATTTGGTCCTCATGACAACTCTATGAGGTATATACTATTATTAGCACCCTCATTTTTACAATCGAGAAAATTGAGGCAAACTAGTAAGAATCTAAAACCAATTCAAACTCAGGTTTTCCTGACTCCAGGTCCAGTGCTCCATCCACTTTGCATCCACTGAAGCTGCCATGCTTCCTCACCAGCTCTGCTTGTTATCATGCTATTATCTCTTCCCAATTGTAAAGCCTAAGGATGCTGCCTTGATAACTGAAAACCTACTATCTCCATCCAGCCCTAGCCTGACTGTTTCTTCATACAGACCATCTTCTGCCCTGCTGCCATATCACTACTGTTACTGTTGTTGCAGCTGGTGCTCTACCCTCCAAACCAATATTACCATCCCACAGCTCGCTGGCCCCAGACCCTACCCAACTTCTTTGCCCCTGTTATCAATCCTGCTTATGCATATAAAAACAACTGCAAATGTAATCAATTCAACAATGTATTCTGGAAAGAATATATAAATCAACTACTCTATTATTCCATTCATTATCCCTGACAATTCCAAGACCAAAACACCTTTCTTGGCCACCACTTCCTTTATTCCCCCTATTAGAATATAAACTCCTTGAGAGAAAGTGCTATCTGTATCTCCAGGACTTAGAAGGTACCCAGCATATCAGCTCATTATAATAAGTTTTTTCCATTCATCCCTTCTTTCATTCAAGGCCTGACCATGCCTCTCCTGAGTTTCAGAAGTTTCATTGACTTCCTGTTGCCTGTACAATAAAAAAACAAACTTCTGTTTGACATTTAAAGGAAGGCCTTTTAAATCTGGTTCTAAAATATCTTTTCAGACTGATTCTGCATTACACCCCCTCACAAACTCTGCATTACAACTAAACTAATATACTTGTTATTCCAAGTATATGGTAAACCAAGTCTTGTGCCCATACCTTTGCCAGACTTGTCTCTCTGCCTAGAATTCTCTTTTTTTCATTCTTTCTTCTAGGAACTCCTCCTTCTCAAGACTCAGCTCAATTGTAACCTGTTAGAAAAGTCTTTTCTGTTACAGCTCCAGCTCTTAGTGCCCCACTATTTGATTATTTGGTTGGTCTTCTAATTACTTAGGGACTGGATCACTATACCTTTTCCCTCCCTCTTTTACACAACCTGACTGGCTTCAGGCCTAGGAGAGGCTGATCCAAAAGAAAGGTCATTCAACTCTTCTTTTATATTCTTTCGCTGTTATACACTCAAAATCCAGCACCTAGGAAGATGTACTTATTGATTAGATTTTGCTTCATGCCCTCAATCTCTTCAAAGGGAGGAGGAGGAAGGTACTAAGCATATGATGTAAATCACTGGTATTTATTTCTTATACCCAAAAGAAATGCTTAATAATAAAGACTCCTAAAAGCCCAAGCTGACAGAACTTAAACAAGTGGCAGTAATAGCTACTGAAGGTTTATCTGGAGATAGAAATTCAAAATCAATAACACATAAAGCATGTTAGGACAGCTGAATAGAGATTGTACATTTCCCACTCAATGTGTTCTGTCTGTCTCACAATAGCTATCTCAAGCAAAGCCAGACCAGATCTTTGAGCTCATCATCTGGTCAGCGCTCATCTTTGCTAAGTGTGCTGGAGTACTTTCCAGGGACTCTTGAATTACATACAGCCAGCACCACTCGCCAGGGCCTCCAGGACTATACAACTCATAAAATCCTTCAAGCTTGGGCACAATCATCTCAAGCTTGAAGCCCACAGAAAAAGGTTCCAGAAGCTCAGGCTCAAGCTAGCTGCCATGTAGGAGCAGATGACAGGGATGGAAGTCAGTCTCCCGATATGCACAATTCTGAGGCTAATATGATGCCTCTAAGAGGGCTGAAGGAAGAAGGGAAACAAGAGAGGAGTCTCTCCTTTTTTAAAGGACGTTTAAAACACTGGTTCTTCTTGTTCAAAGGGTGAGAAGGGGATTTCTTCCTCATTCTCAAGGCCCAAAGCTCTTCAGCACTGAGTTACATGGGTCAAAAGCGACCAGGGAATTCAGCATCCCTAAAGAGACAGAAAGCTGAATTGCATTCATCATTGTCCCCATCATCATCAAAGTATTAATAGATAGCACTTGTATAGTGCTTTAAATTTTGCGAAATACTTTATGAATATCATCTCAGTTTATGCTTGCAACAACTCTAAAAGTATGCGCCATTACTCACCTCATTTTATAGGTGATCAGAGAGGCAGACCAAGGTTATATGACTAGCTAGCAACATATGCTAAGTATTTAAGGCTATATTTGAACTCAGGTCTTCAGACTCCAGGTCCAACACTCCCACCATTTTTGTCAACTTGAATCAGAGTGACCCAGACATGTCAGTTCTTCTCATACCCTGTTACATTTTTATACATTTTGATATTCTGTACCCTCCCCAAGTTCACTAATGAAAGTAACTGTCTCATTTTTGTCTCAGTATCCCAAATACCTTAGCACATTTTAGATGCTTAGTAAATAAATATCCACTGAATTCAGTTGAACTGAATTTAATTTCTCATATTATTTTGTGTCCTCTTTCTGTATAGGTAGTCTATGGCTCTGAAGACAATACTATGTCTATTTACAACTCTCCAGTGATCTTTATTCAAATATTCTTCATCATTCTTTTCTCTATTTCCTTACATAAGTACATATTTTTAATATTACCCAGCTCCCTTTTTGTCTATCTTATTCTTTTTGAATAATTATGACACCTTTGAAGAGCTATATTCTATTTATCAGTCTTATCCTACCAAATTTCAACAGTTAGATTTGCTACCTTGAGTAAAAATCTCTACTTTACTTAACTTCTTACCTATACTTTGTATCATGTGCTCAGCAGGTTTTAATATGGGATTATTTAATTACCTAGATTCCATAACAAGAGTTGCTAAATAATAAAAACCTCACTTTAATGTTATGCTTTAATGTTTATAAAGTCTTTTTCATGATGTGAGATAGGTAGAGCTAGTTACAGAACTTATTACAGAAAAAGACCAATATTATTATTCTTACAGAATACTTGAGTGTCTTTAATAAGCACTCTGATAAATTTATGAAAATACCCAGTGTTTGTGCTAGAAAATGAAAGCTAATCTTTATTTATCAAAAAGTGGTTAGGGGAGTTTTCTTGGAAGTTAAATATTTAGAAGAAGAATATTTGGCTTCAATCTATTATGTTTTCCTTCCAAATAAGGATAAATATTATATGGTGTTAGAGGGCAAAAGGTCATCATGGGTCTTGTTTATTTCCCATTCAGATTCTGGACCGGGGTTACAGCTCTTGGTGAAGAATCCTGGCTATACCTTATTGAAAAGATTAGACCTGGCCACAATTGATTGAAGAGCCCTAGGGTGTCAAAACTTACTTATTCTCAGAAGTCACGATGACAGAGGTGGGAGTCAGTCTCTCTGGCTAATTCAAGCAA
Source organism: Sarcophilus harrisii (assembly GCF_902635505.1). Classification (NCBI taxonomy): domain Eukaryota; kingdom Metazoa; phylum Chordata; class Mammalia; order Dasyuromorphia; family Dasyuridae; genus Sarcophilus; species Sarcophilus harrisii. The sequence continues at coordinate 189,878,920 of NC_045429.1, forward strand.
AATAGTTTAACTTTTTAAATTTTCTAATTCATTCCTGATTGAAATCCTTTTTCGATGGGTCTTCTGACCCATGAGAACTATAAGTTTAACTATTTCATTTCAAAAAAGGTCATTGTCAAGTTATATGTATCTACTCATAGCAGGGCAAAAATAGTAAAATATACTCTACTTATCTAGTAAATATACTCTTTTTATCAATGATGTTTTTTCATAAAGCCCTTTATAAACCTTAAAGTAAGATACAAATTATTAGCTATTGTTATTATTGATTTTACAACATTTATCTCTTTTCCTCCTGTCTTTTTTAAATATTTTTTTATTTTTATAATTACATATAGTTTTTTTTACAGTTTTCAACATTCATTTTTGTAAGATTCTAAGTTTCAATTTTTTCCCTTGCCTCTCTTATCATCCTTCTCCCCAAGACAAGAAGAAATCTGATATAGATTATACAGGTATAATCATTTTAAACACATTTCCATATTTGTCATGTTGGGAAAGAAAAATCAGACTTTCCTCCTGTCTTGGAGGCTAGGGCAACTGGTTATAAGTAAACAAAGAAATTAAATGGAGTAAGGGAAAAAACTTATCAACTTTTATTTTGCCATATTTTTTGCTCCACTGTCATGAAGTCCTTGTGTATAGTACATTAAATGCATGTGTCCATACACGTGAGCATGTATAACATGCAGGCACACATATAAGACATGCATGTATATGTACACAGAAATGTGTTTGCACATAAAATAGCATTTGTATCCATATTGTCACATGATTGCTTATAATATAAATCCACATATACATGCACATGTACTTATATAAAGGTAAATTATGAACATACATGGGAACATGCATATGGGAACATGCACAATTATTCCCTAATTTTTTTTAACTGAAAAACCTAACGAAATTCTCTTCTGGTATCAAGCTGACCTAGGTTCCCAGCATTGTTTTCTCAACATAACAATCCTTCTATCCAGGAAGTGAGAAACACTATAGGCCATATGTTTACAGGAGACTGAATGAATTAACTGATCTGCCTATAATTCAATCTGAAACCTACAATTAGGTCAATTTGTAATTTTTCTTTCTCATCCTCAAATACAGCTGAACATTTTCTCCACCACCTTTGGGGACCTGAATCCCAATAGGTACAATTAAAAGTAGAAGAGCAGGGCAATATCCACCAAAATACTCTTGAGAGAATCTCTCTGGGAAAATTAGTATGCAAAAGGTAATTCACTCCCATGGAACCAGAGACTCAGACTACAGAAAGAGAATGCAAAGCCACATTCCCAGATAGGAAAAATTGCAGTTGACATCTTTAAAAATGTATATATTGTCCAAAGGAAAGTGTCAGTCAGTTCTAGAAGTAAGACCTAAATAACTTCGATTTTGAATGCTGCTTTTTATAGGCCTTCTTCTCTGGTGTCTGTCAAGAGGTGAATCTTAGGTGGCAGCTTCTGAAAGTAGCTTGGAAAAATTAAATTTGTAAAACTGGGTAGCCCTGATGTTGTATGCTATACCAGATCAACTTTCATTATTTTTTAATGAATCTTTATAATTCTTGTTCCAGATCTCCACACGGTTGACTTGTGTTCACCTTGCTGTGCAATGATTTAAAGGACGTTGCATCTAATAGCAGAGGAAAATGATGAATTATAAATGCCAAATCATCCAGCAGTGAGTCAGGTTGCACTGGGGTAAGATTGTAAGCAATAAAGAATTTCTTTGTTCAGCTTCTAAGTTTGGGGCAAATAGATAACAGCTGCTGAGATAATTAAAAAGAGACATGCCAACCTGTCTAGTAATATGCTAATCTGATTGTTTTTACATGGAAGCATAAAACAAAATATGAGGAATATTTACCAGCTTAAATGAAGAATCCTTGTCCATATGGGTGAATACAAAGTGATTTTATTCAGATAATGTTCTGGACAACTATAGAGAGACCAAGAAAAGAAGAGTACACAGTCAAACTTTTAATAGATTGAAGAGTTTATTCTAAATAGATGAAACTAGTGATAGATGGGGAACCAAGAGGACAAGATTAGTTATTTATTAACTGTATGAACCTGGGTAAATAAGTCACTTAGTTTCAGTTTTTTTTAACTGGGAAACAACTACTCTATCTAGCTCTTGAGCTTTTATAAATGCAAAGAAAGCAGTGATCAGATTTTGTTGCTAGAAGAAATAAAAGACAAAAGTTGCCAGCTCCAACTTGATTTTTGCAGACTTGCTAAGAGAAATTCCAAGGTAAATCTCCAAAGACTCTCCTTGTACTAATATCCAAAGACAAGATAGAAATTAAATAGAATTTTCTCACTGTAATCCAAAGACTATGCAGATGCAAATAAAATGTAGTTGGGAAGAAAGAAAGCAATTCAAAAGACAGATGACCCCATATCTTGCTCACTGGCTGAGTTCTAGTTGTGGATCTGACTCACAGAAGAGCTGAAATTGCCCTGAGACTCTAGGCTAGATTTATAAAAATAAACTTTAACAATTACCCGTTGGGGCTAGGCAACAGCTATGCTATCAATTAAATATATTTTTATTTAAATTTTTGTGTTTTCTGATTTGGTCTGGTAATAGAAAAAGATTGGTGGGATCTGTGAGCTGTGATTTTGGGTGGATACTAGCCAAACACTCCTTGAACATGGATGTAGCTTTCAAAGAAGCCTTTTGAGGCCTCAAGATAATAAGGATCAAATGAATTAATGTATTTAAGTGATTTTTCCCCCATGGCTATGGGTAGAAGAGGCATTCTTAACCAAACAAAGAATAAAGGCAATTTATTATGTTGTTGTTTTGTTGTGTTTTAGTCATATCTGATTCTTTGTGATCCCTTTTGGGGTTTTCTTGGCAAAGATAATGGAATTGTTTGCCATTTCCTTCTTTTTATAGAGAAAGAGATTGAGACAAATAGCGTTAAGTGATTTTTCCAAGGTCACATAGCCGATAAGTATCTGAGGTGAAATTGTAATTCAGGTCTTCCTGACTCCAGGCTCAGATCTCTATAGACACTGGTCCACATAGCAGCCCCAAAAGGCAGTTTCAAAAGACAAACCAGGTAACTTTGATTACATGAAATAGAAAAATTTCTGAACAAACAAATTTAATGTACCTAGGATAAACATATATAGTAAGCATATATTAAGTGTCTACTATATGTAAGTACTATTCTTACTGCTAGGAATAAAAACAAAACAGTCTCTGTTCTCAAGGAACTCAAAATCTAATAGGAGGTAATATGCAAACAATGATATATAAGCAAGATGTATATTGGATGAATTGGAGATATTCTCTTAATGCACTAGCATTAAGGTGGACCAGAAAATACTCTTATAGAAGGTAGGATTTTAGAAGCCAGGGAAGCTAGGAGGCAATGGTGAGGAAGAAGAATACTTGGTGGGGTGAAGTGAAGATGGAGGAGAGTCAGTAAAAATTAATAATAGAAGAAGGCTCTTCAAATAGTCCAAGTGTGAGGTGATAAGAGCCTCTCCTGGCTGATAGTTATTCTAAGAAAAGAAGGGAGTGTATACAAGAAATAACATGATGGCAGAATAAATAGGACCTGACAACACTTTAAGGTTTACAACACACTTTTTTTTTTCAAGAGTCACATGAGATAGGCAATATAATCATTCTCATTCCTACTTTAGAGATTAGAAGCCCAAATCTCATAAAGTTAAGTGTTCAAAGTTACATGCTTAGTATGTATCAGAACCAAGATTTGAATCCAAGTCCCCTGATTTCAAACCCACCATACCATAGTGTTTCTCTTCCTCACAGTGTAGGTGGGGAACGAAAATTGGGATTTGACTTGTGATTTCATTCATACAGCTGGAAGGAAGGGCAAAATGTCAGTATAGAAGGAAATAGTACAGCTCAGCTCCAACCCACTATTAAATAATCTGATTACTAAACAACTCACCCCTTAGACAAAAGATAAATAAGATCCAGATACTCTTAGAGATAGAGGAGAGAAATCTCCAGGGGAAAGCAAAAACTAAAACGAAAGACTAAATCCTCAATACTCTCAAAAGGAAGAAATCTCCTAAAAGACTAAAATCAAAATGACAGATTTCAGAACTAACTTACTAGCTACAAGAAAAAAAAAGCATTTCATTGTAAAAAAGAAGAAACAACAACAACAAACTTTGGTTGAAACTGAGAGCTGTTTTTAGAAAAGGAAAAAAAAAAGATTGTGAAAGAAAAGAACCTCAGCATAGTAAGATAAATAAAGATTTTAAAATTCCTATTCATCTTCCCCTTAAGGAAAAGGCCTCAAAAAGATCTTTTCCACCAGAGGAGGGCAATTGAAATTTAACTGTGGAATAAAGAAAAGGCTTTTGCTTCCTCTTTCTCATCATCTAGAAGAAAAAGCTTCAACTAAAACTGATCACAGGAAAGGAGCACTGGTGATGGTAGCAAAGGAAAAGCTCCTCAACATCCCTAAAAATTGGAGAGAATTAGAGCTTAACAACTCTTGAATTCTCAACAATAAAAAAGGAATGAATCATAAAGGGGAAAGTGGAAATATAGGATTATGATATCAGAAATGATCAAGATATAAACCCAAAAAAGAGAGAAATACTTTTTTAAATGTAAAAACAAAATCTCAAAGAAAAAAATGCTCACAAAACAGAATCCTTTGAAGAAATGATACAGAAGTTGAAAAAATATATTTTAAAATAAATGAGTAACTTGGATACATGACCTTATCTATTAACAAACTGCCAAAAATTGAGAATGAGCACAAATTGAAATTAATGACTTCAGGAGATGATAATTCTTAAAACAAAGCCAAAAGAATGAGAAAAAGAGAAAAATGTAAAATATTTTACATAAAAATAGTAACCTGGAAAACAAATTAAGGGGAAACAATTTACAAATCATAAGATGGTCTGAAATCCATGATGGAAAAAAGAACTTGGGTATCATATTTTAAAAATCATTAAAGAAAACTGTCCAGAAATATTGAATAAGAAAGTAATGTGAAAAATAGAAGCATCCACCAATCATATCCTAAAAGAAACTTCAAAATGAAAAAAGTAGTCAATTGAGAAAGATGACCCATACGTAGTTTCTTATATTTTGAAAATGTTTTACGAAAAAAAGAAAAGGAAAGAAGGAAGGAATGGAAGAGGAAACATTAAGAGAAAATGGAAGAAAAGATCAAGGAACTTGTTAACATATATAAACATGCTGTACAAGTAGAATTATAGACAAAGGCCAAGAGAGTAATACAGAATTGAGAATCTTTTGAATTCTATTTTCTTCTAAAGTGGTCAAAAGAAGGCAGAACACACATATGTATATATGGAGTAGTGGAGAAATATTCAACTTTTAACAGGCATAAAGGAGGGGATATACATGAGAGATGTATAAGAGGGAGGATAAATTCATGTATGGATTAATCTTAAACAAAGGATTAATCTTAAAATTAACCACAAACTTAGAAGATAATAGTTAAGAGGTTAAAAGGAGAAATAATGTTAATACTTTGAAATAAGCAAGGAGAGGCAAAGAAAAGAAAAAAAGTGAATAGGATGAAAGAAAAAAAAAAAAACAATTAACTGCCATAAAATACATAACATAAAAGTGAACAGTATGGACTTGCTTGCAAAATGGATGAAGTTAGTAGTGCACATTAGAAAGCAAAATTCAATAATATTTTATTTATGAGAAACATACTTGAAACAAAGATTCAGACTTAAAGGATTTGGGGCAAAAATCTATTATGCTTCAGTTAAACACATTAAAACAAGAGTGATTAATATGATTTCAGACAAGGCAAAAGCAAAAACACCTTTAATTTAAACAAGATAAAGAAGGAAATTAAATTTTTCTGAAAGGTAACATACATAATGATTTGATTTCAATACTTAACACATATGCATCCAATGGTATAACTTCTAAATACTTAAAAGTAAAACTAAATTAATTATAAGGTGAAATAAATAGTAAAATTGTAATGGGGGTTAACCTCAATTTACTTCCATACACGCTAGACAAATCTAAGAACAAAAAAATTTCACTGGTACAGGGAACTCCTAGATGAGAAACTTTTATTTCCTTCCAAAGTATTTCAGCACTTTCTATTCAATTTATAATCTTAGTGCATCTAGAAATTAAGTGACTTATTTAGCATCAAACAGCCAATATGTGTCAAAAAAAAAAAAAAAAAAAAAGGGATTAGAACCCAGTTCTTCCTGGCTTTAAGGTCAGTTCTCTATCCACCATACAACTACTTATTAGAAAGAAGATCAAAACAAGGTATTTATATATTTTACCAAATGAGAAGATGTGGTAATTTCATGGAAACATCTAACTGATTCCATTGATAGGATATGTTGAGTGTTTCTAGGGATTCACTTAGAAGAAATAGTACATTCTCCACATACCATGAAATTGACATTTAGTTTCTTAAAAGAGAAAAAAACTAATGCCTTGTTGCTGATTCACTGTCAGATTTCTCTGTTCTTGTCTGCTTCTTTATGGGTTGAATTGTTTATTCTATTGTTTCATTTACAACAGGGTGTTACATATGCAAATTTCAGCAATGAATGTATTGTTTTTTCCAATTTTAATTTGTAAAAATAAATAACTTCTTTATATATTATCTGTTATTCTACCTCTCCCACCCTTCCATTTCCACTCTCTCCCCCGCCCCCAGGCATTTGGGGTTAAGTGACTTGCCCAGGGTCACACAGCTAGGAATTGTTAAGTGTCTGAGGTCAAATTTGAACTCAGGTCCTCCTGACTTCAGGGCGGGTACTCTATCCACTGATCCACCTAGCTGCCCCCCAACCCTTCCATTTCAATACACATATCAATTTTTTGGAGAAAGAATGGTTCAAATAATCATATTTAAGTATTTCATCCTACATATTTTTTCTCTGTCATTACTAGGCTTTAATACAAAAAGTGAGCAGTAAGAAAACTACTGTGAAAGCTTGATAATCATTTAAGAACAAGAAGATCTGACCACTGTTTACAAGATTCCAAAGTTCAGCCAACAAAGGATGCTTATTTTGCTGATATCTTGAATTTCCTTCTATCTGAAACAACTGGGGCATATACTCTGATTACATCCTCTTTCCATATTGCCTTCTGCATGTGTATTTGATAGGGAGGAGCATTATGCAAATAAGTATAATGACATGAAAGTGGGAGAGGGGATAGCTGTAGAGTGAGGATAACCTAGGTTTAAGTCTCACTTTTGATACATACTAGTTGTTACTCTGACCAATTACTTAAACCTTTTAATGGTCCAGGAAACTCTTTAAGACTATAGTGTTGGCTACCTGCATTGGTAGACCAAGTTACCTCAGCAGAATTGAAATCACACAGTTTATACAAATAATAGTAATAATAATAATAACAAAATAAACAAATTGAAATATTAATAACTAGGCCGTATAAGGGAGTGCAGCAGCATTAACAATTTGAAAAACTTAAGTGATATGCAAAGGTTATAGAGTTATTAAAATGAGAATTTGCAAAAATAATAAGTATTTAATAAGAAGCTGCCTACCACTCAATATTTCTTCCTCCCACTTTGTTACCTTTAGAATGTCCTACAGTATTAGCTCAATTTAAATGCTTTAAAATGAGAGCTTTCTGACATTTTTGGGGTCATAAATCTCTTTGGCAGATTGGTGAAGCCTATTTACCCCTTCTCACAATGATATTAATACACAGAATTATAAAGGGAACCAATTATATTGAAACATGGTTACCAAGAGGAAATATTTTAGCCTGCTCCACCCCTCACACATGAACAAAGATCTACAGACAGTGGTATCAAAGTCAAATAGAAATGTAAGCCATATATTGGCTTAAACTAAAAATTAACATTATTCATGCTTTATAGTGTTTCTATTTATTTTGTTAAACATATTCCAAATACTTTTTAACCTGTTTTTGCCCACATTAGGGAGTTTTGCAGGCTCTAAATTGAACATCTCTGAAGGGAAGGCACTATAATAAAGTCTGATCAGGAAATCCAAGAAGTCACAGAATGTCATTTTTTTCCAGCCCAAAGTAGCTTAGGGAGATGCACAGAGAGCCTAATGGAAACAGGATCTGCCAAGAAGAGCCCATGTAGGAATTTGGGAAGGAGTATTTTGATGCTGGGGGTGGAAAGAAGATCAAGAGAATGCACCAGAGCAAAAAGAGATTCCAGATTTCTTTATAAACACTGGGTATAAAAATGTTTGCCATCTGATAGGTCTGTTTCCCACTACCTAGTTCTGGGTAAGTAACAGTATATCTAGGGTAGAGAGGAGCAGTTGTGAGCATTGACCATTGTTGAGAATCAAATGGAAGCTATGTGGTTCTAATTGCAGAAGCAGAGGACAGTATCCAAAACCAAAGAGGAACCAGCAATATGGTTGTTCTGAACTTTCAAACTCTCCTAATGAGTCAATAATAGTCGAGTAAAGCAGCCTACTAAAACTCTCAACATAAACAAATTAATAGACTCAGTCTTGAATCAGAAACTTGCAGAACTTAGACTTGGATGGCAATGAACATATCTCTTTGTGAACTGTATCACTTTGACAGCAATGAAAGCAAGAGGCCCCCAACTGGAATTGTTAAGACAGCAGAAGGATGTAAGGGACAGATGCTCAGTTCAGACATCTTCCCCCAGAAATATACAGAGCACAATACTAATATAAAGTCTAAAGTTAAGAAGAAGGCTGAAAGAATGAACAAATAAACAAACATAAAGAATCTGGCCATAAAAAACTATTATGGTAAGAGGGAAGCCCAAGACACAGAGGATAAAAGAAACTTGAAAAAGTCTATGGGCAAAGCCTTAAAGAAAAATTCAGCTTGGACACAAATTCAACAAGAATTCCCAAAAGAATTAGAACAAGAGTTGTTAAAAGAGCTAAAAAAATTTCTATAACCAAATGAGTGAAATAGGAAAATTGGGAAAAGAGATAAGAACTAAGGAAGAAAAATATGAAAAGAGAATTAACAACTTGGAAAAACAGGTACAAAATCTTACTGAAGAAAATAATATCTTGGAAAACAAACTTGAAAATTTAAAATTGAAGCTAAGAGACATCAAGAAACAATGAAACAGTCAAAGGAAAATTGAAAAAGAAATGCAAACTATCTCGTATCAAAAACTGACTTGAAAAACTAATCAAGGGAAAATAATTGAAATTACTGAAAGCCATGAACAAAAAAAAAAAAAAAAAAAAAAAAGGCAAGACATTATATTTCAAGAAGTCATATGAGAAAACTGTCCAAACATCTTAGAACTAAAGGGCAAAATAGAAACTGAAAAAATTCACCAGTCATTTCCTAAAAGAAATACCAAAATAAAAAATTTGGGGAATATTTTAGCTAAAATGCAAAGCAAAAAGGTCAAGGAAAGAATGTGGCAAGCAGCCAAATAGAAAGAATCCAAGTACTGAAAATTCACAGCATCACATAGGATTTAGTAGTTAGCATCTTAAAGAAATAGAGAATTTGGAATATGATATTGAAGAAAGCAAAGGATCTAGGTTTACAAACAAGAATAATCTATCCAGCTAATCCTATGGGAATTGGGGTAGGAAGGAAGGGAAGAATGTATTTTTAATGCAATGGAAGATTTCCAAGCATTCCTGGTGAAAAAATCAGAAGGAGAAATCTAATATGCAAACACAGAAGCATAAAAAAGTAAACAAGTGAGAAACCATAAGGTACTAAAAAAAGAGCAAACTGTTTTCATTCATATATGGGGAAATGATACATGCAATCCCTCAGAACTTTATTACAACCAGAGGTCTTAGAGGTAATCTATTTAGGGAGCCTCCATTTAACTTTATTATATTCAAATTATTTCAAAAGAAAAATAGAAGAATAAGGAAGTCGAATACCCTGGAAGAGGAAAGGAGAGGAAGAATGGAGGAAATTATCTTATATAAATGAAAATCATGAAGAAGAGTTTATATAATAAGGAAAGAACAGAGTATGTATGGGAGGGAAAGGGTGACATCTGAATTTCACTATCATCTGAACTGGTTTGTATATGACTAATGAGTCATATAATGACATGTAATGAGTTTTATTTTTCTTGCCTTCTCAATAGGTGAGGCCTAAGGGGTGGGACTGAGGAATTTACTAGACCAAATGGTAAAAAGAAGTACAAAAATCTAATGAGAAAAATTATTTAAAAAGCAGAATTGGCCAAAAAGAAAAGGAGGTACAAAACATCACTGAAGAAAATAACTACTTAAAAATAAAAATTGAGCAAATAGAAGCTAATGACTATGAGAAATCAAGATACAATAAAACAAATCAAAAAGAATAAAAAATAGGGAAAAATGTAAAATACTTCATTGAAAAAAACAATTGACCTGGAAAACAGATCTAGAAGAGATAATTTTAAAATTATTGGACTATCTGAAAGCCATAATAAAAAAAAGAGCCTAGACATCATCTTTCAAAAAAATGTCAAGGAAAATTGCCCTGATATTTTAGAACCAGAGGGAAAAAATAGAAATTTTAAAAATCCATCAATCACTTCCTGAAAGAGATCCCAAAATGAAAACTCCCAGAAATATTATAGTCAAATTCCAGAGTTCCCAGGTCAAGGAAAAAATATTCCAAATAGCCATAAAAAACTAATTAAAGTATTGTGGAGCCACAGTCAGCATAATGCAACATTTAACAGCTTCTACATTAAAGGATCAGAGGACTTAGAATATGATATTCCAGAGGGCAAATGAGGTAAGATTACAACCAAGAATCACCTACCCTGCAAAACTGAGCATAATTCTTCAGGGGGAAAACTGGATATTCAATGAAATAAAGAACTTTCAAACATTTTTGGTGAAAAGCCCAGAGCTGAATAGAAAATATTGTTTTTAAATATCAGATTCTAGGGAAGTATAAAAAGATGGACAGGAAAGTGGAAATCACAGATTGAAGTGTTTGCATTCTTACATGGGAAGATGATACTTATAATTAATAAGAACTTTCTTGTTATTAGGGACAATTAGAGGGCGTATATATAAGATAGAGGGCACAGGTGTTAGTTGAATATGAAGCAATGATATCTAAAAAGATGAAATTAAAGAATGAGAGAAGAATGTACTGAGTGAGAAAGAAAAGGAAAAGTAGAATGGGATATCACAATCACAGGAAAGAGCTTTTACAGTAGAGGGGAAAAGAGAGGAAATAAGGGGGAGTGAGAGAACCTTATTCTCATCAGAATTGGCTCAAAGAAGGATTAAAATACACACATTAGGAATAGAAATCTATCTTACCCTCCCAGAAAGTAGGAGGGGAAGGAGGTAAGAGAAGGGTCGGGAGAAGAAATGGTGATGATAGAGACTGTGTGAAGGGTAGTCAGGAGCAAAACACTTTTGAGGAAGAACAGGGTGAAAGGAAAGAGGGAGAGAGAGTAGAATAAATGGGGATGGGAAAGAGAAATATAGTTATCAAGAATAATTGTGAAAAAAATAATTAAGCAGGTTTTTCTGATAAAGGCCTCATTTCTCAAACATCTACAGAACTGAGTTAAATTTATAAAACTAAGAACCATTCCCCAATTGATAAATGATCAAAGATATGAACCACTTTCAGGAGAAGGAATCATAGCTATTTAAAGCCATATGAAAAAAATGCTCTTAACTCATCATTGATTGGAGAAATGCAAATTAAGAGAGTTCTGAAGCACTACCACATACCTATAAGCTTAGCTAATAGGACAGAAAAGGAAAATGACAAATGGTAGAGGGAATATGAGAAAAATGAGACATTAATGCACTGTTGTTGGAGTTGTAAACTTGATTCAACCATTATATAGAGCAATTTGAAAGTATATCCAAAAGGCCATAAAATCATGCATACCCTTTGACTTAGCAATATCACTTCTAGGTCTGTACCCACAAAGAGATAAAAAGCAAAAAGGAAAAGGATTTATACATACCAAAATATTTACACTAGATCTTTTTTGGGGACAAAGAACTAGAAATTGAAGGCATGCCTGTTAATAGGGGAATGGCTGAATAAGTTGTGGTATGTGATTGTGATGAAATACTATTGTGCTATAAGAAATGATGAGCAGGATGCTCTCAGAAGAACCTGGAAATACTTCCATGAGCTGATTCAAAGTGAAATGTACTGTATACAAAGTAACAGCAATATTGTAAGACAATCAGCTGTGAATAATATAACCTTCTCAGCAATACAATGAATGATCCAAGACATATCTGAAGACTTATGATGAAAAATGTTCTCCATATCCAGAGAAAGTACTGATGTTATCTGAATGCAGATTGGAGCAAATTTTTTTTTTTATTTCATTTTTCTTGAGGGTTTTTTTTTGGTCTATATTTTCTTTCACAACATGATTATTATGGAAATGCTTTGCATGACTACATAAGTATAATCTATATCAAATTACTTGAATTCTCAATAAGGGGATGAGAGTGGGTAGAGAAGAAGGGAGAGAATCTGGAACTCAAAGTTCTAAAAATTGAATGCTAAAAGTTGTTTTTATACATACCTAGGGAAAAAATAAAATACTGAATTAAAAAAACTTAGGCTAGCAGAATTATGCATTTATAGCTAAAAGGTACTTAATAAAAGCAGCTAACTTTTATATAGAGTTTATTATGTGCCAGGCACTATACTAAGAACTTTACAATTATTATCTTATTTGCTCTTTGCAACAAATCTTGAAAGTAGGTGCTATTATTATCCCCATTTTACAGATGGGAAAATTGAGGCAAACAATTGCATTGACAGGCCCAGGGTCACATAGTTCGTAAGTATTTGAGATCAGATTTGAATCAAGTCTTCCTGATTCCAGACCCCACACTCTATCCATTTCATCACTTGGCTGCCCTATTTTAGGGGAAATCTAGTTCCCTGCTTCTTAAACTATGGACTGTGATTCCATATGGCATCTCATAACTGAATAAGGGGGTTATGAAATTATAATTATCAGTAAATGTTTTATTTGTGTAACCTACTTTATATATCTATATAAATGGGATCATGTAAAAATTTCTCAGGTGAAAAGGGATTACAAATGGGAAAAGTTTAAAAAGCCCTGAGCTAGTCTAGTTCCCTCATTTATAATAAAGGAGGAAACAGAAACTCAGAGAAGTAAAATTTTTCTGCCCCAGGTCATACAGGTAGGACATTTTAGAATTAGGATCAAATTTAGTTTCTTTCACTCCAGGTTCTTGATATATTTATGAAGTCACACAAGTCCAGCTCATTTTGGATACTATCTCTCTCCTTGCTTTCATCAGCCCTCTTGGATCCTGAAAGTTTCAAGTAATCATGTCAGCCTCTCTAGTTCATTGTAAACAGGCCATTACAAACAAGACTACAATTCCAGGTTTAGTTTTCTGAATTTTCCAGTGATAGAACTATATGGATGTCATGGAACTCTGTCTCCCTATAAATCATTCTTAATCCTATTTTTCTGTTATTCACTTTTTCTCTCTCATCTCCCCTCTCTATGAATCCTTACTATATAGCTAGTTTACTCCATAGTTTATTATATAGCTAGATTCTGGAACTAGTTTAGTTACTTTTTTTGCTTAAACAATTATTACTAATTCATCAAATATTAATAATTAATTATACGGAATTAGAACATATAACCAGTCATTTTACATTTTGGGAGCTGGTAGACTCTGGGGCCCCTAATATAGGAGGCAATGTGACAGTAAGTTTGGATCTCCACTTTTTCTTTTCTCCCTTTTCTGTCCAAGCATTAGTATCTTCATCTGTAAAGTAAGGATTATAACAATTGCATTCCATATTTATAGATACGCTGTCAGAAAATCACTTGTTAGCTATTACAGTGCTATAATGATATCTAGGGCATCCTCTCAAATCACAATGTAGATCCTCTACACAAATCCACTCCAGGTTTAAGGTAGTATTCTCTCAGTTATAGATCGTGAGTATCTAACATGTACTTATTTTTAATACCCCTCCAAAGGAAAAAAATAGTTCAAAACAAAGACATTTATTGAAATCCCATACTAAGACAAGAAGCAAAAAAGGATTTTTCCCCATAAATCTGAGCATATTCTCCCATTTTCTCCCACCAATGCATACTTTGAAAAAAGTAAACACACATGGGGAATAGGGGAAAAGAGACATAGAGAACATGTATGTTCAAGGGAGGATATACAAATTGATATCCAAATCCAAGCTATATACCTAAGTGCAGGTTGAAATCCCATAAAAAATATGCTTAGTTATCATCACCCCATCTACCCCAAATTTTAGTCATTATCCCTTCTCTGAGGCTCATTTCCTGCCTCACTCCTACAAATACCATCCTTTCTTTTTTCCTCAAAATTCTTCAAAAATTCTCCAATTGATAAATGGTCAAAGAATATGAACAGACAATTCTCAGGTGAAGAAATTGAAACAATTTCTAGCCATATGAAAAGATGCTCCAAGTCATTATTAATCAGAGAAATGCAAATTAAGACAACTCTGAGATACCACTACACACATGTCAGATTGGCTAAAATGACAGGAAAAGATAATGATGAATGTTGGAGGGGATGTAGAAAAACAGGGACACATACATTGTTGGTGGAATTGTGAATACATCCAACCATTCTGGAGAGCAATCTGGAATTATGCTCAAAAAGTTATCAAACTGTGCATACCCTTTGATCCAGCAGTGTTTCTACTGGGCTTATATCCCAAAGAAATCTTAACGAAGGGAAAGGGACCTGTATGTGCAAGAATGTTTGTGGCAGCCCTCTTTGTAGTGGCCGGAAACTGGAAACTGAGTAGATGTCCATCAATTGGAGAATGGCTGAATAAATTGTGGTATGTGAATATTATGGAATATTATTGTTCGGTAAGAAATGACCATCAGGATGATTTCAGAAAGGCCTGGAGAGACTTACACGAACTGATGCTGAGTGAAATGAGCAGGACCAGAAGATCATTATATACTTCAGCAACAATACTATATGATGATCAATTCTGATGGACATGGCCCTCTTCAACAATGAGATGAACCAAATCAGTTCCAAGAGAGCAGTAATGAATTGAACCAGCTACACCCAGCGAAAGAACTCTGGGAGATGACTATGAACCACTGCATAGAATTCCCAATCCCTCTATTTTTGTCCATCTGCATTTTGGATTTCCTTCACAGGCTAATTGTACACTATTTCAAAGTCTGATTCTTTCTTACAGCAAAATAACTGTTAAGACATATACTTATATTGTATTTAATTTATACTTTAACATATGTAACATGTATTGGTCAACCTGCCGTCTGGGGGAGGGAATGGGGAGAAGGAGGGAAAAAAGTGGAACAAAAGGTTTGGCAGTTGTCAATGCTGTAAAATTACCCATGCATATAACTTGTAAATAAAAAAGCTATTAAAAAAATTCTTTGAAAAATCTCAACTCATTCAAGTAAACAGTTATGAAGTGATTAGTTTCATATGCCACATAATTGCCAAAGCTCCTATCCATAATGCAGTGATATATTTGGTTATCAAACTCCTCATTGAGATGTATGGACTATTATGTTCTCCTCTGTGTCACAATTCTCCAGAGCCTAAGTAAAACATTTCAGAGTTCTGCTTCTGTTTGCATGTTTTCATATGGCCTTGCAGGTACATATCCTTTCCTGTGAATTGGAAAGCTGCCCTGAGTCCTGGCAGAAATAGCTGGCAGTGGCTACTTGGCATCTTCACCTATTTTCTACATCTATTTTTTAAAACGATGATATTTTATCCCCTCCTCCCAACAAGATGTAAAAACAATTTTAAAACTTTTTTTTAAGAAAAAAAGTTTTGAGTTTCAAATTCTATCCCTTTCTCTTTCCCCTCCTCTTTGCTTGAGATGATAGACAAACTGATAGAGGTTATACATCAACATCAATTTATTAAGTGCCAATAAGCAGAAGGTATTTTGCTAGCCATGAGGAAGACCAAAATGGTTTGGTAGAGAGAATGATTAATGAGTCAGGAAGACTTGGATTCAAATCTTGCCTCAGATAAACTTTTCTAAGCTTCATTTCCCTGACCTGAAAATCAAGATAATAATACCTACTTTACAATGCTTTTGTGAATTTCAAATGAGATAATTCATATAAAGCATTTTTTTTTCTTTTTGGTAAAAGGAGCTTCTGGGGCAAAAAATTACTTATCAATGCAGATCAGGAGTTTCTCTCTGACAGTCTTAATTAAACAGCTGCCTGAGATGGAACAGCTTTTATTAAGCAGTTGTATTGAGCTATTAAGTGATTGGCCCAGTCAGTAGGCTAATATGTGGAAGAAGGAGGAGCTGAACAAGATCTTCCTGACTTTGAGGCTAGCTCTTCATATGTTACATTGCCTCTTAAAAAGTGTTTGCAAAACATTATATAAATATGAGATACTGTGATAAATTTTAAAAGAAACATCACATAGATACTGTTCTCAAGGAGCTTTGGGTCATACAAGTTAAAAACATATACACATTTATAAAGTGTTTTGTTTATGTGATTGTTGGGTAATATATATTATGTCAAAAAAGAGTGTAGTAATATGTTTTTAATTTTTAAAAGTAAATATAAATAAATATGAAATAAAGAATATGGTAAGTGCTGTGGAAATGTTTAGCTCTAAGAAATCTGAAGAAAAAGATTTCTTTTTGTTTGAGCTATCAAGGAAAACTTTATAAAAGAGATGGCACCTTATTGGATATGGGACATAGAGATATAAATAGTAGGGATAGATGATAGAGGTGCAAGGTGGATGGCAGGAATTTATTCAATGGAGGGTTATGAGGCAGGATCAGGAAAGAATGAGAGATAGTGGTTCTCTTTGGTTAGAAAAAAAATCTGAATTTGTGAGGCGAGGCATAAAAAGCAGATTAGAAATATTGTGGATTAATATGTTACATTTGTGGGTGTAGATTTATTGGCTAAAGAGAATTTTTAGGCCTAACTTTAATTTTAAGCATAATAAATTTAATGACCATCAAAAAACCAATCAAATAAACAAATAAGGGATACAATATTTAATAAAACAGAGATTCTAGCAGAAATTAGATTTAAAATAACAACTTATATCACAACCTGCAATAAATACAAAATGTATATGTAACTTGAATATGAAAAATCATATAATAAAAAATAAAAGAATCAGATCAGTTATCTTTAATAGCTGAAGTTAAGGGATACATTCTTAATCAGACAGAAGCAATCACAAAAGATGAAATAGGTGACTGATTTTATGAAATTAAAAAGTATTAATAAATTAACATAACTAGGATAAGAAGGGAAGCACATAATTGGAGGGGGGAATCTTTGAATCAAATATCTTTGATAAGGGGTTGATATTCAATATATTTAGGTAACTTATTGAAATACATGTGATCCAAAGTCATTCTCCAATAGACAAATGATCAAAGGATATGAACAGTTTTCACAAGAATTCCAATTATCCATCACATGTAAGAGAACTCAAAATTGAAATAATTCTAGCCAAAGGCATGAGGATATAATAGTAAATATATATGACATACCCTTTGATTCAGCAGTATTACTACTGGGCTTATATCCCAAAGAGATTATAAAGAAGGGAAAGGGACCTGTATGTGCATGATTGTTTATGGCAGCCCTGTTTGTAGTGGCCAGAAACTGGAAACTGAGTGGATGCCCATCAATTGAAGAATGGCTGAATAAATTGTGGTATATGAATATTATGGAATATTATTGTTCTGTAAGAAATGACCAACAGGATGATTTCAGAAAGGCCTGGAGAGACTTACATGAACTGATGCTGAGTGAAATGAGCAGGACCAGGAGATCATTATACACTTCAACAAAAATACTATATGATGATTAATTCTGATGGACTTGGCCATCTTCAGCAATGATCTGAACCAAATCAGTTCCAATGGAGCATTAATGAACTGAACCAGCTACACCCAGAGAAAGAACTCTGAGAGATGACTAAGAACCATTACATTGAATTCTCAATC
The DNA here is from genome assembly GCF_902635505.1 of Sarcophilus harrisii. Classification (NCBI taxonomy): domain Eukaryota; kingdom Metazoa; phylum Chordata; class Mammalia; order Dasyuromorphia; family Dasyuridae; genus Sarcophilus; species Sarcophilus harrisii. The sequence goes on from NC_045429.1 coordinate 189,896,908, forward strand.
CCTATATTTTTGCCTGCTGCATTTTGGATTTCCTTCATAGGCTAAATGTACAATATTTCAGAGTCTGATTCTTTTTGTACAGCAAAATAACGGTTTGGTCATGTATACTTATTATGTAGCTAATTTATACTTTAATATATTTAACAACTACTGGTCATCCTGCCATCTAGGGGAGGGGGTGGGGGGAAGAAGGGGAAAAATTGGAACAAAAGGTTTGGCAATTGTCAATGCTGTAAAATTACCCATACATAGAACTTGTAAATAAAAAGCTATGAAAAAAATATATATATATGACAATTAAAAAAAATAAAGGGCAGAATAAAAAAAATTAGCAAATAACAAGCAAGTTTCTATTCTGCCTTCTTATGAGCCTGCCCCATGTTCTGCCTCCTTCTATCCTATTTTCTGTCCTTTATTCCCTTTTTTCTTATCTTTTTTACATAATTTTAGTCTGTTTACATAGTTTCTAGTTTTGCTTATTCTATTCTGTATTACCTCATATAGATATTTCCATATTTCCTTATATGTTTCATATTTATTATCTTATAATGCCATAATTATGGCATTATTATTTATTAACATACTGACATATTTATTCAACTTTTCTTAAATCATTGAACATATAGATTACTTCTGTTTTTTTTCCCATTACAAATAGAGTAGTTTTGAGTATTTCTTGAAGAAATACTTTTCTCTTTCCTCTCTACAGTATTTTGGGATAGAGTCCTAGTAATGATTTCACTGAGTTAAAAAGTATTAGCATTTTTATGACTCTTCTTGCATATTCCATTACAGAATATTAAAACCAGTCTGAAGACCCACCAATAATGTAGTGGTGTCTTCTTCTAGATTGTTCCAATATTAGATTTTTATCATAATTTGCCATTCTAATTTTTCTGATTATTAGCTAATTTGAACATCCTTTCATGTAATTGTTATCAGGATATATTTCCTCCTAGAAGCTAAGAGTCCAGGAGAAAAAAATACCTCCAAAAAAGACAGCTCTCCTTCTAGGCAGGTACTTCTACTCAACATCTAGAGATATGATCTGTCAATTGTCTTTGCTGGTCTTATCTCTTGTTAAAGACTGGAAAAAAAAAAGTTCTTGCCATAAAGTCTTTGGCACTGTCAAATGACTCAACTTCAGAAATAAATGTGTTTATAAATCAAAATGACATTTTAAAAAGATGCATTAGCATCTGCTTTACTGAACCTAAGGATTAAAAGGCCTTTCCAACTGACTTGCAGCAGAAACTTCCTATGTATATCTTCCCCTACTAAATTGTGAATTCCTTGAGGGAAGGATTTGATTATCCAGCGCTTAGCACAGTTTTTTTGTACATAATAAGAACTTGTTAAATACTTTCTTCATTCATTCAGAAACTCTTCGTATGCTTTGGTCATTGTTCCACTGGGGAGCATGCATTATTAATCTTATATATCAGTTCCTTATAGATTATGGATATCAGACTTATATTAGGTATATTTACTGTATATTTCCCCCAACAATTTCTATTTCTTTAAAGATATTACTTTTTGTTATACAAAATCTTATGACCTTTATATACTTAAACTCAATGTTTTCTTTTTCATATCTCACTTTTTGAAACAATTCAGCTTGTTGTGAAGTGTAGAATACATTGGTGCCAACAGAGTATGCTTATTAAAACAATTGATTTAAATAATAAAAGTTATGAATAATTTGTTTTTTCTTGCTTTCTCTAGATGATATAAATAGTCTATTTTTAAAAAATAAATAAATAAAATAAAGTGAAATCTCAATGGGGAAGAAATAAATCATCAGCAATTACCATAGACAAATATGTTTGTAAAATTAAGAATTTAAAATAAATGGAAGAATAATTATTAAAAAAATGTAAAATATACAAATTAGCATAAAAAGAAAAAGAGATATTAAACAATCTGATTTCAGAACAAGAAATCAAACTGATTTCTTGCAAAGAAATCACCAAAGGAAGGGGGAAAACCCCTTCCTGATCCAGATGGATTTATACATACATTCTATTAAACTTAAAAAAAAAAAAACTATTAATATCTACTCTGCACAAATTACCTTCAAAGTTGAGAAAGAAAACACTCTACAAAATTCCTTTTATCAAACAAATATAGTCCTAATATATAGGCCAGGACAAATAAAGAGAACTATAGAGAAATATAATTAATGAATATTTATTTTTAAATTATAAATAAAATCCTATTTCAAAATAAAAGACTATCATAATACATCCAGAATAATTTGCTATAATTTACTCTGACATTTTGAGTGATCTGTGATGTCATCAGTGTAGCTATATCGATATTCCATCAAAGAGTTTCCATGATTTTTTATTACCTGTGTTTTTCTTTCTTTTATCTGTATTTTTTTATAAATTTCAAAAAGGTCAGTCCAATGCAGCCTTTCCTTTTATTTGTTTCTCAAGAGTATCAGTATATCACTTGGAATATGTCTAGGTTAAATCTCATTCTCGTCACATGAGAATTGGTGATGTATGGTCATGTATGCATACATGGTTACAAAATAACCAGCTTGGTTATATTAGATATATAATAAATAAATAAAACTTTTCTGCAGAAAATTAGTAAAGATCCAGGTATGGAAAAAGGACACTTCTCTCAGCTAGGCTGTTTAAAGAATGAGTAACAATGTCAGGAGAAAAAGTGTAGTTCCCTCACCTATTCTCCTCTCTAAATTTAATATTTCTTGCTTCCAGATGCTGGGAAAGTAATAACATATTAGTAGGGAGTGGGGGGGGGGGGGGGGTGGTGGTGAAGAAGAGGTGACCTTGAATACACTGGGCAAAGGAAAACAAGTTCTTAAAGCATCTTGAACAAAGGAACTCACTTTCACTATCCCTTTAGAGTCTTCTCCCAGGAGGTGCCTATACTTTCAGTTTGGACAAAATGCTCTTTCCACAGCTTCCAGTTATGATACTTTATTATGCACTAAGAAGAATGGCTGTAATGGCTCACATAGTTCCTAAGCATCCCATGGGAGGTTGGATGGAGCAGCCTTAAGGAAAATCTCTTTAATCAGATTTGTCACAATCTAGCTTCACTATGTAGAATGATTTTATATTGTGGACATTGTAGTATGTTCAAAACAATGCTGGAAAGGAGCAAAAGGAAAAAGAACCAATGGAGTTAGGAGATAGTGCTAAATCTAGCAAAGGAAGGAAGCTGAACTACAAAGATATTAAGATTCTTAAGCATAGCTGTTCTGCCTAGGCCCCTTTGCTTTGGAATACAAACATTCCTGTAGAAAAATTAATTTCTTTGTCTAATTCATACTTAATTCCAATACAACTCCTACTATCCTAACTTGGTTGATTGTTTTAGTGAAGGCACTCATCATCTCTAATTTGGACTACTGTAATTACCTCCTCATTGATCTCCCTGCCTCTGCTGCCTTCTTCAGCCCATCTTCAACACCAAAGTTAAACTGATATCCCAAAGTGCAGATATGACCATGTCCTTCTTGGCTTAATAAATTCCAGTGGTTCACCATTTCCTCTAGGATCAAACACAAACCCCTATGTCATTTAAAGTTTTTCACAAACACTACTCTTCATGAATTTTATGGTTCAACCTAATTAGCCTTCTTGCTATTCCTTATACATGGTACTGATAAAGTTTAGATTTAGGAAACCAAAATGAGATTAGGATTTCTGGTGGTCAGGAAGTTAAATGATAAGGTCTAGTGGCAGGTTCAGGGTTCAGAGAACCAAATGGAGTGGTTTGGCTCCCCTGCACCCCTTTGGGATTCAACACAAGGGAAGGAAGTTTTGGGGACTCCCTTCTGGCGGTACAGAGGTTCTCTGTAAAGGAATTTACAGAGCCAAAAACCTAGATTGATAAAAGGGTTTATTATAGGATTGGAAGTAAGGTTAGAAATCCTGACAGAAAGGTATAAAGTCTGGTTAGGAAATAGGTGAGGATAAAGAGAGGATGGCACTGGAAAGAATATTCCAGTGGACAGAGGCTCCTTGGCATCCCAAACATGGCATGGATGGCATATTTGGAACCTCTGCAAAGAGAGGGTTTTAGTTTGGCTCTTTTATAATGGGAGCTTTAGCTGAAAGGAACTTATGGGTGGAGTCTCAAGTGGGCTTCTTGCTGGGTTTCAGCTTGAGCTAGAATTCGAATTGAATTCAATGAGTTTCAGGACTGAGCCGACCCCACCTAGATAATAAAGATGAAATTGTTTGTCCCTTGGGGCAGGGTCCCTCACTGAGGCAGAGTTGAAGGAGATTTTCCTTTTTAAGGATTTTTAGAGTTTCGGGGTCCCCTATTCAGTACTACTTATTCTCAAGTCTCCATGTTAATTCCAAAGGCAGTCCTGTCATATCTGTAATTCACTTTCTCCTCATCTCTAATTCTGAATTTCCTAAGTTTCTCTGAAAATTCAACTCAAAAGTTCCCTAAACTGGAAGTATCAAACTCTGTCAGCATCATTTCAGGATGGGCTTCCTCCCCTCCAATTCACTCCCCACATCAAACCAGGTCAAAATGTAATTGGGATACTTAACAAAGAAAATTCAACTCAAGTGCCACCTTCTATTTGATAACCTTCCTGATCCTCCCCCTCCAAAACCTAGTGTTCCCTCCTACAAATAACCTTTTATATATTGAAATACAAGACTATTGTTTTCATCAATAGAATGGAAACTCCTTGAAGGCAGAGATGATTTCATTTTTGTCTTTATATCTACAGCACTTAGCCAAGTACTTGGCATGCATTTGCCTGATGTATTATTCTATTTTTTTTTATTGTAACTTTTTATTGACAGAACATATGCCTGGGTAATTTTTTACAACAGTATCCTTTGCACTCACTTCTGTTCCGACTTTTCCCTTCCCTTCCTCCACCCCCTCTCCTAGATGGCAAGTAGTCATATATGTTAAATATGTTATAGTATATCCTAGATACGATATATGTGTGCAGAACTGAACAGTTCTCTTGTTGCACAGGAAGAATTGAATTCAGAAGGTAAAAATAACCTGGGAAGAAAAACAAAAATGCAAACAGTTTACACTCATTTCCCAGTGTTGCTTCTCTGGGTGTAGCTGCTTCTGTACATCATTGATCAACTGGAACTGAATTAGATCTTCTCTTTGTCGAAGAAATCCACTTCCCTCAGAATATATCCTCATATAGTATTATTGTTGAAGTATATAATGATTTCCTGGTTCTGATCATTTCACTTAGCATCAGTTCATGTAAGTCTCGCCAATCTTCTCTGTATTCATCCTGCTGGTCATTTCTTATAGAACAATAATATTCCATAACATTCATATATCACAATTTACCCAACCATTCTCCAATTGATGGGCATCCATTCATTTTCCAGTTTCTGGCCACTACAAACAAGGCTGCCACAAATATTTTGGCACATACAGGTCCCTTTCCCTTCTTTAGTTTTTCTTAGGGATATAAGCCCAGTAGTAGCACTGCTGGATCAAAGGGTATGCACAGTTTGATAACTTTTTGGGCATAATTCCAGATTGCTCTCCAGAATGGTTGGATTTGTTCACAACTCCACCAACAATTCGTTCACAACTCTACCAATAAAAGAGCATCAGTGTCCCAGTTTTCCCACATCCCCTCCACATTCATCATTATTTTTTCCTGTCATCTTAGCCAATCTGACAGGTGTTATATCTCAGAGTTGTCTTAATTTGCATTTCTCTGATCAATAGTGATTTGAAACACTCTTTCATATGAGTGGAAATAATTTCAATTTCATTATCTGAAAATTGTCTGATCATTGGATTATTCTATGTTTAACAAGGAAAAGGAAATAACATAAAGTAAAGCAGAAAGGAACATATGAGAAATGTAGAGGATGGGAATGAAAGGTGGTTGGTAAAAATGAGGGAAGGATTTGAGGATGACTTCAAAGGTTTCAAAACTACGTAACTGGAAGGATGACAGTACTCTTGACAAAAATATGGAAGTTCAGAAAAGGGATTGATTTTAGGAAAAAGATGAGTCCATTTTGGATAAATTTAGCTTGGAACATCTTGTGATATATATATTTAATTGATAGTCAATTATTAATATGTATATGGAGTTCAAAAAACAAAAGAAGGCTAGGTTTGTAAACATGATGTATGGTAGAATCAATATCTGACACAATTTAGAATAGTTTTTCTTTAAAAACATTGAAATTGTCCTTGAAACTTAATTTACTCAAGGTGATGAAGTCCTGAGTAACTAGGAAGGATTGACAAAGAAAGTCTGGAAGTACTGAAAAAATTACTTTTGCAGCAAATGGGAAAAAACACAGATGGGGATCAATTCAATCTTATAGTCCCATCCTCTGTGGAGGTGCTGGTTAACTCCACCTTGCTATCTCCAGTCAGAAATCCCTGATGTTAAATTTCCCCTATAAATCTGCCCATGACTCATGCCATTTTTGCTGAATCTCTTTGGGTTAAGCTTGCCATGGCACTCTGTTCATGATGTCTTTCCCTTCCTCCCTCTCTCATGGTCTTTGATGTCTCTCATCTGCCTTTCTCTCCTCCTGTTCTCCCCACCATGCCTCATGGTGTTGTTTTCCTTCTTATAGCTAACAGTTTTAGGATGCTAAACTCCTCTATGGATTTAGCCTTCCAGAAAGGGGCATACTCCAACTTCGTGGAATATTCCATTTTTCCTGATCAATTGTGAGTTCAAATAGCAAACATGTCTTTTCCATCATTAATTGTTAAAATTCCTTTCCTTGATAATTATATGTTCTCCCGATGCTATATCATATTTACCATTCCTGATGTCTATTGCATCTCTTTATTTTGTTTGTATTACCTTCTCCTAAGTAAATCTTCCTTTTGCCAAAGAGAATGGCCACTGAGAATTCTTTACATGCCCTAATCCCAACATTTGGTGGCTGAACCTCAATCACATTAATTGGAACTAGATATTGCTACCCTAAATCCCATCAAGGGAACTAAGGCTCAGGTCACTGATATAGCTACTTAATGGCTTAAGAACAAAAGCCACCCTGCAATCAGGTAAGAATTGTTTATTTTTCCTAAGGTTACACCAGCATGACCATTACAGAGACAAAGAAGCTGTCCTCAGCTGAATCAAAGCTGTGTTGAATGTCAAAGTAATGTGATTAAGATCTGAAGTAAGGTAGAAGCATTGTGAATGGAGAGAAGGGGCTAAATTCAAAAGATACTGGAGAGGCTTTTCCTTAAAATAGTAGCATTTGTTTAAAAAAAAAACATCATATGTACATCATATGTAATAGGGATAAACGGGAACCATTCCCAATAAGATCAGGGGTGAAACAAGACTGCCCACTATCACCCTTACTATTTAATATTGTATTAGAAATGCTAGTTTTGGCAATAAGAGAAGAAAAAGAGATTAAAGAATTAGAGTGAATAATGAAGAAACCAAATTATCACTCTTTGCAGATGATATGATGGTATACCTAGAGAACTCCAGAGATTCTACTAAAAAGCTATTAGAAATAACCCACAACTTTAGCAAAGTTGCAGTATACAAAATAAATTCACATAAATACTCAGAATTTTTATACATTACCACCAATATCCACCAACAAATTGTGCAAGAGGCACAAAGAGAAATTTCATTTAAAATAATTGTCGGAGGGCGGAGCCAAGATGGCGGAGAAGACACACGCGACTTTCTAAGCTCTTCTCTTACCCTCTTTATCAATATTATATCGAGCCTCAAAAATAGTCTTGACTGCTATAATTAAAGATGAAATGAACAACTCGTAAGATAAACTCAGCAAAAAAGGTTGGTTCTGGGCCAGAGACAACGGAGAGAATTCAGGTTCGAAGGAGTCTCAAACCGAGGTAGCACAGATCTCAGCACAAGTCGCAGCCCCAACCCGCGTATGGTTTCCTTGGGAGTGTGATCCTGCATGGCAGGAGGACGCAGCCGGTTAGCTCCAATCTGCGCAGGGGAGCGCTTGGGGCCATAGAAGCTTTTCCAGGGCACGATTTGGGCAGAGACACTGGGCAGATTCTGGCTTCCTGACGGTCTGTGGTCTGGCGGGTCTACAGGCATACCAGTCCCACAAGAGGTCGCCTGGGGCAGTACACTTTCACCCTTAGTCTCTAGGAGGGCAATGCTAACCCACTCAGCCCTACTAAGCAGTTTGATCGGCCAGTGCTGAATCCACTTTGGGGGAAGGAAAACTCTACCAGAGACTGATCCTGGAGTCGAAATCGGTTTACATCTTTCCCTTCTGCAGAGGAAGCTGTAACCTCCTAGCCTAGAGACCTACCCTAAAGTCTTTAAACATGAATAAAAAGATGAAAGAATGATCGTAGCTTCATGCAGAAAAGCAGGATCGCAAACCTGAAGGATCCTAAACAGCAAAATGCATCAGACTTCCTCCTTACAGATGTTCTCTAAGTAGCTTCTTAAGTCTCAAAGAGAGTTAGAAGAAATGGGAGAAAGATAAGCCTTAAGAGAGCAACAACTTCCTGAAATCTTAAATGAAGTAAAAAATCTCAGGAAAGAAGAACTGTGAGACTTGAAAATAAAGAATTCACTAGAAAGTAATTTGTGATGAAAAGACAAAAACTCCAAGAAAGTAGGATCCGCTGGATGGAAAAAGACAAAGAACACGTCAAGAAAGTAGGATCTGTAATTGAGAAAGGAAAATAATTCACTAAAAAAAAAAAAAATTAATGAAATGGAAAAATTCCAGTGACCAAAACAATACATTCAAAAACTCAATTGGACATATAGAAAAAGTAAAAGTAATGAAGAAAATAATTCTTTAAAAATTAGAACTGAACAAATAGAACAATGATTCATTGAGACAGCAAGAATCAGTCAAGCAAAACAAAAATGACAACTGAAAAACCATGAATTATCTACTTGCAAAAACGACAGACTTTGGAAAATAGATCAGAGAGATAATCTGAGGATTTTGACACTTCTAAAACATGATGAAAAAGAGCCTAGATACTATTTTACAAGAAATCATCAAAGAGAACTGCCCATATAATAGAATCAGAAGGTAAAATAGGCATTGAAAGAATTCATCGAACACCTTCTGAAAAGAAAACCCTAAAATAAAAAAACCCCAAGGAATATTTGTGGCAAAATTACAAGACTATCAGATTAAGGAAAAAAAATTTTACAAGCAGCCAAAAACAAAAACCAATGAAATAGGATCAGTGAATTAGGAAAGAGCTGAAAGAGATCATCCAAGCACAAGCTTAGATGAGCCTAAGAATAAACATTAAGTAAGGAGCAAATTTCTCAGGAAAAATATGATTAATGAAAAAATCTTTTCTAAAAAAACAACTAAACAAACAATTTGATCTCAACATAGCTCAAGGATCAGAAGGAAAATAATTCTCTAAACTTACTGGAACAAAAGAAAGTAATTGATTTAAGACATAAAATGAAGTAGATATGGAAAAGATGATGGCAGAATAAGGTGGAAGAGGGATAAAAAGGGAAAACACATCCCACAAAGAGGCTAAAAATTATCATACTGAGGGAATTTAGAGAGGAGGAACATTGGTGAATCTTGACTTCATCAGTTGGACTCAAAGAAAAAATAATTGACATTTGTTTTAAGAAAATTCTCCACCTATTAAAAACGGGAGAGGAAAAGGAAAAGAAAAAGAGTAATAAGGAAGGAAGGGGAAAGACTCAAAGGGGGAGGGAGGATTATAAAGAGGATAAGTATCGTGACACAAGAGGGTACATAAGATTTAAAAAGGGGAAAAAGAGGATTGGGGGAGAGCAAGAATAAAGTAAAGCACAATCTGGGGTTATTGGATGTCAGAAACACAGATTTAGTAATTCTAACCATAAATGTGAATGGGATGAACTCCCCATAAAGAGGAGGCAGATAGCAGACTGGATCAAAGTCAGAACCCTACAATATGTTGTTTACAAGAAACACATTTAAAGCAGGAGATACATATAGAGTAAAGGTAAAAGGCTGGAGCAAAATCTATTATGCTTCAGGTGAAGTCAAAAAAGAGGGTAGCCATCCTTATCTCAGATCAAGCAAAGTAAAATTGATCTAATTAAAGAGATAGGAAGGAAACTATCCTGCTAAAGGCTATAAACAACGAAGCAATCAATATTAAACATATATGCACCAAGTGGTATGGCACTCAACTTCCTAAAGGAGAAGTTAAGAGAGTTGCAAGAAGAAATAGACAACAAAACTGTAATAGTAGGAGATCTCAACCTTGCACTCTCGAATTAGACAAATCAAACCACAAAACAAATAAGAAAGAAATTAAAGAAGTAAATAGAATATTAGAAAATTAGGTATGTTGGATCTTTGGAGAAAATTGAATGGAGATAGAAGGAATATACTTTCTTCCTCAGCAGTTCATGGAACCTATTCAAAATTGACCATATATTAGGACATAAAGACCTCAAAATTAAATGCAAGAAAGCAGAAATAGTAAATGCTTTCTTTTCAGATCATGATGCAATAAAACCACATTCAACAAAAAGTTAGGGAAATAGACCAAAAAGTAATTGGAAACTAAACAATCTCATCTTAAAGAATGATTGGGTGAAGCAGCAAAATATAGATACAATTAATAATTTCACTCAAGATAATGACAATGATGAGACATCATACCAAAATTTGTGGATGCAGCCAAAGCGTAATAAGAGAATTTTATATCCTTAGAGGCTTACTTGAATAAAACAGAGAAAGAAAAGATTAATGAATTGGGCTTGCAACTAAAAAACTAAAAAAGACCAAATTAAAACCCCAATCAAATACTAAATTGGAAATTCTAAAATTAAAAGGAGAAATTAAAATATTGAAAGTAAAAAACTATTGAACTAATTAATAAAACTAAGAATTGGTTCTATGAAAAGCCAATAAAATAGATAAGCCTTTGGTAAATCTGATTAGAAAAGGAGGAGGAAAATGAAATTAGTAGTCTAAAAATGAAAAGGAGAACTTTCCACCAATGAAGAGGAAATTAGAGAAATAATAAGGAGTTATTTTGCTCAACTTTATGCCAATAAATTTGATAACCTAAATGAAATGATGACTATCCAAAAATACAGACTTCCCAGACTAACAGAGGAGGAACTAAATTGTTTGAATAGTCCCATTTCAGAAAAAGAAATAGAACAGGCAATTAAACAACTCCTAAGAAAAATCCCAGGACCAGATGGATTTAATGAATTTTACAAACATTTAAAGAACAATTGGCCTAATGCTATATAAATTATTTGATAAAATAGGGAATGAAGGAGTCCTACCAATCCTTCTATGACACAGACATGGTACTGATACCTAAACCAGGTAGGCTGAAAACAGAGAAAGAAAATTATAGACCAATCTCCTAATGATATTGATGCTAAAATCTTAAATAAGATATTAGCAAAAGACTACAGAAAATCATCTCCAAGATAATACACTATGATCAAGTAGGATTTATACCAGGAATGCAGGGCTGGTTCAATATTAGGAAAACTATCAATATAATTGGCCATGTTAATAACCAAATTAACAAAAACCATATGACTATCTCAATAGATGCAGAAAAAGCATTTGATAAAATCCAACATCCATTCCTATTAAAAACACTTGAGAGTATAGGAATAAATGGACTTTTCCTTAAAATAATCAGCAGCATCTATTTAAAACCATCAGTAAGCATCATATGTAATGGAGACAAACTGCAGCCATTCCCAATAAGATCTTGAGTGAAACAAGGTTGCCCACTATCACCGTTACTATTTAATATTGTATTAGAAATGCTAGCTATAGCAATAAGAGCTGAGAAAGAGATTAAAGGAATAAGAATAGGCAATGAGGAAGCCAAATTATCACTCTTTGCCGATGACATGATGGTATACTTAGAGAACCCCGAGATTCTGCTAAAAAGTTATTAGAAATAATCCACAACTTTAGCAAAGTTGCTTTATAAAATAAACCACATAAGTCATCAGCATTCTTATATATCACTAACAAATCCAACGTCAGAGTTACAAAGAGAAATTCCATTTAAAGTAACTACTGATAATATAAAATATTTAGGAATCTATCTGCCAAGGGAAAATCAGAAACTTATGAGCAAAATTACAGACCATTTTCACACAAATTAAGTCTGATCTAACCAATTGAAAATATTAAATGCTCTTGGATAGGCGAGCAAATATAATAAAGATGACAATATTACCTAAACTAATCTATTTATTTAGCGCTATACCAATCAGACTCCCAAAAACTATTTTAATGACCTAGAAAAATAACAACAAAGTTCATATGGAAAACAAAAGGTCAAGAATTTCAAGGGAATTAATGAAAAAATCAAATGATGGTGGCTTAGCTGTACAGATCTAAAATTATATTATAGAGCAGCAGTTACCAAAACTATTTGGTATTGGCTAAGGAATAGATTAGTTGATCAGTGGAATAGATTAGGTTCAAGGGATAAAACAGTCAACAAATATAGCAACCTAGTCTTTGACAAACCCAAAGATCCCAGCTTTTGGGATAAGAACTTACTGTTTGATAAAATTGCTGGGAAAATTGGAAACTAATATGGCAGAAACTAGGCATTGATCCATACTTAACGCCGACACCAAGATAAGGTCAAAATGGGTTCATGACCTAGGATAAAGAATGAAATTATTAATAAATTAGAGGAACATAGGATAGTTTACCTCTCAGACCTTGTGGAAGGGAAGGTCTTTATGACCAAAAGTAGAACTAGAGATCATTACTGATCAAAACAGAAAATTTCGATTATACAAACTGAAAAGTTTTGTACAAACAAAACTAATGCAGACAAGATTAGAAGGGAAGCAATAAACTGGGAAAATATTTTTACAGTCAAAGGTTCTGATAAAGGCCTCATTTCAAAATATATAGAGAATTAACTCTAATTATAAAAATCAAGCCATTCTCCAATTGAAAAATGGTCAAAGGATATGAACAGACAATTCTCAGATGAAGAAATTGAAACTATTTCTAGTCATATGAAAAGATGCTCCAAGTCATTATTAATCAGAGAAATGCAAATTAAGACAACTCTAAGATACCACTACACACCTGTCAGATTGGCTAAGATGACAGGAAAAAATAATGATGATTGTTGGAGGGGATGCGGGAAAACTGGACATTGATGCATTGTTGGTGGTGCAATGGTGGAGTTGAACGAATCCAACCATTTTGGAGAGTAGTTTGGAACTATGCTCAAAAAGTTATCAAATTGTGCATACCCTTTGATCCAGCAGTGTTACTACTGGGATTATATCCCAAAGAGATTATAAAAGAAGGGAAAGGGACCTGTATGTGCACGAATGTTTGTGGCAGCCCGTTTTGTAGTGGCTAAAAACTGGAAACTGAATGGATGTCCATCAGTTGGAGAATGGTTGAATAAATTGTGGTATATGAAAATTATGGAATATTACTGTTCTGTAAGAAATGACCAACAGGATAATTTCAGAAAGACCTGGAGAGACTTACATGAACTGATGCTGAGTGAAATGAGCAGGACCAGGAGATCATTATATACTTCAACAACAATACTATATGATGACCAGTTCTGATGGATCAGGCCATCCTCAGCAACGAGATCAACCAAATCATTTCTAATGGAGCAGTAATGAACTGAACTAGCTATGCCCAGAAAAGAACTCTGAAGATGACTAAAACCATTACATTGAATTCCCAATCCCTATATTTATGCACACCTGCATTTTTGATTTCCTTCACAAGCTAATTGTACAATATTTCAGAGTCTGATTCTTTTTCTACAGCAAAATAACGTTTTGGTCAGGTATACTTATTATCTAATTTATATTTTAATATATTTAACATCTACTGGTCATCCTGCCATCTAGGGAGGGGTGGGGGGTAAGAGGTGAAAAATTGGAACAAGAGGTTTGGCAATTGTTAATGCTGTAAAGTTACCCATGTATATATCCTGTAAATAAAAGGCTATTAAATAAAAATAAATAAATAAATAAATAAATAAAATAATTGTCAATACTATAAAATATTTGGGAATCTATCTGCCAAAGGAAAGTTAAGAACTATATAAGAAAAACTACAATACACTTTCCACACAAATAAAGTCAGAGGTAAACAACTGGAAAAATATCCAGTGCTCTTGGATAGGTTGAGCAAATATAATAAAGATGATAATACTACCTAAACTAATCTATTTATTTAGTATTATACCAATCAAACTCCCATGAAACTATTTTATTGACCTAGAAAAAATAACAACAAAATTCATCTGGAAGAACAAAAAGTCAAGAATTTCAAGGGAATTAATGTAAAAAAAAAAAAAAAGCAAATGAAGGTAGCCTAGCTTTACCATATCTAAAACTATATTATAAAGTAGTGGTCATCAAAACTATTTGGTACTGGCTAAGAAACAGAGTAGCTGACCAGTGGAATAGGTTAGATTCACTAACTAAAAAGTCTATGACTAAATAGTCAATGACTATAGTAATCTAGTGTTTGAGAAACCCAAAGACCCCAGCTTTTGGGATAAGAGCTCACTATTGGACAAAAACTGCTGGAAAAATTGGAAACTAATATGGCAGAAATTAGGCTTTGACCCATACCTAACACCAAATACCAAGATAAGGTCGAAATGGGTTCATGATCTAGGCATAAAGAATGATATTATAAACAAATTAGAAGAACATAGTATAGTTTGTCTCTCAGATCTGTGGAAGAGAAAAGAATTTGTGACCAAAGAAGAACTAGAGATCATTATTGATCACAAAATAGATAATTTTGATTAAATTAAGTTAAAAAGTTTTTGTACAAACAAAACTAATGCAGACAAGGGAAGAGAAGCAATAAACTGGGAAAACATTTTTACATTCAAAGGTTCTGATAAAGGCCTCATGTCTAAAATATAAAGAGAGTTAACTCAATTTTATAAGAATTCAAGCCATTTTCTAGTCGATAAATGGTCAAAGGACAATTTTCAGATGAAGAAATTGAAACTATTTCTAGTCATATGAAAGAGTGTTCCAACTCACTAATAATCAGAGAAATGCAAATTAAGACAACTCTGAGATACCATTACACACCTGTCAGATTGGCTAAGATGACAGGAAAAGATAATGGTGAATGTTGGAGGGGATGTGATACTGATACATTGTTGGTGGAACTGTGAATGGATCCAACCATTTTGGAGAGCAATTTGGAACTATGCTCAAAAAAGTATCAAACTGTGCATACTCTTTGATCCAGCAGCAGTGTTTCTACTGGGATTATATCCCAAAGAGATCTTAATGGAGAGAAAGGGACCCATATGTACAAAAATGTTTGTGGCAGCCCTCTTTGTAGTGGCCAGAAACTGGAAACTGAGTGGATGCCCATCAATTGTAGAATGGTTGAATATATTGTGGTATATGAATGTTCTGCAATATTATTGTTCTGTAAGAAACGACCAATAGGATGATTTCAGAGAGGCCTGGAGAGATTTACATGAATTGATGCTAAGTGAAATGAGCAGCACCAGAAGATCATCGTACATGGCAACAACAAGATGATACAATGATCAGTTCTGATGGACCTGGCTCTCTTCAACAATGAGGTGATTCAAACCAGTTCCAGTTGTTTAGTGATGAAGAAAGCCATATACAGCCAGAGAGAGGCCTGTGGGAGCTGAGTGTGGACCACAACATAGTATTTTCACGCTTTCTGTTGATGTTTGCTTGCATTTTGTTTTCCTTCTCAGGTTTTTTTGGTTTTTCCCCTAGATCTGATTTTTCTTGTGCAGCAAGATAACTGTATAAATATGTATACATATATTGGCATTAACATATATTTTAACATATTTAACATGTATCAGACATTCCCATGTAGGGAAGGAAAGAAGGGAAACATTTGGAACAGAAAATTTTGCAAGGGTCAATGCTGAAAAATTACCCATGCACATGTTTTATAAATAAAAAGCCTTAATTAAAAAAAGAAGAAAAAAGAAAAAATTGATAAGATTCGCAAACTTCATATTGGAGAGGAGAGAGAAAGGCTTGGGATGACTGAAAACTTCTAAACTTGGGTGAGTAGAAGGATATTTGTGAACTAAACAGAAATAATGAAGTTTCCAGGAGGAGTGGATTTTGAAAAAAATATCATGAGTTTGGCTTTGGACACGTTATGTTTGAGATACCTAGAAGACACACAAGCAGAGATGTTCATTAGGCAATATTGGCCTAGAGTTCAGAAGAGAACTTTGGTGGGATATATAGATTTGTAAGTCATTTGCATGAAGGTGATAATTGAACTGAGTGGGGCTGATAAGATGACTAAGGGAAAGAGTATAATCAGAAGAGAAGATAGCTCTAAACAGAGCTTTGAGCATCAAAGAAGTTTAGTGGGAAAGATGATAAACCAGCAAAAAAAGACTGACAAGGAATGATAAAATGCAGCACTCTCATATAAGCCAAAAAAAAAGTCAGGATAACCAGGAGAAGGTTGTGGTCAACAGTGCCAAAAAACTTTAAAGAGAATAAGTAGAATAAAGACTGAGAAAAGATCATTAGATTTAGCAATGAAGAGATTGTTTGTGAAATGTCCTTTAACAGAATTAAGCTGAGACCAGTATCTTATACCACATTTCACAATAAATACCATAACCTGATTGTTAGAGATCATAACATAAAAAAATAAAAGAAGCAGATCATATAGCATTCAGAGCTATGGGTAGAAGAGTTTTAAACCAAACAAGAAATAAGGGCACTTTCAAAAGATAAAACTGATTATGTTATTTATGTGAAATAAAAAAGCTTGTACATAAACAAAATTAATGTATGTAGGATGTGAAAGGAAACAGTAGACTATGAAAAAAAAACAACTCTGCATCAAATCTCAGATAAGACTTGAATATTTAAGATCTATAGATAACTAACAGAAATACATAAAATCAAAAGACAATCTCAACAGACAGTCAAAAGATCTGAACCAAAATTCTCAAAAGAATTTTGAATTATTATCATATGAAAGAATGCAACAAATCCCTAATAATAAGACAAATTCAAGTCAAAGCAACCCTAAGATAACAAAAGGTGGAAATAATCAATGGTGGAAGCATTGTAAAAAACAGACATTCTAGTGCACAGTTGACAAAATGATGAATTACTTACAAGTATTCTAAAAAGCAATTTAGAATTATGCAAATAAAGTAGATAAAAAACATCTATATCCTTTACCTAAAGATTCTTCTGCTAAACATATTCCCCAAAGAGGTTGGAGACAAAGAATCCATATAAATCAAAATATTTATAGCTACACTTTTTTTCTTGTGTAGCAAAAAACCTGAAACAAAGTAGATGTTGATTGAGGAATGGCTAAGCAAATAGTGATACACAAATTAAATAGTAATATTACTGTGCTATAAGAAATGAGAAATATGATAAATACAGAAAATCATGGAAAAACTTATATGAATTGATGCAAAGTGAAGTAAATGCAAGAAAATTACATACTTGAGGTAATATACAACATTACATATAACAATATATAATATTATCAAATAACAACAAACCAAATATAAATGAATGTTGCAAAATTCTAAAGAAGAAAGTTGGACCCAAAGAAGAGATATGAGAAGACACATCCATCTACTTCTTTGCAGAGGTTGAGGGGGTTGGGGGGATGTGGTGTGTGTATGTGTGGAGGAATATTAATTCTGTAAGTGTGGAACATTGTACATGTCACGTTTGGGAGGATGTATTAATTGGTTTTGCTGGATTTTTCTATTTTTTTCTTCTTAAATACTTTTAAATGAAGGAGGGCTCTCTAGGAGAGAGAGAGAGAGAGAGAGAGAGAGAGAGAGAGAGAGAGAGAGAGAGAAAGAGAAAGAGAGAGAGAGAGAGGAAGGGTTATGGAAAGGGAAAGGAAGGGAAGAAGCATTTATCAAGTACCTACTTATGTGCCACAATCATCTTACAAAAAGCCATGGATCAACTCTCCCTACACTGTGGCCTTGGTTTGCAGCCTTTTCAAGCTAAGGCAGTTGACTTGATGGTGTTTTTATTCTCATTGAAGATGTCTGACAACACAGCAGAAAACATCATGTTAAAAAGCATGGGAGCAAGCACAACCCTGCCTCACTCCACTGGTTATAAGGAAATCAAAAGAATATTGTCCTTCATTTGGATCCCATTCAAGTATGCCATCATGAAACTGGTCTACAGTACTGATAAATTTCTCTGGGCAACCAAATTTTGCCATGATCTTCCCCAAGGCATCATGACTGACATGATCCTAACAAAGGCCTTGATTAGGTCAACAAATGCAGTGTACAAATTTCTGTTCTATTCCTGGAATTTCTTTGAAATTGTCAAGCAGCAAAACCCATTTCAACTGTTTCTCAGCCCTTTCTGAAGCCCTTACTGGCTCTCAAACAGATTACCATATTCTAGGTAAAGAATCAGCCAATTAAGGAGCACTCTGGCAAGATTCTTGCCAGCAATGCCTAAGAGAAAGATCTCTCTGTGATTTTCACAAAACAACTTGTTTCCTTTTCCTTTGTAGAAAAAGACAATGGAGGCATCTTTGATTTTCTGGGAAAAAATCTTCCATTGCCATATAATCTGGAAGATTTCAGGCAGCTTCTGTGTGAGCAGTGGATGACCCCTTGCTTTGTAGCTCTCTGCTGAGACAGAATCAGTGCTAGGCACTTTGCCACTCAAGTGGAGCCTGATAGCATACAATAGCTCTTTTTCAAGTGGAAGTTTGGCTAAACAGGGATTGACAACAACCTGAGACCTATGGTTAGTTGCTTCAGTATTGGTTGATGGTGGTCTGTTGAGAACATTGTGAAAATGTTCAGCCCATCTCTGCAGAATCATGTCCTTATCACTGATCAGTGTGGCTCCATCAGTGCTGAGTAGTTGAGATGTATCAGAGGTCAATTTAAAAGAATTCACGCCATTCTCCAATTGATAAATGGTCAAAGGATATGAACAGACAATTTTCAGATAAAGAAATTAAAGCCATTTCTAGTCATATGAAAAAAATGCTCCAAATCATTATGGATCAGAGAAATGCAAATTAAGACAACTGAGATACAACTCAGATATCAGTACATACCTCTCAGATTGGCTAAGATGACAGGAAAAGATAATAACAAATGTTGGAGGGGATGTGGGAAAACTGGGACACTGATTGTTGGTGGAGTTGTGAATGGTGAGTGGTGGAGAATGTCTGGATTCTGGAGAGCAGTTTGGAATTATGCTCAAAAAAGTTATCAAACTGTGCATACCCTTTGATCCAGCAGTGTTTCTACTGGGCTTAAATCCAAAAGAGATCTTAAAGAAGGGAAAGGGACCTGTATGTGCCAATATGTTTGTGGTAACCCTCTTTGTAGTGGCCAGAAACTGGAAACTGAGTGGATGCCCATCAACTGGAGAATGGCTGAATAGATTGTGGCATATGAATGTTATGGAATATTATTGTTCTGTAAGAAACAACCAGCAGGATGATTTCAGAAAGGCCTGGAGAGACTTACAGGAACTGATGCTAAATGAAATGAGCGGAACCAGGAGATCATTATACACTTCAACAACAATAGTATATGATGATCAATTTTGATGCATGTGGCTCTCTTCAACAATAAGATAATCCAAATCAATTTCAATTGTTCAGTAACGAAAAGAACCAGCCACACCCAGAGAAAGAACTATGGGAAATGAGGGTGGATCACAACATAACATTTCCACTCTTTCTATTACGGTCTGCTTGCATTCTTGTTTTCCTTCTCAGATTATTTTTACCTTTTTTCTAAATCCATTTTTTTCTTGTGCAGCAAGACAACTGTGTGAATATGTATACATATATTGTATTTAACATTTACTTTAATACATTTAACATGTATTGGACTATCTGTGATTTGGGGGAGAGGGTAGGAGGAAGAAGGGGAAAAGTTGGAACAGAAGGTTTTGCAAATGTTAATGTTGAAAAATTACCCATGCATATGTTTTATAAATAAAAAGCTATAATAATAATAATAAAAGATGTATCAGGTCCTTGGCCCATATATAACCTTCAGGGCATCATGGAAGGACTTTGAATTGTTGTCATCAGTGTAAAATTGAATCTCATCTGTTTTTTTGCTGAACGAAGAATTCTGCACTTCTCTAAGCTTCACTTGCACTTTACTTTTGATGGAGTTAAACATAACCTTGGAGACAGATAAGCTGTCCTGATGATAAACCCTATGAAGGGCTCTCATTTCTCATTTAGTACCTTCTGAATTTTCCCATAATTTTCATCAAACCAATCTTAATGTTTGTAAGTATTCCGGCCTAGACAAGCAAAAGTGGTGCTATACACAGTCTCTGAAAGCTGCCCACTCCTTTTCTGCTCCACTTTTGCTAGCTGTGTGCTAATTCAGCTTTTCCTTCATATCTACAATGAATTGTTCTTGCTCAGAGAAGTGATCTAATCTGTTGATGGTTAAGTCTCCTTGTGTCATCTTGCCTTGGGCCACCA
The DNA here is from genome assembly GCF_902635505.1 of Sarcophilus harrisii. NCBI lineage: Eukaryota > Metazoa > Chordata > Mammalia > Dasyuromorphia > Dasyuridae > Sarcophilus > Sarcophilus harrisii. Next base: position 189,917,388 of record NC_045429.1, read on the forward strand.
CTTTGATTGAATGTGATGAGTAGCTTGGAGAGGATAAATCTATGATTTGTTCAGCACTCTGAGCCACACATTACCTTTGCCATTCTCACTTCCTGTCAGTCTCTTCTCCTTATAATGATATAATCTATTAAATATCAATGCTTGCTAAAAATGTGCATCCACAATGTTTTGTGGTGGTTAGGCCTCAATGTTGCCTCTGAGGCTGAAATGCAATAGAGTATGAATTAATTCTCTGCTACTTTTGCTAATTTTGGTTTGAAAATCAACACCAAGGGAACAAGTTTTGAAAATCAACACCAGCCAGAACCATACCATCTATGCATGGAACCTTGATTATAGTAAATGAAAAAAAATTTTAAGCTGTGGACAAATTCATTTATCTTGGCAGTATACTTTACAGGACATTCCACACAGATGATAAGGTTGATGCATACATTGTCAGAACTAGCTCATCATCTAGAAGGCTTCTAAAGAAGTGTGGGAGAGAAAAGGTATTAGGCCGTATACTAAATTGAAGTTCTACAGAGCTGTTGTGCTGTGTAAGTCTGTGAAACCTCGACAATCTATCCCAGTGGTTCTCAAACGTTTGTTTTCAGTATCTTTATCCTAGTAAAAATTATTGAGGATCTCTCCAAAGAGTTTTTGTTTATCTGGATCATATTTATAGACATTTACCATATTGGAAATAAAAACTATTTTTGAATTTGTAGACCCTCTAAAAGGGTTTCAGAGATCCCCAGGATTCTCTAGACCATACTTTGAGAACCACTGATCTATCCACTAAACCAGAAAACTAAACCACTTTCATTTTAATTGTTCTAGGAAAATTCTTAAAATTACCTGGCAAGATAAGATACTAACCAGATAAGTTATTGAGAGCCTCTCTCCTGCAGGGAGTACAACTCTAATGGGCTGGCCACATAGCCTGAATGCCAAATGTACACTTAAATAAAAGACTGTTTTATGGAGAACTTACAAAAGGCGAATATTCATATAGTAGTCAGAAGAAGCAGTATAAAGATAGTCTCAAAATCTCTCTGGAGAGCTTTAGTATCAATTGTGAAACATGGTAGACACTAGTACAAGACCATTTACCATGAATGCCTGAATCAAAGAAAGCACTATACTCCATGAGCAATGCATAATCTCAGGAGTACAAAGGAAAAGTGAAATGCAAAAATCCCAATATCTCCATCCCAAATGTTATAATGGTACAGCCTTCTGAACTTATACTGAACTTGTCAGTCACAGCCAAACATACAGTACCTTGATCCCAACACTGTGATATTACTAGTCCTCTTCAAAAATGAAAGACTACTAACAACTTATGTGTCAGGTACAATGCTAAGGACTTTACAAATAAAAGCCCACTTAATCCCTCACAATAAACTTGAGGTAGGTTTTATTATAATCTTCATTTTACAATTGAGGCATACAATGAATAAGTGACTTGTCTCATACAGCTGATGAGTGTCTAAGGCTAGGATTGACATACATTAGCTCAAATATTCCTAAGGTAAGCCTACTCATCTATACAGTGAGTCATTTGAATGATTCTAGAGGAAAATCTAGATGATGTAAAAACAAAATACTTCAGTAAAAATTGATTTTACAAAAAAAAAAAGATTATTGGTAACAGGGTTCCAGTTGTGTGATGGAATTAGAGGCCATATGAAAGGGAATGAGAATTGAAATGTAGTTGATGAATATACACAACAAATTTTTACTTGAAATGGAGAAGAAGCAATAAAGGATAACGCTGAGAAAACAACAGGATTGACTGTTCCTTAAGGATAAAGGAGAACTGGCTATGTTTTTAAGAAATCAGTGAATAAGGACAATTTTAAGATGAGAGAAAGAAAAGGGATGAAGGAAGAAAGAGATTTTTGGAAGAAAGAGTAAAGTATAGTATCTAAAAGAGCACAAGTAAAGGATAGAAGGCTCATCACTTCATCAGAGACTGGATTCAGTGGTCCTCAAACTTTTAAAATAGGGGGCCAGTTTACTGTCCCTCAGACTGTTGGAGGGCCGGACTATAGTAAAAACAAAAACTTTGTTTTGTGGGCCTTTAAATAAAGAAACTTCATAGCCCTGGGTGAGGGGGATGAACGTCCTCAGCTGCTGCATCTGGCCCAAAGCCATAGTTTGAGGACCCCTGTACTGGAGTAAAGGAGGAAATAACAGGTGATAATTAAAAAAAGGTGTTGAGATATGGAGTAGAAGAGAGGAAGAAATTCATGATGAATGGCCACAAATTTTGGGGGGAGAGCAAGGGGGAAAGGAAAAGATAAGATTCTTTGCTGAGGAATAAGGCAAAAAATCTGATACAGAAGATCTGAGGAGGAAAAAAGTTTGCAATAACTGCTATAGAGTCAATTAGAAAAAAACCGATTGTTCTGCAACAGTGAAAGCCTAGTTGACATTAGATGACAAATTTTAGTGAATTCAATAAGCATAACTTTATGATATGCTACAGCATATTCATATTCATATTGATATTCAGTAATACACAAGTAGAAATCATGAAGGAAGTTTCTAGGAATAATCTAGGGCTAAAGTTTGGTAAGGTTTGATTGATTAAAGTTTAGTAAGGTTTGTCGGGCAATAGGACAGAAGATCCAAAGGTAATTGAGAGTATATGAATTGGTATATGGTTTTGGCAGCATCCCCATAAAACTAAGGCAATATTCTTTTTTAAATATAATTTCTTTTTAAAATTCTACAGTGTTCAATTAGTCATTTTTAAAGACTTTATATGCAACAACTTTAGACCACATAATCGAGATTGACCACATTATCAAGTTTAATATACTTATTCAAAAACTGAAACATTTAAAATTCTTAACTTATTAAATTTGCCTAGAGTTTCATGACTAAAATATGATGAATTTTTCTGAACTTTCTGTGTACATGAAAAAAAATGTATATTCCTAATTTCCCCTATATATTCCCTGTATCAAATCCAATTTATTCAATTGGTCTATTCAATCATGTAATTTCCTAGTCATTAATCTTTTTTATTTACCATATTTTAGAATGTTGAAATATCCTACTATGATTAATTTTCTATTTCTCTTCTTGAGATGAAGTTTTCCTTTATTAATTTAGTTGGTCTATTATTTGATTCATATATTTATTTAAAATCCTTATTCTATTGGATTTGATAGCACCTTTCAGCAGGCTATCATTTCTTTCTTTCAATACTTTTTGGATTGAATTTTACTTAGCCATCACAATTCCAGATTTTCTTAAATTTTGTTTATATTTGAATTCATAGTTTGTATGTTTTATTATGACAATCCAAATCTTATTTTAAAATTCTTCTCACAAACTTATTAAAAGAATACTAAACAAAACTTTTATATTTTATGAAATCAATTATTTTTAAAACTCTGTACCTCCCCACTAAGTGGTAGAAGTTTCATCCTCTGATAGCTTCATTTTATCCAGTGTTCTATTCATCTACCTTTTGTTTTTAACCAGTGATTTACAATTTAGCTTTAGAATTGATATTTTTATCTTTTAATTCACTTTTTAAGTTACAACACCAATTTAGTTGTCACAATATTGTTGCCTTTTCCCCTCCTATCACTACAGCTGCATGTTTGCCAGATAGTGAAGTTACACACTTATCTGTAACAGAGAACACATGACAGGTAACAATGGGAGATAAATATTAAACAGTAAGATGTCTCAGAAGGACTTTGCCATCCAGCTGCCACATCTGGCATGTATCTTCAACTTGAACTCTGTACTGGTTCTCTTTCATCATAGTGGCAAATACCTTTGGCAATTACATACAAAAAGGCTTACTTAATGATAATCATCAGAAGATCATTAAACAAGATTATTTCTGTTGTTTTATCTTTTAAGAAATTTTTAATGATTTTGATTTATGAATGAAAGACATCTTGTTAAAAAGAGGGCTCTTGAGGCAGTGTTACTATACCAAATCAAATTCTTTTTCATAACCAAAAAAAGAAAAGAAATATATAATGGGATTTTATCTTCTCCACATCTTTCAGTCAGCTGTAAAACTTTGATCCATTGTTGAACAAAGCTTATAAAAACCTGCTTGTTCTCTACTAATAATTTTATTAACAATGCCCTCAAATTGTGCACATATGACTCACATAAAGCTTTTATTCAGATGGCAAAGTAAAAATATAAGTAGGTAAGATATTGACATTTTGGTTGGCTCTTTTTTAATATTAGTAAAATTTGAGATTTTTTTTTCTACACCATTGGTTACATCCTTTTCTTTCAGATAAAGATCTTTCAGGGCTCTTAAAACGGTGTCTTTTATAGTATAGATCTTTTGAATCTATGGATTCAACCCAGCTGCTTTTACTGTCTTTGTTCTCTGTAGTGATATAGTAACTTCTTTTATAAGCACTTACTAATTATCGTCTAACTGTAGTGATCCCATTGTCCTTGTGATAAAAAAAAAAAAAACAGTGAAGTAAAGTAATCTCTACAATTTCTTTTTACATTTTTTCTACTTATAATCTTTCTTCCATTTTCATCCTTAATTGTCTTTGGAATGATCTCTTGCTAATCTTTCTTCAAAATGGTTTTGCCCTTCCCTGTCACTCTAATTTATGAAATAATACTGATCATAACTGTCCTTCTTTGTAAAATTTTACAAATGAGTTTACATTGTAAATACAGTCATATCAATCAATTAATCAATCAACATTTATTAAGTATTTACTTTGTGCCAAATCAATCTAACTTTCATTGAATGGCCCATAATGACCATAAACTGAGGGCCTTCCCCTACTAAATTCATATTTTGTGACGGTAAATTAGGCCATATTTTTTCTCAATTCTTACTTCACCTTTAGCCACTGAATGGCATTGCCTCAGATAAACTGAAAGGTAGGAAAGACCTTAATTTAGAAAGGCCAACATCACATACAGACCAACTGAGATTATCGCCAATGGTCTTGATTTTTGTCTTGACACTAGATTTCAATCATTCTAGAGGAGAAAGTAAAGCTGATGACTTTTCATGGCTCTGTCTCATTTAAATTCCATTCACTTGAAAGTGAAGACATGATCACATGTCCTTCAAGAAAGAAGAACAAACAATAATGTGATGTGTCAGGCACTGTGCTAAGGGATAGGAATAAAAAAAGACAGTCCCTACCCTCAAAAAGTTCACCATGTAATCTATCTCATATCTTTCCACTTGGCAACTAAGTCAAAAGTTTGCTAAGATACTTTTTGAGTTCTTTTTGTTTTCTCATTACGGCAGTAGACCTCCAGAAATTAATTAACTGTATAAAATCAGTATCAATATTATTTCTGTATTCTATTCCCATTTCTCATTGCAGATTACTTGTTTATACACATTGGGATAAATTCCTTTTAATTGTACATCATTCTTTTTCCTCTTTTCTTTTTCACTAATTCTTATTATTATCCTGACCAGTCAGTTATATGTATAGGGAAAATGTAATAAGCATTCATTAAATACTACTATTTGCCAGATACATTTTGCCTATATTATCTCATTTGATCCTCACAACAGGTTTTACCCCTATTTTACAGTTGAGAAATCTGAGGAAGACAGAGGTTAAGTGACTTGTCCATAGTTACATGGCTAGTAAGAAGCTCAGGTCTTCCTGATGCCCAATATTCTCTATTCCTTGCACTATCTATCTGCCATAAACAGTTGACATAGGGATGACTAACTTACAACACCTTTTTTGGTCATATTTTGAAGTTTGACTATAACATGCCTAGATAACTTGAATGTTTACATTTCTATTCTTGGGGTTCTGTGAACTCTTTGAACAATATCACTTATTTTGTGACAAGTTCTGGGAAACTTGCTTTTGCATGATGTCTTTAAATATAATCATCATATACATATATAATGTATACCAAATTGTTTAACATTTTGGGCAGATAGGAGAGAAGTCAGAGAAGGAGAAAATCTGGAACTCAAAATTTTATAAAAATGAAAGCTGGAAATTGGTTTTGCATGTAATTGGAAAATTTTAATAAGAAAAAAAGATAAGCATAAGATTCTTTATTTCAATTTTTTTAGTCTTCCATAATTCTGACATTTTCTCTTTTTGTCCTTCTTGTACTCCAAATCTGTCATTTGCAGCTCTAATATTCTGTGATTCAATGACCTATCTTCAAACCCCACCTCTGCCACTCACTATTTATGTAATTTCCAGTAAGATATAAACTTCTTGGGTACAAGAAAATCTTTTGGCTTTTAACCAATTAAGTACATCCTTTATAAAGAATCCTTTCACATATGAAAAAAAAGAGACAAATCAAATAAATTTTTAGAAAGGAATAAATGGAACTTAATGATTGTTTCTCAATATTAGTTTTTGGCAGTTGTGTGATTTATATTCTCACACTCCTGTGTCCTGATTTCAACTAACGGCCTAGCCTCTGTAGTTTCTTCACAATTCTGACTTCTTGTGCTATTGTTGGACTAGTTGCAACTTCTAATTTTAGTACAGAACTTTCTCCTGCAGGATTTAGTTCCAGTTAAATAACAAGCATGCTTCTGATTACTTAAATGATGTATTTCTATGTAACTGTTCCATAGAAAAAGTCAGGAAAGGATAGCAGTTACCAGTCATTTCAAAATATATAGAACAGGTTAAGTTCCCTAGTCTACTGAATTCCTAGTAGGATGTCTTTCTTCTTTTCCAACAAAAATTATTTGATAAGTACTCCTTAAATCATGAGATCTTTATTAGTTTTTCTCCCTAGAAAACCTTTTGTTCCCTTGGATTGCCAGCAAATAAATATAATTTCCATAGATTGTTTTTGTTAAGAAAGAGGGGAAAAAAAGAAAATGTGGTTTTGAATCTCTTGGTGAGAATGACCACACACATTTTTAGCATGTCAATTAAAAACATAAGACCAGAAGACCAGAACTCTGTGTGTGTGTGTATATGTCCGTGTGCACACATGCACACTCCAGGGAAGTTCTGGTGGTTGGTTTAAACTCCTTTTCTCTATGAAACATTTTGGCTAATGTGCTAGCTTTGTACTGATGACAAATATGCTGTTCGCACGATATTTGTGTTTGAACTGTTCAAATTTGTAAGCTGAAAAATACTTGTACTCTTTGAGCTCAAGAGAAAAGATTTTAAATATTTAATGGGAATTACAATACAAGTCTATAAAACAATAAAGCATATTGCTGATGTGCACTGTATACAAGACAAATAACATTTTACAAATTTGGTAAAAGCTCAGAATTCCAAAGGTCATAGAATTTTTAAGGAGAGCTAAAGAGAAACTAGGTAGTGCAGTGATTGAATACTAGCCTGGAATCAGGAAGACTCATCTTTCAGAGTTTATATCTGGCCTCACTTATTAGCTGTGTAATCCTGGGCAAGTCAGTTATCCCTGTTTGCCTCAGTTTCCTCATCTATACAATGAGCTGGAGAAGGAATAGCAAACCACACAATATCCTTGCTAAGAAAACTCCAAGCAGGGGCATGAAAAGTTAGCCGCGACTTAAATGATTGAACAATAACAAAGGGCAAATAAAAGGGTTTTTCTTCTCTACTTCCTTTCTATTTTATTTCATAAGTTTAAGGTTAAAAGGAAAGTTGGAGAGAAGAAACTGGGGTCATGAAAGATAACTTCCCCAAGTTCACATGGATAAGAAATGACAAAGCTGAGACTTGAATTATACAAGGTCTGAAACGAAGAAAAATTCCAAATAGACAATAATCCTATTTACAGATTACAATATGCTGACTGCATCAAGTTCCACAACATTATAAAAATCCTTCAATACAGTCCAAAGATGAGTCTTCAATACACTCCAAAGAGATGAGTCTAATACATATAAGAAAAACTAAACAGACACAAATACACATCTTTCAGGCCATCATATTCCACTGGAAGACCAATCCATTGATTTAGTACATCAGTTTTTATATATATTCATATGTAAATACACACATGTCTGGCAGACACTGAAGACAGACAGTAAACAGACCTAGAATTGAAAAGGAAGAAGCACAACAGAGTGCACTTATGAAATTGTTCAGTTCTTTTAACAATCCCATATTTTTTCCTATTCCTGTCACCAAAATTAACACCCAACCCCATCCCCATCTTTTTAACTCGCATATTCTCCTGAGAAAGCTGTCAGGTTATAATTCTTGGAGCACCCCAGTCTCTGAGGAATAAAAATTGTGGATGATTCTAAGGGTAATAATCTATACATACATGACCAAAAGTAGAATATAACAAATCTCAAATGATGACCTAACCTAAGATCAGTGTAAGAAATTTTATTTTAAAACAGACAATCAGAAAAGATGAACTTTATACATGACAACAAGACTATACGACAATCAGTTTCTGATGGACATGGCTCTCTTCAACAAGATGATTCAAACCACTTCAACTTGTTCAGTGATGAAGAGAGCCATCTAATCCTAGAGACAGGACCATGGGAACTGAGTGTGGACCACAACATAGCATTCTCACTCTCTTTGTTGTTGTTTGCTTTCATTTTGGTTTTTTCTCAGTTTTTCTTTTTCTTCCTTCTTGATCTGATTTTTCTTGCGCAGCAAGATAACTGTATAAATATATATATATATATATATATATATATATATATATATATATGATTTAATATGTATTTTAACATATTTAACAGGTACTGGACTACCTGACAGCTAGGGGAGGGCGTGGGGGCAAAGAGGGGAAATTTGGAACAAAAGGTTTTGCAAGTGTCAATGTTGAAAAAATTACCCATGCATATATTTTATAAATAAAAAGCTTTAATAAAAAATTTAAAAAAACAAACAAACAAAAGAAAAAGAAAAGAAAAGATGAATTGATCAGGTGGCAAAAACAAGACAGACTATCCAAGGGCTGATATCAGTACCAAAAAATTAGAGGGTTGGTTGGAAGTTTACCTTTGGGTGAGCATAAATAAAGATTGTATATCATGAGAAGACATGCATGGATTACAATTCATTGATGGAAGATATATATCAATGAGGTTACAGATACATCGAAATAATCTTTGGATTATTATTATTATGAAAAATAAGGAGTTATTTCATAATTAACACAGTAAATTGCCTTGAGATCTTCAGAGGAAGTCACCTCTAAATTCCTAAACTAAGTTTGTGAGTATACCATACTTAAAATAGTAGGACTTCAACAGCACAGTTTAAAAGCATTATCAATTTATAAGGCCTAGAAATTCAATTCTTAATCTATGAATCTTTTTAAAACATAGCTTGTTTTTCTTTTAAAATATATGTTAAATTCAATATGTAACTTTCAAAGTTCTTATTTCTGCTTCTTTCTGGTCTGCCTTTTGGCTCTTCTGTACATTTTTTTTTTCCTTCACTATATCATCTTTAGTCCCCTTTTCCTACTATTCCCCCAGGTTAGGGTGATTTTTTAAAAATAACAATAACAAAGCAAATTCCCATATTGGCCATGGATAAAAGTATATGTCTTATTCTATATCTTCACCATCTTCATCCGTCAGCACTATGTCAAGACGTAGGCAGCATGCCTCTGACAATCTAGATGGAAGCCATCTGTGGAAAAAGAACCCTGCTTCTGAGAGGGGAGAAAGATTTCTAACTTCATTTTTTCCCTTGAGCCTTTACCAGTAAGCAAAAGGACAAAGGAAGGGAAGGATTTGTCTCTCCTAATTCTATCAGCTATGCTACCTTATGATGGAAACATTGCAAGATAAGATACTGCATCAAGCAAAAAACATGCAGAGTTGATTCAAAAGAGGTAACCCCTAGGACTCCTGGAATGCCTCAAATTTATGGCAGAAATGTTTTGTAGCTACTGTTTTCATTATGCCAACCTAGTAAACGTCTTTGTTTTGAACTAATTATGTTTACTGACTGATTATTAAAAACATCAGTGGGAGCTCATGATGTATAGTTTTAGTAATATAGACAAGGAAAATACCTTTGGACCTAATTATCTAGTGGGATTTGGAGGGGGAGTTACTCTTCAGGGAGTATTACTCACTTTATTCACTCTTTTGTCTCATCAGTATCACTTATACCTTTGCCTTGTCTAAGAAAATTCTTGGGAATTTAGCAAGGCACAATACAAACTAACTGTCTAATTTTTAACAATGTATAGATTTTTATGTTTTTAAATGTTTTTCTTGTATGTAGAGCAAAATGACATGTTTTGCTTTCTAATCATTGTGTAACTCTGTTCCATTGTATGGACTGAATTCATTATCTTCAGATTCAGCTATGATTAAGTTTGTTTTTCCACCATCGAATCCTGTCAAAACCTTCTAGGGGAGACAGCAATAATTTTGAGGCCCCCTGACATTAGGGAGCTTCTGTTCTAATAATCTGTCAGTGATTCTCAAGTCCTCTGGCTTTGTAATCTCTGACTTTGAGGTTCCCCATTCCCAACCTAAGAATACTATTGTTCTAACAATATGTCTGTCAATAAACATTACTGTCTCTTGGTCAGTGATAACCAAATTCTTGAGACCACTCCTTGGTTCTACTTCTGGGCCATAAAATTAGCATAGCCATACCATGAAGAACTAGATAAATATGTCTGCTTGCTTTTCTTTCTTTGCTACATTCTCTTGAAATTTAGATCACTTAAATTGGCGTTACAATTACAATAAATTTTGCCCCTTGACTTGGAGATGGGTTCAAGCCTGCAAATTCTTTTGAGATACCAGTCTCTGATGCCAACCTTTTGGTGTCCTTTCCCAACCTCAACAATAGTATAATATATATATATATATATATATATATACACAGATTGAGAGAGAGAGAGAGAGAGATACACACACTCTACAGAGGCAGAGGCAATTGGGGGTTAAGTGATTTGCCCAGGGTTATAAAATTAGTGTTAAGTATCTGAGTTTGGAGTTGAACTCAGCTCCTCCTGAGTTCAGGGAGTATTGCTTTATCCGTTGAGCCATCTAAGCTGCTCCCAGCTTTTATGTTGTTGTTTTTTTTAATTCTTTTGTATTACAATTTTATCATCCTTTCTGCTCACACTCAGATCAGTTTTCTTTTGCTCTCTATAACTCTAGCTTTTGGGTTTTTTATTTTGTGTGAGGCAATCCCACCCGATTTTCTGGCTTATATACCTCTTATCCCGTTCCCTATCACAGCCAAATTCCCTCTTTTACTAATAATTTAGATATAGTACTTAAATCTTTTATATTTCCCTTTCCTGGCCAGGTAAAGTTCCTAATAACCATTGTCTTCTCCTCCCCCATCACTCAAGTTGTTTGAATAACTTTTGCTTACTGCACCTAAATTACATGAGATAATCACAATTTGCCCTAGTCCTTCCCTCTCCTTCTTTAGAGTATCAAGACCAGAGTTTGTCTCTTTTTATTTCTTCAATGACTTTTAGGCAAGGTGGTGCTCCAAAGTGACAAACACTTTCTTTTCCAAACAGAAAGTAAATAGTAAATCACTTAATCCTATTGAATTATTCAAATTTGCGGTGACTTTCTTTTGTTCACTGAATTAACATTGCCAAGATTTGTACCAACTTTTATTTTCTCATAAGGAATATCTGAAATACATCAATTTTCATTTAAAAATCATTTTTTTTAAACTATATGATGATCAATTCTGATGGACCTGGCCATCTTCAGCAATAAGATGAACCAAATCAGTTCTAATGGAGCAGTAATGAACTGAACCAGCTACATCCAGGGAAAGAACTCTGGGAGATGACTAAGAACTATTACATCAAATTCCCAATCCCTATATTTTTGCCCACCTGCATTTTTGATTTCCTTCACAGGCTAACTGTACAATATTTCGGAGTCTAATTCTTTTTGTAAAGCAAAATAATGGTTTGGACATGTATACTTATTTTGTATTTAATTTATATTCTAATATATTTAACATGTATTAGTCATCCTGTCATATAGGGGAGAAGGTGGGGGGAAGGAGGGGAAAAATTGGAACAAAAGGTTTGGCAATTGTTAATGCTGTAAAATTACCCATGCACATAACTTATAAATAAAAAGTTATTAAACCCCTCCCCCCCAAAAAAAGGAAAAAAAAATGGGCAAAACCATAAAATGTCACTTATATGTAATAGAATATATATGTCTGACCTCAAGACCTTGTTTGTTAGACATGGAGAAATATTTGTAGCTTTCTTAATAAATACAGGAATCAAACAAGAAAAAAAAATCATTTTTTTTTCCTCTATAGAATTACACTAGATTTTTCAGGGTGTTATGCTCAAGTGTAAGCCATTTTTAAAAATTTTTTGGTTTAACATACTCCAATTTTTCCTCATCATTCTTTTTTATTGTGAGAATTACTACAAAATTCTGAATGGATTATGTGATATATCTCTTCCTGGGCACTTGTAATATGTTTGAGATGGGAATTCTGAAACTTGGAAATCACATTTTTGATGCATTAAAAATAGTTTTCCTATCTGTTGCTGTTGTGTGAATGCAATTAACCTGAAATTTTCGAAGTGGGTCCAATACTTCTAAGCAATTTACTTTTATGATTTCCTGAAATATAGAATTCAGGTTATTTCTCTTCATCATCCTGTGGGAGGTCCAATAGATCGTAGATTAACTAATTAATAGGTCAATTGCTTTTGATTATACCTTTTTCAAGTATTCTTTTACTTTCCTATCTTTCAACTTCTCACAAATATTTCTTCCTGTTATAAAATTTTTTTGAGTTTCATTTACACCATTTCAACCCCTACCCCCAGGATATTCACTCCTTTGCTAAGATTCTCCATCTTCTGTTCTAAGAATCCTCCTTTCAAGTTTTTCTTTAAGATTTCAAAGTTCATTCTTTTTCTTCCCCTTCATTTATTTCATAAGGCTTCTCAAAATTCCTGTGGTCATTTAATTCTCTTTTCTAGGCTTCTAATTTTAGTTAATACAAAAATTTTCCCCTGAGGCAACTGGGGTTAAGTGACTTGCCCAGGGTCACACAGCCAGACAATGTTAAGCGGCTGAGGTTAGATTTGAACTCGGGTCCTCCTGACTTCAGGGCTGATGCTCCATCCACTACACCAATTAGCTGCCCCCAAAATTATCTTTTTGGGGGAGCTTTATAGTAGGTTCTCTTATTCAACCCCATTTCTTTATTTTATTTTAAATAAACAGTGCTGTGTGTAGAATGCCAGACTTGGAATCAGGAACACCTAAGTTTGAATCTTGCTTATCTACTTACTAGCTGTGGAGCTTTGGCCAAGTCATTTAACTTCCTTTTGCCTCAGTTTTCTCCTTTGTAAAATAGGGATAATAATAGTATCTATCTCCCAGGGTGTTCATGAAAATCAAATGAGATAACATAAGTAAAGAGCTTTATAAATCCTAAAGGATTATATAAATGCTGTGATCATGGTAATGATAATGATGATGATAATGATCTTTTGTTGTTGTTATCTTTTTTTTTCAATCTTTTTGCTGTTTTTAAAAATTTCCCTTTAGGAGCTTTCCTTTCCTCCTTCTTAGTATTTTAGGGGAAGCTAGATTTATATATAATAGCTTTCTCAGTCCAGAAAGCCCTACCCTATGTTGTCTTTTTTTTTTTTTTTTTTTGCATTATGGGAATGAATTCAATTTAGTACATTTAAATTGAAATATACTTATTTATTATTAGTATATTGCCTGTCTACACCAAGATTGCAGCTAAAGTAGAAAACTTCAATGACCAAATTAATTTCAAATAGAGTAAAAATGACTTTTTCAAGGCACTGAAATATTAGAAATGTTTTTGATAAATCACTGAAGCTTACCTAATAAATACCTGACATAGGTAGAGTTGTTAAGAAGATAGATAAGTTGCACTTTATCCACTGCATACAGGTAATATACAATAAAATCATCTCAGATAAAGATGCTAAATTGTGTCATAAATGTGTTGAAGACTAAAATTATAAATCTAAAGAATTTCTGGTGATATTACAAGCACACTAATTGTGCTTTTATGATTTTTCTACTAGGATTGCTAATGAAAAGCCAGAGAAGTAATCTTGGCATTTTATGAGATATGTAAGGGGTACTGAGTTGAATTTCCAAGAATTTTTCTTCCTTTTGTTCTTTTAAAACTTATGTGCCTGAGAAAGTTTCACATAAAATAAAGGAATTTGTACTTTTTTCTTAGAAAAAGTGCTGGACCTGGAGTGAGGAACACCTGAGTTTAAATCCTGCTCTAGATACTTATTAACTGTGTGACACTGGGCAAGTCACTTAAACTCTTTTTGCCCCAGATTTTTCATTTGTGAAAGAGGGATAATTATAGCACTCATTTCCCAGGATTGCTGTGATGACAAAATGAGATAATATTTGTAAAACACTCTGCAATCCTTAAAATATTATATAACTACAAGCTATTTATACTCTCCTAAACCATTTCATTAGTCAGCATTTAAGCACCTACATGTACTAAGCACTATGCTAAGTACTAGCTATTTAAAAAAAAAAAAAAAAGCCAAAGAAAGTACCTTTTCTTAAGGAGCTCACAGTCCAATGACAATAATTATGTTCAAACAAGATATAGACAGGATATATTGGACATGGTCAATTGAGGGAAGGCACTAGCATTATAGAGGCTGAGAAAAGGCTTCTTGTAGAAGATAGGATTTTAACTGGAACTTTAAGGAAGTTGAAGAAGCTAGAAAGCAGAAAGGAAAAGGGAGAAAATTCCAAGTAGAGGAGACAACCAATGAAAATGTCTGGATTTGGGAGATGGAGGTTCTAATGTAAGTACCAGCAAGGAAAATAGTATCACTCAACTGAAAACTATATGGGAAGAATAAAGTATAATAAGACTGGAAAGTTAGGAAGGGTCTAATTTGTAAAGGGTTTTGAATGTCAAAACAGAGGATTTTATATTTGACCTCAATCCTAATCAAACTGTGGCAACATTTTGCTATGGGATCTTAGGCAAGCTGCTAAAGCTAGCCAGACCCAAAATGTTTTAATCAGTAAAAGACTAACTGATTTAAATTATATCCCTCTGATTTAAATAATTCCTAGGGACTTTCTACTTCTAATTGTCTGTAATTTCATAAAGTAAAAGAAAGCATCTATTATTAACACTTGGACAAGATTTTTCAGTTTAGAAACATCACGGCTCAAGACACTAGTAGTTTTGAATAGTCTTAAATATCACCTTAAAATTAGGTAGGATTCATCTAACTATTCATATAGATGCAAATTTCTGCAAGTTTTCACATATGGACTAAAAAAAGAATCGTTGATAAACTGGTTAAGATACATTATCTATTTGCCCTAGTATTCTATGAATGTTTCATTCATTCATTCATTCATTCAACAGATATTTATGATATTCCTGTTATGTGCAGAATGCTATGCTAGGTACGGGAAGAAAGAAAAAATTTAGATAAAAACAAGATCATAAGTCAAGAGTTGGAAGGAATGGCCTTCTAGTCAATCTCTTTATTTTATCGATGAGGAAACTGAGTTAAGTGATGTGCCCAGGGTCACACAGCAGAAAGTGTCAGGGATGGGTTTGAAATGCATGCCTTCTGACTCCAAATGAATTCAATAATAAACAGTGAATGAATGAGTACAATAGACACTTATTAAATAATTATGGGCTAAGTTTTGTAGATACATATAGAAAAGCACAGATAATCCCTGCCTTAAAGACGCTTATATTTTGATAGGAGAGATAATATAATATTGGCTTGGAAAGGATATTTTGGTTGAGAAAATTACAGGGAACAGATTCTTTCCAGGAACAATGAAGAAGCTTATTTGATTATATTCCAGGACTGGAATCTGGCGATAAGGCCTTGGTTTTTTGGCCTGGGAGACATGGCCAATATAGCAAGGAGAGTTCTGAGGAGTGATGAAGTATGACGAGTTCTAGATGTAGTGGGAGAGTACAGTAACCACCAATCCAAACAGCAGAGCTCCAGCCTGAGAGTTCCAGGCATGAAAAGGATTAAGCCCTCCAGAAACCAAGTCCTAGGCAACATGACAGACTTCCATGAAAATTATCTTGTAATACTCCATTGTGCCATGGAGGTGATTCTGGATTCTCAT
This sequence comes from Sarcophilus harrisii, assembly GCF_902635505.1. Taxonomy (NCBI): domain Eukaryota; kingdom Metazoa; phylum Chordata; class Mammalia; order Dasyuromorphia; family Dasyuridae; genus Sarcophilus; species Sarcophilus harrisii. The sequence goes on from NC_045429.1 coordinate 189,933,433, forward strand.
ACTTTTTGGCAATGTGGTACAAACTCCTGAAGGTCTCAGCTAAGAGAAAAGATTCTATAAACAGGAGATGAACTACAAATCTGTGGTCTAAAGACCAACCTACTTAAGTTCCATTAAAAATAGGATTTGCTAAAGAATGAATATTTCAGCTGTAGTGATTCTTGAAGTAGAATGGGATTGTGACCCTGAGTTACTGAGAAACTTAAGTATCTAAAATGGCAAAATCATGTATTTTTAAAGTACTACTACAGACTTCATTTTATTTACATCTTTTAAAAGCTATTTTTTAATCTTTAAATAATACAATATCCTGTAGTAACAAGTTCCTTAAGTTTACTATCAAGTGTATAAAGCAGTATTTCCTCTCAATTGTCCTAAATTTGCTCTTTAAAAAATTTGGAAACGTCTCTCTAATCTTGGTAAAATAATATTTGGCAAATAAATCTGTGTTCCCATATGCTTTGTGATTTTCTGGCCATAATGTTCATAACTTTGATCACATTTCTTCTCAACCTTTATCTTTCCAAACTAAAGAATCCTTATCTTTTTAGTTTTATACTCATACTACAAATCCTCTATCCCTTTCATCATTTTTGAGGCTATCTGGGAATAATAAATCATTGTAGCAATAGAAAGAGATTAATGAACTTGGAATCAAGAAGATTCTTCTTCTCAAGTTCAAATCTGGTTTCAGACACCTACGGGGATGTGACTCTAAACAAATTACTTAACTCTGTTTCCTTCAATATAATTAATTTAATTTTTTGTGATGTTATTTGATGTCCAGCTATTATTTTCTCAAGAAAAGTACACATGAGAATGATGATGATGATGATGATGATGATAATGGCTAGCAGTTACAGAGCTTTAAAATTTGCTAAGTACTTTACAAATATTTCATTTTATGCTCAAAACTCTTGTAGGCAAGTGCTATTGTTACTTTCATTTTGCAAAAGAGAAAACTAAAATCACGAAGCTTCTGTATAGTCCACAAATCTCTGGTCCATTTCATTTCTTATTTCTCATTGGTTTGCTTGCCATACTCATCTATTTTCATCTCTACATTGAAATCATATTTCAAATTTTGTTGAATGAATTAGGATAGTATTACTGAGTTCATAGAATTTCTCTACCTCTTCTTCCTCTTCAATGGATATTAGTGAATAAAATTATAATTTTTTCACAAAGATCTTTTTGTAATTATTTATTATGAGCAATGAAATATGAGATGATCATATCCGAAGTAAGGATGTTTTAGGGCAATTCTGAAGAATCAACAATAGAACCAATTCCTTTAATTGTCCTTTCCAAGGTGAACCTATGATATATCATTCCATTTAGCCATAGTATCTTTATTTTTTCTGGCTTCATTTATAGCAAAAATGTTGAGATTGTTATGATTCCTTTCCTTCAGCATAATGTCCACCTAAGAATTACCAGACAAGAGTCTCATATTTACAGTATAAAAAGCCAAGCTAAAGTTTATAAAAAATATAAAAATTGAAATTCATTTAGCATTCCAAATGATTGACAGCCATTTTTAATCTCGTTTTTCATTGGGTTACCATAGCCATCAGTAAGTTATCAATCTACTGGAGATAAACCTCTCTGTAATTAACTAGCCTGTTCCTCAGAAAGCAGACTAAGTCTGGTACTATACTTAAGCCTTTCCAACATGGTAGAACCTGCCAGGGCTTCAACTCTGCTAGCACACATCCTTCAAAAACACAGGATGACTTTCATAACATGATAATATATTGGAAAAGTTTAAAAATAAACAAAAATTTATCCACTCATAAAGGATTATTCACAAAAACAATCTACCAAAAAAACGACCATATTCCGTCCACTAGGATAGGCAATACATGCAACCAAACCAATCTATTGCTGGAGTCCTTGATATACTTACTCACTCTGAAAATCCCTATTAACAATATTCAAAAAGCTACCATACTTTCATAACTCTGGCATGTTAGCTACTGCTACTTTTTTATGAATTAAATATGTTTTTGTTGGTTATCCTTAAATCCCACCTACTATTTGATAACATTATTTACTTGGGAAAATGCATTTCAAATTCCAAACAATTGACTACAGATGGAACTCTGAACTAAAATCCATTTGCAAATTGGAAGCTATCTATATAATTTTTTTTTAATTAACATGAAATTATATGATTTATACACATTTTTTCTAAAAAACATTACTCAACAAGCATTTAATTGATATCTAAGCAGAATTGTACCTATAGTCATCATGATATCACCCACAATTCAAAAATAGGCCCCTAAAATTCCCAATGACAGTCTAGTAGAAAAACATGGAACATGAATAAGAATATAATATAAAATAATAAAATTTATTATAAACAGAAGAAATTAGATCTATAGGCATCTTAGCCCCAACAAATTAATGATGCCAAAGGTTAAAAATATTTTGAATAAATTTTAATATTATTCCCAACAAAAGTTATTGCTATCCAGAGGGATTGAAATAATGAAACTATATTGTCATATTCTTTCAAACTTTTACATTTAGTCATTGTTATTTATAATAAAGATATGCCTTTCAAGCATTGGAGATTGACATTACAAAAAAATTCTATTCTGTGAACCTGAACTGAATGTAACTAATAAATTTGACTCAAAAATTAAAAATTTTTTATGTCACAGATAAGATTGATCATTTGACTTTAAATTATGTTTTAGTTTAATTTAACTTTAATTATTTGTTTAAACTAGAATTTAGAACTTAGTATAGAAAATAAGTAGACCATATATCCTGGTAAATTGAAAAATCCAACATTTTATCATTGATAAATAAGACTTAAAATTTCCACTTTTAAATTGATGGTTAAAAAGGTCATTGTCTCTGAAAAGTCACTATAAATAACAAAAAGAGAAGAATTAAAGTATCTAACAAAATAACTACCCATCTCCCAAAAGCATTCTAGTAGCTTGGTAACAAAGCTCAATTCAGACCTTAAAAAACTGCACTTTTATGAACCAACTCAGAGTATAAACATATTTTGTTTTAGTTTAATTCCTACTAAGAGCAAATGACTAAGCTTTATTCAATATATTCAGATAATCTATTATAAGCAAATGGACTATTTTTAAATCCACAGTGATATAAAAGAATAATAATTATAAATCACAAAGTAGTAAATGAAATATGATACGTCTCCTGCTATGTACCTATGATATACCACAATAATCACTACAACATAAGTCTTTCGGGAACAAAGGAAAGTGAAAAAAATATAAAGGGGGAAGGGATAGAAAATATTTTATCATCTGTGTGGTCTTTCTTTCATTGTACTGTTCTTTAAACAAAAAAAGGTCTTTATGAGGGCAATTCCTGCTTCACATGTCCTTTTAAACTCCTAACTATAGAATAACGTGTTTGTATAGTATATGATTACAGCAGACATGACTGTGAACACATGTGATTTGCTCAATGATCCAATTCTCCTTCCTTTTAAAGATAAAGAATTCATTTAAGTCAACATTATGAGAGATTGTGGTCACTCAAAAGAAAGCTCACTCAAACATAGAACAGACACAATTTTTACACATCAAGAGTATAGAGACTGTTTACCTGAGTCTCCATTCTCTGACTAGGGATCAAAATGAATTAATATTTTCTCATCACAAAGTCACACTAAAATTCCATGTTAAAATTTCAACAAAGAAAAGCTGAAAATACTTAGGGGGCCCTACTATTAGAGAATGTCAGATAAGGGTTCAGATCTCTTGAAAGCAAGAGGTATACATTCCAGGAACCACAAATTCCCCAGATGATCTTTTGTCCTCTCTGACCTGCTGTATGACAAAGCTCATAGGAATTACTCTAGTTAGAAATAATCCCTAAGCATGTTCCAAAGGGAATTAAAAGATAACTATGTCTTAGACATTATAATTTTTCTTTTAATAAACAGAAAAAAAACCCCACAAAACCCTACAAACTCAACAACCTTAAATTTAAAGGCAGCATGTACTCTCATCTTAACTGGAAAATAATAAGGGATCCACCAGACACATCTCTTATGAGAATAGAAAACAGAAAAACATATAATTTGTAATCATCATTTTGCTTCCTTAAATTGTACAAATACTTAAGTGATAATGGATATGTTTATTTTTTTTTTTTTTAATTTAATAGCCTTTTATTTACAGGATATATACATGGGTAACTTTACAGCATTAACAATTGCCAAACCTCTTGTTCCAATTTTTCACCTCTTACCCCCCCACCCCCTCCCCTAAATGGCAGGATGACCAGTAGATGTTAATTATATTAAAATATAACTTAGATACATAATAAGTATACATGACCAAAACATTATTTTGCTGTACAAAAAGAATCAGACTCTGAATTATTGTACAATTAGCTTGTGAAGGAAATCAAAAATGCAGGTGTGCATAAATATAGGGATTGGGAATTCAATGTAATGGTTTTTAGTCATCTCCCAGAGTTCTTTTTCTGGGTATAGCTGGTTCAGTTCATTACTGCTCCATTAGAAATGATTTGGTTGATCTTGTTGCTGAGGATGGCCTGATCCATCAGAACTGGTCATCATCTAGTATTGTTGTTGAAGTATATAATGATCTCCTGGTCCTGCTCATTTCACTCAGCATCAGTTCGTGTAAGTCTCTCCAGGCCTTTCTGAAATCATCCTGTTGGTCATTTCTTACAGAACAGTAATATTCCATAATTTTCATATACCACAATTTATTCAGCCATTCTCCAACTGATGGACATCCATTCAGTTTCCAGTTTCTAGCCACTACAAAAAGGGCTGCCACAAACATTCGTGCACATACAGGTCCCTTTCCCTTCTTTATAATCTCTTTGGGATATAATCCCAGTAGTAACACTGCTGGATCAAAGGGTATGCACAGTTTGATAACTTTTTGAGCATAGTTCCAAACTACTCTCCAAAATGGTTGGATTCGTTCACAACTCCACCAACAATGCATCAATGTCCCAGTTTTCCCGCATCCCCTCCAACAATCATCATTATTTTTTCCTGTCATCTTAGCCAATCTGACAGGTGTGTAGTGGTATCTTAGAGTTGTCTTAATTTGCATTTCTCTGATTAATAATGACTTGGAGCATCTTTTCATATGACTAGAAATAGTTTCAATTTCTTCATCTGAGAATTGTCTGTTCATATCCTTTGACCATTTTTCAATTGGAGAATGGCTTGATTTTTTATAAATTAGAGTTAATTCTCTATATATTTTGGAAATGAGGCCTTTATCAGAACCTTTGACTGTAAAAATATTTTCCCAGTTTATTGCTTCCCTTCTAATCTTGTCTGCATTAGTTTTGTTTGTACAAAAACTTTTCAGTTTGGTATAATCGAAATTTTCTATTTTGTGATCAGTAATGATCTCTAGTTCTGCTTTGGTCATAAAGACCTTCCCCTTCCACAGGTCTGAGAGGTAAACTATCCTATGTTCCTCTAATTTATTAATAATTTCATTCTTTATGCCTAGGTCATGAACCCATTTTGACCTTATCTTGGTGTACGGCGTTAAGTATGGATCAATGCCTAGTTTCTGCCATATTAGTTTCCAATTTTCCCAGCAATTTTTATCAAACAGTAAGTTCTTATCCCAAAAGCTGGGATCTTTGGGTTTGTCAAAGACTAGGTTGCTATATTTGTTGACTGTTTTATCCCTTGAACCTAATCTATTCCACTGATCAACTAATCTATTCCTTAGCCAATACCAAATAGTTTTGGTAACTGCTGCTCTATAATATAATTTTAGATCTGGTACAGCTAAGCCACCTTCATTTGATTTTTTTTTCATTAATTCCCTTGAAATTCTTGACCTTTTGTTTTTCCATATGAACTTTGTTGTTATTTTTTCTAGGTCATTAAAATAGTTTTTTGGGAGTCTGATTGGTATAGCGCTAAATAAATAGATTAGTTTAGGTAATATTGTCATCTTTATTATATTTGCTCGCCCTATCCAAGAGCATTTAATATTTTTCCAATTGGTTAGATCAGACTTAATTTGTGTGAAAAGTGGTCTGTAATTGCTCATAAAGTTTCTGATTTTCCCTTGGCAGATAGATTCCTAAATATTTTATATTATCAGTAGTTACTTTAAATGGAATTTCTCTTTGTAACTCTGACTGTTGGATTTTGTTAGTGATATATAAGAATGCTGATGACTTATGTGGGTTTATTTTATAACCAGCAACTTTGCTAAAGTTGTGGATTATTTCTAATAACTTTTTAGCAGAATCTCTGGGATTCTCTAAGTATACCATCATGTCATCGGCAAAGAGTGATAATTTGGCTTCCTCATTGCCTATTCTTATTCCTTTAATCTCTTTCTCAGCTCTTATTGCTATAGCTAGCGTTTCTAATACAATATTAAATAGTAACGGTGATAGTGGGCAACCTTGTTTCACTCCAGATCTTATTGGGAATGGTTGCAGTTTGTCTCCGATAATGGATATGTTTAAATGAGATGTTCATCTTTACCAAAGATGAAACTGACCTTTAATCTCTGAATTTTAAAAACTACCTTCTTACACATTCAAAAATTTTTCTTTTTATTTTTCTTTATCCCATAAATGTTTACAATACTTAGGTCACAAATCTTATATAAAACTTTTCTCCTCAAATGCACAGAAAATATTTCAATGTACTGTGATAGGTAGCAATCTGAAAAATTAAACAGTATATTCCCATGTATTTACTATTATTACTAAATTTTTGTATCTATGAGGAATTCAAAATTTACTGTATGGTTACATTCTGGAAATGCCATTGGCATTGTAATCACAGACAATACATCTTTAAAAGTGCATCTAATTTGATTAGTTTGGATCCAATTTCATGGTGCCTCCTTAGCTTAGTCATAAGAACAGAGATCACCCAAACAGTCACAGATAAGAAAGAACCATGATTACAGAGCTGTAGGTTAGGTAATTTCACCTAATAGCAAAGACAAATATTGTGATGCTTATATTTATTTGGTGACAAACCATTTTTCAAACAAGAAAAGATGGGTATCACCTTTTTTTGGTCGAGTCTATTCTGAGAGAGTAACCCAAGTCACTGACCCTACATAGAATAGAAGAAATTCTTACATGTACAGGGAATCAACCATAGCTTCAGAAGTGGTATTCTTCAGAACATAAAGGTTTATCAATCATACTGGATCACTTCAGCCAAATTGAGGCCATCAAAAATTTGATTGGGTTACTCTCTCAGGACACAGTTATTTATCTCAAGTTTATCCCTGCTTCTTAGCAGAGACTTTTTTGATCTCCCAGTATTGATACTCTCTTGCTCTTCCAGTTGCCTTGCTCATTTTATAGTCTCCTCTGTCGCACCCCAAAATAAGTGTGCTTCTTAAAAGCAGACTATTTCATTTTTATATTTATTTTCCTATACTCCTAGCAGAGTGCCCAACATACAGCAATCACTTAATACGTTTGTTGAAATGCGTCCTTTGAAAAGCAGAGGTTGATTGTAGTGCCTGTTGATCTACAGGTGTTGCCAAAGTGGGTTATCAAAGCTAACCCTTGTGTTCCAAGAGCCAATGGCAAATAGAAAATCTGTGGTAGGAATTTGTATAAGGCCTTTGATTTAAGTCAGAGTAACATGAGACCTTATCTCTACTTGCTAAAAAGTAGAAACAAAGCAGAGAAATTAACCAAACATGATAAATATGAGCAAGTTAAATACTAATAAACATAATTTTGGAATAAAAGCAAATAAATTATCTTTTTTCTTTATGAAAATTTGTACAGAGCAAAGGCCACTATGTGATTTAAAAATCATTTTTACAACTATATTTGAATGCTGACAACACAGTAATCAAAAATATTGGTGTGGCTACATTAAAAGAGGCATATTTATTGCACTGTTGCTTGAGCTGTGAATTGGTCTGGGCATTCAAAGAAGCAGTTTGAAATTATACCCTATATGACAGTAAACTGTGACTACTTGGCCAAAGAAATCAAATAAAGAGAAAAAGGTCCCATATCTACAAACTATATCACCTATTCTTCAAAGTAACAAAAAAACTGGAAATTCGAGAGTGATTACTAATTTAGAAATTGTTGAATAAATTATGTTATATGAATGTAATGGGATACTATGGGGCTTTAAAAAAGATGAAAGGGATAGTTCCAGGGAAGATTTGCATGAACTGATGCAGAGTGAAGAGAGGAGAACCAGGATAACAATTTATGCATTAGCAAAAAAATATAAAGACAAACTTTGACTCAATAATTGATCAATGCAGTAATCACTGCATTATGATTCCAAAGACAGGCTACCCAAATGCTAATAGAGAAGTGATAGACTCAAGTTGAAGAATAAGATACATTTTTGGACATGGCCAATTCAGGGATTTGTTTTGCTTGACCATTTATATTAGTTGAAAGGGCTTTTTCTTTTCTTCTTAATAACATGGGGAGAAGTGGAGAAAGAAAAAAAAGCTTATTTGAAAAAATCAAAACAAAATCCAGTAACACTCACCTTTTTCAGAAGTCATCAAATGATCTTTAGTTCCTAATCACTAAATCATCCCCTTCTTTCATTTATTTTCCCTGATCTTTCTTACAGTAGCACTTAAAAAAAATTCCCCTTTGGCTTCTAAAACTTTCTCTTTTTATTTCTCTAACCCTATTTCTTTCACTAATTCTTCATTTCCTAAATGCAGATATTGCCAAACATTCATGCTGTCTGCCTCTGTCTCTTTCAAAACTTAAATTATCCCATCTATCAAAATACTTCCTACATCTATAATATTCCACTTCTAATCCCATCTTTCTAACACTTTATTGGACATTTCCAATCAGATATTCTGCTGACACCTGACAAATCAACATATCTAAAGCTAAACTCATTGTCCTCCATTCTGTATTTAAATCTTTTAGCTCTTTCATATTTTTCTAGCTTTACAGATGGCACCTCCATTTTCTTACTAGATGATAGCTAACCTTTATATAGCACTTACTATGTGTCAGGCATTGTGCTAAGCATTTTACAATCATATCTTCATTTAATATTCCCAACAACCCTGGGAAGTAGGTACTATTATTATCTCAATTTTATAGATGAGGAAACAGGCAAATAGAGATTAGGTGATTTGCCCAGCATCACACTAGTAAGTATCTGAGGCTACATTTGATCTTAGGTCTTCCTGACTCCCAGTGCTCTATCACTGTGCCATCTAACTTTTGTCACCTCGACTCAAAAAAATCTCCATAATGATTTTACTCCTAGTTTTCTTGCACTCCTGACATTCAACCACTTGGCTGGTCTTGTTAATTCTTTCTTTTCTATCCCTTCTTTTTCACTCCCAGTACTACCAACTTATTCAGGCCAAAACTGTCTACTACTTAGACTATTATAATAGTCTATTTTTATTTTTTTCAGTTTTATTTCTTATTTTTAAATAGTATTTTCCTCGGTTACATGTCAAAAAGTTTTTAGCATTCATTTTTACAAGATTTTGAGTTTTATATTTCTCTCCCTCCCTCCTTTACCACTTCTCTTCTGAAGATGGTAGGTAGTTTGATATAGTTTATACATGTGCTCTCAGATAAAATATACTTCCGTATTAGTCATAGTTATGAAAAAAGAAACATCAAAAGGAAAAAAATCACTAGAAAGGATAAAGTACATAAAAAATATGCAGTCAGGGTCCATTAGTACTTTATTTGTTATAGATAGCATTTTCCTTCAGGAGTCCTTTGTACTTGTTTGGATCACTTTGTTTCTGAAAATAGCTGAGTCAGTCATAATTGATCATCACACAAGGTTGCTGATATTGTGTACAATGTTTTCCTCATTTTGCTCATCTAATTTTTGTATCAATTCATACAAGTCCTTCCAGGTTTTTCTGAATCTAACTGTTCATTGTTTCTTATTGCACAATGATATTTCATGACATTCGTATACTACAACTTGTTCAGCTATTCCCCAGCTGAATAGACATCTCAATTTCCACTATGTTGCCACCTTGTAAATGGCTACTATAAATATTTTTGAACAGTAGGTCCTTTTCCCTTTTTTATGATCTCTTTGGGATACAGACCTCTTTGGTATTTCTGGGTCAAAGTGTAAGCACAGTTTGGTTGCCCTTTGGGCATAGTTCCAAATTGCTCTCCAGAATATTTGGATCAGTTCACAACTCCATTAGCAATGCACTAGTGTCCCAATTTTTCCACATCCTCTCCAATATTTATTACCTTCCTTTTTTGTCAGTCTGATAGGTGTGAAGTAGTATCTTGCAAATTGTTTTAATTTACATTTTTCTAATCAAAAGTGATTTAGAGCACTTCTTCACATGTCTTTAGATATCTTTTGATTTCTTCACCTAAAAACTGCCTGTTCATATCCTTTGCCCATTTATCAATTGGGTAATGGCCTGGATTCTTATAAATTTGACCCAGTTCTCTGTAAATTTGAGAAATGAGGCCTTTATCAGGAACACTTGTAAAAGATTGTTTCCCAGCTTTCTGCTTTCCTTCTAATCTTGGTTGGTTTTGTTTGTACAAAAGCTTTTTAATTTAATATAACCCAAAGTAGCTATTTTACATTTCATAATGTTCTCTATTGCTTGTTTAGTCATGAATTTTTCCCCTTTCCTTAGGTCTGATAGGTAAACTATTCCTTGCTCTTGCTAATTTGCTTATGCTTTATGTCTTAATATACTTTATGTCTAAATCATATATTGTACAATAATCTTTTTAATAATTTATTTTAAAATAAGTTTTTAATGATGATTGTTTTAGATCACTATACTTTCGTCCAGTAGCCCTTCTCCTTTTGACAGCCATCCCATATTACAATCACTATTTTTATTTATTTATTTTTATTAAAGGTTTTTATTTACAAAATCTATGCATGGGTAATATTTCTTTTTAGAAATTTTTTTTATTTACAAGATATATGCATGGATAATTTTTCAACATTGACAACTGCAAAACCTTTTGTTCCAACTTTTCCCCTCCTTCCCCCTACCCATTCCCCCAGACGGCAGGTTGACCAATACATGTTAAATATGTTAAAGTATAAGTTAAATACAATATATGTATATATGTCCGAACAGTTATTTTGCTGAACAAAAAGAATCAGACTTTGAAATAGTGTACAATTAGCCTGTGAAGGAAATCAAAAATGCAGGTGGACAAAAATAGAGGGATTGGGAATTCTATGTAGTGGTTCATAGTCATCTCCCAGAATTCTTTCACTGGGTGTAGTTGGTTCAATTCATTACTGCTCTATTGGAACTAATTTGGTTCATCTCATTATTGAAGAGTGCCATGTCCATCAGAATTGATCATCACATAGTATTGTTGTTGAAGTATATAATGATTTCCTGGTCCTGCTCATTTCACTCAGCATCAGTTCATGTAAGTCTCTCCAGGCCTTTCTGAAATCATCCTGCTGGTCATTTCTTATAGAACAATAATATTCACATGGATAATATTTCAACATTGACCCTTGCAAAACTTTCTGTTCAAAATGTTTCCCTCCTTCCGCAAGCTCCTTCCCCTAGATGGCAGGTAGTCCAATACATGATAAATATGTTAAAATATGTTAAATCCAATATATTGGATACATATTTATACAGTTATCTTGCTGCACAAGAAAAATCGGACTTAGAAAAGGAATCTTGAGAAGGAAAACAAAATGAAAGTAAACATCAACAGAAATCATGAAAATGCTATGTTGTAAACACTGTCAGTTCCCATAGGCCTCTCTCTGGGTGTATATGGATTTCCTCATCACTCAACAATTGGAACTGGTTTGAATCATCTCATTGTTGAAAACAGCCATGTCTATGAGGATTGATCGTCATATAGTCTTGTTGTTGCTGTGTATAATGATATCCTGGCTGTGCTCATTTCACTTAGCATCAATTCATGTAAATCTCTCTAGACCTCTCTGAAATCATCCTGTTAGTCGACAAATATCATTTTTTTCATTATAGCTTTTTATTTACAGGTTATATGCATGGGTAATTTTACAGCATTAACAATTGCCAAACCTTTTGTTCCAATTTTTCCCCTCTTTCCCCCCATCCTCTCCCCCAGATGGCAGGTTGACCAATACATGTCCAAATAGTTATTTTGCTGTACAAAAAGAATTGGACTTTGAAATAGTGTACTATTAGCCTGTGAAGGAAATAAAAAATGCAGACAGGCAAAAATATAGGGATTGGGAATTCTATGCAATGATTCATAGTCATCTCCCAGAGTTCTTTCTCTGGATGTAGCTGGTTCAGTTCATTACTGCTCTATTGGAACTGATTTGGTTCATCTCATTGTTCGAGATGGCCAGGTCCATCAGAATAGATCATCATATAGTACTGTTGCTGAAGTATATAATGATCTCCTGGTCCTGCTCATTTCACTCAGCATCAGTTCATGTAAGTCTCTCCAGGCCTTTCTGAAATCATCCTGCTTGTCATTTCTTACTGAACAATAATATTCCATAATATTCACATACCACAATTTATTCAGCCATTCTCCAATTGATGGACATTTACTCAGTTTCCAGTTTCTGGCCACTATGAAGAGGGCTGCTACAAACATTCTTACACATACAGGTCCCTTTCCCTTCTTTAAAATCTCTTTGGGATAGAAGCCCAGTAGAAACACTGCTGGATCAAAGGATATGCACAGTTTGATAACTTTTTGAGCATAGTTCCAAATTGCTCTCTAGAATGGCTGGAATGTGAATATCACAAATATTATTTTTAAAGACAAAAAATAAATAAGAAGAAAGAACTATAACTGATTAACATAAAAAAAAGTCTGAAAAATGTCAAATGTGCAAAACTTTTAGACATCCCACTCCTGGGAAGAGGTGGGTTGGTAGTGTGTACTCTTGATTTTTTCCTTATCAATTCATGTAGATCTTTCCATGTTTCTTGGTATTCATTATATTTATCCTTTCTTATAGCACAGTAATATCTAAAATACATTTATGTACCATAATTTGTGTAGCTATTTTCCAATCTACTTTGTTTCGATTTCTTTGCAACTATAAAATATCCTGATATATCTATTTTGATGTACAGGATATTGACATTTCAGTCTATTTTATTTGCATGACTCCAAACTGCTTTCCAAAATGGTAGTATCGATTCATAAATTACCAACAATGTTTTAGTATATCTACCCTTCCATAACTCCTCCAATATTGTTTATTTCCATTCTTTTGTCATTTTTGCCAATGTGGAAGGTGTGAGAAGAAGCCTCAGAATTGTTTTGATTTGAATTTATCATACAGTTAATAATTTGGAGCATTCTTTGCTATCTTTATTAATAGTTTGCAATTCTTTTGAGAATTATTTGTCATATCCTTTGTACAGCATTCAGCAGTGCTTGACTATAACAGATGCTTAATAAATGTTTATTGACGTGTCTATTGAGAAAGGGCTTTTGGTCATATATATGTGAATATTTGTTAATATGTTTTTGATGCCAAACCCTTATTCAAGAAATCTGATAAAAAGATTGTTTCTCATTCAACTGTTTTCCTTCTTCTCCTAGGTGCATAAATTTTATGTAGAAGTATTTTGGTTTTATGTAATAAAAATTAATTATTTTATTTTTGGCAATTACCTCTATCCTTTCTTTTTTATTAAAAATGCATCTCCCATCCACAGTTATGATAAATATATGATCTATGTCCACTCTAATTTAAATAGCATTATCTTAATAATAAAGTCATGTATCCATTTTAAATTTAATGAAGAATGTGGTATAGAGTGGTATAAGCCTAATTCCTGCTAAAATGCTTTTCAGTTTTCCAAGTTTTTGCTTTTATTTTTTCAAATAGGGAGTTCTTTTCTAAATAATTTGTGTTTTGAGGTTTACTTAACACTGGGTTGAGTTCCATTGTTTTTGATTAGTTTAGTCTATTACATTCATCTACCTCTCTTTAAAAACCAAATCTGCTGCTTTATATGTAATATTGATTGAAGTCTGGGAGAGCTCTTCCCCCTTTGTCAATGGTTCTTTGTATCACATCCCTAAATATTATAAATCTTTTGTTTTTTCAAATAGAATTTTTCTCATTTTTTCATATTCTATAAAGTATTCCTTGGATAATTTGATTGGTACAGAATCGAAATTCTAAATTGACTTTGATAATATTGAAATTTTTATTATACTTGCAAAGCCCAAACACAAGAATTGAAAATTTTCCTGTTGTTTCAGTTCTGTATTTCTTTAAGGAGAACTTTGTAACTGAATCTATATGAACCTTTTGTATACTTTGGCATATTGGTCCTCAAATACTTTTCTGAGTTTTTTGATTATTTAGAATTGTTTCCCTTTTATCATTGCCTCTTGAATTTTATTATTATATAGAAATGCAGTAGATTTTTGAGGAATTCTTTTGTAGCTGGCAACTTTACTGAACCTATTATCTCAATTAGTATCCTTACTGATTCCCTAGGATTTCCAAGTTTACTATCTTTTCATCAACCAATTGGAGTATTTTTTTTATCTCTTTGCCAATATTTATGGCCTTTTCTTTTCTTATTGCAACTGAGAAAAATAGATTTCTATAAAATAATAGTGAGAAGAGTGAGCACCATTACTTTACCCTCTCATTTCCTAATAGATGCACTCCTGGACCTCATCATCCTGCAAGATCAATCAACCCTGAATCTCATTTCTCCTCAATACCCCCATCACTCAATCCTTTCCTACCTTCTGGTTGGAGAGATTGGAGGATGGACAATGAAGAATTCCCTTTAAGGGCCCATTTAAGGAAGGTCCCAGTACAGCCTTTTCATCATTCCCCACACAGCTGTATTCCTGGTCTTTTATCATGTATCTGCCAGTTATATTTCTCTCACCCTAGTTCCTACTTTTTAGTTTTTTAAATGTATTGTCTTTCTCCATTAGATTGTGAGTTTCTGGAGGGCAGAGACAGTGTTTTTTGTTTTTGTTTTTTATACCATTGGCATGCTGGTAGATTCACCTGCCTCAAATCTCTCTGCACTTTAATCTATCCACTCCTCAGCCACTAAATCATGTCACTTCCCTACTCAATAAATTCCAGTGACTATCACCTGCAGGATCAAATATGAAATGTTCTGCTTGGTGTTCAAAGTGCTGCATAATCTCATCTCTTTCTGCCTTTCCTGTCTTTTAGCATATTACTAACCTTGCCAAGTATTTTCTATACAGTGAACTGGTCTTTAGCCCAGGCTTTCCTTAAATTCCAATTAAAATCCCATCTACAGTGGGATTAATTCTAATGTCTTCCCTCTGTTAATTATTTCCCATTTATCTCATATGTTACTTGTTTATATGCTTGTTACATATGTATGTGTTTTCTCCCCCATTAGATTATGGGCTTTCTAGGGGCAAGGACAATGTTTTGCCTCTTTTTGTAACTCAAGTTTAGTGTAGTTTTATCTTTGCAAATATAGTAGGTGCAAAATGTTTAATGAGTGATTGATAAATATATTGAGATAATTATATTGTTTTGGAATGTTTTTGTTGTTATTATAATACTGAGTACTTCCCTAATATTGTAACCATTCTTTTATCCCTAGAACAAATCCAATTTGATCATCATGATTTTTTTAGTAAATTATTGTAGTCTGTTTGACAGGATTTTGCTTCAAACTTCTGAATCAATGAATGGGTCTATAGTTTCCCTCACGTTTTATTCTTCCCTGTTTTAGGCATTAGGTATATATTTATCTCATAAAAAGGATGCTAATAGGTTGTTTTTTTCAGTTTTTGTGAGTTGTGTAGTAAGAATACTAATTGTTTTTTAGACACTTAATAGAATTCTTCTCTTTGGTAGTTCCTCTACATCTAGTTCTAATTCATTTCAACATCTTCCATCAATTGGAATATTTTACATTTTTAAAAGTATCCTATTTCACATTTCGTTTTACTAGTATATAACTGGGCATGCTAGATTCTGATTATTCTTTATAGTTTTTTCTGTTTACATTGTGATATCACATTGCTGATTTCTTATTTTGTTGATTTTTCTGCCTTATAATTTTTAACAAGATTGGCAAAAACTGCCAACTTTACAAACCAGCTTTTATTAATTCTATAGGGTTTTTTGTTTCCATTTTTTCTCTCATTTTTAATGCCTCTTCTTTGGTGCATATTTTAAGATTGTTTATTTTGTCATTTTTATATGTATATCCAGTTCATTAATCTTTTTTGCTATTTTGATAAGGTACATTTGTAGGCATGATTTTCCCCTTGAGAACTTCTTTAGATGTATCCTAAAAATCTGGTTTATTGTTTCAACAATATAATTTTATTTCATATAACTATTGTTTCTATTAGTTGTTTCTTGATCCAATCATTTAAAATTTCATTGTTAAATCCCTATTTGGGTTATTTTGTTTGTGATCCTAGAAGTGATTATGATTTTTAATATTTTATTGTTTCTAAAGAATATATTTACTATTTTTGCCTTTTTTAAAGTGCTTGTAATAGCTTTATGCCCCAATATGTAATTAAAAAAAAAAA
Source organism: Sarcophilus harrisii (assembly GCF_902635505.1). Lineage (NCBI taxonomy): Eukaryota > Metazoa > Chordata > Mammalia > Dasyuromorphia > Dasyuridae > Sarcophilus > Sarcophilus harrisii. The sequence goes on from NC_045429.1 coordinate 189,949,948, forward strand.
AAAGTTCTTTGTGGTTCTAAAACACAGACACACACCTTTTAGAAGTCTTTTAGCTCTAATTTCTCCATCATTTTTCAATTCTATATTATCCCTTTGTATGTTTATTAGACTTTTCCAAAACTGAAATGAACACTGAAATCTCCTTTCATTATTGGATTACTATCTTGCAACTCAAAGTTTCATGAACTGAGATGCTAAGGTATTTCAAGAACATCAGTTTAATACTGATATTGGATTATTATCTATAGTTCCTTCCAGTATATGTTAGCTTTATTTAATCCTTTTTAGGTTGTAAATGTTTTTGCATTGTCTGATAGAATGATTGTAACTCCTGTAATATATGAATTCTTTGGATTCATATGATGCATGGTACTTTTTTTCTAAACCAATCATTTTTAATCTGTGTTTTTTAAAATGTTTCTTTTAAGCAACAGAGGGCCTTTATTTACAGTATCTCACTATTTTATTGGGCTATTTTAATCATTTAAAAGTTAGAATTATTTTTTATTTTCCTTTGCTGTCAGTGCTTCCTCACTTCTCTATCCTCCACCCCAAATCAGGATATTTTTGCTTCCTTCTGAATATTCAGCAGTTTTTCTTTAGTTATTTTAGCTCATTTTATGGCAACGTTATTCCTGTTCTCTTAACTCTTGCCCTCAAGCTACCCCTTCCTTTTTATTATCATCCCTTTCCCTAATTTTAGAGTTTTACCTATTATTTTTTGGTTTTCTCTTTACCTCAGTATCCTTTCCTAATGAAGTTGACTCCCTTCAGTTTTGATTTTTCAATTTCATTTTCTGCAGCTTTTCCTAAAAAGGATTTCCTTTCATTCTTTTATTACTTATTTTCTCTGTTTTAAATTTTTATTCTTTGATTCATGGTCCTTATATTTCTTCTTTCTTTAGCATTTGTATTTTTCATGAAATCAGAACTCCTAAGGTACCTATTTTGGTTTCCCTCTTTTATTCTGTTATTAACCTTGATATCTTGCCCCAATCCCCTTTTTCCATTGTACCTCAAAGAAATATCCAAACTTGCAGATGATATTTCCTTTGTTCTTACTGTGCGATTCATTATTACCCTCTGCAATTCTCTATTTTTTCCCTATTTGCCATGAAACCTTTTCCTTGGTCTATGCCTTCCCTCTCTATAGAGAGTCAGTTGTCCCTAGAACCTTTGATGAGTCTCTTCCTGAGGTAAAATGAGTAGTCAAAGTACCAAAAACTGCCAATAATTATACCCAATTTCTTTAATAGCTTTTTTCCTCATGAGATCATTCTTCAATGAGATTCCACTCCACCACTAACACAAGATTTTTCTCATTCTTACCCCATTTCAATCCTTCTCAGCGCCTCCTTCACTTTATACAATCAGTTCTCTTCTTATTAAAAGACAGAGGCTATTTTTCCTTCAGTCTTTGATTTGATTAGGGGTACATAACACTTTCTTCTCTCCCCTTTTATGTGCCATATCATTCTATAATTTAGTCCCACAAAAAGCAAGGATTCATCTGTGCATACATACAATGTTGTGAGGCTTAGTCTATGGTGCTGCTCTACTATCTCTTCTATTTGACTTCAGCTTTCACCCTTATTTCTTTGTACCTTTAGAAATTTCTTAGATATGGTCTCTGTTATTCTATCGTCATCCTTATTTTTTTTTAACCTTTTTTTCATTTCTATTGTCTGTGGCATTTGAGAAGCAAATAATTTCTTCATATAAGATTTTCTTTCTAATAATGTTTCAAATGCCTCTTTACTGACCACCCCTTTTTCACTTATGAAAAGCTCTGATTTACAGGATATGTTGTCTTGGGTTGCACCTTGAACTCCTTTGCTTTTCAGAACACATTTCTCCATACCTTTTCGTGCTTTCTCATAGATGCAGTTGTCTTATTTGAATTTTATTTCCTTTTTCTTTATATCTGAAGGTCTTTCGCCTAGTCATTTTCAGAATTTTTGTTTTTCAGTGGAATTATTCAAATTAACCAATGTCTTGTGAAGTGTATTTGCTTTTGGAACTGATATATTGTTTGATTACCACTTGTTTTTGTAATATGGTATTCAGGTTCTTTTGGGAAGCCTATAGTTCTGATATCAATGTCTTGTTTGTATGGAGACCATGCTTTCTTTTAATGTAAGCTGCTTTTTACTTTTTTCTTTTTCTACATTGTCCTTCACTTCTGAATACTTGCATTTTCTATCAGATGTTTTCTTTTTTTTCTTTGCTGAGGTTCACTACTATGATTTCAAGTTCCACAGTTGCCTTCTAATTGCTTCTCCTATTTTCAGTTCCTTTCTACTCTATTCTACACCAGATTAATTGGATCAAAAACTTTCAACAGCTTCTCACTGCCTTTTAAATAAAAGTCCAAGTTCTATAGCCTGTTGTCACTTGTGATTTAGTCTTTACCTATTACCTTTTCTGATTTAATGCTATTTAACAGCTATTAATGCTGTTGTCCTACCCATCATTCCTAAATACACACTGTGTCTTTGTGCATGCTCTATAGTCTATTCCTACTGAAATACTCTTTGCCTAATTCAAATTCCACTTTTTTCACAAAGTCTCATCTTCTCTTTCCTTCCTTCAGTCTCACATACTCCATCAAAAAGCTGGAAGTGATTTCTTTCTCTTTTGAACAAAGGAGCCTTGGCATTATATTTGTGGAATTTATCACATACCATCAAGTTTAGTGTGATGTATAAGAGCATTGAACTTGTAGAAACCTTGATTTTAAGTGAGGGCTCTTACCACTTACTATTTACTCCCTTTTCCTTCAGTGCCTAATTAAATACTAAATTAAAAGTGTATTTAATACACTTTTTAAACATATTATACCAAAAAAAGTAAATAAATAAGGTGACTTTAAGTATATTTAAAAAATATTTTATTTCAAAAATATCACCAAAATTTTACCAATTTCATAATGCCAAAATTAAGTATTACATATTCAAACCTTGTAATAGAAATACAGTAATGCATATAATGCAGATAAATATGTAGATAAATAATGTCAACAAAAAGTGAAAATTCATCTTAGTTATCATCATAGTAATACAAGGGCTAGGAAACACATTAAAACCTGGGGCAGCTAGATGGCACAGTGGATAGAGCACCAGTCCTGAAATCAGGAGGACCTGAGTTCAAATCTGACCTGATACTAAACACTTCCTAGCTGTGTGACTGTGGATAAGTCACTTCACCATAATTGCTGCAGGGGGAAAAAAACAAAACCAAAAACAAACAACCAACCACACATTGAGACCTAAAATCACAAAATTCATAATAGAAAGTATGGAAAGATTAGATGGAATCCTTTTGGCAGACAGATTTAACTTAATCCCAGTACTCTCTCCTACTCATGCACATTTATTTGTTTTCATATGTTTCAACTGATTTCCATTCAAGTTTTAATATATTGTTATCCTTTTGGTATGATTTACAAAAAAGAGAAATTATAGCAACAATATAAATGTAAAGAACAATCACAAAAATTAATCTGAGGGCTATGCAATTATCACTATCAAGGTTGGAACTGGTAGTAATGATGAAGAGAAAATGCACCATCCTCTTTCAAAAAGATAAAATTCCATGAGGATGAATATAAACATAAAAGCTAAATGTAAATTTGGGTTCACAAATACAGAATGGGGAAGAGATGGTTAGACAACAGTTATGAAAAAGATTTTGGCATTTTACTGGACTGCAAATCTTAATGAACCAGCAGTTTGATATGGTAGCCAAAAAGGCAAATGTAATCTTGCACATTAAAAAAAAAAAAAAAAAAAAAAAAAAAAAAGAAGCCTAGTGTCAGGAATAATGAGATATCTTTATATTCTACCCTTGTCTTCTCATTTGGATTAGTAGGTTCAGATGTAAGTAGTACAGCTTAAGACTGATAAACTGGAGAGCTCTCAGAACAGAGTTACCAAAATAATAAAGGGTGGAGTCCATTCTATATGAGAATCTGTTAAGCAAACTAGGAATAGCCTGTGGAAAGAGAAAACTCAGGGAGTATATAAGAGTTGTGTTCAAATATTTGAAGGACATCACTTGTAGGAATTAAGTCTGACCTCAGAGGGCATAATTAGGAACAATAATTGAAGAGACAAATTTAGGTCTGTCATAAGGAAAAATTTCTAGACAATGTTATCCAAAAGTGGAAAAGACTAGACTTCCAGGAGAAGATGGGACCACTTGACTGATATTTTCTAGTTCATATTTTTTCCAAATATAGTGTAACTTTCAACTCTCAAATTCTATGATTCAGATCCTTGCTGAGGTGAAAGACTATAGATTAATACATAGTCTTTCAATTTTAGTTTATTTTTTTTTAAAGTTTTCTCCTTTTTAAATCTTTGTTACAAAAGATTTATCACTGGGAAGGGAGGAACAGAGGTCTATTTGGAAATGAAGACGAAGAAACAAAAGACAGCAATAACTTTTAAAAACTATGTAAATATTTTCAAGAAATAAATGAACTTGGGAAATTTATTTGCTAATTATCTTTACAGATAACAGAAATACTATATATATAAAATACCAAGGATTTTTGCACAATTTAACTGTTAGATGACTATGAAGTATCTTTGGGGGGGAGGGGGGGAGCTGAGGCAATTGGGGTTAAATGACTTGCCCAGGGTCACACAATTAGGAAGTACTAAGTATCTGAGGTTGATTTGAACTCAGTCCTCCTAACTTCATGGCTAGTGCTCTATCTACTGCGCCACCTAGCTGTGCCACCTAGCTGCCCCACCCATAAAGTATCTTAAAGACAAAATGCTAAGAAAAATAAGAGCTTATTATTATTGTTGCTGTTACTCTGAAGTTTTAAAAGTTGAAGTCCTATAACTGTTTTGCCCTATACACAGTACTGTGCCAGTCAATATATAAGATGAACATAAAACCAGTTCTTTATAACTATATTGCTTCTTTGCACTAATTAGCAGAAGATCCTATGGAAAGGGCAAAGTTCCATATGAAAAATGTAGCAAAACACAATTTAAATTTAATGTAAAGCTATCAATCCACAGAATGGATAGGAAAATAAAATTTGCATTTAATAATAATAAGAGCTCAGTTATATAGAACGTATGTGCCAAGCACTATGCAAAAATGAGATACTGAACAAGCTAATATTTGAAGCCATTGCTTCTTACTTTCTCTATTCCCTTTTCCTTTTTCACTCCTCTCCCCAAACTAATAAGAGGAGGTAAAATAGTTTTTAAAATTGTTATTTGTTAAATTTCTTGGAAATTAAATGAATTTAGAATTCTGATTTATCCATGATAATGCAAAGATTACTAAATTGGGAGTCACAAAACTTCTGTGTTGGTCCTGATTCTAACATTAAGTTCTTAGCCTTGGGACAAACTATTTCAGTATTTCTCATTTGTTTTTTAAAAATGAGTTGTACCAGGTAAAAAATATCTTTCAATTTTGTTATTTGTTTCATAACCAAATGCACAAGATTTTTAAAAGACATTACAACTCTACACAATTATTCTCTTAAGCATGTCTTAACAAAAATAAAGGCAGTATTCAACTAACAAAAATCACTACATCACTACCCTCTCAACCTTCTTAATTCTCTCAAAACTCCCCTAAAATTGTGTTCTTTAGACTACTTTAAATGCCACCATTTGGAGATTTATTTAAATTAACAAGTCTCCTTGACAATGCTTGCTCAGTAAGGGCAGGAACTGTTGTAGCTTTTTTTTTAAACATCCCAAGAATTAGCACCTTACCAGAAAACTTGGTTCATAATAACAATTTAATAAAAGTTTTTGTTGATTGATTGATTTTTGAGGATTGGTTCAAACAGATTTTTTTTCCTAATATCTAAGTCAGTTGATAGAATTTGAAGTTATGAAGAAGAGGGGAGATTAGAAAAAGGCAGGACCTTCATTTTCCTTCTTCTATAAGGAGATTAAAAAAAAGATAAGTTAATTTTCAAGAATGGAATATTTGCAGTAAGGCAGCACAAATAAATGTTGATTTTTTTTTTCCCTAGTGCAATTTTTTAAAATAATTGAATATTTTTATTTTACCCAGTTACAAATAACACAAAATTTTTTAACATCTGTTCTTAAAATTTTGAATTCCAAATTCTCCTTCTTCCCTATACCTCCCCCTCCTGAGAAGACCCATGTGAAATTGTGCAAAACATTTCCATAAAAGTCATGTTGAAAAAAAAAAAAAAATAGAGATTTCCCTCCCCGTTAAAAAAATAAAAAACAAAAAACCCTCAAGAAAATTTTTTTTTAATTGCTTCACTGACTCTACAAAGTTGTATAGATGGAACTATCCTGTACTAACACCCACAGTTACTTTACACAATTTGGAAGTTGTAGATGTCAACAGCCTAAGGTATATTGGATAAACAGGATGGTCACAACTAACCCAAGTTAGCATACTTTGTTTTGGGTCCTTATCAAGTCCCAACTCTCCCCTTGTTAATCGCCCTCCTTGTGGTATTAAAAAAAAAACTTTGCCCCTTGACCTGGAAAAAACAAATAAATAAATTGCTTCAGTCAGTATTCAAATACAATCAGTTCTTTCTCTGTGTATGGATAGCACTTTTTTTGTTTCTTTTATTTATTTTAAAGCTTTTTTTTCCCCCCTGAGGCAATTGGGATTAAATGACTTGCCCAGGGTCACACAGCTAGGAAGTGCTAAATGTTGGGTGTCAGATTTGAACTCAGGTCCTCCTGACTTCAGGACAGGACTGTATCACCTAGCTGCCCCAAGCTTTTTATTTTTAAAATATATGCAAGGATGATTTTTCAACATTGACCGCTGCATAGCCTTGTATTTGAGATTTTCCTCTCCTTCCTCCCACCTCCACCCAAGATGGCAAGCAATCCAATATGTTATACATGCTAAAATGTTAAATCCAATATATATAGACATATTTATACAATTCTCTTACTGCACAAGAAAAATCAGATCAAAAAGGAAAAGTAAATGATTAAGAAAACAAAATGCAAGCAAACAACAAAAAAAGAGTGATAATTTTATGTTGTGATCCACACTTGGTTGCCACAGTCCAGTCCTCTCTCTGGATGTAGATGGCTCTCTTCCTCACAACATCATTGGAACTGATATCAATCATCTCATTGTTGGAAAGAGTCACGTTCATCAGAACTGATCATTGCATAATCTTGTTGTTGTTGTGTGCAATGATCTGGTTCTGCTCATTTCACTCAGCATCTGTTCATATAAGTCTCTCCAGGCCACTGAATTCATCCTGCTGATTATTTCTTAGGGAACAATAATATTCCATGACATTCATATACCATAATCCATTCAGCCATTCTCCAATTGATCAGCATCCATTCAGTTTCCAGTTTCTAGCCTCTACAAAAAGGGCAGCCACAAACATTTTTGCACATATGGATCCCTTTCCTTCCTTTAAGAAACACTGCTGGATCAAAGGGTATGCACAGTTTGATAACCTTTTGAACAAAGTTCCAAATTGCTCTCCAGAATGGCTGGATGTATTCACAACTCCACCAACAATGTATTAGTGTCCCAGTTTTCCTACATACCCTCCAATATTTGTCATCTTTTCCTGAGATCTTGGCCAATCTGAGAAGTATGTAGTGGTATCTCAGAGTTGTCTTAATTTGCATTTCTCTGATCAATAGTGATTTAGAGCACTTTTTCATGACTAGAACTGGTTTTAATGTCTTCATCTGAAAATTGTCTGATGGTTAGGTAATCCTAGCTCCAATGCTCTCCAGAATATCATATTCTATGTCCTCCTTTGATCTGGGAGTTTTAGAAATTAGCTATAATATTCCTAAGAGTTTTCATCTTGGGATCTCTTTCAGGAGATGATCAGTGGATTCTTTCCATTTCTATTTTGGTTCCAGAATATCAGGAGTTTTTCTTAATAATATCTCAAAAGATGATGTCTTATCTTTTTTTAATCATGGCTTTCAGGTAGACCAATAATTTTTATATTATCTCTCCTGGATCTATTTCCTTAGTTTTTTTCTAATGAGATAGTTCACTTTTTTTTTTTTTACTCTTTTGGATTTGTTTTATATGGTCAACCCTAGGACATAGAAAGTAGAAAAAAGCAACAGAACCTGAGAGATCCAATGTATGATACTATATATAAATCTGGGGCTCTGACACAGTATGACAGTAGGCAAGTCATCTTCAGTTTTTTTGTAAAACGAAGATAGTAACAGCACTATTAAAGATAATGGAAAATGTTTTAAGTGATAGGATAATGAATACATATATACAGAAGGAAGTGATCTCCAAGAATCAGAATGGGTTCATTATGAACAAGCCATGATAGGTTACTGTCATTTTTTTGTTTGTTTGAACAACTAGAAAATAGGTATATCCAGGGAAAGCTATGAATGTAGCATTATCAAATATACTCACTGCTTATCACAATGTCTGGCAAATACTAAGCTCTTAATAAGAGCCAGTTGATTGACTGATCTAAATTTTATCAAAATTTTTTGACAGTATTCCCATGATGCCTTTTTGGGGATATATAGAAATGTGACTAGTGATAAAATTAGATGACTATAAAATCAAATGATTAATACACATGCTTTGCTTGTTAAATTTGTGGTGGATGGGGTGGAAAATTAATACTTTAGATGATAGAATTGCAATAGAAAAAAAAAAAAAAAACACAGGCCAGAATAGAAGACTGAAACTAATTTAAAAGGGATTAATCTAAAATTCTACATTTAGGTTCAAAATATTAACTGTATAAATAAAGGCCTGGGGATGGGAGGCACAAAGAAAAAAAATTCATGTAAAAAACACTGAAATATTATAAAGCAATATAAGTTTAATGGGTATGCAGTAAGAAAAGGCAATCAAAAGAACTAATGTATCATTAGATGGAATTAACAGCATTGTCCACAATTAAGGTGATAGTACTATATTATATTACTGTGATCAATGAATATCTGGAGATCTGTGCCCAGAGCTAGATGCTATAAAATAAGAGCTATAGTATTAACCTCATGAGATTGTTGTGAAGTTCAAATGATAAAATGCCTGTAAAATACTTTGTAAACTTTAAACTATCATGTGAATGTCAGCTATTATTATAATTAAGACCTTTAATAACAAAAGAGGGAAGGAAGATAAGCTGGAAAATATAAAGTTTTTTTTTTCATTTATTTAATATTTTTCCTCTATTTACATTCAATTTTTTTTTACATTTGTTTTTTAAATTTTTAGTTCTAGGTTCTCTCCCTTATCCCCATCCATAATTAAGAAACCACATGTGATGCTATACAAAACAATAATACAAAGTTTAGGTGGCAGAAAAACTGGGAACTGAAGCTAAAACTGAGGACATTTAACTTGGAGAAAAGAAAACCTAGAGAGATATAACAATATTGAATATCTGAAAGATTATGATGTGGAACAGGAATTCAACATGGCATTAGAAGGAAGAATAAATAACAGCGAAGGAAATTAAAGGGAGACAGATTTTGATCCAACATAAGGAAAACACTCAACATTTGGAGATGTCAAAAGAAATCAGAATGAATTTCATGGCCAGGGAGTAGAAAGGGGTTTTCTTTCAAAGGAAAAGTATTTTAAACAAACTGAATGATCAAGGATAGTAAGCTAGATTTATGATTTATTTGGGTAGGGATTAAATTAGATGACCAAATTAAATAATTATTTTTACATGCATCTGTAACCTGGCCCTCCCATTGCCTCTTATTGAACAGCAGTAAAAATAATAATACAACTCTCATAACAAATATACATGGTACAGGGAAGGATTCTGGGAAGATGGTTCCCCCAACAAATAAGATTCCAGGAAGAAGGAGTTCTTGTGGGACAGCTCAAGACCATCAGAATAAAGACCTCGGGTCTCCCCCTGGGAGTTAGGAGACTAGTTTAGAGTTTCTATTGTAAAACAAAGCAGTAACAATGTGGTTTAATATATTAGCTGAGGCTTAAGAGTTCTTATATATAAAATGAGAATATTTGCATTGTTTTATTCAAGTATATAAACATTTTATTGTTATGGGCCAGAAATCTGAACTTGAACAAGGATTCTGACAAGGTGCTAATTCAGTGGAATTGATGAGATAATGGTTATCTAATTTAGCATGGTGCTTAATAGTTCTCTAAATTCAGTATGATTGATTTAATCTTACAACAAATAATGGTTTCCTAGTGATATAATGATTGGTTTATACTCACTGTAAAGCATATAAGCTGGGAGCCTCAGCTGACTGGAGGCTGAAGCACAAGCCCTTGGACTCAGATTCATTCATCCCATCTCACATTGGTGGCAGGGCTGGAGTCCTGCACTTCTCTACTGAAAACAAGACTCTGCAAGGCCTCTAAGAAAGCCAGTTGAAGCCCCGGGCAAGGAGACAAGACTATGAAGGAAATAAAAGGATTTGTACTTTGGCTATTCTTGTGATTACTGAACTGAAAGGAAGGCTGCTCAGAGACCTCCAGAAAAACCTAAACCAAGAACACTACAATTTATTACATATTCATCACATCAGGCACGGTGTCATGCTCAGGGGATATAAAGACAAATAATTAAAAAGTCCTAGCCTCAAGGATATTGTGTTCTAATAGTATAGAATATATTTTAAATTATGTCATTAGAGACAATGGTCACCAGGTGAAACTTTCTTCCAAAAGAAATGGGTATTAACTTCCCAGCCCACTGATTTCCTTTCACCTGGAATGGCCTGGGGCCCAAAGGGGAAAGTCAGTATGTAATGCCAAAGTTCACTTTCAATGGGGTGACCAGTTCCTCCATTTGTCCTATTTCGTAATTCTGCCTTAAAGTCATGACCGTCCCCTCTTAATGGTTGAGATAAAGGTGTTATAGACATTCTTTAATGTCATTAGAATATCAGTAACCTCCTTCTATCAGGTTATCCCCACCTAGGTCCCTCCATTCAGTCATTGTTCTTGTTATTCTATAAAAGGCTGGCTATCCCGATACTCGGGGCTAGATTCTTTGAGACGATAGTCTAGCCCTGGGATCAACATGGATCCCAGTATTTCTCTCCATTTAATAAACTATTGAATTGGTCTCTAATCTCTGTCTTGCTCAGTTTCTTTGGCATTACAAGTAGAATACAAAGTAACAGCTACCTTGTTAGCTCTTGATAGATTACAAAAAGAGTGCTGTGGGACAGGATATAGGCACTCTATTGTAAGGATAAAATGGAAGGATACATGCAAAGGAGGAGCCAGTCAAAATGATAGAATATTAGGAAACAATGTAGCAGAAATTCTTCCCACCTCCTTCGAACAGTTAAGAGAATGGGCCAGACTGAACTCTAACGGGGAACTACTGAAAATGTCAGTGAGTCCTTTGCCTGGCTCAAATCTATATTAAAAAAAAAAAAAAAAAAAAAAAAAACAGAGAGAGACCTTTAGAGGTTGGATCAAGCCAAGAGCACAGCAACCTAGTGACAAGGGGAGCCCTGAAATTCTCTCTCTTGGACTTTGGGGGGAATGCTTGAAAAACTCCCTCAGAAAAGAAGTTCCTCCCTGAGAGACCCACCTCAGGGAATCAAGATAAAGTAGTTTCATTCTGTTATCTGGGTGGGACTAATTGAGTCCAGGACCACTCCTACCGAGCCCCAAGATGGAGATCCAGATTTTGACTTTTACTGAGTTGGAGATTAGTCCAGGGGCACACATTCAAATGGAAAATTTCTATTCACTTCCGAAAATCTCTGATTTCAACTCAAACTGTCCCCCAGCCTCTAGCCAAAGTTTCAATTATAAAAAGAGGTAACTTAGGGCTCATTCCTTGCTCGAAAGGCCAAAGCAGGAATCATACCAGGCCAAGAGACCTCCATTGGCATAACTACCTGCAAGGGACTCTCTGCCTGCTGAAAAGACATTCTCTTTTTCAGTATTAACCTCTCTTTGTCTCTCTCACATATTTCCCTAACAGAACTATGCCCCTTTTTACCTCTCTGTGAGGATTTCTCTGCTAGACCTCTACTTCTCGGTCAGGACCTTGCCACTAAGGAAGTCAGTCTCCTAGCAAAAAGCTGCCAATAAACTTCTTTTGCCAGTCTTACTTTTCGGGTTCATAAATTCATTTGTGAAGGACCTACACCAATCAGAAGGGGAGGTTCCCCCAACTCTCTGCCCTATGTCGAATCTCATCATTTTTGGCTCCCTGACTGGGAATCGAGGGGAGCCAAACCTCATTCACTAGGAACACTCCAGCCCACAGGAAGAAGTTGTGCACCAGGTAAAGAGAAAGATACTCCAAGATCTAAACTGGGACATATACAATTGAGACAGCTGTCTACTGGAAGCTTTATGGTCTACTATATAACTTTAGGTCACAGATCCAAAGCAAAGAAGGGAAAACTGCACAGGGATTCCTTGGCAGGAAGATAGATACCAAGAAAGAAGCTCAGAAGTTAGAAGCAGTACTATGGATCACACCCCAAGAGCAGAGCAAGACCTCAGAGTTCCAGTATCCATCCCAACCTGCATAGGAATGACCAGAGCAGAGACTCAGATTAAAGGGAAGCCTGAAATTCTATCTCTGGGAACCAACAGATTTCTAGTTGGCTGATACTGGCTTTATAGTAGCTATTGCTGCTCTGACTGAAATCCAAGCCAAGAATGTGCAGAACTCAAACCAGGGGAGCACCAATGATTAGACTTTGTCCCAAATCGGACCACACTGAAAGCTTGCAGTCCCAAGCTAAGATCATGGAATAAAATAATATTCAATATCTCAAGAATGCAGCAACAGCACTAGTTTCACCCTTCACTTCAGAAGTATGGTAGGTCCTAGAGCTAACATCAAATCTTGAAGTCAGGACATAGGTTGGAAGAATGGGCAAATAATAAAATAAAGCGTTATTATGGTGGCAAGGATACGTAACATACAAACACATAAAAATGACTCCAAAGCATATACAAATAATGCTTCAGAGAAAAACCATATCTTAGACACAAACTCGACTATAATTCCTGAAAGAAATGAAGCAAGAGTTTAAGAGGCAAAAAATTCTTAAGTAAATAAAATGAGAACGTGAGGAAAAAATGGAAAAGAAATGAGAGTAATAAAAGAAATAGCTGGTAAAGGAAATGAACAGCATGGCAAAGAGATACAAAATCTTGCCCAAAATCAGAATGGATCAAATAAAAGTCAATTATTCCATAAGACAATAAGAAATATTAAAAGAGTAAAAAGACTGAAAATGTAGAAGAAAAAAATGTGAAGCATCTTAAAGCCAAAACAATTGACCTAGAAATCAAAAAGAAGAAAATTAAAAATAGAGTACTTGAATATCATAACCAAAAAAAAAAAAAAAAAAAAAGAAAAAGAAAAAAAGCCTAGACATCCTATTTAAAGAACTTTTAAAAGAACACTGTCCAAATTTTTTAGCCCTCTGGCAAAGGAAAACTAAAAAGGATTCACTGATTACTTGCTGAAAGCCAAATTTTGAGATTCAAGGTTTAAAAAAATGCTACAAGTAAATAGAAATAACTGAGAAGTCAGTCAAGATCAGTATCACATATAATTTAGCAAAAACCATGATAAGGAATGAAAAACTTGAAATATGATACTGGATAAGGCAAAGGATATGGAGCTTATAGACAAGAATAATGTACCCAGAAAAAGAGAATAATCCTGAAGGTGAAAACATGAATTTTTAATAAAATAAGAGAACTTCCAAGCATTCCTGATAAGGAAACCAAAATTGTGAAGAAACTATGAAGTTCAAATAGAGGAATAAAGAGAAACATAATATTACAGAAATGAACAATGGTTATTAACTAAACAAGGAAAAACTAATTACATTCTAACATAAGGAGATATATGTATTCTTTCTGAGCCCTGTCATCAGGGATTGTAAAGAGAATTCAATTAGAATGAGAATCAGAGAGTACCTGTAATTTGGGAGAATAGATGAACAAGTTATGTAAAAATGACGGAATACTATTGTTTTATAATAAAGATGATTTCAGAAGAATCTAGGAAGACCAGTGTAATCTAATGTTGAGTGAAATTAACAAAACCAGAACAATTTATACAATGACAGCAAATAACTTGGAAAGAATTAGGAACTTTGACCATATGACCATCCATGATTTCAGAGAACTTATGATGAAACATGCTTCCTACTTCCTGATAGAAGTGTAAAGGACAGAAGACAGAATGAGACTTTTCTTTTGGACATATTGTGATTCATTATACATGTTTTATGGGATTGCTTTTCTTTAGTTTTAAAGTATGTGTGAAGAGTTGGTGTGGGTTTTTTGCTTCTTGGGGTAAAAAATACATGAGTGTGTATATGTATATATGTGTGTGAATATATACATTTATTTAAAAGAATGGCCATAGGCAGGAAGAACTTATGTGAAGAAAAAATATTCCATTCATTTCTCTATTTTAGAAGACCTTGTCTGAAACTAGGCCAGTTTTCCAGATACTCTTTTAAATCTGATACACATATATAGTAAAAGCTTCTAAAATTCCTGAAATTACATGGCAGAATTTTTCTTCACATGGTTTACCTTTAACGAAGAGAAGCACTGAAGAGTTGAAAAAGTACTCACTACTGGCTACTGAATACTATAATTTGGATTATTGAGCTCCATGTGGAATTCTTTTCTTTCCTCCTTAAGTTTCTCAAAGAACTTTGTCTAGAAATCTCTTTTGCACTTTTGACATTTTCCCCTTTATTATAGTGCATAGGATTGTATTTAGGGTTGTAAAACACCTTTGATGTCATTGAGTCCAACTCTATTCCTTTATAAATGAGAAAACTGAAGCCTAGAGAATTTAAGTGACTTGATGAGTGCCACAGCTCTAGGTCTGGGCCGTAGGAGGGGAGAAGAGGGGATGGTATTCAAATCTAGATCTTCCTGATTCCAAGTCCAGCATTCTTATTCACTGTGACAAACTGCCTCTCAGAGGAATGCAAGAAAATCCTCCCTGTTGAGGAACTGAACTGTAATCTCCCGAGGAACACAGGGACATTTACTATTATACTAATAAGGAAGGTAACATTATTTGTTGTATGTATTTTGTTAATAATTCCCTTATGTTCCTCCATAGGTTTTAAGTTTCTTAAAGTAAGATCATGGTTTTAATACTTTTTTGTACACTATAGTACCTGGAACAAGAGTTGTTTATGGCAATCCATAACCAAATTCATGTTTAGTGATTAAATGGAAAATATATGAATATATAATTAGGTATCAAAAATAGCGGTAAACTAAAAGTTATGTCTCTGAGAAAGGAGCATTCTAGAGACCTCAAAGACCCCTGACCTTGAGTTATGGCTTCTAGCCAAGCCCATTGACAGTATCAGAATTCACTCTGAAAACTAGAAGAAAAGATTGGGCCAGGATACTTTAAAGGTTTGCATAACCATACATTCATATAATCATAGATTCATTGCTTACAAAAACTCTTAATGCTAATCCAATACCCTCTTTTTTCAGATTAGGAAACTGAGGGTCAGAGAGGTAAACTGCCTTTCCCAACTACTCAAGGTCCAATTCAACTGCTGAGATATATCCTGAATTCTCCAACTTTCAATAATATCCCTCTTTGCTGAACTTCTACAGCACTTTTAATTTCTACTACACACAAAGGATTCTAGAAAAATGGCAGACACACGGAGGGTTCTGAGAAAATGGTGGAGATGGTCAGAAAACTTTCCACTCTTCAAATTTTCTTCACAAGAAAAGACAGAACATTGCATCAGAGCACTATTTGTTCCCTTAAAACAAACTACAGCTGCAAGACCATTTGCAGGGAAGTGTGACTGTCTATGTATATCTAGCTATGGCTTAGGAGTGGAGATGATGAAGCCATGGTTGAGCCCCAAGATAGAAAATAACAATAAGAAGGTTTTTGAGATTTGGGGCATCATTGTCCATACCTCAGATTACAATGTGATTACACTAATAGCTGCTAAAAATGAACAAGCAAAGAATAAAGAACACAACCACAATAGATAGTTACTATGAGAACAGAAAAGAACTGGGTTCATTTTCAGAGGAAGATAAAAGAGCTAAAAAAAAAAAAAAAAAAAAGAGTCATTCCTTTATCAATGAGAAATCTCAAATGGTCCCAAGCACAAAGAGAGTTCTTGGAAGAATTTTAAAAGGATTTTATATAGTCCTAAATAAGAGAGACTGAGGGAAAAAATTAGGAAAAAAAAAATACAAGAAAATCAAGAAAAGTATGAAAAGAAAGTCAATCAGCGATATTATTCAACATTGTTTTAGACCACTTGAAATACCTGAGTAGATAGATACCTACCAGAACAGACATGGAAACTGTATAACAAACAAAAAACACTTTTTATACAAATACACTCAGATCTAAATAACTCAAACAATGTTTATGGTATGTAAAGGCAATGTAATTTTTTAAATGACAATTTTACCTAATTGATCTATTTGTTCAATATCATCACAATTAAATTACATAAAAATTATTTTACTGAGTTATAAATAAATAATAACAAAGTTCATTTGGAAGAGCAAAAGGTCAGCAACTTCAAAGAAACCAGGGAAAAAGAAATAAAGGGAACAGATTCAGCAGTATCAGACCTTAAAACTACATTTTAAGGGAAAGCACTCTTGAAATGTACAAAAGGATAATTTTGATTATTTTAAATTAAAATCTTCTTGTATAAATAAAACCAAGAATAGAAATTAATTCTATTAGGGGATTTAGGGGAAATTAGGGGAAAACTTTCATAGACAGTTTCTCAGAGAGGATGTCACTGGGTTGGACTACTGCTGTGGTGTTAAGATACTATCCACCTTCAAACAAACAAATTATAAGAGAAAATAAGTATAGTACAATCTTACATATATATGTGTAGAGATAACTATGTATATGTATATATCTATACATAATTGTAGCTTTTTTTTTTTTAGAGTGGGTATGGGAGAGGAAAAAATAAAAACGTATACAGTAGAGAACAAATGAAAACCAAAACCTGGGCAGGTTTAAAAACAAATATGTAGTATTCTATTTTCTTAAAATGGAAATGTATTGGTTATTTTTATTATAGCTTTTTATTGACAAAACATATGCATGAGTAATTTTTAAACATTGACCCTTGCAAAACCTTCTGTTCCAACTTTTCCTCTCCTTTCCTTCCCCCCTCCCCTACATGGCAGGTAGTCCCATAGATATTAAATATGTTAAAGTATATGTCAAATACAATATATGCATACATATTTATACATTTGTCTTGCTACACAAGAAAAATCAGATATAGAAAGAAGGTAAAAATAACCTGGTAAGAAAAACAAAAATGCAAGCAAACAATAACAGAAAGAATATAAATGCTATGTTGTGGTGCACACTCATTTCACAGTGTTCTTTCGCTGGGTATAGCTGGTTCTGTTCATTACTGATCAATTGGAACTGATTTGGATCCTCTTATTGTTGAAGATAGCCATTTCCATCAGAACTGATTATAATCAACATATAATCAATTATAGAATAGATTACAAATAAATTAGAAGAACATAGGACAGTTTACCTCTCAGATCTGTGGAGGAGGAAGGAATTTATGACCAAAGAAGGACTAGAGATCATTATTGATCAAAAAATTGAAAATTTTGATTATATCACGTTAAAAAGTTTTTATACAAACAAAACAAATGCAGACAAGATTAGAAGGGAAGCAACAAATTGGGAAAACATTTTTAGTCAAAGGTTCTGATAAAGGCCTCATTTCCAAAATATATAGAGAATTGACCCTAATTTATAAGAAATCAAGCCATTCTCCAATTGATAAATGGTCAAAGGATATGAACAGACAATTTTCAGATGAAGAAATGGAAACTATTTCTAGCCACATGAAAAGATGCTCCAAATCATTATTGATCAGAGAAATGCAAATTAAGACAACTCTGACATACTACTACATACCTCTCAGACTGGCTAAGATGACAGGAAAAGATAATGATGAATGTTGGAGGGGAAGTGGGAAAATTGGGACACTGATACATTGTTGGTAGAATTGTGAATGCATCCAACCATTCTGGAGAGCAATTTGGAAGTATGCTCAAAAAGTTGTCAAACTGTGCATACCCTTTGATACAGAAGTGTTACTATTAGGCTTATATCCCAAAGAGATCTTAAAGGAGGGAAAGGGACCCACATGTGCAAAAATGTTTGAGCCCTTTTTGTAGTGGGTAGAAACTGGAAATTGAATGGATGTCAATCAATTGGAGAATGGCTGAATAAATTGTGGTGTATGAATGTTATGGATTATTATTGTTCTGTAAGAAACGACCAGCAGGATGAATACAGAGAGGCTTGCAGAGACTTACATGAACTGATGCTGAGTGAAATGAGCGGAACCAGGAGATTATACACTTCAACAACAATACTCTGATGGATGTGGCTCTCTTCAACAATGAGATGAACCAAATCAATTCCAACTGTTCAATAATGAAGAGAACCAGTTACACCCAGCGAAAGAACACTGGGAACCAAGTGTGGACCACAACATAGCATTTCCACTCCTTCTGTTTTTGTCCGCTTGCATTTTTGTTTTCCTTCTCAGGTTATTTTTACCGATTTTTCTTGTGAGCAAGATAACTTTATAAATAGTATACACATATTGTATTTAATATATACTTTAACATATTTAACATGTATTGGTCCACCTGTCATCTAGGGGAGAGGGTGAGGGGAAGGAAGGGAAAAGTTAGAACACAAGGTTTTACAAGGGTCAATGCTGAAAAATTACCCATGCATATGTCTTGTAAATAAAAAACTATAATTAAAAAAAAGAATTGATCCTCATATAGTATTGTTGTTGAAGTATATAATGATTTTATATTTAGTATAGTATATTTAGCATTTAATTCATATTCACTCTCAGCAGCAAATGAGGACTCACTGCCACCAAGAGGCAAAAAAAACTAGGACTCCTGAAGCAGTGGTACTTGCACCCTCCAATCTTGCACCAAGACTAGTGCTCTCAGCTCTCACCTGGGGATATATCTTCTATGAAGGAGAAGTTGGCCACCTCCACTACTGCCAATCAACTGTCACGCATATATAGGCAAATGAGCAATTCTAACAAAAAGCAGCCTGGTTTTCCGGAGGAGAGATGAGAGCACAAGTCAAACCATTTCCACAAGTGTGACTACTACCTTCCTTGAGACTATCATGGAGAGAGCCCAAGATTCTGAACCCAAAACTACTTTCAGTCACCACAGCCATCATTGAGGGGAGAAATCATTATGGAGAGGGGCCCTACCTTCCTCATCGTCACCTATAAAAACTGCTAAGTGCTGCCAATGTTACAGATAGGCACAAGAGCACTGGAAGTGGGAACCACTATTTCTGCATCCAACCTAGACCTCTGGGGAAGTCTCTCCTGTGAAAAAAGAAGCTAGTCAAGAGACCAGACATCACCACAAACCACTGACAACTACCATACAGAGGGCAAGCAATCCAGCCTTGCTGAATAAGAAAGGCATCCAGAAAGGCAAGAGGCAGCATGTGTCAGGCAAGTCAGACAATCACTACCACTTTAACCTCCATCTCTCCAAAGACTCTCACAGGGACAACCTAGTACTCTTAAGACCAAAAGTCTTAGAAATGGTAAAACTTCTAGCATCAGTCTTCAAACATCATCTTAGGAACCAATGGAGATGCAGCTTGGCAACTGCTCCTGTATAGACAAAGCTCCTGAAGACACAAGAAAGTTCCTGCCACTGAGAACTTTCAAGGTAGATTCACGTGGTTTAACACTGTTAAGTGACGTGATTTTATCAATGGAAATGACCTTAAAGTCATTTAAAGAAGAATCTGGTTGCAACTGTGCCGTAAGGACAATGGACTTTTCCACCTTGCTTGCAGCTGAAACTTTCAACATGTATTGTCTCCCCCATAGAATTAGAGTCCCTTGAAAGCAAAGAGTCTTACTTTTCTATTTGTATATGTAGCACTTAACACAGTGCTTTGCACACAGTAAGAACTAATAGATGACTTATTCATTCATTCATTTTTCTCATGTTCGCCACTAACTGGTTCTGCTATTTTCAGTTGGTCTCCCTAACCAGATTGTATATATTAGTATTCTCTTTACTACTAGATTGTGAATATATATAACAGGTTTCTAATAAATGCTTGAATGAATGATAAATGAACAGTAATCTTAAACTTGTAAGCTGAAATCTAAAAAATTTTAAGGTATCTTTATCTTTTTTCTTTTTAAGAGTTAACTTTTTAAGCTATACAGGTACATTAACTTTTTAAAAATATATCTCCATATTTATTACATTGTACAAAACCAAAAGGTGGGAAAAAACATGAAAAAGGAAAAAAAAAAATGACAATACTACATTTCGATCCACATTCATTCTCCATAGTTCTCTTTCTGGCTACTGATAGCATTTTCCATCCCTTGTCTATTGGAATTGTCTTGGATCACTGCATTGCTGAGAAGAGCCAAGTGCATTACAATTGACCATCACATAATCTTGTTACTGTGTACAATGTTTTTCAGGTTCTGCTTACTTCACTCAGTATCTGTTTAAATAAAATTTCCAGGCTTTTCTGAAATCAGTCTGCTCACAGTTTTTTATAGGACAGTAACATTTCATTATTTTTATATACAATAACTTATTCAGCCATTCCCCAACTGATAGGCATCCACTCTAAATATCTCCTTAAGGTATTGTAGAGAATCAGAACTCTGGAAAAGCATACTTGAAACAAAGTATTAACTCAGAGCAATTGATAAGACAATGGTGATCTAATTTAGCACAGTGATTAATACTTCTCTAGTTCAGTACATATACTTAGTACTTAATATAGTTCTACAAGATTGACACCTATGATAATGTATATAATAGAGTATATAAGAGCCAACAAGGACTCAGAGAGGCATTTCATTTTCATCAGCCTCATGGTGGCTACCCTGTCCTCCTGCTTCCCTCACTGAGACCAAGGCCTGTCTGAAGGGCCTCCAGAAAGCTAGCCCAGGTCCCAAGCAAGGAGACAAACTGTGAAGGAAACAATAAAGATTTTTGAACTTTCTCACCTGGTTATTCTCGTGGTGATTACTCAGCTGAAACGAAGGCTAGTCCAAAGACCTCTAGAAAGCTAACCAGAACATTACAAGGCATAATTAAAACAATTTGAAAAACAACAGTATTCCAAAAGAGCTATAAAGTACTAGGACAGAGAGAGTACTGGAAATATCTTTTAGGAGTTACAACTTTCATTCTTTGTTTAAGAATAAAAGGCAAATACTTTGTAGATTAGCAATAAAACATGGAGGTATTTTCCCCCCCATTACCTGAAAATAGACCACTAACCTTCTTTAGATGTTTTAATGAATTTTCAGAAGAAAAAAGGGTTATTATAAATCAATAGTCAAAAGTTACAAAAATTATGCTCATCTTATTGATCAATTCTGGTACTCTATGAATAATTTTCAGGGAAGGAAACCTTTACTTAATTCCCTTGTATATGCTTCTATTATATTATGTATTGCTTGAGGAAGGTGCTTTGTAAAAACTTTTAAAAAATACTAAATGAGTACAAGCTATTATTACAGCTTTTAAATCTTAGTCACAGGGAAGGATAGTCTACTCCTGCTGAGATAGTTCCTTAGGTCAGTTTTTGATTTTTAGTTAATGGATTCAGTTTAGCAAAGCTATGTGTTTTTAGTCTTTCTGGCATATACTTCCAACCCTTAGATCAGGGTACAGAAGTCTCTACACAATTTTGCTATCCTTGTGCCACTCCTTAAACCCAAATCCCTTTGAACTCCTCTGGTTTCAAGGAAGGGAAATCCTTATATTCTCTCTCCTCCCTTGACAAATACCCTTTTCTCTCTACAAAGAGGTTGGAAATAATTGTCTTCCTCACCCCCTCTTATTACCATTCTGCCACCTTTTTGAGAAATCAAGTTTACCTTAGAAAATACCATTAGATTTTAAATTATCCTCTTCGATCTAACCTGTTTGAAGCAATTCTTTTAGCTACTTATAATGGCTAGACTGCCTTTATCAGTGAGGTTGGCATTTTCATCCCTCTTTCTCTAGAGATAACATGGCCAAATAACCTATACTGTCATGTTGTTTTTTCCCTGAGTTTGACTCATTTATATAGCCCCTAGTACTAATCTTCCTCTTAAACTGCCCTCATCCTATTCAAATGCTAGGTCTAGTTGTAGTCTTCCCACCAAATTTTTGTTTCCAATTCTCCCTGGTTGAATGGTGATATCTCTACAGGCTATTTGGTAAAGTACAACTAATTTTTATAATACATGGTAGCAGATAAAGATAGAGATAGAAGATAAAGACAGATACCACCATATACAACAATACCACATGTAACACTCTCTTCTTGAAAGATAACCATTAAGATTTTTAATTTCAAAAAATTAAGTCCACACATGGAACCCATAGATTAATATAGCTTATTATCACATCAACTGAAAATGCCATATTCATAGATATACCCTCTTTGGCTGTTACTACAATTTTTCTTCAGGAGGCTGATTAGCCTGTTGGCAATTACCTATGAGAGATATAGCCAGGAAGGTCCCAAATGCTTTTTCTTTGGTTCTCAGTTCTTTCACTATCCATCAGAAATTTGAGTAATGTTAAATGCCATCTATTTGGTTTCATCTATACTGACATGATATATAAACTTGTCCATTTATCACTGAACTTTCCTCCTAAATGTTTAAGTACTACTTCAAATAGAAAGAAAACAAGACTACTAATACATTTTCACTTTATCACACATTTTCACTCTAGCTACATCATCACAGACCTTTCAAGTCAGCAAGAGATCATGAAGTCATTTTTGACATCATTGTACTTTACTCCATCAGAACAGTAAAAATTTGAATATATACCCCCAGTAAAGCCATTGTCTTTTGATTATAAACTACTTAAGGGTAGGTATTAACTGGTTTAAAAAAAAAAAAACCCAGTATTGAGTAAGGAAGAGATTTAAGTTGAATGATGCTGGTAATATCCAATACTATCTTCATGTTTATATGCCCCAATCCTATTTCTTTCTCCTCACATTTATTGAGATGATAATATATTGGAAAAAAATAATGGGTTTGAAGCAAGGAGACCGGGGTTCAAGTCCTTGCTCTGCTATAAAAGAGAAGTGATTTTGGGCAAGTTACTTAATCTTTCTAATGTTCAGTTTCTTCATGTAAAATGAGAATAGCACTGAGGCTGAAGTCAACACTTCAGTTTAATGCTTGTTTGGGGGCTACCTTCACTTCACTTTGATGGGGTTCTAGTAGCAGTCAAGAGAGTTGTGGAAATCCCCTTTTGATTGGAGGCACATGTCCTTCGTGAAAAAATTCACAAACCTGAAATATTAAGTGGCAAAAATGGAAATTTATTATTTGATGAGGTCAGCTTTGCCAGGAGACTGACTTCCTACTGGCAAAGTCCTATTAGGGAAATGGGGGCTGGCACTAAGAGAATCTCTTCACAGCAGGCAGGGTCCTGGCAATATGCCAAAGAGACAAAGCATGCTACTTTGGACATTCTGCAAAAAAATGAGAGAGCAGAAATCTATTTTATGAGCAGATCTTGGAGGGGGGGGGGGGGTAAGAAGTAGAGGGGGTGAAGGGGAGTGGTTGGGGGCAGTTTGAACTGATCAGATCAGGCTCTCCCAATTGATATTACTCTGAAGGGTTTTTCAGCCTGAATTTGAATGGAGATCCAGCTATCAAGATGGGGGTGATTTCACCTTAGAAATGGCCCAGCCTGAGAAACACAGTCCTAGACTCTCTGGAGTCTGGGAGGCCAGGAATCAAAGACGACAGAATTTCAGTGTTAATTTTACAGATCAAAAAGGGAACACAGTTTCACATCCTCCTTACCCCAGCCACCCCAGTCAATTTTGTTGGGCCTCCATTTCTCATTTATAGAATAAAGGGCTGGATTATGAAGGACTCAATCTGAAATCTGTGAACTCTAAAAAACTGTGACTATATATAATGTAATTAGGTAATACATATATTTGTGCACACACACAAAATTGTAAGAAGAGCTACATTGGTTTTACTAGTCTGTCAAAGGGGTCTATGACAAAAAAAATGAGAACTTCTACGCTACATAATCTCTATCTTGAAGGGAAGTAAGAGTTTTCAAGGATGGAAGTATGAAAGAAGGGCACTGCAAGTAAGCAGGAAAACCTGGTTGGTAAAGGCACAAGATTAGAGATGAAATGTCATATGGGGAACATTAAGTCAATTTTACTAGGATGTGGAGTGCATTCAAAGATATAATGCATAATCAGTCTGGAAAGATAAACTACATATATTTAAAGTATTTTAAATGTCAAAAAAAAAGAGTGTGTATTTTATCTTAGAAGCAATGTGAAACCAATAAAGTTTTCTAAGCAGGAGTGACATGATTATACCTTAGGTTAGGTTTTAGGAATATCAATTTGGCAGCTGGGTGGAGAATGGAATGGGGAAGTAGGGAGCATAAAGTCTATTAAGTCTATTAGGTGGTTACTGCCAATGGGAAGAGGACCAGCTGAATTACAAGGCTTGTGGTATGAGGCAGCAGATGCAAGGAATGCTGGGGAGAAACTTTCAATAAGATTTGGCAAATGATTGTATATGTGAAGACTGAGGAGTTACTCCACTTTGCACCTGCTGCTTTGCTTAGTTTCCACTTCAAGACAAAGAAGCATCTCCTAGGAGAGACTCCACTTTTAAACTCATCACCATGCTGCTAACTCAAGCCATGACTGACACCAACTCCCTCAGCCTCTTTTCTCCTCCCACAAGAGAACTAAGAGGGTAGTCACTATCTTCTCCCAATGATTTCCTTTATAGAAGACAGAAAGTGAACTCCTAAATCACTCCACTTTACATCTGCCGCTCTGCTTACTTTCAGCTTCGGGAACAAGATAGGACAGGACACCAGGGCTTTCTCCACCTCCGCCCCCACCCCCTCCTTCCTGCCTCCTTTTCAATGTCATTTCCTAGAATTAGATGACAAACTCCTAGAGAGCAAGAACTGTCTTTTTTTTTTACTCATTGTATTCCCAGCAATTAGCACAATGCCTGACATACAGGAGCTTCATAAACATTTATAGGATTAGATGAAAAAGTATGACATCAGAATTGTAAATGTGGGAAATTAGAAGAATGTGATACTCAAAAATAGTAAGTTAGAAAAAGGGGAGGTAGACTTAGGAGTAAAGATAATGCATTTTGGTTGGGTAGTTGAGTTTGTGAAGCCTAAAGGACAACAAGGTGGAAATGTCTGGCAGGTAGATATTGGCTTGGAATGAAGGAGAAAGATGAGGACTTTGGGGAGTCATTTACATAGAGATGATAGTTTAACTCAAGAGGGCAGATAAGATCACCAATAGCATGCAGAGAGAGAAGAGGACACAGAATGGAGTCCAAGAGCTCCATCTTAACTCATACATAAAGAGTGGGACATCAGAGTGGCAGAAGAACTAGGAGAGAGCCTTAACAAAGTCAGAAAAGAGAAGGGTGAAATATTGAAAGTATTTGTTGGATTTGTCAATAAATAATAGGACCTTAAAAAAGAAGAGTTTTCAGTTCAAGGTGGAGACTGAAAAACAGATGGCAGAAGTGAATGTGAAGAAAAGTGACTTAAGGACATGAGAATGAATTAAGTGAATTTAAAAAGACATACATTAAACTTTTACAATATACCAATATTATATTATGTGAAGTCCTATAGATACAAATAAAAACAAAAACAGTTCCTGCTCTCAAAGAACACATATCCTGAAGAGATATTTGGTTCTAAAAGTTAAAGAAATGCTAAGTGAGATCACAAGGGAGCACAATGATATGCCTCTTTCAGAAACAAAAGCAGAGCTCTAGTTCCTGATTCTTGGGTCTCTAACATTAAATTCAGGACAAAAGTTAGTAAAGAAAAGGAGTTAGGGTAAGAAAGGAGAGGCTTTCTATCTATATATATGGATTCCAAGCATTACAACTCTCACAGACTATAGCAATGTTTTTCTAACATGTCTTCCAGTTTTTTCTCTATGATACTATTCTTTACACTGTTTATGCACAAGTCTGGTAGTTCTGTTTGAAACCCTTCAAAGCCTCTGTGAAT
The DNA here is from genome assembly GCF_902635505.1 of Sarcophilus harrisii. NCBI lineage: Eukaryota > Metazoa > Chordata > Mammalia > Dasyuromorphia > Dasyuridae > Sarcophilus > Sarcophilus harrisii. Next base: position 189,976,066 of record NC_045429.1, read on the forward strand.
GTCTTCAAGTTCTCACATCTCTTCATCTCTTTCTTTAAGACCAATTTCTAGTGTACAATTCAAGTTTATGGATCAATCACCTTAAATGTGGCATTACATTATCAAAGTGCTAACCTCTTTAAGGAGACAGGAGGGATTCAGATCTTTTCATACCTAGAATATCTATTATCTACCTACATATAGTTTTACAGTTATACCTAAGATAGTTAAAATGTATGTGTGTAACTTATAATTTTAAAAAGTTTCATGAAAGAAGCCTTTTATTGACCTATATTATCTACCTACTATATAACACTGAGTTGTAACATTTTGCACTTAAAATTTATTTTTTACTTAAATACTTGCTCAATAATGGAAGGAATTCTGCCATGTGTACTAAGACCAAAAAATATAAACTAATTTGCCATACTGTTATATCTCAAAGCCCAAGTAACAAAGGTTCTTGGTGACTATATCTATTATGAAATTGTTAAAAGCTGTGATGAAAGGAATACTGAAAGTCAAAAGACGTGGGATCATCTTGGTTTAGTCATTTACTATTTCCATGACCTTCCATTACTGATTCACCTTCTAGGCCCCAATCTCATTTGTAAAATGCTTCAGACATTATCTAAAATTCCATGATTTTATTTTATATTATTTACTTATTTATAAATAATATTATCTATTATATTTATATTATATATATAATATATAAATAATATTTATCTTTCTCTGTTAAGTGTTAAGTCTGTTTTAAAATTCATAACTCTTATCAAATGAGGCTCTTTCAAAACACTTCAAATAAATAACTTATTGCGCAGGAGTGCCGACCGGCATTGTACAAAAAATGCACTAGAAATGGAGTCACAAGACCTGCCCACAAATTCCAGAACTAACTTGGCTCTTTATCAAATACAATGGAAGTTATTCACCCTCTTCAGCTTTCTCATCTGTAAGAATTAGATGATCTCCCAGGTTCCTTCTGGCTCCAAATCCTTTGATATCCATTTTCAAGGGTTTTAATATCGGGCCAAACGGAATTGTCTAGGACCATGAGGGTCCTTGGGACTAGAATCTCGTTATTTTGTCTCTAACCACATAAAATCATTAAATTGTGTTATACAACTGAAATGAATCTGAGATCAAGAAGTACACCACTTTCATTCTACAGCCAGGAAAATTGAGGATCCAAATTAGGTCGCTCAAGGTCACAGAGACAAGCACCCACATCGACTGACTTAGAGTTAGGGGGATTTTTTCCTCCCTAACGTCATTTCATCTCGCTGGGTTTCAAGTCACGTTGCCAAGGATTTTAAAAATGTCACTAAAAATCCTCCCATACATGAAGGGCTGTGCTTCAAACTCTTGCTTTCGTGCCTTACATAAGAAATGTCTCCGTCCGACACGGCGGCCCCGGCAGCCCCCTCTGGAACGGTTTTCCCCCTCCATTTTCCCAAGTCTTCCGAATTCCACCGGGGGGAAAGGTCACGGGCAGACCGGCGCGTACACACGGAAACCAAGGCACGCGCAGACAAGAGGCGGCGGCTCCGGAGCCAGGAAGAAAAGACGAGAAGCTTGAAAGCGAGAGAGGGGGGAAAGGAGAAAACAGAAGAAAGGGGGTGGGGGCGTGTAGCACGGGACACACGCAACTGAGAAATCCTCGCTCAATTTGCCAGCCTTGCGCAAGGCTGGGCAGAGCAGGGCAGGGCAGAACGGAGCGTGAATAAGACTCATTAATAGGCAGAGCGCACACACTGCAGCAAAAGGTGGGGGGGAGGGGAGAAGAGAGGAGGGCGAAGCGGCGCTGCCGGCTGCCGGCTGCCGGCACGTACCAGGAGCGAGGCGACCAGGGAGGCCCTTTTATAGGCTGAGCCTGAAGCCTCGCGCTCCTCCGCCCCTCGCACCGCCTCCGGGCCACGCGCAGGAACTCCGAACATTACCTGAAGAGCTCCAGGCTTAGCGGTCCGCTCTCCTCCCGCTCCCCCCTCCCTTCCCGCGCGCGGCCGCTCGGAGCCGCCCTCGTCCCTTCCCCCTCCCCGACTTCCTCCCCTTCCCTGGCTTTTCTTACCTCCAGAAAATGGGCGGAGGCGCCGGGTGCCGTCTCCGCCTCCACTGCAGGATATGAAATGGCGGTCTGAAGGGGAAAAAAAAACAAACCAAAAAACCCGCGAAATGCCGCAGGCTTTGCCAATCCCGCGTAACCGCTGAAACAGACTCAAACAGCCGCCCTTCCCCCAACCGCTCCTGCCCCACGAGTGACAGAAAGGCGACCCCCTCCTTCACCATCCATGACATCGGCACTCCACCTCTCCTTCCCTCTCTTTTACCCCGCACCCAGGTGACGGTACCCACAGACCGAGTCATCGATTCCCCCGAGCCCCAACCCGGGCTGGACCCGGCGCGTGCCCTTCTTCCCCTCCCAAACCGCCGGATCGGGAGCGGGGGGAGAAACACGTTCTCTTTCTTTTTCCTCCCCCTCCCTCCCGCACGATCCTTCCCTTCCCTTCCCCTCCCAGTAACCCCCTCCGTAACCACACCTCCTCCCTCCTTCCTCTCTTTACACACACCCCCTCCTCCCCCCAGTGGTTGCGTCCGTGACATCATCATCATGGCAACAAGAGCGGCAGCCTGGGACGGAGAAGCCTGTGTGATTCCCGGCGGCGGCGGCAGCAGCAGTAGCAGCGGCAGCGACAGCGACGAAAGCGTAAGGGCTTCTCCGGCCGTGCCCCCCGCGCGGTGCTCCTGAGGAGGCGGCAGCAGCAGCGCTAACCCCAAGCCCCGGGCCCTGCTGCCGCCACCGACGCCGCCGCTCTTGCTCCTGCTCCTCCTAACTGTCTGGGAGGGGTGGGGAGACGAGAGAGGAGATAGGGGCCGGCAGGCGGGCGGGGAGGGGGCGCTGCTGCTGCTGCTGCTGCCGCTACTGCTGCTGCTGCTGCCGCCGCTGCTGCTGCGGGAACTGCTGCTGCTACTGCTGCTGCTACTGCTCTGTGTGGCTACTAGAAGGAGAGGTGGCGGCGGCGGCGGCAGCGGCGAACATGTTTTCAGTGCGGATAGTGACTGCCGATTACTACATGGCCAGCCCGCTGCAGGGGCTGGATATCTGCCAATCCCCCTTCACCCAGGCCCCTGTCAAGAAGGTGCCGGTAGTGCGAGTCTTCGGAGCGACCCCCGCAGGTAAGCGCGCGGGGCGAACAGCAGCGATCGCGGGGGAGGGGGCACCCACCCAGAGGGATACACGAGCACGCTCGCTGTGGCCGCCGCCGCCGCCGGTACCTTCCTTCCCTCGCCCTTCTTCCCTTCTCTCGGGCATGACAAGGGGTGAGCTGTGGGGGGCTGTCTGTCTGAGCGTGTGCAGCGCGTCGGGAGCGGGGGGAGGATACCCTTACCCCAGCTGGCGGGGAGAGCGAGGCTGGAGAAGCAGCCTCCCCGAGTGTTTACACTGCGCCTGGCTGCTGAGATCTGGAGGAGAGCCGCCGAACTCCCTGCCGCCCCCTCCTCCTCCTCCTCCTCCTTCCCGACTCCTTCCTCTTGTTTCTCAACATCCCCCTCCCCCTTTAAATGAAAGAACCGCCTTGCCCTGCTAGGATGGTCTTTGTGGAGCCTTCGTGGACCTGTTCGGGGGAAGTCCCCTCACCCACCCCCAGTGCGGATCACCTGGTGGGAAGCACCACCATGTCGTGCTTCTCGTCTACTGCCTCTGTCTGGAAATAGCTTTACAACAAGAGAGGAAGCGGTCATTTCTGTTGTCAAAATGTTACCACCATCACCACTGCCGTCGTGCTCCTTGATTCCTTCCTTTACCCACGAAGATGCAGTGGGCAATAAATTGAGGGAGGTGCCCGGAGCCACACAGCTTTCTCATTGAAATGACCATGTGGCTTTCCTGTTTGAGCTGTACGATTCCTTGAAGGGTTTGTTGCTTTGACATCTCGGGAGTCTGGGGACAAGACGGCAGCCCACAGGTGCAGTGCTTTGAGTGAGGTTTGCACCTTTGGAAGCAGGAAATATTTGTGTTTCTGAAGGAAAAATGTATCGATAATCTCTTAGGTTTAATTTGTTAGGAATCACAATTAAACAGTTGTGTAAACGTAGAAAATACCATGTGCTGTGTGGCAGGATTGCCTTTTAGACTGTACATCTTTGGAGAAAATTGCTGCTTTGAGTCAGTATTGCAGCAAATGAGGGAAAGGGAAATGGAGTGACCTTAGCTATGTTTTCAGAAGCTCCTGAGGTTCAGGATAATATGATTAGGATATTGGCCAAACTTGCAAGGTGCTTTTCACTTACTTCACTTTTTATTCTTACATGTTTTGAGTGGCCTACATGAAATAACAGTACTGCCTCCTCTCCTTCCCTACAAAAGGATGCCCTTACCTCTACTGTGCATTTTGTCCCATGGGATTTTGAATTGTATTTCCCACTTGATGCTCCTTGCCCTTTTCACCATTCATATTATTACTAGATTCCAGTTCTTGTAGACTACCAAAATAATACCATTTCCCTAAAGACTAAATTTTTTCCCAGGCATTTATCTTTTAGTGTGGATTTCCTTTGTTATAATTATCTATGTTCATAGGAGCATTTCATTAGTAGTCAATTGTTGGGTTGTTTTTTGTCGGTTTTAATAAGAGAGGGGGTGTTGACACGTTTTGGAGATAGCATTTCAATACTTAAGGTTTTATTTCAAGAGAACTACTTGAAACTTTGACTATATGGGGGGTGGGCAAATAAAGGCCTGGCAAAAATAGGTTTACTGTCCTTTTTAATCTAAAGGGATGCTGTCTTTGTTCTTAATTGGAATTTGTATTCTCTCATTTGTTCGCTCTTCAGGTGCAAAGAAAAGAGGAGGTTCTGAAGCTGACATAGCTTTGTATAGTCAGAAGTCAAATAATAAAATAGTTGCTAGGCCTTAGGTGTGATTTCTGCTTATAACTTTTACATTTTGTTACATTTTTTCCCTGCAGCTCATTTTAATTGCTCTCTCCCCATGTTATTGAAGACTCTTGAGTGAATTTTCATGCTCTGGTAGAATGACTCATAAAACAATTATGATTTTATAAGTATTTGTCCAAAAATGTATAGTCTGAGTTTGTCCAAAAATTGAATTGATAATTTCAGTGGATAAAAGAGCAAGTTATTTTAATATTAAAACTATTACTATAAAATTGTTATCTTATTTTTAAAGCATGAGAGGAATTTTTGCTTCAGTCTTTAAAGTCATTTTCTGTTGTATAGCTTTTTAACAACTCCAGATACTCTCCCCTTCCTTGACTTTTTTTAAACAGGAAATTAATTTGTAAAATTTATTTATTGTTTGTAGACTTGCACTTTTTAATGAGATGAATATTGGATTTGGAGTCATGACCATGTGTTCAGTGTTGGTATTACTACTTAATACTTGTATTATCTTCAGCAATCACATTTCCTCTGGGACTCAGTTTCCTTAACTGTGAAATGAGAGGTTTGGACAAAATTATCAGTTTTATTTTAGTTCTATGAATCTGTGAACATACTAATGACAAAGTTATCCTTAGGAAAAAAATTTTTAATGATTCTAGGATAAATCTTTTGATTTTGATTATGCAATGAAATATACTAAAACCTCAGTGTGTTCTGAATATTGATGACAGACTTAGTGAAATATTTTGGTTATATAATGTTTATTAATGTAAATAATTTAAATTACCATTAAATCAGCTTATACAATATGCCAGGAACAAGTGCAACATTTAAGAATTAACTCTTAATATGTTCTTAAAACCTTGTTTTGGGAGAATGAGATCTCCAGTGCCTTTTAACAGGATCACAGAACTACAATTGGAAGGGACCTCACAGGCCAAGTGATGAGGAAATTGAGGCTCAGGGAAGTTAAATGACTTATTTGCCCAAGATCATTCAAGGAATAAGTATCAAAAATCAGTATCAAAGTATCAAAGACTTGATTTTCAATCAAAGTTATTGATTTTCAGAGGAATAAATTGCCTTGATATCTTAAGGAGTGTTATTTCTGAATGAATATATTATGAATAAGTAAATTATGCCAGATTGTATTGTTTCTTGGAAATGATTTCTTTAAAAATCTAATTTATTATACTTTAAATTCATTTGACTTTTTTTTTTAATTTTTTTTTTCATTTGACTATTTAAATTTGTAGTGTGGATCACTCTAAAAATTAGGTAACCTAGATTAAAAAATGGACAACTCTTGTTACATTTCCTGAACTAATAAAGTTTAGGTAATATATAAACGTGGTTGCTCAAGTCCTAAAAGAATCATTTTTACTTTATTTGAACAAAGCATTATTTAAAAAGGCCCTACTCTGATTTTCTTTACAGTAAATTTTTTTCTCCTAAAAGCTTTATTTTGTTATCTCACCTGTGACATTTATTACTACCAACCACTTCTTTTTCTACATTAGTGAGAGTATTTATGGATAAATGCTTACAAGTGGAGCTAGTGTTTTTGTTTGTTTGTTTGTTTGTTTGTTTTAAATTTTTTAAATATAGAAGTGTTTGCTCTGGGACTTTAAATAATAAAAGGCATGGTAATGAAAAGGGACTTAAATTTAGATTTGAGGTCTTGGGTATCGGCCCTGATTAGTCTAAAAGCTAGATAGATGTGAGCTTCAGTTTTCGTATGTAAAATGAGGGAGTTGAACTAGGTAATTTCCCAGGTCCCTTCTAGCTCCAAAGCTCTTTGATATAAAATGGACTTGGAAAGCTATCTATTTTCCACATCCTGATCCTTTTCAGTTATTTGACTTAATTCAGGCCATGTGAAAACTGACTTAACACCAGGTTAAAAAGAACTGTCTCTTTTGAAAAGGCTTTGAACTTGAGATGCAAAGAAGAGCCAATAGGGGGTGTTCAGTTCACAAACTAAGGATCTTAATTAGTTACAGTAGGCCAAATTTGTAAGTAGAGGAAGAAACCCCTTTCTAGGAAAATCTTAGGCCCATTATCTTTCTTCATTCTATGAGAGAAAGTTTGTTGGTTGAAGTGAAAAGATTATTAGATATGGAGTCCAAATGACTTAGGTTCCAGGCCCAGCTCTGCTCCTTCTTAGAGTTCCTCTGAACTTCACCTCCCTGAGTTTAATTTTCCTCATCTGTAAACTGAAAATATTGGACTAGAAAAAAAATATCTTGATAGGTCCCTTTCCAGCGCTAGGGTCTTTGATCATTATCATATAATAATAAATATATTCTGTGAACCCTGTAAACCAGACTTCCTAGAGCTGATTCATTTCAATTCAGTAAACATAGAGTGCCTATTTTGTCCAAGACTCAAAGACAAAAACAAAACACTTTTTCCCCTTAGGGAATTTCCATTCTTACTTTCTGCTGGGAGATACAACCCATATACCATTAAATAAATGAAAAACAGCATAATTAATTTCAAGAGGGAGAGCATGTTAATTATGGGATAGGAGAGAAGAGCTGGTGTCAAATAAAGGTCTTCTATACAAGGTGACTAACATTTAAGTCACATTTTGAAGGAAACTACTAGCTCTGTAAAATGGAAGTGAGGAAGGTTTTCCAGGCTTGAGGAACAATTTATATAAGTTAGGGAGGTGAAAGATGAGTTATCATGCTTGGAAACAGCTAGAAGAATAATTTGACTATATTTGAGAGTGCATGAAAAGGGACTATATAAAATATAAAAGAAAGGGTAGATGGGAGTTAAGAGTGCAGTAGCTTTAAATGGCAGGTTGGAAATTTTGTATTTTATTCTAGGAAAAAATAGGGAGCCATTGAAGATTTTCATCTTGAAAGAAGAGATATGTGATTATGTGATCAGCTAGGTTTTATGAATAGTAGTTTGACAGGAATGTAAAAGATGGATTGGAATTGAGAGAAAATGAAAGTTGGGAAATCTTTTAGATTATGGTAGTAGTCTAGGACAAAGCTGAAGAAGGCTTACATTGGAGTAGGAAGAAGTCACAGTACCATGCTGGATGGATATACTACTAATTTATGTAATTGGAACAAATGTGAACACTGTGGTAGATAACAGAATTTACAAGACTTGGCAACATATTTGATATGGACATTGAGATACGGAGAAGAATAAAGGATAAATTTCAAAGTTGTAGTCAATTGTTGATAATCAAGAAGCTATGTCTACTAGATAGGTGTATATATATATATATATATATATATATATATATAAAATTTATCTTTATAGACATATTCTTTTTTTCATGTAGTCTAATAGATTGAGATATTTTACTCCAACTTGAATATTCAACATATGCCAAACCAGGCCCAGAGAAATTAAGTGATTTGTTTAAGCTCACACAGCTAGTGTCAGAATCAGAATTTAAAATAAATCAATGAACAATTATTTATTAAGTACCTACTATGTGTAGAAAGTCAGAAGTGAAATAATATGCTGAAATAAAGTGCTTTCTGTCTACACATACTTTTATAGAATATATAAAATAGAGATAAGATGATTTGGCAGGGGAAGTGGGGGGGATGGAGAATGATTGCCAGCAATTGGGTTGACAAGAAAATTAGACATGGAGGATAGCCTGGTCAAAGGGAAATGGACTATTAAGACAGGATGATTGGATTATGAAGGGGAATAATATGTAATAAATAATTTAAAAAATAAGGCCATGTTTGTAAATGACAAATAGAGGATGGATTGACATGGAGAGAAGCAGGGAGATGGTAGCTACATGAAAAGAGTTAGATTCAAAAGGTCTTGTGAAGTAGAGTTTTTAAGTGAATATGTAGAAAGAGTAAGGCGCTTAATATTGACACTGGAAGAATATTAATGCTTTCAATATTAATAGGGAAGTTTGGAAGCGGGGTGGATTTTTATTGACAAAAGATAATGAATTTTGTTTTGGAGATAGTGAGTTTGAGGTATGTATGAAACATCCAATACGTCGTCCACTTGAGTCACTAGTCCATTAATATTCTACTCGAGATCTACATACCCTTTCTGCTGTGCCCTCTGGAGTGTTGGCTCCATAATGAACAAACTTCCTTTCATTTTAAACTTCGTCTCTCATTCCTTTCATCTTCTAATACTCACTGATAACCACCTCCCTTCAGACAACAATGCATTTTTAACCACCCTTTCTAATATTGGCTACACAATTTCTCTCATACCTTCTGACTCATTGGTCCAGGTAGAAGAATAGGAATAATCAGGTTTTGCTTTCCATTGCCACTTCAAGACTCCCTTTACTGTCCTTACTCATAAACTTCAACTGTTGATGCTAAGTTTATCTTGCAATCCATGATCTGAAAGCTGTTATATGTTTAGACACATTGTGTTCTCCCTGCCTCCATCCTCCACCTCTCCCAGGTCATTCTTCTTTCTTCCATTGTGAATTTAATTCTTGGCTGGAAATCTCTCTGCCCCCATTCCTGCCATCATAATAGGGATCATCAGCTTATAGATTACTGTACTTGCTAATTCTTTAGTCTATTCAACTTTCATGGCCTTCTGCTGCACTGTACCTCAGCTAGATACTAGAATCATCTGTATTATCCTCTTTACTCTCCAAATTTCTGGCAACATTTCCCCCCAGAATCTCAGGTCACACCTTGCCAAATCAGAACCTTAGACTGTTCCCCTATTCCTATTTGTTTACTGCTGAGGGAAGCCACAAAAACTTGTTAAGTGTGCCCATTACAAATTTATGCTAGATAAACTGAACTTGACCCTTATAACATTAGACAGTACTTTTATTTCTCCTTAGTCATTTATATATCCCAGTCACCACAGTGGTTGTTTCAAACCTCTTTTCTTCTCAAATCTCTCCTTGCCCTCTTAGCTGAGGACTTAGCCTCATTCTTCATTGAAAAAATTGAGGCCATTTATCGAGTTTCCCTCTTCTTTTTTCTTCTCACATCACTCCAGCATCATATCCACTGTCTCCTACATTTCTGTCTCCTACCCTAACCAACTCTTCTAGCTGCACCCTTGATTCCAAATATCTTTTCCTAGCTCCAGCAGATTGCTTTCACCATAATCCTCACTCTCTAATCTTCAATGTTGATCTCCATTGGCTCCTTCTCTGATTCCTACAAATATTCCTATATTTCTGCCATCCTTACCTCTCACTAAACTCTGCCATTTCTGTTAGCTGTCATTCTTTCTCATCCTCCTCAAGCCAGACTCCTTGTAAAAGTTATTTGTAATGGAGCTCTATACTTCCTTTTCTCTTACTTTCTTCTAAACCCTGTGGAACCTGGCTTTTGATCTCATCATTCAATTGAAGCCGTTAGTGATCTCTGAATTTTCAGATCCGATGGCCTTTTCTTGCTCCTCATCCTTCTTGAAGTCCTTTGTCTTTCAACACCACTGAGCACCCTCTCCTCCTGAACACTATCCCATTGATTTTTGTGATTCAACTCTTTTTGAATTCTCTTATCTGTCTGGAAATTCTCAGTCTCCTCCTTTGGATCTTCCGTGTTACAACCATTATCTGTGTTGGCCTAGGTCCTTTATCTTTTCTCTCTACTCTCTCAATTGGTGAGTTGATCAGCTTCCATGGATTCAGTGATCATCTCCATATTTAAAATGCTAGACTTAGTGAGTTCTATTGCCTATTGAACATTTCAAACTGGGTGTCTGAGAGTCATCTCAAGTGCAACATTTCAAAAACATATTTATTCTCTTTCCCCTAAAACCCACAACCTTTCGTAAACTTCCTTATTATTGCCATTACCACCATTCTTAGTCATCTAGATTCACAACCTCAGTAGAATCCTAGAGTTTTCATTCTTGCTTACCTCATAAAGGTTTTTTTTTTTCCTATTTCCATGATATCTATCAGATATCATCTTTTCACCACCCTAGTTTAAGTCCTCTCAAATGAACTATTGCAATAGCCTTCTATTTGGTATGCTATTTCACTCACCCCAACTGCCAAAGGGATTTTTGTCAAAAGACAAATATGCTGATGTCCATATCATCTCTTCCTCAGTTGTTGTTATTGTTCTGCTTTCTTTGTTTTCAAAGAGGAACAATGACATCATGAAGTTATGTCTTGACTTACGTGTGAATTGCACTTAAATAGTTGCACAAAGTCATCAATCTCATTTTTTCTTCAGAATATCAAAGCCCAATGTCAAGGCAAAAGTCAGGATAACTGGCGCTGCTCTGGGATGCAGTGGATGCATCTTGGATGCTTTATCAAGCTTGAAGGGCTCCACAGCTCTTGCTTCAGCTGCCTCCATGGCCATTGGAACAAATTGTTCTTATCTACCCATCCTACTGGGGAATTCTTCACATGCTTGAGGTAAATATTCCCTCAATCTAAGGTTTGAGGTCCATGAATTATTCTCAACCTGGTTTAGCCTTTCTAATGAGAGGCTTTACTGGGAAATGGTCACTGCTCATATTACAGATTCTTGGAACCACAGTGAGAATTGAATAAAGGTAGATAAGCAATCCTGAAAAGGGCTCAACAGAGATGCTTGTCCTCCCATAAACCCCTCCTCAAAAATATTCTAGAGGTCACATGACTTATAGAATTAAATATAAACTTCCTTTTTAGCCTTCAGAGCTCTTTACAACCTGATCACTTCCAGTATTTCTAGTCTTGATGGATATTATTCCCCTCCATGAACTTATAGTCAGACCATACTGGACTGTTTGTTAGTTGATGGTTCAAGATCTTAGACTGGGAATGGATAAATAGAACTGAGTCACTAAACCTGTTGAAGCTGATGAGATCACCAGTTGAGTGAGTGCAAATAGAAAAGTAACTTCAAATCTACCCTTCTTTCCAATGTACCATATATAGAGATACATACATGATAGCTTTTTAAAATAAAGTCCTTTAATCTAGAATAGTTTATTTGAAATAAAAGTTAATAGTTATGTATTCAGTTTGAATGGGAGAAGATGAGAGGGAAATATTTCAGTCAGTAGTCGAATAAATTTTATGAAATACTTGTCTTAGGGGGAAGTAAAAAACCATTATATTTATGACTATAAAAATCCCTTATAATTAAAAAACATTTTGATTACCTTTTTAGTTGAATCATTTTAAAGAATTTTTAAAAATATTTTATTGAGCATTTGATGTAATTGAACAAAACTTTGAAGAGCATTGCAAATATTTAGTGATCACACAAATAAAATAGTTTGTTCAAATATTTGCAATTTTCATTAGCAGATTTTAGCTTTTGGCATTAAGTATGAGCACAATTTTAATAAAACTGGAGTCAGTAAAAGAGTTAATGACACACTTTGTAATCAGTGTGACTATATATTGTTACTGTGGGATTCATAGTTATAATGAGACTTAAGTTTTTCACTCATCTAGACATTCTCAATTTCTTTTTGAGTAGCAAGTACAAGATATACTATAAGTGATTTTTGAACCTGAATAAGTACAAAGTTGAGGAAGAATAGCTTTTTGTACACATAGTTCAGAGATTCAACAAAAAGGGATATGGAGTTGATAACATAAGATGAATATCTTTCCAAAAGATTGAAAAAGAATTTGGATATGATTCAATTAAAAATAAACAAGTATTGAGCATTATAAGAATTAATCACTTGCTTAGTATGAGGGTTTGTGCTTAGTATGAGGGGATTTTGGCTATTTGTAGCAAAAAGAATTAAATGAATCCCACTTGCATTGAGCTTACATTCTAATGTGACAGACAAGTACAAATTATATTTTATGCATTTATGTATGTGTATTATATATGCACACACATATAAGCATAAATATGAAGTTTTCATGTGCACAAAAAATTAAATTCAAGGTGTTGTGGAAGGAAAGGTACTAGCGGTTGAGATCAGGAAAGATTTAATGTGGAGAATAGTGTCTAGGCCACATCTTAAAGGAGGAGAAGGACTCTATCACATACAGATAGAAAGTGCATCCCAGACATGAGATAGGACAAGTGCAAAGACATGATAAAGGGAAGTAAAATGTCCTAGTTGGCATGCAGGAGAAAGTAATATGCAGGGAAGATGGAGAAATAAATTGGGATTAGATTGTATAAGTCTTTAAAAGCTAAACAGAAGGGTTTCTGTTTTATTTTAGAAGCAACAAGAAACCATTGGAGTTGGTTGAATTCGGAAGTTACATAGTTATATCTGTGTGTAAAGAAAATTATTTTGGCAGCATTGTATAGAATAGAGAGACTTGAGGAGGGAAACCAATTAAAAAATTACTGTGATTTGAGTGAGAGGTGATGAGGGTTTGAACTGAGAGGATTGTCTTTGTGATTGGAGGCATGTAAAAGATGCTGTGAAGGCAAAAACAGCAAAATTTGGCACCTGATGTTATTTTGGGGGTGAGGAGAGAGTAAGGAATGCAGGCTAATATTGAAATTTTTGAACCTCAGCCACTAGAAGGATATCTTCAACAGAAATAGAAAAGTGGCAGTGACTCAATCATAACAAATTGTAGTGCTGTAGGTATAACACAATTTGTAATTGTAATGGTTCACATATTGCTATGCTCTGATATTATTTTTAATTACCAGTGCATACCCAATAATGTTGAAACAAGAAAAGAAGAGGGGAAAATTTTTAGTTTAGAGTAAGAATTGGAATTTTTCTGAATGCCCTCAACCACTATTATCAAATAACTAAATAACTTTGGAAATAAACTTTTGCGGCAGACTTAATAACACTTTTTTTTTTTTTAAACAAGTCCAACTTAAAATTATAAGACAGAAAAGCATATTTTAGTGAAACTTAAAACTATGATGAGTAAATTCAATCACAAATAATGTTACTTGAATCATAAGTAATTCAAACTATTTTATGTACTCTTTTGCTGTCAGTGTTGAAATAGGAAGCAAGTTCTACATTCCCACAGATTTGCAATGTAAATGTTTATGAACTCAAACTATAGTTATAGCAGTATTTTGGGGAACTCATTGCAAAAGTAAAATTTTCATATTTTGAAATCAGTTTAACTGTGCAATTAAGGAGCATCTACCTAATTTTCAACTGGAAGTGATTACCCTACAGTGTAATGACATGCTTGGAGACAAACATCAAGAGAAGAATCCAAAGGAATTCTAGAAAAGTTTTTTAAGTAATGCATATGTTCAATTAAATCATATGTTCTTGGATTATTATCAGTATTTGGCAGTACCTATCTCTATGAAAAAACATTTTCAGAGATGATATTTGTAAAATTTACTTGCAGACAGATTAACTGATAAATATTGGCTGTCACTTTTGGTGATAGGTATCACTAACTTTATTCCTTCCAAAAGAATTCCACTCTTTTCACTGGTGTATTGCACAAAATTATACTGTACTACTATTACTACTACTATAGTAGTATTTTCAATATATACTGTATTTTCAAATATATCAATTAAAATTTTTGTAAAAATTTATTTCCTTTCTTTTTAAATATGTAATGCCCTTTTTTTAATCTAGTAAATTCAATTCTTGATCTTTATTTTATATTTGAGTGTCTCTCTTTTCCTGACTTCTCTGCTTTACTCTCCTGTTATTTAATTTATCCCCTATTCAAGAATCCCTCTTACTCTCTCCCCACATCCTTTCCCCTTGCCTTTGTGGTGTTCTTTTTCCAAAACACATCCAGGTGATAAAAGAATTCAGATCTTTTATTGTATCCTTCAATATAGCCCGGTTAGCTCAGAGGCCTATCTCTCAGCTTGGTTCCAAGAGATCTTGCAGCTTTGTCCTTGGCTTTTGCCTCTGCTTTCTTCAGCCTCCAGCCAGCACCAAGGTAGAAGATGGGCTTGTAGGCTTTCTTGCAGAGTGCTCCTCTCCGACTCCTGGGAATGTTACCAAGTAACTCTTTCGAGTGACTTACTGGAGCTGTATTTATGCTACTTCTCCGATAGTGGGATTGTGGGATATCTCCCAGCATGCTCTCTGGCCCTAAGGGAGGTGTGAATTCAGATATCTCTTTCTAAACCCTGAATTCTCCCAAACGTGTGAACTCCATTGAGTACTTAGATACTTATGAGCTCTCTAAAGGTGTGAACACAAGCATTGTTTTCCATCAGTTTGTACTTAGTCCCTTGTTTCAAGTTCTGGCCCAAAATATCTCCTTCTAAGATCAAATCAATCATATTGAACCATGCCAAATTAGATAATTATTGTCTCTGTCAACTCTAATGGCTTAACACTTTATAAAGATTCCAATAGCCTTCATTTTCTTTATCTTGTTCCCACTTTATCTTATTCCCATTAATCTCCACACCCTTTTATTACTCCCCCATCCTATTCCCTTATTTTTTCTAAATTTAGAAGAGACTCTCTCTCTCTCTCTCTCTCTCTCTCTCTCTCTCTCTCTCTCTCTCTCTCACACACACACACACACACACACACACACACACACACATTCCCTCTTTAATCCATTCCCAATGAAACTAGGGTTCCAAAACTACTAGTCTTCTTTCCCTAATTCCTCTGTGTCAGTTCTTCATCTTGTACCTCATTTGGTACATTTGGCTAATTTCTCTTTTTTACCTTTTCCTCTATATTTTGCTTTTTAAAAATCACATTATACTCAGTTCTACCCAGTTTTCTTTCAATTAACCAATTACTAATGATAATCTTAGATATACAGTTTACATTTTAACTTATAAAAAGTAAAGTTTGTTCTTATTAAGTCCCTTGTATTTAGTTTTCTATATTTATATTTCTCTTGGATCTTAAATGTCAAATTTTCTATTAAATTCAGGTCTTTTTGCAACAAAATCGTGAAAGACTGGCAATTCGTTGAATATCCATTTTGTTGATGTTTAGGATTATGATTAATTTTGCTGAGTATGCTATTTTCATTTATAACCCCAGTTCTTTTGCTCAGCAATATATAGTGCTGCAAGACCTATGGTCTTGTAATGTAATTGCTGCTATGTCTTGAGTGATTCTAATTATGACTCTGCTGTATTTCATTTTTTTTTTTCTTGCTCCTTTTAATATTTTCTCCTTAACCTGAGAATTTTGGCATTTGACTATGATGTTCCTGCAGGTTTTCTTTTGTAGGATCTCTTTCTGGTAGTTGATTTTTTTTTTTATTGTATCAAGAGTTTTTGTTTTAAATTGTAGCTTTCAGATAGTACAATTATTCTTTTGTTTTCTCTTGATCTGTTCTCCAGATCATTTTTTTAATATAATGTTTCACATTTTCTTCTATTTTTTCATTCTTCATATTTGTTGGTATTATTTCTTGGTCTCTTATAACTTCACTGACTTCCCCTTGCCCAATTCTAATTTTAAAGGAATTGTTTTCTTCCTTAAGATTCTGGATTTCCTTTTCTAGTTCCTTAACTTTCTTTTCATAACCATCTTGTTTTTCTTGGGTTGTTCATTTTTTTTTTTTAAATGTTCTTTAGTTTCTTTCATTTGATTTTTAAAATCTTTTTTGAGTTCTACAAATTTACTGGGGATAAGGACCATTTAACTTTTTATTTTGGCTTTAATATCCTACTCTGAAGACAAACCTTGGTCTTCTCTACTCCTATAGTAACTTTCTATGGTTAGGTTCTTTCTTCTTTGCCTGCTCTTTATTTATTTTTAAAAATAGCAGCTTGTTAGTCCTGGGGTTGAGGGGGAAAGAGAGGAGTTAGGATGTAGTACCTCTGGCTTCAGGTCCTCCTTTAGTTCTCTCTGGCTTGGTAAAGAAACAAAGAACTTTGTCCTCCTATAAGTATCCATAACAGCAGCATCCCCACCTACTGGTTGGTACTTATCAGGTATGTGCTGGCAGCACAACCCGGTCTGGTGTCCTTAACAGCAGAGATTCCCCCAATTTTCCCTAGCTCAGAAGCAGGACTTTTCTAAACTGACTGGAGGTGAAAATTCCCATGGCTGGGGCTGATTCTACCTCCCGACCCAATTAACCCTTGGGTTCCCTTATTGCTATTTCACTGGATCTAGCCTGGAGGTTTTTACACTTCACACTGGTCAAACTTCCTCCCTCTGTTACCTTTCTTTGGATATTCTGAATTTTCTGTAGTTATTGCCAGAGGATCACTGTTCTGGAGCCCCAACACTTGTTTATACTAACATTCTACACTTGCCCTGGGGCACTATATTTGTGGGGGAAAATCGGGAGAGCTTGGAATTTTCTGATCTACTCTACCATTTTTACAGAATTCTCTTTCTGTAATGCCCTGGATGTTTTTCCCTCTCTTGGTTCACAAAACCTAAAATATTTACTTAGAAAAAGCTTGCCCACCCCGGTTTAAACCTATGGGAACTGATGAGTTTATAGAGAGTTTAGAACAGGGCACAGGAAGTACCTTAGAGTTCTAAGAAGAATGTGAAAACATAAAGAAGAAAAATCATTCAGGAGGAGAAGGTGGTCAGTAAAATATGGCGGATAAGTCAAGAAAGGTGAAAACTAAATTTTAAAAAAACTGCAGGTTTGGCAATTAAGAGGTCAGTTTTAGTTAAGTAACTAGGTCAAAATCCAGTTGCAGAGGAAATTGACTGACAAGAGAAAAAGTACATAGTAAGTATGAACACCTTTTTAAGGAGTATGGATTAAAAGGGGGGAGAGATCTGTTGAAGTTTTTTGAAGAATGGAAGAGACTCAAGCACATTTAAATGGAATGGATGAGTTAAATTACAAGCCAATTATCTTATTCAAGTCAGTGATTGTCTTGATAATTTATTCAATTAATTAAAATAGACCATATTTCATTTTTATGTAGAAGGTAAAGTCTTTGGTGGTTTTAAAAACATTGGATATTCCTCAAAGATTGAAGATCATCCTACAGTTTTTCATTTTTTTTTTTTCTTTTGATCTGTTTCTTCTTTTACAACTGAGGTTATTATGGAAATATGCTTTACATGATAATGATGAGGTTTAGATTTAGGGAACCAAAATGAAATTAGGGTTTCTGGTGGTCAGAGTTAAATGATAAGGTCTAGTGACAGGTTCCGGGTTCAAGGAACCAAAGGGAGAGGTTTGGCCCTCTGCAACCCCTTGGGATTCAGCGCAAGGGAAGGGAGTTTGGGGGACTCCTTTCTGGCAGCGCAGAGGTTCTCTGTAAAGGAATTTATAGATCTAAAAACCGAGATTGATAGGTTTATTATGGGGATTGGAATCATAAAGTCTGGCTAGGGAAATAGGTGAGGATAAGGAGAGGATGGCACTGGAAAAGATTATTCCAGCAGGCAGATCTATGGGAAATGGAGTTTTGCACTGAGAATGCAGTTCTCAGTGGGCAGAAAGTCCTGGTGGCTGAGTAAGCCACCGAGGACCATCTGCAAAGACCTTAGTTGATGGAAGCTCATTATATTGCTTGTCTTGGTGGGGGTTGGGAAACCAGCAAGTCAGAATGGGGGCTGGGACAACCAGAGCAAATCAGGAACCAGTGGGGGCTGGGAGAGACCAAGTTGGCTCAGATCCAGTGGGGGCTGGGACAAGCCCAGATCTCCAATTGAAATTCAAAGGGATGCTTTTGACCAGGATTTGTGAATCAAAGGCCCTGACTTTCTGGACTGATATGCCTCAGCCAGGAGGGGCTGGGAATCTGAAAGGAAACACAAATCAGTAGGAAATACAGTTTCTTAAAGGGACCACAACCCACTTCAATAGCACATGTATAACCTATTTAAAACTTATTACCATTTTTGGAAAAGGGGAGGGAGAAAATTAATATTCTCTTTACATTTACTTTCAGTAGGATTTGAACTTAGGTTTAATTAGATTTTAGGGATTATTCTTAATATCCTTAGTTCTTTTAAAGAAGTATTTTGACAGTTTGTACCTATGCCCAAATGTAAAAATGTGTATACTCTTTGACCCAACAATAATGATGGGGTTCTAGTGGCAGTCAGAGAGTTGTGGAAATCCCTTTTTGGTCAACGCAGATCCTTCGTGAAAGAATTCACTAACCCAAAATGTTTCAGATGGCAAAAATGGAAGTTTATTGTTGGATGAGAAGCCAGCTTTGCTAAGGACTGACTTCCTCAGTGGCAAAATCCTATTAGGGAAGTGGAGGCTAGCACTGAGAAGAGAATGGCTTCATATTGGGCAGGGTCCTGCTAGCTATACCAGAGAGGCCGAGTGTGCTACTTTTGATTCTGCAAAGAAATGAGTAAACAGAAATCTATTTTATGAGTAGATCTTGGCAAAGGGCTGGGGCAGTTTGAGCTAATCAGACCAGGATCTCCCAAATGAAATTGCTTTGAAGGCTTTTTCAGCCTGAATTTGAACGGGCATTCGGCTATCAATGGAGGTGATTTGCCATAGAAATGGCCCAGCCTGAGAAGCTCTCTCAAAGACTCTATGGAGCCTGGGAGGGTCAGGAATGAAAGGGGACAGAATTTCAGAATGTTAATTTCACAGTTTTACACCCCTGTTAATACCACTAGGTCAATACCACTGTATCTGAAAGAGATTAAAATTGTGGGAGAAAAACTATACAAAAATATTTTATAACAGCTTTTTGTAGTGGCAAAGAACCTGGACATTGAGGGGATGTCCATAAATTAAGGAATGGCTGAAGTAGTTGTTGATGTGTTTTTTTGATATATATATATATATAGTAATTCTCTGAAAGCTTATTATCATTAAGCCTTATTGGCATCATCAAAGATAAACCAAAGCCTGGAACATCCATTTCTCTTTCATCATTCTTTTCTTATATAATCTTAAATTGATAATTTAAGCTTGTTGAAAGGAGTCTTATCTGTTATATATGACAGTTTGGTTGTTGGAGCGTTAAAAAAAACTATTATGTAGTTTTTTAGAGGAAATAACAGATTTTGTTTAGGGAAGAAAAAAGACTGAAGTGTTTGTGATTATGTTCTTGTGGTTTTTTTGGTAGTCATATGTTTTGAAAATGGAAGAGTATTTGCAGAAAAGCACCAATACCTTTTCACCCCTGCAAAATGTTTGAAATACTTTTGCATAGTAGCATAGTTATGAATATTCTTTAACATTTTAAGCTTATAGAATTAAAAATTGGAATGATTCTTTTTTTTTTTTGTCTAATTTTCAACTTGTCTCATTTAATTTATATTGTCTTTGTATGCTTGTTTCATGTCTCTTTTTGTATTTGTGTCAGATTATATATTTATATAAAGGTAAGGCATATTCAGACTATTGTGCCTGGATTGTTGAAGTTTTAGTATTGGTTATGAATTAATATATATTTTTAATAAGGCAGAGAAGTCAAATGATTATAATGTTCAATGTTACATAGGTAGTATGTGGCAGAGCCAGCCACAGGTTGAACCTAAATTCTCTGAGTACAAATCCAGTGCTTTTTCAGAAATGTTACAAAGTATATCTGAAAGTGCTTTAATCTGTGGGAAGTACTAAATAAGATTATGTTCTTGGAATATTAACAAAATAAAGATTTCTACCTTAGGCTTGAGGAGAAAAGATCGTTGTTTAATTCATATTTGAAAAACACACCTTTTAGAATATTACATAATTTTTTTTTTTAAGATTTAAGTTAATTTCTTTTTCTATTTTCCAAATTTTATGTTTAAGACTGGACTTGTTTTAGGCAAAATCAGGAAGTAGGGCTATTGGAATGCTATTTCTACATGATTTGAATCTGCTTTGAAATAGGTAGAAAGTGCAGTTTAGTTCCTTAGAGTAACATGTGAGTTATTTCAAAGCTTACATACTTCAAGCATGTGACAAGATATATAATTAATTCCTAAGTAAATAGATAATTTATTAATAGTGTTTTTAATTATTTGTTTTTTCATGATCTTTCCATTGGTAATGGAAAAGTAAAAATGTAAACTTCCTTGATATGAAGCCTAACATCATTAAAAATTACAATACAGTAGAATCAACAGTGGACTAGAACTTGAAACCTGGGTTTCAAGATAATTCAGACATTAAACAGCAGAGGAAAAAAGCAACTTCTAGCAATGTTACCTTCCTTGCAACGTATAGACACAAAATTGCCTATAGTGTGTCAGATTCCAGTCCACATACTGCAAAAATGCCACCCAAACCACATTAAGAGGTAATTGGAAAATGTTTAGCAAATAAATAAAAATTATGATAGATATTTATTGGATTCCTATTTAATTCCAATCAGTACTATTAAGTTTGATATAATTCCATTGGGCCTCACAGCTGTGGACTGCAGATTACAGATTCACTTGTTTAATCATAGATAACTAACTAAAGAACCTCTCCTTCTTGTGGTGACTAAACTCAGTGTGACAGAGATGACTCAATGACATGAAAAGTTGCTTTTTTAATCCCTCTATTACTTAACTTGGGAAGATGACCATGAGCTTGTAGCCAGTGAGTGATTCTAATTGCTGGACTACTTCCTATCTGCCCTTGTACCAGCCTGTTGGCCCATGATGTTTTGACATCCACTTATCAGCCCAATCCCATAACCTGCTCATTGTCTTGATAGGACCTCCTGAAAGGTAAAGATAGGTTGGATAAGGTCAGCTCACTACCCTGTTTGTCAGCCAGTGGGATTCTATATTTTGTGTAGACACTCCTAGAGGGCCAAGGACAAGCATTGAGATTCTGTATTTTTGTTCTGCTTCACCTGTATTATCAAGGTATCAAGTATTATAAAATTAAGGCCCTAGATGAGGTGGGCATCTCACATTATGAGGAATAGCTGAGGTCCATTTCATTAGAGGGGACCATGAACCTTTTTGTAAAGTACCATTGACTCAGAGTGTTGCCTCAAGTCATTTTTCTTAGACTAGACCATTTTGAAAATTCCCAGAAAAATACATTAAAATAGAGCTAAGCATTATATTTTAAAACTAAATCTATTTGCAGCCCCAAGGTATTTTAGGTATGGATTAGTGACCTCTGTTTCTGTTCGAGTTTGACACTACTGACCTATAATTTTGAGAAGTAAAGTGACTTATTGAGGATTGTAGTATGTCTCATGTATGTCTCAGAGACTGTAATGAGTTTTCCAAACTCTGACACTGGATTTCTGCCATGTGGCCTTCCCACAGAGTCTTTGCTTTATATTAGCACTTTATTTAGATCTACAGTATTATCATGCCAGTTTGGAATCCCTTTTTACAAAGTAGTTTGTATTATCCATAATCTTGATTACTTTATTCTTTGAATAGTATACATAGGGAAGTTCTTTATTTTTTTTTTTTATAATTTAATTTCTATTTTTTTCAGTTGTGAGAATTTTTTTCTTTCTCACCATTCCTTAGTCCCATTTAGAAAGAAAAAAAAAAAGAAAAAAGTATTTTTTTTCAAAAATGACTTTTTATTTTCAAAATTTATGCAAAGATAGTTTTCAGTATTCACCTTTGCAAAATCTTGTGTTCCAAATTTTTCTTTCTCCCTTTATGCACCCCTTCCCCTAGACAGCAAGTAAGCCAGTATATATTAAACATGTACAATTCTTCAATGCATATTTCTGTATTTATCATAATGTATAAGAATAATTACATCAGAAAGGAGAAAAAATAAGAAAGAAAACAAAAAGCAAGAAAACAATACTGAAAAAGATGAAAAAACTGTTATAATCCACATTCAGCCCCAACAGTCCTCTTTCTGGAAGCAGATGACTTTTTCCATCGCAAGTCATTCTCCAATTGATAAATGGTCAAAGTATATGAACATACAATTTTCAGATGAAGACATTGAAACTATTTCTAGTCCTATGAAAGGGTGTTACAAATTACTGTTGATCAGAAAAATGCAAATTAAGACAACTCTGAGATACCACTGTACACCTCTCAGATTAGCTAAGATGACAGGAAAAGATAATGATGAATGTTGGAAGGGATGTGGGAAAACTAGGACACTGACACATTGTTGGTGGAGTTGTGAACCGATCCAATCATTCTGGAGAAGAATTTGGAACTAAGCTCAAAAAGTTATCAAATTGTGCACACCCTTTGACTCAGCAGTGTTTCTACTGGGCTTATATCCCAAAGAGATCTTAAAGGAGGGAAAGGAACCCGTATGTGCAAAAATTTTGTGGCAGTCCTCTTTGTAGTGGCAAGAAGCTGGAAACTGAGTAGCTGTCCATCAATTGGAGAATGGGTGAATAAATTGTGGTCTATGAATATTATGGAATATTATTGTTCTGTAAGAAACGACCAGCAGGATGATTTCAGAGAGGTCTGGAGAGACTTACATGAACTGATGCTAAGCAAAATGATCAGAGACAGGAGATCATTATACATGGCAACAGGACTATACGTTTGATCAATTCTGACAGATGTGGCTCTCTCCACAATGAGATGATTCAAGAAAGCCATCTACACCCAGGAAGAGGACTGTGGGAACTGAGTGTGGTTTACAACATAGCATTTTCATGCTTTCTATTGATGTTTGCTTGCATTTTGTTTTCATTCTCAGATTTTTTTTCTCTAGATCTGATTTTTCTTGTGCAGCAAGATAATTGTATAAATATGTATACATATATTGGATTTAACATATATTTTAACATATTTAAAATATATATTCTGGACTACCTGCCATCTAAGAGAAGGGATGAGGGGAAGGAGGGAAAAATTTGGAACAGAAAGTTTTGCAAGGATCAATATTGAAAAATTACCCATGCATATGTTTTATAAATAAAAAAAAAAGTCTATTGGAATTGTCCTGAAACACCTCATTGTTAAAAAGAGCCACATTCTTCAGAATTGTCATTTTCCTTTTTTTATCAACTTCATCAAATTGGTGGATGTACGGTATAAACTTAAAATTTAATTCTCATTGCTCAAATTATTAATGACTTGGATCATTTTTTTCATATAGTTTTTGAATTTCTTCTTTTGAAAAATGCCTGTTTATTTCCTTTGACCTTTTATCATTTGGGAAATGACTTCCATTTTAAAAAAATGAATTAGTTCTTTATATATGTTGGAAATGAGACATGTATAACAGAAATTTGCTGTAAAGATTTTTTCCCCCCTGGTTAATTTTCCCTTCTAATTTTTGCAGCATTTATTTTGTTTGTGCTAAACCTTTTTTAATTTCTATATAATCAAAATTGTCTGTTTTATTTTTTCTGATCCTCTTTTTTCCTTGTGAACAAAGGGAAATAAATTCATAAGTTTTTAAGATATGACCTACCATTTTCAGATCTTGCCAACTTATTTTGACCCAAAAGATTATTTTTAAAGGCTTTTTTAGAGGTTTTATTAAAATTACATAGTAATTCTGATTCATTTGTCAAAGTACTCCTATTTTACAATTATTTATACTTGTTTCCTACCTTAGCCATCATTGCTGATAGCATAAGATAAATAGAATGATCCATCAGTTTTGCCTCACACCACTTCATCTTACATACTCATCTGTTCTGTTATGAATGAATGAATAAATTAAAAAACATTTACTTAAATGTATACTCTGTATCAGGCACTGTGGTAAATGATGAGGATGCAAAAACAAGCAAGCAAAACAGTCTGTCCTCAAGTAAGTTACATTTTAATTAGGAAAGATAATTTACGTTTTAATTAGGAAAGACAGTTATGGCAGTGGGAGAATTGAAAATATCTAGAAAGGCTCTCAGGGGCAGAATTCAATTTCCAATGGGAGGAAAAGGCAAACCAGAGTAAAGATATCATGGTTTGGAGATGGTTGGGAAGTTTTTTAATATTTTGTTCATAGAATCCTATAATGGAACAAAACCAATTTATCTTAATTTGTGATGAAAAATTAATAATATGTTGGCCAGTGTTACTAATAGCAGTGTTTGGAAAGAAATTAGAAAATGTGAAAATGCCACAAATGTAGACTATAACAATATGATATATTTGTTAAACAGTTTGGGGCTATATTTTCTTTTCTCTCTCAATTTATTAAGTTACTGAGTATAAACATGTTGGCTACTCTACTATCTATAGTTTTAGGTATGTTCTGTGCCTAGTGAAAGTTTGTCACAGAAAAATAATGTTGTCTTTCTAAGTAAATCTGCAATTCATAAATGTCAAATGTCTTGGTTACCATTTTTGTCTAGTGCCTCTTAAGTGATGGCTTTGGTACAGGGGTCCTCAAACTACGGCCGCAGGCCAGATGTGGCAGCTGAGGATGTTTTTTTTTTATTTTTTATTTTTTTTATTTAATAGCTTTTTATTTACAGGATATATGCATGGGTAACTTTACAGCATTAACAATTGCCAAACCTCTTGTTCCAATTTTTCACCTCTTACCCCCCCCACCCCCTCCCCTAGATGGCAGGATGACCAGTAGATGTTAAATATATTAAAATATAAATTAGATACACAATAAGTATACATGACCAAAACGTTATTTTGCTGTACAAAAAGAATCAGACTCTGAAATATTGTACAATTAGCTTGTGAAGGAAATCAAAAATGCAGGTGTGCATAAATATAGGGATTGGGAATTCAATGTAATGGTTTTTAGTCATCTCCCAGAGTTCTTTTTCTGGGCATCAGCTGAGGATGTTTATCCCCCTCACCCAGGGCTATGAAGTTTCTTTATTTAAAGGCCCACAAAGCAAAGTTTTTGTTTTCACTATACTCTGGCCCTCCAACAGTCTGAGGGACAGTGAACTGGCCCTCTATTTAAAAAGTTTGAGGACTCCTGCTCCTATATAAAGTTATTCCCTTTCCCATCCCTAAAAGTTTCAGTCAGAAGAACTTTAT
This sequence comes from Sarcophilus harrisii, assembly GCF_902635505.1. NCBI lineage: Eukaryota > Metazoa > Chordata > Mammalia > Dasyuromorphia > Dasyuridae > Sarcophilus > Sarcophilus harrisii. The sequence continues at coordinate 190,001,584 of NC_045429.1, forward strand.
TCCTTCACAATTTCTAGCAGCTTTAAGTTGAGAAATATGTTAATAAGGAAATATACTTTTCAATCCTTTTATAATAAGGATCAATTAGGGGAAGAGTCTTAGATTTAGAGCTGGAGGAGTTTTTTTAAGTTCAAATTCTGTTTTACAGAGAAGGAACTGAATCTCTGAGAGGATTAACACTTTTCCCAAAATCATTCAAGTAAGGAGTAGAGCTTGTATTCAAACCTAGGTCTTTTGACTTCAAATCCCAAATTCTTTTCTCTGTATAGGGAGAACATGATTGTTGTCTTCAAATATTTTTAGGATGCTTGCCATAAAATACATAGGGGTCATGAGTTTAAATTGTAAAGGGACAAATTTAGACTTTGGGTAAGGAATATCTTCCTAATAATCATAGCTTTTCAAAATGGAAAATGCTGCCTCTGAAGGTGAAGTGGTTTTTTTTTTTTTTTTTTCAGTCTTCTTAAGCAAAAGATAAGATGACTGCTTGTCAGTTATATGATAGAGGAAATCTTTTCAATTCACATTATATTAGGTTTCCAACTCTAAAATTTTGTACTTCATAGTTGCTTTATATGAATGCAATTGTAAATTTATGGCCATGTTATATTCTATTTTTCTCTTTTTTTTTTTAGTATACATATAAGTAGTGTCATCCATGTTAATATTTTTGTTTATAAAAGACATTATTCTCAAATATTTTGTTACTAGAATTGGAAACCATAGGAACATATTCCAGTATATCAGAAAAAGAAAAAAAAAAACATGAATACTTTAAATATCAAATTGTTGAAAAACTTTAAAACATACATTTGAGCATCTTTGAAACAAAAGGAAAGAACAAGTTAAGAGGGGGGAATAGGTAGGATGTTGGAGGTATTAACTCCCATGGGTTCAGTTGCCTTCTCTTTATAGATGATTCTCAGATCTATATATCCATCTCTAGTCTTTCTCAAGCTACAGTCAAGTCTTTTTAATTGCCTCTTGATCATTTTGGAATGGATTTCTCACAGGCATCTTAAAGTTGACATGTCCAAAACAGAACTTTTATTTTATTTTTTTTTTTCTTTAACAAAGATGCCATCATTCAGTTACCCAGGCCCATAACCTTGGTATCAAACTTGAATCTTGCTTTGAACTGAACTCATATTTTATTGTTTTACACCTTCATAACATCATTTATATACATCCTCTTTTTCCCATTCACACAGCTGGTATCCTTGGTGCTTTTTCAGACCCTCCTAACATCTTAACTGTTCTACTATTTTTTAACTATCTCCTAGTTTTCAAGTCTTTTCCCACACTAATCTGTTCTCCAGTCAACTGCTAATAAGATTTTTGATAAATCTAGGTCCAACTGTGTTATTCCTCTGTTCAGTGAATTCCAGAAACTTAATTTGAACCTCTAAGAGCCCTTTAAGGTCTCTCCTCCTACACATACCCCCCCCCCCCAAAAAAAAAAAAAAAGCCAGTTCATCATAACCGTGTCTTCTAATCTTCTTATATTATTCTTCCCTCTACATACTTTATTTTGCATCTACACACATTTCAGCTTCATAGGTCAGCATATTCCATCTCCCATCTCCATGTCTTTTTGTGCTTAGAAAGTTCTGTCCCCTCACTTCCATCTCTTAAGTTTCTCTGGATTCTTTCAGGGCTTTAGCTCAAAGCTCATCTTTTTACAGGACACCTTTCTCCCTTTCCCCAGTTGCTAAGGGATTCATTCTTCTTTCAGATTAACTTTATCTGCTCTGTATATAGCTTATATATACCTAATTATTTGCATGTTATCTTTCCGTTAGAATATAAGCTCCTTGAGGCTTTTGCCTTCCTTTATATCTTTTGTGCTTAGCCCAATGCCTGGGACATAGTATAAGCATTAATAAATAGTTGTTCCTTGTTCTCCAAGAAAAGCTTGGAGAAGGTTCTGGAGGAGAGGCAGAATAGGCCTCTCTCTACAACTCGAGACATTATATGTTTTAGGTCTTGGAAAAAGCTGGGCATAATGGGTGGTAATATGCTTCTCTGCCCTAAGAAATTTTTAGGTTTGGGGCATGGATTCATGTATTAATTTGTCTATATAAGTAACAATATTTTATTTATCCTGAAGGTAACATTATAGTAGGGGAATAAGGTTTTTGGAACACTGTGTATAATAGGTTTTTGGATAGAGTAACAGTCTTTGAAAATCCATCTTTCAAAAATTGTAGCTATTTGAGGTAGAATTCTTTTTCTCTTGTCCTCTTTGAATATACTTTAATACTTGAAAAGATCCATGGTTTCTTTTGTGTGGACCCTTCTTCTTTCAACATAGATTGAAACTCCTCATACCTTAATAGACAATCTGAGTTGCTATGACTAGGCAAAAAAAAAAAAAAAAAAAAAAGTCCATCACCTGTTGGCCTGTTGATGAGCCTTTCTAAATTTAGCTGGATGACAGACATAATGGCCTGTGCTTAGAGTCTTTTCTGCTTGGGAAGGACCTTCCAGAGCTCAAATAACCTTGGAATACCAGGTCATGCTACTGATAAGATCTAGAAGTAGGAACTTTAATTAGAAAATACCATGTGTGGAACATATGTTTTTCAAAGTTTTAAGATCATAATTTTGTCCATTAATTATTAAAATACAGTGATATGTTCTAAAGTTTTAGAAGTGTATAAAACTCAGTGCCTCTATGCTGAATTTCCCCAAATTGTTCTTTTTATAGTTGCCTATCTGCTTCTATCTCTTTTGACTTCTGTGACTTCTACTATTTACTATTCTTTTCCTTTCTCTTTTCATGTTTTATTCTTTTTCCTTTTCCTATTGTTTCCTTCTTTTTTGGATTTGTACCTGTAAGATTTGGTCAGTGAAAGTACTCTTTTATTAAAGTTCTCTTTGGATTCCTGATTTTTAATTTTTTTCTTCTAATCTATTAAAGTTTGCAGCAGTTCTAGGGAATCAAGGATAATTGAGTGTCAGAGGAAATAGCATGTTGTATATTTGCCCTCCTAATACTGGGAATATTTTTGTAGCATATGAGAACTTCAAATTGTACTTCACATACTTAGGAGTCCACACTTAGAAACATGTGTTGTGAATAAAATAATTTTGTTTGCCACAGTGTAATTCAATCCATTTCTTGTATGATTTTAAGGAATTTTTTGGAGTCATGTTTTCCAGACAAACTTTTAAAAAGGTACTCGAAGGCAACCATGGTTTCTATTCAATAATTGTTAGAACTAATCCTCCTCAAGATTTAAAATACAGTGTTTTATTTTTTAAGTAAATAAATTGCTGAATTAAAAGCTTTGGTAATTCTAACAAACTCATATATAAATTTCTGCCTCTTAGGAAGAAACTAAATTTATAATTATTTGGTAAGATAAAATAAATTCTGAGTTCTGCAAGTAAGGGGAAATATTTTCAATTACTTCTGCTAGTAAGAGATCTTTGTATCTGGGCAGTGACATGAAGTAGAACTTGTGTTGAAGTCAACAATACTCATACATTGCTCTTCCTCCCTCCCCCGTCTCCCCCAAAGTGATTGTTTTGTCTGTCTTTTATGGAAGTCTATGAAATAAGAACTTGCATTGATTGTAAGGGAAATTTATTTGTTCCCAGATCTATTTGTTGCACAATATTTTTTGGCCATTAGATTTAGGAGCTCACTTATAAGGAATTACACAATATTTTAAGTAATAAATTTCAGTGAAAGTATTCTAGATTATATGTAATACTACTTATTGAAAAAGTGTTTTCTTTTGTGAAGCGTTGTGAAATGAAGATTTTTATGACATCACTGGAGACACTAAAGTGTTTCTGTATAATTTTCCTGGATAACTAAGGGTTTAAGAACTTTTTAAGTTACAAGACTTCAACTGTTTACTTAATGTAGATCTGACCAAAATGTGTTATGTGCTTTACTGTTTTATTAAACAGAGTAGGCTAAAAACTATGTAACATTTTCTTGATACCAAGGGTCTTCTTTCTTGAATATGTGATACTATATACTGTGATATAGTGTGTGGATCATAGTGTTATGCCACAGTTCTCTTTTATTGTCCTGACTCAGTTTCCTTAATTGTTCTGCCTCAGTTTATAATTGTTCTGCTCAATTCTGTAAAACCTCCCCTCCCTCTTTATAAGAATATTTGATAAGGATAAAAGATCTTATGTTTTAGAATATCAGAATGCTTCTCCCCATCCCAAGCTATTGGAATGTCAGCTACCATCTTATCAAGATGCCTCTCTTCATCTCCGGGGTACCTCCCCCTATTATGTCATCCCTCTCCGATGGTTCTCCCCACCCTGCCAGAGTCCTGTTTACGCTCTCAGCATCCTGACTCCACCTCTACCTTAGTCTACCCCCTGAGTCTGAGCCATGAATATATATGTCATTGAGAACTCGCATTGTTTGCTAAATTTTTGCTAAATGTTTGCTGGATTCTTGGAGACAATAGTCTCATTCAGCCCTGGGACCAAACCATGGATCCATTTGGTCCCAGTAAATCTCTCCCTTTTAAATAAATTATTAAATACTCTCTGATCTCTATCTTGCCTCAGTTTCTCCGGCATTACAATAGGACTAAACAGATAGTGATACCAGATGTGAACCTTGAATTTGGTGGTGATATTTTTAATCACCCCCTCTAGTTTGCTTTTTTATCTGTTTGACTCTTTAAAAAAAAAAAAAAAATTTTACTGATGCATTTTCTTTTGATGCATTTTCTAAACACTCCTTTGAAAATACATTCTCCCAAAACTGTCATTACACTTTGTCGTTTAACAATTGTTAAGAGAAAGGAAATGTATTCCTGGATCCCTGAAATATGAGAACTTTGACACTAGAACCCAAAGCTCTACAGTTAGTTTTTCATAATAATTAGCAAACAACAACTCATATCTCCAAAAATGCAACAGTCTTCATTACTAGAACATGGATTAGTCATCAGTATAATAGCAAAAACATTAATATACCCAAAATAATGTAAATACCTAGAGGTAATCAAATATTAGAATCATTTTCCTTCCTCATCCTTATACAAACTTGTCTAATCTCTGAAAGACTCCAGGGATAATCTCAGCCTTGCCTAATGGTCTGAATTCCCTTAGTAGATAAAGAGGAATGTGCAACTACTTTGGAATTCAGTCTTGTGTAAAAGGTAAAAAAGTTCATTGCCATCTATTCCATGGAATTCTGTAGACTTTAGTCTGTATAGATTGAAGATTTTTTGAAGGCTTGAGGCAGTCTGGAGAGCTATGAAACTTTTCACTTTAGCTCAGGAATCTTCAGGATTCTTCTAAGTCTCTTAGATTTGAGGTTCCCAGGCAGTACTGTTGAACCTTGATTTTTTTTGTCCCTTTGTATATGGCCACAGTCTGAATCTTGTTCTCTGCTTTCTTACTCTTTCTCTGCTTGCTTACACAAGTTCTGTCCAGCAACTCTACATTTTACTTTGTTTTATTTTTAATTTCTATCCTTATTCTATGTGATTCTCTCTTCTTCCTTTTCCAAGTTTCCAAGTTCCAAGTTGTTCATGCAGTCTTTCATCCTATCATAAGTCCTCTGTGATTCTGACATCTTGGAATTTAGCCTGATGAATAGCAGCTCCTTTACCTTGGCTTTGTGGATACTTGTAACCACATGAGAGCACTGCCATTAAAGGCTGTCTGAATGTTACAGAATGAGTATGCTTTAGATTTAGTAATTTGTATCAATATGGTCCATTGCTTTTAGTAAGAGTTTTTGACTTTTTAATATTTATACTTACATTGTTATTATAGAGTATATTTAATTCTTATTCATTCTGCTTAGTAACATGCAAATCTTTCCATGTATCTGTTATTCATGTTCCTTAGAACAAAGTGATTCCTTAGAAAGTAATAATATGCTATCACATACATCTACCATAGTTTATTCAGATATTCTCCAATCATTGAATGCTTATTTTGTTTAGAGTTTTTATTATAGATGTGACTGTGAATCATATTTGTGTATCCTTTTTTACAATCACTAAATTTCTTGTAGTATAAATCTGGTGACCTAGTTGTTGATTCAAAGGATATAAAGAATTTAATCTTTTCTTCCCCTATAATTTCAAAATATTTTCCAGAAAAGTTAGTCTACTTGGATTTCCTCAGACAGAATTATTGTCTTTTTTTCCACAGCCTCTCCCACAAAGAATTTTTCCATTTTCCCCCATCTTTGCCAATTTCATGGATGTGAGATAATAAACCAAAATTATTTAAATATGCATTCTCTTGATTATTAAATGTTAATTTAATAATTTAAATTAATTTACTTTATATAATGTATTATATTAATATAATTAATAAAATAATAATTTAAAATAAATTAAAATATTAAGCATCAGGTATATAGAACCTGTGATAGACAGCAAAGTTACACACAAAATTCCATCAGGACAAGATCCTTGCCTTCCTGGAGCATCTAGTCTACTAAAAGAGACTCTTCCTCATAATCTTACAATGAAATATGTGTGTTTGTGGTTGTGTACCATCCTTGCCTTCTTACATAAGGTCAAAGTACCCCTTTTCTCAGTAATATTTGAATGTAGGCTGCATGCAAAACATTACCTAAGGTTCCTGCTTCATTAACACATGGATCACATGTATCTGTTCTTTATATAGCTACTTTAATCTGAATCACTCTTATTTGTTCTTGAGTTATGAAAGAGGAATAGCTTTTATTTCTAGTGTGTGTGTAGATGTGAAGTTTACTTGGGAGGGGAGGGTGCTGAAGGGACAGAGCTGTATCCATGTTAGGTAATTTGTTGCTGGTAGGCCTATATTGTGTATTGGAGAGTAAAGGTTAAGACAAATGTGTTCCTTAGCCTTCCTGGCAGAATATTTCTGGGACCTGACAGCGTAATTTGTAAGTAAACCAAATACTTTTCTTTTTCTTATTTAAGAAAAGCCGATTTGAAACCATAACAGATTTGTAAGAAATGCATAGGTGTTTTGAAGAATGCTCTAAACTATAATAACTGAAATATACTACTTTAAAAGGAAAAAAAAAAATCAGTCTACCATTAAGCTAAATTTATTAAGCAGTTTTTATAAACCAGACATTGTGCTAATAAGCATAGGGATACAATGAAAAGTAAAAACATGATCTTTGCCCTAAAGAGATTCACATTCTAATGGAAAAGACAAAATGAAAATAATTGTATAAAAGAGATATATACAGTGTGAATGGAAGATAATCTCAGAGGAGACTAGGAGGGCCTGAGAAAACCTCTCCTTTAGTTAGTGAGATTTGATCAATCTTGAAAGGAAAGGTCATAAGGAGCACGGTTATCTTTGTCCATTTGCAGTAAAGGTATTTTCTTAGAACAAAAGGCTTCAATAAAATAATCTTTTTGCCATGATAGCAGACAATGTTGTAAGTGAATAAGAAAGGAATTACAAAATGTTAAAATTATTTGCCAAAAGCTTGATATTGGGCCTGATAGAAAGAAACTATAATGCAGATTCTTTTCATTAGCAAAATATTAAAGCAAATTAAGAAGTAGCAAATCTAATTCTCATCACAAATTTTGAAAAAATATATAATATCTAAAAGCAAAGGGAAGAGTTATTTGAGTTATGATAATTTTCTCACCTATATTTGATTCAGAAGATTAACAGTAGTACTAGTAAGGGTAAAAGTAGATGAAACAAAGAAAGAGGGAACCATCCAATTCAAACTCTTGTTTGGTTTTAATTCTACTTTCCTAAGGTAGATGCCCCTGGTTTTCAAATGTCAAGAAAGTGTGCCAAGTCTAGCATGGTAAGAGACAATCTCCAATGTGTTATGATAGGAAGTTTACGGCTGGGCATGCTATTAAGAAAAATAACTTATTTAGTAAACCACTATCATCTAATTCAGGGGTCCTCAAACTAAGGCCGGCGGGCCAGATGTGGCAGCTGAGGACGATTAACCCCCTCACCCAGGGCTATGAAGTTTCTTTATTTAAAGGCCCACAAAACAAAGTTTTTGTTTTTACTATAGTCTGGCCCTCCAACAGTCTGAGAGACAGTGAACTGGCCCCTTATTTAAAAAGTTTGAGGACCCCTGATTCTAGTTTGTAAAGGTTTCATTGTAACCTTAATGAAGGTCAGATGTGTCTGATATATTGAGTGTAGAACTTCTGGTTCAGTTTGACATTTTTGAAGTGTCTAATATATGATAGAAAGTTTTAAAAATTCATTTATAAATTCTAGTATGCTACCACATCACTGCTGTCATTCAGTTGTGTCCAACTCTTTGTGACCTTATATGGAGTTTTCTTGGCTAAGTTACTGACGTATTTTGCCATTTCTTTCTCTGGTGGATTAAGGCAAACAGAAATTGTGACTTGTCAGAAACAGCTAATGAAGCCAGATTTGAATTTATATCTATTGACTCCCGATCTAGTGTTCTATACCCTGAGCTATCTAGCTGTCTCCCTGCTACCATATAAATCAATGTAAAAATTAGCTCGTGAACCAAAATTGAATCACTTAACAAGCATTTATGAAGTGCTTAATATGTGCAAAGTACTATCTTAAGCTCTGAAACAAACAAAAAAAAGACAACTTAATTAGCCCCTGACCTTGAGGGACTTATATTTTGATGGGAGAAACATTTGTATACACACACACACACACACACACACACACACACACACACCAACAACACAATATAAGGTATAACCTTAGAGAAGAAAGCATAGCATTTGGAGGAGCAAGAAAGTCTGTCTGCAAGTTGGCCTTTGAACTAACTATTCAAGAAACCCAGGCATTCTAAGAGGTGGGAAGGGTGGAGTATAAAAGAGGAAACTGCTTTGGTGTAGAATATGGAATAAAAATGTGGGTGTGGACATGCATCTGATTATCCATTTAGAATTAGTTTGCACTAAAATGTCAAACCACTTTGGTAGATTGGAAACAATTTGATGACAGGTTGAGAAAATGCAAGAACACATGCTTAGAAGTAGAATTTGATGTAATTGCTATGTAAACACCAAAATCATTGTGCACAGTCATGATAATTTCAAATTGCAGCAGAAACTTTGAATGCTTCAAAAATTCACATGCTTGTTGTCATAAAAGAAAAATATTTTTATAACGTAATTGGGCAATTACTTCTTAAAATACCATTAAAGAATTTTTATTAGCACAGGCTCCTTAGACCATCATTGTGAACTCTAAAGAGTTCATGAACCAATAAATTAGAATCATGACCTTGAGGAAGGTTCAATAAGAATGAGAAGACTGAGAAGGCATGATAAGAACTGTTCTAGGACATAATGTATTCAATTAAGTATTATAATGCTACCTCTTAAAATAATATAGTGAATTAAACTCTTAATGTCACGATTATAAAAAAGTTCTTTTGGTGAATTTCATATTCAGGAGAAACAAGTAGTTCTACATGAATATAATGAATTATTATTATTTATTATATTATTATTATATTGTATGTCAACTGCTGCAAAATTAATTAAGCAGAACCAGGAAAACAGTAAATTCAATATTAAGAGTTAATATTAATATTAAATTAATTTTAATATTAATTATTTAATTTAAATTAATTTTAATATTAATTATTATTAAATTAATATTAAAATACAAGGTAAAAAAAAAGCTTGAATATGGTATTCTCCTTTTTGCTGAAGTTGGGGATTATGGGTATGGACTATTAAAATATATCATCAATTTCTGGTTATATGGGAAAGTTAGCTTTGTTAATCTTCCCCCTTCCCCTTTTTAATTCTTTATTAATGGGGCATACTTTTCTGGGTAATTGAGAGGAAGGGATATATTTGTTCTGTTTTGTTTTTCAATTAAAGCTTTTTATTTTTAAAATATATACATGGATAATGTTCAGCATTCACGTTTTCCAAATTATTTCCTTAATGTAGTTTTTTTTTCTTTTTTTTATTAAAGCTTTTTGTTTTTCAAAACATATGCGTGGACAATTCAACATTAGCCTTTGCAAAACCTTGTGTTCCTATTTTCCCTCCCTTCCCCCATGCCCTCCCCTAGATGTCAAGCAGTCCAATATATGTTAAAACATGGTAGAAATATATGTTAAATCTAATTTACGCATATAATAATACAATTATTGTGCTGCACAAGAAAAACGAAATTAGTGAAGAAGAAGAAGAAGAAGAAGATGATGATGATGATGATGATGAAGAAGATGCAAGCAACAACAAAAAGTGAAAATGCTATGTTGTGAACCATATTCAGTTTCCACAGTCTTCTCTCTGAGTATAGATGATTCTCTTCATCATTGAACAATTACAACTGGTTTGAATCATCTCATTTTTGAAGAGAGCTACGTCCATCAGAACTGATCATCATATAATCTTGTTCAACATTCACTCTTACAAAATCTTGTGTTCTAATTTTTTCCCTCCCTTCCTCCCACCCCCTCTCCTACACAGCAAGTGATCCAATATATGTTAAACATGCACAGTTCTTCTACACATATTTTCACATATATCATGCTACACAAGAAAAATCAGATCAAAAAGGAAAAAAGTGAGAAAGAAAACAAAATGCAAGCAAACAACAAAAGAATTGAAAATGCTATGTGGTGATCCACATTCAGTTTCCACTTCCCTCTCTCTGGGTGCAGATGGCTTTCTATCACAAGACCATTGGAACTGGCCTGAATCATTTCATTGTTGACAAAGAGCCATATCCATCAGAATTGATTGTTGTATTGGGAAAACATTTTTACAGTCAAAGGTTCTGATAAAGGCCTCATTTCCAAAATATATAGAGAATTGACTCTAATTTATAAGAAATCAAGCCATTCTCCAATTGATAAATGGTCAAAGGATATGAACAGACAATTCTCAGATGAAGAAATTGAATATATTCCAGCTATATGAAAATAATTCCAGCTATATGAAAAAATGCTCCAAGTCATTATTAATCAGAGAAATGCAAATTAAGGCAACTCTGAGATACCACTACACACCTGTCAGATTGGCTAGAATGACAGGGAAAGATAATGCGGAATGTTGGAGGGGATGTGGGAAAACAGGGACACTAATATATTTTTGGTGGAATTGTGAATACATCCAGCCATTCTGGAAAGCAATTTGGAACTATGCTGAAAAAACTATCAAAGTGATCTAGCAGTGTTACAACAGGGCTTATATCCCAAAGAGATTTTAAAGAAGGGAAAGGGGCCTGTATGTGCAAGAATGTTTGTGGCAGCCCTCTTTGTAGTGACCAGAAACTGGAAACTGAGTGGATGCCCATCAATTGGAGAATAGCTGGATAAATTGTGGTATATGAATATTATGGAATGTTATTGTTCTGTAAGAAAGAACCAGCAGGATGATTTCAGAAAGGCCTGGAGAGACTTACATGAACTGATGCTGAGTGAAATGAGCAGGACCAGGAGATCATTATACACTTAAACAACAATATTATATGATGAGCAATTCTGATGGACGGGGCTCTCTTCAACAATGAGATGAACCAAATCAGTTCCAATAGAGCAGTAATGAACTGAACCAGCTACATCCAGCAAAAGAACTCTAGGAGATGATGACTATGGACCACTACATAGAATTCCCAATCCCTCTATTTTTGTTCACCTGCATTTTTGATTTCCTTCACAGGCTAATTATACACTATTTCAAAGTTTGACTCTTTATATACAGCAAAATAACTGTTTGGACATGTATACATATATTGTATTTAACTTATACTTCAACATATTTAACATGTATTGGTCAATCTGCCATCTGGGGGAAGTGGTGGGGGGAAGGAGGGAAAAAGTTGGAACAAAAGGATTTGCAACTGTCAATGCTGAAAAATTACCTATACATATATCTTGTAAATAAAAAGGTATAATAAAAAAATAAATAAATGAAAAGAATTGATCATTGTATGGTCTTGCTCTTGCTGAATATAATGTTCTCCTGGTTCTGCTTATTGCACTTACCATCAGTTTATGTATGTCTTTCCAGGCCTCTCTAAAATCATCCTGTTGGTCATTTCTTACAGAACAATAATATTTCATAACATTCTTATACCATTACTTATTTCGCCATTCTCCAATTTCAAGTTTCTTGCCACTACAAAAAGGGCTGCCACAACTTTTTGCACATGTAACTCCGATAGGCCCTCAAATATATAATGCATAATAGACTATCTGTCTACTAGTGGAATGAAGGTGACTTTCCTTATCAGTGTTTTAGAACTGAGATACAACAATGTATATATTGGTGACAATACTGTAGTCATGGTCTGCATATGTGTGTTTGTATATACATGTATTCACATAAATATTCTCTTCATTTTGCTTTCTTTCTTCTTCATTATATCATAAAGTATTCCTGTGATTTTTTTTGTTCTGAATTTTTTCATGTCTTATACCTCTGTGATATTCCATTATACTTATATGCTACAATTTATCCAACCATTCCCCAATAGATATTTACTCATTTCCTTAATCTCTTTTTTTTTTGGGGGGGGTAGCATTTTATGTCTGATTCTTTTTATTTTATGGGTCACTAAACTGCTGCAGTGAATTGTAAAAAAAAAAAAATTTTAAAGCATTACATTTGGATTCAGAATCTTAACCTTGAGAAATATGGTAGCTATATTATGGGAGAAATACTTTAGCCTGGGAATTTTACTGTGTTCTCTGTATTAATAGAATCTTTTGTTGTAACACATCATACTTTTTCATAGAAAAAAAAGCATTTTATTCACCTACCCAAGTTTAATAGTTGCCAATTTTTAGAAACTGGAAAATTCTTGAGTTGACATTAGAGAATAACCAGATAAATAAATAATATTATTAGGAGTCAGTTGCAGAAAGCAGTTGCTTTTTTGGAATAAAGCCCCAATGTATAAATTTTAAAATTTAACTCAAATCTGATCTTAGCTGTTTTGTTTAAGGTATTGAATCTTCATTACAACATAAGTGTCCAGCGAATGACAATATCTGTTTCTATTACGTTTTTGCAATTGGAAAAGTGGGAAACATTTTTTTCCCCTGTGATTGAAGAGGAGGACCTTTTAAAATGGCACAAGTATTAGCAGTAGCAATGTAGTAAAGAAAGAGAACTAGTTAGTATTCAGAGGACCTACTTCAAATCCTGGCTTTACTGTTGATTACTTTGGAACCCTGGGCTAACCTCTTAATCTCTCTGGGTTTCCATTACTTCTTCTATAAAATTGGATTTGGGTTGCATTCTGTATCTCAAGATGATCCCTGAGTTCTCTTCCATTTTAGATCTAGGGTCCTAAGAAATGAATGTCAGTAGAATACAATCTCCTTAAAAGCAGGAATTTTTTAAAATTGTCTTTTTATTTACAATGGGCTGACATGAAGTAAATATTTAGTAAGATATGTTGAATTCTCCTTTAATGTCTACTTATTGATAGATTTAAAGAGAATGCAGTAAAGAAGAATGAAATGTCATTTTTCCTTCATTTTAGTACAATATTTTCAATAATTTGTACTGTTTTGTGCTTATAATGGTCTACTAATATAGTTTAATATATAAGCTTGCTTAAAATTACTAAATTGATCAAAGAATTTGATAATGTAAGTATATTAAATGTTATCAACTTTTTAATAATAATGTCTCTGAATTTAATGTATGGAAACTGTAGGAAGTATAATTGAAATTTAATTTTGTTCATGAAAATCACAGAATCTTTTTTTTTTTTTTATAGCTTTTTATTTACAAGTTATATGCACAGGTAATTTTATAGCATTAACAATTGCCAAACCTTTTGTTCCAGTTTTTCCCCTCCTTCCTCCTACCCCTTCCCCCAGATGGCAGGTTGACCAATAGATGTTAAATATGTTAGAAAATATAAATTAAATACAATATTAGTATACATGTCCCAACAGTTATTTTTCTGTACAAAAAGAATCTGACTTTGAAATAGTGTACAATTAAATGCCTGTGAAGGAAATCACAAATGCATGTGGAAAAATCATAGAATCCTAACAGTTGGAATGGTTTTAAAGGTATTAGATTATATTGCTCAAATTAATACAACCATCAAAATAGACAAAATCAGTATTTAGATAATTTTAAATATAAAGAGTGCTCTTTTAAGTATAAAGAATTTTTTTTTTTGTTTCACTTTTTTAAGTTGGATAAAATTTTATCACACAAACTGGTTTGCTTACTTGAAAATATATATGGCTTTTACTTCTGGGAGAATTTAGCTGTAAATGTTAAATAATTGTTATTCTGAGAAACCTTAGTCCCTTGTTGTTTTAAAAATAATGACCCAAGACTTAAGAATTTGCATTAAAATCACATCCCAGTCCTGTTTTCCCTATGGTAGTTCCCAACTCTGACTTTGCTTTTGTCAGAATGTAATATTGTCCTAATGGCAAGAAACAATTATTTTTATTTTTGAGAGCTTCATAAATTTATTGTTAAGTTAATTTCTGTTACATATTTTTGATGGGAGAGAGTCATACATTCTTTATTTTCGAGGTCAGTTCTAATTTTAAGAAAAGAATAGGTACTTTTATGCAAGGATTTATATAATACATAACCACCATTTATAACTATTTCTAAAAGCAGTTTGAGGTCCAGCTTAGAATTCTAGGACTAAATTTCTCCATATTCCGCATGTTGGAACTTCAGTAGGTTATAGGAAAAAGTGCAACCCATTGTTCTTTCTCCCCCTCTCTCTCTCTCACCTCTTCTCTCTCCTTCCCTCCCCCTGTCCTCTCCCTCTCTTCCCCTCTCCCCTTCTCTCTCAAATCATATTAATATTACTAGTTTCAAAGAATAAAATAATGTAAATTTAAGAAGCTGTATTGAACAGTGTTAAGTTTTGTTTCATAGGGATTTTAGTATCTTAGACTGGATCTGACTATTGATTATGAAAACACTAATCATCATTATACCATTATATATTCAAATAACCAGTCAGGAGATTGATCTCTTACAATTTTTAGTATGGTTGTTTACTCAAACACTATAAAAGAAATGACATTGCTTTGATTATAGGGCGAAGGGACATTATAGATATCAAGTCCAACTCCTTTATTTTACAGTCAAGGAAACTGAGACCCAGTGGGGTTAAATGACTTGCCCAGAGTCACACAGCTGGTAGGTATCAGTGGCCAAATGTGAAATTTGTTCTTCTCATTTCAAGTCCAATATCATTACACTACACTGCCTCTCGGTCTGAATTTGTTTTTATTCTCATCAATTAAAACTTGATATATCCCCAAATGCCACTATTTTTAAGAAATTTATTCTTCCAAGTCCTTGGTATGTTGGTTGGTGGTAGAAAATTCTTAGTTGTTTGGGTATTAAAATTTACAAGTAGTGGATTTGTGTGCAGGACAGAACTTTCTGAGCCAAAAGCCATTGTCCTCATCCCTAACCCTGCTCTGCCCCCACTTCATCTTCATGCCTTAATCTTCTAGTTAAGATTACATGACTTAAAATGATCATAATTCAGAATTAGCATAAATATACTGTTGTGTTTTCAGACACTGTAAAATGCATGTTTTCCCTGGAAAGAAAAAAATTGAAATAAGAAAGTACTGCTATTTAAAAAAATGATAATAGTTCCTTCCCTATAAAAACATGGAAGATCCTACTGTGCCACCATATCAGCTATGATTAGACACAAATTATGAGGATAAATTTTAAAAATAATGAACATTGTTCCTCAGTGAAGTGTGGTGTTGTATAATGGATTGTATATTTATTTAAGATAGGGTCCCTCTGTAGAAATTCATAAATTGACTTGACTTTTTTGTTTGAAAACTGTTTCAGGATTCTAGGAAAGAGAATAATATAAATGAGTAGGGAGAATTACTCTAGTGGCATTTGCAAAATTATTTATAGGAATAGAGAGACCAGTATGGAAGTTTGGCTCATTTACCTTGTCACGAGGCTACCAGAATGTCATGGCTGGAGGGTGGGGCAGGGTGTAGTCAAATTCCCAGTGGTCTTTTGCCAGGAATCAGGCCACGAAAGGGCTGTGAGACACAGTCAAGAAGGCAATAGTAGCACTCACCATTTTTCAGTTAATGAATGGTTCAGTGCCAGCGAGGTGAAGTCTGTAGAATTTTGTTAAGTTGTGGGAGGGCTTCAGTACACTTGAGATTTCTGGGGTAAGGATTGAGTTTCTGAGGAGCTAGCAAGTAACTAGATGACTTTTGAGCCCAAAGCATTGGATTATCATAGGATCATAGATTTAGAATTGGAAAGTATGGTTAGATCACAAAATTGTGAGGTGCTGCTTCAAGCTCAGACTGTATGGAAATGATTTGTTTCATGTGGTCACAGAGATGGTTTTAAGTATCTAAGAGTCTCTTGGGTAAGGGAGTATTTTCTAATGTGCTATGTGGTAGATATAAAAAGAAATAGAGAACAAGACCTTTTCCAAAAAAATTAACTAGTTTAGACATTTGGATTGAAATTACTTTGTCTATATAAAAACTTAGTTCTTTTTAAATGTGGTTTAAAATTTGCATATGTGAAATGGATGATAGAGTA
Source organism: Sarcophilus harrisii (assembly GCF_902635505.1). Taxonomy (NCBI): domain Eukaryota; kingdom Metazoa; phylum Chordata; class Mammalia; order Dasyuromorphia; family Dasyuridae; genus Sarcophilus; species Sarcophilus harrisii. The sequence goes on from NC_045429.1 coordinate 190,018,080, forward strand.
GCTTAAATAAAAGTTCTGTATTCAGAGATGCAAATTTGTATCTTATTCTCTGTGAGGAAATAGTTATATAAATGTTGAATAAATTTTTTATTTACACTGTTTTGGGACAGTCTGTTATCCTTAAGATCCTTGTTCTTATTCTCTTACCCAAGTGTCTCTTACTCTCTCTCTCACTGTGAATGACTCTCAAAACAGCTTCAAACCTCATCTCCCTCATGATCTCTGTTTCCACATTATCAACTGCCCATTCAACAGTTCCACTTGGATGTCTTGTATGTAACTCAAACTTATGATTAAAACAGAACTTACTTCTCTATTTCTGTGTAAGATACTGTTGTCCTTCCAGTCAACCAGTTTTTGCAATCTTGGAATCATCCTCAGCTTTCTTCATTCTTCCTCATCTTTCTATATATCTAGTCCCTTGATGGGTCTTATTGAGTCTACTTCTGCAACATGTCACCTCTCCACCATGGGCACCATACTCTTATATGTATTCTAGTCTATTTCATCTTTCTGCTTTCAGGTTCTTCATCTCCTGTTCAAGGATGTTTATAGTTCTCAATTGCTTCTTAGGTAAAATGAAAACTCTCATTCTTGACCTTTCCCAATTTGATCCCAACCTATCCATACAGATTTATTTCATAATCCTCCCTTTCATTCCAGAAATCTTCCAGTTGGCTAGTAATCAAATTTGAGATTCTGTCTTCTACCTGGATCCTTTGCATAGTGTGTTGCCCATACCTGAAATTTTCTTTCTTTTAATTCTAACTCACATGACTTTGCTGTTCCTTCTAGTTACTTTGTATTTACTTTGGATATACTTTGTATTTACTTTTTAAAATCTTCTTTTATGAACAAAATGACTGTTTTTGTCTTTCTATCTCTAGTACCCCTTATAGTGACTTGAAAGTAGTAGGTGTTTTATCATAGAATAAGAGATTTAGAGGTAGAAGGGCCAATAGAGGTCAGGTGGTCCATCTCTTCATTTTGAACTGAAGTCCTGAAAGGTTAAATATATTGCTCAGATTCATAAGGCAGTGACAATGCTGATTGAATTGAAAGTATTGATAAAGAGAAGTTTCACACCAGAATTTTAAAAAAACATTTGTGATATTCCCTTTGAACTGGAGGGTGTAAGAAAAAAGATTTTTTTCATACTAGAAAAAGTAAGTAGTTGTATTCTTTACCCTTTTAAAGATTCTATTGGGAGTATTGGTAAGGATTTTTGTTTGTTTGTTTGTTTGTTTTGGGGGGTGGGGTGCGGTAGAAGAGTCAAGTTTATATTTGTATAACAATATTATCAACCAAATCTACTTTTCTCTTCATGTCTCCTGAGTTTTAAATGACTATTTTCCTGTACTCTTGTATGTCTCCCAACTCTTTCTTGTAAGAGAGCTGACAAAACTACAACTAAATAGATGACAATCACAATAAATATGTCCTTGTCTGGAAACAGAATAAGTGACGGGTTTCCTGAGTAGAGAGTTCACTTAAAAAGTTTCACTTTGTTAAATTTGAATCAATGAGCCATCAATAGGGAAGTGGCTTTTCAGTGTTAACTGGTTAATTTTATTTTATTTTTACAATTCAACCACTTTTAAATTTAGATTGAAATAACCAGTTCTGCTTATAAAAGCAAAATGATTCCATTCAGTCAAGTAAGAAAATATTTTTAAGTGTCTACTATGAATTTTGGTCTCCTTTCGGGACTGAGGACTAGAGAGAGAAAAAATGAAATAATCTTTACTCACAATGAAATTACATTGTAATGGAAGAGATAAGTGCATCTATAAGGATATACAGAATAAATATACAATAAATATGAAGTAGTTAATAATAAAGTAGTTTGGGAAAGGAAGTACTAGCATTTGGGTAGATCAGAAAAGACCTCATGCTGAAGTCTGCTCAAGTTGACTCTTGAAGGAAAACAGAGAGCCTGTAAGAGGAAAGAAAAAAGAGAGGGAATAACTTCCAAGCTATGGAGGTTGACCAGTGCAAAGGCATGGTATGTGGAAATGGAAGACAGAATGCCTACTAGATTGTCGAATACTTGAAATGGGGAATAATAATCAATAGCCCGGAAAGAGATCAGGACCAGGTTATGAAAAACTTTATGAACTAGAAAGAGATTTTTTTAAAAAAATTAAGTACCTGTCACAAATCACAAGTCCAGCCCCCACAGCCAACAATTTCTCTCATTTAGGAGGGAACTGCCTCTAAGAGGCAGGTAGGCACAGGAAGAGAAGCAATTCCTATGGAGAAGTGGCCTTCTGACCTCACCATCTGCCAACCAATTGCTACATATATCCAAAAGCAGAAAGCAACTCTGAGGGAGAGATGTGAGGTATTATGTGCCAGACAAAATCCAGCCGCCACCACCATCTTGTGCAGCATCCCCCCTTAGTCTTTGATAGAAACAGCCCAGGATCTTAAACCCAAGAGTCTTGGGTATAGTAGTGCTTCTAGCTCAGTGCTTTCAGCCATTATACTGGACAGCAGCAGTTCCTGAGAAGTTGCAGCCTTGGCATTTGCCTTTTGTAATCATAGTTTCTAAAGACCAGAGAAGTGTTGCCACCAAAGTCTTTGGCACTGTCAGGTGATTCCAAATCAGAAACTTACATCATTTTATCAGTGAAAATAACATTTTAAAAAGAGAGACTATCATCTGCTTTGTCATTATACTTTCAATACTTTGTCTTTTCTATCTGACTTGTGGCTGAAACTTGACATTTACATTGTCTTCTTATTAGAAGTGAGCCCCTTGAGAATAGGGACTGTAGTCCTGCTTTGCTTCATTCATTGCTTTAAAAGAAATGGATAAGCTGGAAAAGTATGGAAGCATTGTCGATGAAAATAAGTGATTTGAAGAGGAGAGGACAGGGACAAGAAAGAAATTTCAGAATTATTGAAGTTCCTAAAAATATGATAAAACAAATATGACCTTTGTGTTTCAGGAAGCTTGTATAAGAAAACTAGCAAAACAAAAATTAAGTCATGCTCTGCAAATAGAATTCATAGAGTCCTGATAAGAAGTTACTAAAAACTCAGCTGAGACTTCAGAATGACAATAATAAAATGAAAATCAGACCACTACCTCATTTATGAAAAGACAACATTCAATGTCTTTAGAAAATTATTCCATGAAACCCAAAAGTAACTGAAAAAGTTGTAGCGTGTTTACATAAAATTTGAGAATCAATACCTTCAAAAAAATATAAAATTGGATTTTGCAAACAGAAGATAATAGCTTTAGGTAACTTAACTTTTGAAAGTTTTTATTTTAACAAAATAATAGATTTTGTAGTTTTATTTGGAATTTGTTCTTCATTTTGATTAATTTGATCTTGTTAATAAGGCAGTTTAGAGTTTGCCTCCAAGTTAACTTTTCAGACTAAAATTTTCTACTATTCTGCTTCATGTATTTGACTAACTAACCTAAATGAAATCTACAACTGTTTTCTTACCTGATTCTTCTTCACTCTTCTCCTGCCCTGCAAAGGTTCAAACTGTAAAAATCTTCCTTTTTGTTAATACCTCCTCCCTTTTCAGATAATTTTATATTTATTTGCCTGAATCTGTGTTGTGTTTTTCTAATAAAAGGCAATCTCCAGGAGGTCAGAGACTTCAATTTTTGTCTTTATTTTCCTAGTCCTTTGTGTTCTAAGAGTTATTTCTGAACATCTAAGTGCTTAGGAAAATATTTGAATTGAATTCACAAATTCATGGTCTCTGTGGTCCAACTTCTACCTAAATAAGAATTTCCCTTATGCTATACCAAATCAGGAGTCATCCAGCCTTCTGTTTGAAGTCTTACAGGAGAAATTTAATTATCCCCCAAAACAGTACACTCTACTTTTGCACAGCTCTAATTGTTAGAAAGTTTTTCCTAACATCAAAGTTTAATTTGAATTTTTATATCATTTCATTGATCTTGTAACCATGTTCTCTGGGATGAAGCATAAATATCATGTCCCCTTTTTTATTATTATTATAATTTTTTATTGACAGAACATATGCATAGGTAATTTTTTTATTATCCCTTGCACTCACTTCTGTTCCAACTTTTCCCTTCCCTCCTTCCACCCTCTCCCCTAGATGGCAGGCAGTCTTATACATGTTAAATATGTTATAGATACAATGTATGTGTGCAGAACCATATAGTTCTCTTGTTGCACAAGAAGAATTGGATTCAGAAGGTAAATATAACCTGGGAAGAAAAACAAAAATGCAAACAGTTTATACTCATTTCCCAGTGTTCTTTCTTTGGATGTAGCTGCTTCTGTCCATCATTGATCAACTGGAACTGAATTAGATCTTCTCTTTATCAAAGAAATCTACTTCCATCAGAATACATCCTCATACAGTATTGTTGTTGAAGTATATAATGATCTCCTGGTTCTGCTCATTTCACTCAGCATCAGTTCATTTTTAGTCTTTCCAAACCTCTCTGTATTCATCCTGCTAGTCATTTCTTACAGAACTATATTCCATAATATTCATATACCACAATTTATTCAGCTATTCTCCAATTGATGGGCATCCATTCATTTTCCAATTTCTGGTCACTACAAACAGGGCTGCCACAAACATTTTGGCACATACAGGTCCCTTTCCCTTCTTTAGTATCTCTTTGGGGTATAAGCCCAGTAGTAGCACTGCTGGATCAAAGTGTATGCACAGTTTGATAACTTTTGGGGCATAATTCCAGATTGCTCTCCAGAATGGTTGGATTTGTTCACAACTCCACCAACAACGCATCAATGTCCCAGTTTTCCCTCATCCCTTCCAACATTCATCATTATTTTTTCCTGTCATCTTAGCCAATCTGCATGTCACACCCTTTTAAAAAAAAAAAAGTGTTCTTAATCTTTCAAGCCATTAACCATCATGCTTGCCCTTTTTGTACATTCTCTTTAACATGTCTTTCTTTAATTGTGCTCAGAATTGAACACAATATGCCAGATACGTTCTGACTAGGACAGAGTACAGTATTAGCACTATCTTAGTCATAAATTCTATGTGTCTCTTCATGCAATCTGAAAATTCAGTTTCCTCGTCTGTAAGATGAACTGGAGAAGGGAATGGCAAACTACAATATCTCTGCCAAGAAAACCACAAAAGAGGTCAGAAAAATCAGACACAACTGAAAAACAACTGGACAACAATAAGAATCCAGGCAGTCAGTAATCATTTAAGTATGTATTATGTGCCAAGTATTATGCTAAATGTGTGGGATATAAAGAAAAGCAAAAGACAATCCTTGTTCTCAAGGATCTCATAGTCTAATTCAGGAGGCAACATGGCAACAATTATTACACAGATAATTTATATACTGAATTAATTGAAAATAATCAATAGGTGTGATGAGGTGTTCAGTACCAAAATGATGTGGGTAATGCAAACACCAGATGATGGTAGGCACCAAAAGTTGGGATTTGGTCATGTGAAGAATTCACAATAGCCATTCTCTTTGGCAAAAGGTAGATTTATTTAGGGAAAAGGTTGCAGACAAAATGAAGGGATACAGTAGACATTAGGAATGGTAAATATAAAATAGAGTGGAAGAACATATGAAAGACAAGCTCCTCAGTGAAACAGTTGCCCAGTAAAAATGTGCACCCCATGAGATTGGGGAATTTCCTTACTGGCAGGCTAAATCCTAAAAGGAACTGAGCGCCCTAAAAGAGTTGGTTATCTGTAAGATGCAGAAGTGGGGTTGAGAAGCACAGTGAAGTTAGAAGAGCTACCTAGCACATGGCATGGGGGGAAGGGGAAGGGGAAGGATCATGGAGCAGAGTACTGGGATGTACTAACCCAAAGGAGCACAGCAACCATGGGATAACCCATAGGTAAATTTTATAGGGAAAATAACTTCAGGGGCATGGCTGGGATTTCTGACAGGGCATGTCAAGGTGAGACTGCTCAAGACCATTACAGAGGGTGGGTCTCAGGGGTTTGACAAAACTTGGATTTCAGACTGGACCACCTCCCCAGAGGGTAAGACCATGAAACTAAACTGATCTCTATCAGAGCCTTCTCCCAGCTTGCCTCAGGGATCAATTCTTGAGTTTCTTTCTGTTCGACATCTCATTCAGGACCTCATCAGACGAAGGACACCAGAATTGAGGGAAATCAGACAAGGCTTCCTGTAAAAGGTAGGTTTTTAGCTGGGACTTGAAGGAAGCCAGGAAGCAGAGATGAAAAGGGAGAATACATTCAAAAAGGCTTGGAAAGACAGGCAGAGTTGGGAGAATGGAGTGTCCTGTTTGAAGAATTGCAAGAAGGCCAGTGTCACTGGGTCACAATATATGAGAGTGAGTAAAGTATAAAAGAATTAGAAAGGTGCAGATTTGGCATGTCAAACTGAGGTTGTTTAATTAATCCTGGAGGTGATAATGAGCTGTTGGAGTTTATTCAGCAGGTGGTGCAGAGTGACATGGTCAGACCTGCAGTCTTGTCACTTTGACAGCTGAGTGGAGAATGGACTAGAGTAGGGAGAGATTTAAGGCAATAAGATCAACCAATAGACTATTGAAGTAAATCTGTAATGAGCTAATAAAGAATAGTAGCAGTGTCAGAGAAGAAAAAAAGGATCTCTGTAAGAGATGTTCTAAAAGTAAAATTGATGGGCCTTAGCAATAGATTGGATATGGGAGTTAAGAGAATTTAAGGAGCTGAGGATCATACTGAGGTTGCAACTCTGGGTGACTGGGAGGAGAGATGGTACCCTCAGTAGGTGATGAGTTCAATTTTAGACATGTTGAGTTTAACATATACATAGGAAGTCCAGTTTGAGATATCTAAGAGGCAGTTGGAGATTTGAAATCCAGTATTAGCAGAGATGTTAGGCTGGATACACAGAGATGATTATTGAATTCATGAGAACAAATGAGATTATCAAGTGAAAGAATAGAAAGGAAAAAGAGAAGGGAGCCCAAGATAGATTACGTTGAAATAACTGTAAGTGTCCATCATGAACATTCAATCTAAACAGCCATGACTTAAAAGAAGATCCAACAAAGGAGAGTAAGAAGTGGTCAAATAGGTAAAAAGAGAACCAGACGAGAGAGAACCTGGAGAGAAAAGCATGTCAGGAAGGTAAAGGTAATCAACAAGTCAAAGGTGGTAGAAAAGCAGATAAGGATTAAGAATATAAAAAGGCTGAGGTGTCCAGAGGTTGGAGATTATGGTGAGAAGTGAAGAACAGAGTTTAGGATTAGAAGGTAATGAATGGGAAATAGAATGATAGTAGATTGTGGTTACCCATTGTGACCCATTTATTGTATGTAGTTGAGGCAGTATGGAAGAATAGATCATATGAAATGAGTATATTGAGGAACTATGTAGTTAAGATTTTTGAGGAATGTATTATTATGTTGTTCTTTAATATGAAGGCAGGAGTTAGAGAGGAAAGATAGACTGTACTGAAATATTTGAAGAAAGAAGATTGTAGTGGAGATTAGTAGAAAACAGCTATTAGAATTTTGATTAGATGGTAGATATGGATTGAGAAGACTTCAAAAGAGTCTTCACTGAGTGAAGGTAGTAGAGAAAGAAGCTGGAATGATAGTGGGGAATAAGGAGTATTCCAACACTTCAACTTTGACAAGCCAGTTGAAGGAGATAAGTGAAAGTATAACTGGTGCTGTGTCTCATCAGGAAGAAACCAGATCTCTGTGAGAGGCAGAAGGTAGTAGAAAAGATTTAAGAGGAAAGAAAATTTGGTGTTATGGAGCAGGCATTCTAGAGAGCATAGTGGAAAAGGGCGGGGGCATAGCTGTAGAGTGATATTTTGTGGAGAAGGAATTAAGGAAAATGAAAATAAGGGATTGGACAGTGGGAAAATAGAAATTGGGGATTGAATGATAAACTGCAGGTTCAAATTGCATTAGCTTTCTTGGCTACCATACAAAGTAGAATGGAATGGAAAAGCATTTGTCAAGTCCTTATCATGTTAAATTCTGGGAATAAAAACAGAAAATTAGAATAACACTTACTTTCAAGGAGTTTACATTTTAATTGGGAGAGAAAACAGAGGAAGGCTCATTCTTATGGCAGATGGAAAGGCTAGGTGTAGTACTTAACGATACAGACGGCAAGGTCCCAGGGATATTGGAAACTAATGGCAGGTCGTGTGGCCTCCTACCAAGAAGATAATGGGTCTAGTGGTTAAAGTAGAAAGGGATACCATCAAAAGATAGCATCCAACTAATGATGGATAGCCTGTGCCTGGTAGGAATTGGGCAATGTAGTAGCAAAAGTTGGTTGGGGTAGTAAGAGAACTCTCACTCCTATCTGGACTAGCAGGTGTTTATGCTTCCAGATGACAGAGAAGAAGGTCTATGGCCTAAGTGACATTATTGACCCATTCAGTGATTTTAATCAGTTAAAATCCTGAGATCTTTATCAGATGCATTTATACCACCTCTCGAATTTTCTTAGTCCTAGGACTCCTTTTCAATCTAAAATGTTATTGAAGATTCCAAATAGCTTTTGTTTATGTGAGCTATAGTATTAATGTTTCCCATATTAGAAGTTAGAACATTTTAGTGTTATTATAAAAATAGTTTTGATCTTATGTACCTATGAAAAAGGCTTGGGGACTGACCATCAGGGATCCCCAGACCACACTTTGAGAACCACAGTTCTAGAGTATCTTCCTCTCTCTTTCTCATTTGTCCTAAGTACTATTACTAAGAAATCTTTAAGCATCACTTTTTATTCTTACCTCTTCAATCCCCACTTCTGTCTTTGATTTCTTGCTATTGAAATGTAGTAGTAATAGGGACAGAGGATTTGGAAGCTAAAGAGAAGCCAGAATTTCTTTTCCCCAGCATCTCTGTATCATCAGACTTAGTTTTAGAAGCTGAAAACTAAAAGAGCTCTCAGAAACTATAATTAGTAACTGTGGGAGACAAGTGCTATTTTTATCCCTATTTTATAGCTTAGAAAACTGAAATGGACAGAGGTTGAAAGAACTTCTTGCTTAATGTCATACAAGTAATGAGTGTCTAAGGGTTAGATTTGAACTCAGATCTTAGAAACCCAAGTGCAAAGGGACTCTCCTTATTTGAAACTTTATCTTCTGAAATTAATTTTTATTCATTTACTAGTTATATTGCCTCATAGTTTAAGAGTAGATACTTTGTTATTATTTTGGGAACAAAAACTATTTCGTTTTTTGTTTTTGTATCCCTGTTACTTAACTTATATTAGACACTTAGTAAATATCCCTTGAATTAAAGCATCATGAAACTGATGGAATTTTAAGTACCCCAAAGAAAATTTCATAGAATAATTAAGATTAATTTCAAATTATTTGATTGACTAACTACCATAATTACCAAAGAGGATACCACCATTACTTTAATCCATAAAATGGATTATGCCATATACCATATAGCAACAATGTCACTTAGGCCATAGACCTTCTTTGAAGCTTCTACAGTTGTCATATTCAGGTTTTCCTGTAGTATAATAAAAATATTTGAAGACTGTCTCCTTTAGTTAGAGTTCTGAAATAATAGTTGTATTCCTGATTGTGAGCTACTAATAAACAATTTTTTTGTTGTTAGTTTGGAAACTGTTTTTCAGGATGCCCATTTTGTAGGTGCCTGTAGACACATCACATAAATTAACAATGTTCTTATATATTTGATAAAGTTTTGTTTTAACTTATAAAAATTAACTAATTTTTCTTTGGTTTATTGAAAACTAACCAGAATTTAAAGATCTTTACAAAGGGAAATGGTTAGGAGAAAAGTTTATTTCTTCTTTAATGGATTTATAAAATCTTAAGCTCCCTTTAGGTCTTTCTACTTTGGTAAATTTGGTAGATTTTTTTTTTTTTTTTTGCTAACCTCAGCTGCCTTAGCTTTTTTTATTTTTAAAATATATACGTGGATAATTTTAAATAAACATTCAACCTTGCAAAACCTTGTGTTACAAATTTTTCCCCTACTTTCCCCTTACCCCTGCCCCTAGACGGCGAGTAATCCAATATATGTTAAACATGTGCAGTTCTTTTATATATACATCCACAGTTATCATATTGAAAAGAAAAGTCAGATCAAAAAGGGGAAAAAATGAGAAAGAAAACAAAATGTAAGCAAACAGCAATGTAAGAGTGAAAATATTATATTGTAATCCACACTTAGTTCCCACAGTTCTCAGTGCAGATTAATCTTGTTATTACAAGACCATTGGAACTGACCTGATCTCTTCGTTGATGATGATGTTGACCATGTCATCTCATTGTTGAAAAGAACCTTGTCCATGAGAATTGATAATCATATACTCTTGTTGTTGTGTACAATGATTTCCTGGATCTGCTCACTTCACTTAACATCAGTTCTTGTAAGTCTCTCCAGGCCTTTCTGAAATCATTCTACTGATTGTTTCATATACAACAATAATATTCCATGACATTCACATACCATAATTTATTCAGCCATTTCCCAACTGATGGGCATCCACTCACTTTCCAGTTTATTGCCACTACAAAAAGGGATGCTACAAACATATTTGTACATGTGGGTTCCTTTCCCTCCTTTATGATCTCTTTTGGATACAATCCCAATATCTCAAAGGATGTTTATATCCTTTGACCATTTATCAATTGGAGAATGGCTTGAATTCTTATAAATTTGAGTCAGTTCCTATATGTAGAAATGAGGCCTTTATCAAAACACTTGAATGTAAAAATTTTTCCCAATTTGTTGTTTCCCTTCTAATCTTGTCTGCATTGGTTTTGTTTGTACAAAAACTTTTTAGCTTAATACAAACAAAATTATCTATTTTGCATTCCAGTATGGTAGATTTTCTTGACTGAATCATCCCTCTCTTTCCTTTTGCCCCCAATTTTTTAATGTACTTTTTCACCTGAAATTATCCCATATTATCTGAGTATATATTTAGTTCCCTTGGAACTTTATAAGTCCAGGGGAATTTTATAATTTTGAGGGTGGACTGGTTACTATTTTGAATGGATTTGTTATACCTAGTACTATGCTTTGCCTATGGTAAGAGCTTACTAAGTTGAATTAAAGTATTTAAATTCTCAAACTCCAAAAAGTTCCCAACTCCATCCATTTTTTAAAGCATATATTATTATATATCATTTATCTCAGCTGGTAACCTTGGATATCATGCGGGTGGATAAGATGTTTGTTGCTCGTGATAGCAGAGATCAACATAAATGAAACCCCATGGTGAAAGTAACATTCTCTGGTTTTCCAAAGAACAACCAAGTGAAGAAAAAAAAAACTCCTTTGGAAAAATAGCATTTTTTTTTTTTTTGTTTCACAGTTACTGAATTGAATGAATTCAAAGGCATCTACTAAGTACTGTGGCAGTGCTCTGGGGATACAAGTTAAAAGATATCTGCTTTTAAAGCAGTTCATATTCTAACAAGGAGAGAGAACACAAATAGTTAAGTTAAGAACACAAATAGAACAGTTAAGACAGAGATGGAAGCCCAGTTGACCTTAGCCAGCAAAGCAGACAGTAATGCATTTTCTTTTGTTTTCTTTTCTTTTTTCAAGTGAAAACTAATAGAAAATGTCGACTTACAAACTTTGTTAACCATACTATTCATTATGAATTTCATGTAGAATGACTCAAGTTTCAGAAGTCCCTTTTCCTGTTGTGTGCCTTTGTCTCTTTGAGGCTTCCCAAAGAGTCATGCCTATAGTTTAGGTTATCTTTCTGTCAGTCTTATGTATGTATCTCCCACAAATCTTTCTGATCCTTGTCATGATCCTTTAAAGATAGAAGCATTAGGAAATTTGAACTACATTCCCATCCCCAGTCTTTGCCTATGAAAATCCTTCCTTTCCTTGAACAGCCAAGGTACCATATTCTGCCTGAAACATTTACCTAGTCACATTAGTTGCAATTAATTTTTCTCCTTCAGAGTTTTCTTGGAATTTTAGACTTCTTATCTATATTCTAATTTCTGTCTTACCTATCCTATTGAAAACTCATAGAAGGTAAGGGTTTATCATAATTGTTCTTAGTGTCTCCTAGCACAGTGGTTTACACTTACTTAATGCTTGTCGTTTTAGCCTCTTGGGATAATTCTAACTTTGCTGCGTATTTGGATTCACAAAGAACTATTCTTGTCAATTATAGAAAATACATTTTCTGAAAACCTATTCCCTGAAGTAAAGTCAGATTTTTCAAAGGGCACAGATACTTTAGGAAAGGAGGTGAGAAAGATTTATTCATAGTCTTGATTTTTCTTCTAAGTTTAATTTCTTTAGAATTGTAACTCTTTACCTAGGAGAAACAGCTTTTTGATTCTAGGAAGAAAAAAGTTCCTATAAGGTTTCAGAAGCCTGAAAAAACAAGTAAGCTAACTCAGGTTGTTAAAAGAACTAAATAGCTTACAAACTGGTTATCTAATGGGAAATGAGTACAATTTCTGAACTGTGTACCTATATACATACATATATATGTATGTATACATAGAGACAGAGAAACAGACACAGAGAGAGAGAGAAAGAGAGAGACCTACACACATGCATATAGCCTTTGATATTAAGGATATTATTGAAAATAATGGGGGATCACCTCCATCTCAGAATTTTAGAGTAATAACAAAAATCATCAATCACTTAGCCAAAACCCTTATTTTGCAACTCTTTGCATAGAAAATACAATTAAGCAAATTACTCATAAATAATGACAATTTCTCAGGTCACAAAACACTAAATATAAAACAAATTGATTTAAACATACATTTAATGTCTTACTGGATTAGAAGAAACTCAGAATTGAAGTTCCATAAAGCTGCTTTATCAGCTTTTTAAAAATGGGGTGAAGAAATACCAGGACTAGTTTTATTTAAGATAAGGTTACATGACCTTAATTATAATCCTGTGTTATAATCTGTATTAGAATAATAGTGTATTTGTTTTAAGTTTGACTTTGAGATCAATGATTACTAGTTCTACTTTTTTTCCCTAATGAATTCCACTCCAGATCCTTGTTGGATTGTTTGTGTATATCTCTTATTTTCTTTCTCTACCAACTCTTCTACTTTAATTCTACTCCTTTACTTGCCTTGCTAATACCTAACCTTCCCCCACCCATGAATCCCTCCCTTATCTGTTCCTTCCACCTTATCCTTTACTCTTTATCCCATTCACATTAATCTATATACCTTATCCCACTCCCCTTAATCTCTTCTATGCTCCATCTTATTCTATGACACCCTTTCCCTTCTCTCTTTATTCTTTTCCCATTAATCTACACACTTTGTCCCACTACCATAAATCTACATACCTTTCTATACCCCAAACTTTTATTTCTTTCTAGATTTTGAAGAGTGTTCTTCATAGTAACATAGAGAGATAGATTGATAGATAATTACTCCCTATTTAACTCATTCCCCATGTGAGTAAATTTTTGGAACTACCAGCCCTCTTCCTCCATCTAATGGCTCTGTGGGTTCTTCCTCTGCATTTCATTCATATAGTATAATTACTATTTTTAGCTTTTCCTATATAGTTTTGGTTTTTAGTCAGATCATACTCGGCTCTGCCCTAATCTTTCTTTTTGAACTACCCAATTATTGATGTCAGTCTTAAAAATATGGCATACATTTCCACATATTAAAGAGACAATTTGTCCTTGTTCAGTCCCTTGAAATTAATCTTTGTTTCCTTTTTTAAGTTAAATTTTCTATTAAGTTCAGATTTGGTTGAGACCCCCGTTTAATATTATAATTCCTTTTGCTGGAAATGATTTTTGACTACAGGCCTAGTTCTTTTGATTGTCGATATATGTTATTACAGGACTTTTTACTGTAGCTGCTAATAAATTCTGTGCAATTTTAATTGTAGCTCCAGCATATTTGAATTAGTTTGTTTATTTCCTGGAGAATTTTCTCTTTGATTTTTTGATCTGTGTGTTTTCCATACAGAATCTCTTTGAGGTGGTGATCTTTTTTTTTTTTTTTTTTTTTTTTTTTTTCTACCTTCCCTTCATGTTCTGTCACTTCAGGACAATTTTCTTTGATTATTTCTTGCATTATTGTGTCAAAGTTCTTTTTTTTGGTCACAGCTTTCAGGTAATCTAATTATTCTCCTGTTTTCTCTTTTTGATTGTTCCCCAGATCTCTTGTTTTTCTTATATTTCACATTCTCATGTATCTTTTGATGCTTTAATATTTTGTTTTGTTATTTCTTGGTCTCTTATAGTTTCACTGACCAATTGTAATTTTCAAAGAATTGTTTTCTTCTTTAAGGGTCTGTATCTCTTTTTCTAGTTGAATTTTTTCAGTTTTCTTTTTCTTGGATTTAGTTAGTTAGCTTTTCCTCAATCTCACTTGATTTTTGAAGGTTTTTTTTGAGTTTTTCTATAAATTCTTCCTAGGCAGGTAGTTTTTGTTTTGTTTTGTTTTGTTTTTTAGGGTTTTTTATTTGTTTTTTTCTGTTACTCTTTGGGGTAGAAGAGGCTTCTTTACTTTACTGTCCTCCTTTGAAGATGAATCCCAGTTTTCTCTATTACCACAGTAAATTTCTATAGTTGGATTCTTTTCTCCTTTGTCCTTTTTAAAAGAGAGAGAGAGAGCTATTAATATAAGCACCTCTAATTCTGGATGTGTGTAAGATTAATCCAGGTTCAGAATTCACATTTAACAGGCATAGTCTTAAAGAGGTTGGATACAAGTTTATTAGTACTCAGAACCTTGATTTAAACAAGGTATAAGAAAAGAGGAAATTTACAGCATAAAAGTATTGTGCAAATACATATTATATAAATATATAAAAAAATAATAAGTAAAAAACCAGGGTGATCACCAAAACAATATAAAAAACAAATAAACAACATACATCATTACTACTATGAGGAAGCATCAATATCTGAATTCCTTAGCTGGGAGAAATCTGGTCACAGTTATTCAAAGTCTTGAGTGGGAAGCTTTGTTAGACAAGTAGTACCAAGCTTCCTAACTAAATTCTCAAGTCCCTTTCCACTAAGGAATTTTTTAGGTTGAGAACAAAGAAGGCGGTATGCTAAATATTCTCATTTTATATGTGACTCTTGAGACAGAGGAGCCTCCTTCAGCTACAGGGATGCTCTGTCACAAGAGGTCCATCAGAGAGAATTTACACAAAGGCATATAGAAGACATACTGAAATTTCTCGTTGGATACTTACTGGGATTCCTCACTAGAATTTCTTACATAGTGGGGGAGGGTGCCTCCAGCTTCAATTAGCTGTCCCCTCTGACTTGGAAGCCAAACCTTTAAAAACTCCACTCTCTTGCTAAATGCCAGAAGCCAGCCATTTCCCTGCCCTACTGCTTCTGCACTGCAACACCAAGTGTGTTGGTTCCTTTTCACCCAGGGCTGTGTGTGTGCAGCATAGCAGGGCCTGGTGATCCTAATCAGCTGGGATTCACTCAGTCTTCTTGGATTCAGACTATACATCCTACACACACACACCAACACCACTACCCAGACTGTCCTGGAGATGAAAGTTCCTGTTATTCAGACTGAGATTCTCTCCCCACATCACCAGTTTACTGTTTTCCAATCTATTCTGCCATCTTCCCAAAATCCTCCTACCTAAACAATATATTAATTAACCAATTGATTTCAAACATCATTTAATAATTTACTGAAATAGCATCTATAGGTACAAATGACTGATCTCAGTTTTTTTCAAAATTCCCTAACATGAGTGTGTTGACATTTAGGATTTAGAAGTTAGAGACACCTGATTTTAAATAAGTTTTCTCTGACATTAGCTTTTTGATCCCTAACTATCATCATAAATAAGAATAATAATGATTATAATACCTCCTGATGTGGTATAGCTATTGTCTGGAATGATGTGAACAGAATCCATCTTGTTCCCATGAACAACCTTATCACACACACAAAGAGTGGCCAAATTCCTGAGACTCTTGTCTGCATGACCAAGGCTTGATCAACCTAAAGTATCTTGCAGTTTAGGAACTCTTCCTTTCTGTGAGCAGGGGCACTAAACATGTTCTCTGTCCTACAAAGCACCTTTATTATACTGAATTAGCATACACTTTTTCAGCTATCTCTTCATGCATTTGCTAATGTAGACGTAATGTACCTGCTAACCCTCCTGACCTTGCCCCTATTCTTCCCTCTAAATAGCTCTTTTCACTCACAGCCTGCTCTTAAATCATTTTGATTAGCCCAGCCTTTTTACAGTAAAGGTCTCTATATGATAACGCTTTCTGTGAATTTTTCACATTTGCTTTATCATCTACTAACCCTAGCTCATAGAAATGTTGTGAGAAAAGTGCTTAGTAAGTTCTATAGCACTTGATAAATTAGTAGGGTTTTTAAAAAAATAACCATAATAATGTACAGTAACATTTTCTTATGAGCTGAATACTTCACTAATCAATATGTGAAAGAGCTATAATTTCATTAATCTGGGTTTTTCTTCTCTGATACATTTCACAATCCCTTTATGACACAGTAGAGAATTCATCACATTATCTCAGACTAAAATGCTGAAGAATCCCAACAGGAATTATAAAATAAATGTGAAACAAATTGAAGGTGTGTCAGAATTATAGTACTACAATGGAATATTATTATTCCATAAGAAACAATCAGGATGATTTCAGAGAGGTTTGGAGAAAATTAACATGAACTGATGCTAAATGAAATAAGCAGAACCAGGAGATCATTGTACACAGCAACAACAAGATTATATGATGATCAATTCCGATGGACATGGCTCTCTTCAACAATGAGATGATTCAGGCCATTTCCAATGATTACGTGATGAAGAGAAGCATCTACACCTAGAGAAAGGACTGTGGGAACTGAGGGAGGATCACAGCATAGCATTTTCACTCTTTTTGTTATGGTTTGCTTGAAATTATATTCTTTTTCTATTTTTTTTCCTTTTTGCTTGTGCAGTAGGACAATTGTATAAATATGGATGCCTGTATTGGATTTAACATGCTTTTTTTTACCATGTTTAATATATATTGGATTACTTGCCATCTCAGGGAGGGGGTTGGGGATGAAGGAGGGAAAAAATGGGTTTTGCAAGGGTTAATGCTGAAAAATTATCCATGCATATGTTTTGAAAATAAAAAGCTTTAATAAAAAAAATTTTTAAAATTATAGTACTACATAGAAATTTAAGTTGAAAATGTAACATTTTCTTCTACATTTTCTACATTTTTTATCATATCTGTGATAAAAATTACTTAAATGTAGCCACATTCAAAATCTTTTATGCAGTTTGCTTTACTTAACACTATTTTAACAAATTTTTATTGTATTTAGAAATGAAGTTCCCTAAATAAGTGTTTTGTTGTACAAATAATTGACCCAGTATTGTTAGAGCTGAGAATTGGTCCAACCATTCTCAAAAGCAGTTTGAAATTGATTTTTTTAAAAGGTGAATGACATACTCTTTGACCCAAAGATCCTACTGTTAGACATATAACCTAAGGGGGATTGGTTCTAAATGCAAAAAGATATTCATAGCCGCACTTGGTTTTTTTTTGTTTGTTTGTTTTTTAAACAAGAGTTAAAAACAAAATAGAGGAAATATCAGTATCTTCCTTTGGGCCTTAGTTTTTCTTTTTGTAGGTAGAAGAGAATTGGATTAGATTATTTTAAAAATTATTTCCATCTTGGATATTCTAAAAGAGAGTAAATTGCTAGTAAAAGCTACAACGTCCTAGTTTAACATATGAGGGAGCCTCAGGTCTTTGTTGTGACCCACATGAAAAACATCTTGTTTTTCGATTCCCTGCAGATAGAAATATCAGATATAGATTTAGATATTATTCATTTCCTTTGTATGTTTTTTTTTTTTTTTTTTCTGTACTGTTGTTTTCCTTTCTAGGACCTACATTTATCAAATGTATTGCAGATCATTCAGGTTGAATGTTTTACAAAATAAATTATTTTTCTTGGAGTAAGAGGATTACATTAAAGGAGAGGGAAGGAATGTCCTGTCATACCTATGATGTTTGCTAGAGCTTTATAAATACTTACGTCATAAATTTCAAAGAGAATGTCTATGATCTTAAAGAGAAAAGATAAATCTGTGATATAATTTACATTAGAACTAGTTCAAGCGGACTTACTCCAACTCAACGGTCCTATATGCATAACTCCCTTACATTGCTATCATTGTTTTCTCATCACAAGTCATAATAATTATGTTCCAGATCAGGGACTGCTTGCAGCTTGACACTCCTACTGGGGACAGTAGTATGTTTCTAGGTGCCTCCTATGAGGTATCTAATGGTTATTACAACATGTTTCTCATGCATTTTTAAATGTTGAAGTGGAGCTGATGAATATAAAGGGGTAATTTTGTTTTGGAAGAAGCCATTGAGTGTAGATTATTAGAAAAAATTAATAAATTTTGGGTTGAAGAGAACCAAGATTTGTTTTTATCTAGATAGAGGTTTAGTTCTAGATTGGGTGGAGTACTTGAATGAGATTTGAAAAACAGAAAGATGGTGAGAAAAGATAACCAAGAGGAGCTTATAAAAACCATCAGAATTCCTTTTTTTTTTTTTTGCAGACTAAGTAAGATATAGTGGAAAGAAGCCTGGGCTTGCTATCAGAATACATAGGCTGTTTACTGCAGGGCTCCTTTTGTGAATTTAGGCAAAGTTTTTCACCTCTCTTGGTTTTTATTTTCCTTATCTGTAAAATGAAGTTTTCAAAGTCTTTTTAAGCTTTAAATCTGTACTTCTTTAATTATATGAGTCAGAGAATAAATGAGTATTTGTTAAGTGCTTACTGTGTATAAAGCACTGTGCTTCAGTACTGGGAAGACAATCCTTGGTCTCATTGTACTCATGAGACAGAGGAAATATAGAATAGAGAAAAACAACAATAGTTTCATTTGCAAGTAAGATCAAAAAAGCCCCATGATCCTTTTGATAGGCATAAGGAAGATCCATTTAAGTCATTAAAGGTAATATAATTATCAATTAAATATTCTTTAAGGTTATTTCCTTTGATAAAACCATATTTATTTCTATGTTGAACTATTTGATAGTGCCAAGGATTTCAGTGGCAAGAACTTTATTAAATAGAATAATACTAGCTTAATAACCATTGTCTTGCCGTGTGTGTGTGTGTGTGTGTGTATGTGTGTATGTGTATAATAGAGAGAAAACTTACAAATGTTGTTTGATAATGAAATACTCCTCGACAGGATTAGCAATTCCAGGCAAAACTAGGGCAAAATACATCAATGATGGAAGAAATGTCAGTAAAAGTTTAATTGTATATATAATCTAAACATATTTTGAGCTTTTAAAATTTTGATCAGTCATATATTTTTGACTGTCTTTTCCCCCATTATGTTCAGTAAGAAAATAAGACTATATATAGCCTTTCATTTTAATTTTTTTTTACAGAGATTATAAAAGTAGTTATTTTTAAATGAATGTGGCTATAGTGTGATTAGAAAAGCATTTCACCAGAGTAGATATTTTCAGGAAGCATTCTTTATTCATTACTAATATGAAATTTGGTAGGAAAAATTTTCCTTTGGGCATTCACTCTAATTTGGACAAATTTCAGGTTAGAATTTATTCTAAAACTACACTGATTTTATCTACAAGCTTTATTTTATAGAATGTATATTATGAAAGAACTACCAAAATAGAATAGAGGACAAATATCTTAAATTCTGTTCATTTAACAAAAAATACACATAATATATTTTAATTAGGGAGAACCCTATCCTCCTCTTTTGTTCTCTATAACCTCACAAATTCTATGATTTTTTTAAAAAAAATTCTTATGTTACTTAATTTTAGAGATAAAATTATTTAAGTAAAGGCATAGGGATTTATATTCTTTTTAATAGCAGCTACTCATATGTTTTCAAGAGTAAAGGGAAAAAAATAACCAAAATTCTCAAGAGTTCTAGCATGGTCTGCTTTAAGGTAGATAAAATAAATATTGCCCATTTTGAGTTATTCTAGAATTAAGCTGGCTTCCTTTAATATTAATAGCTATTGCTTCCTTAAGTGCAGATATTTTCAGTCTTTTACTGAAAGTAGGAACAGAATAGCCCAGATCTAGATAGGGAAAATGAGAAATTTCCTTGAGAAGAAAGAATTTCCTACTTTGAGGTTTATATTAACATTATGTGTAACTATATTTTTCAAAAATAGAAATCACAAGTAGAAGAAAATCTGAAAATAATATGAGGAAAGCAAATGTTTTCTTCATTTTAGTTTCCCTTTGCTAATATAATTTCAGTTTTCCTGAGAATGATCCTCAAAAGCAATTGACAAATTTGAAAAAATGCATACTCCTTCACTCTGGATCTGATGTGTCAGAAAAATCTAGACTATACTCAATCGGTTTTCTAAACCAGGAAACAGTAACCATTGTGTCAAACTCTACCTACAGATATTGCAGCCTTACCTGGTATATCTCCTAGCCAATTATTACTATTAGCACCAACTATTACAAGCTTTGCTGAGATTCTTAACATTGACTGATAGAGAACACAGCTAAGAAACTTTCTACTGAGGAATTTTTTCCTATTGTCTCCTCTGTCACTTCCAAAATCCATTTATCAGCTTAAGATTCAAAATTCTTCATTACCTAACCCCCTCCTACTTTTCCTATCTTTTTATATTCCCTACCTTATACTCTTCAATCCAGTGATATTGATCTTGTTCTACAAACAAAGATATTCCATCTCTTGGACTCAGGCATTTTCTCTAGCTCTCCTCCATGTGTGGAATGCTTTTTCATCTCTGCCTACTGGCTTCCTTTAAATCCCAAGTAAAATCCTGTCTTCTGCAGAGGAAATCTTTCCCAATCCTATCTTTTTCAAATATCACAGAGGAAACCTAATTTGACAAGATGGGAGAGTGGTTCTGTTACATCTAGAAGATCTTTTGAGAAGACTGGAAAGAGAGGGAAAGAAGAGTACATTTGATGTAGAGGGGAAGAAAGGAATGTTGGGGAAAGTTATCTCATAACCAGCAACAAGAAAAAAGGTAGGGGAGTAGCTAATGCTTGAATTTCTCTCCCCTGAATTGGTCAAAGTCAGAAAAGAATAAAGACACTCTCTCTCTCTCTCTCTCTCTCTCTCTCTCTCTCTCTCTCTCTCTCACACACACACACACACACACACACACACACACACAGTTGGATACAGAAATGTATTTTTACTTAATGGGAATAAGGACAGGAAAGAAGAAAAAAATGTAAAGGAAAGCAAACAGATCAAGAGAAATTTAAATTCTAAGCAAAATATTCTAAGGATGTACAAAAAATTTTTAGCTCTTTTTTAAATGACAGAATGGGAATCTGAGAGGGGAGCCATAAACTGGGGAGTGAGTGAACAAGTCGTAGTATATTATACGGTAGATAAATGTGAGGGAATACTGTTGTACTATAAGAAGTGATGAAGGGGATAGTTTCTGAAACTCCTAGGAACTCATGAAGAATGAAGTGAATAGAACTGGAAGAACAGTTTATACAGGGACAACTCTGAAATAATTGAGGATTCTGATAAATAAAAAGATCAACCAATGATGAAATTATAACATTTTCTTGTATTTTCCCATCAGGATTCAATTGGGTGTTTACTGCTAGATCTGTTTGAAGTGGTTTGGGAGCAGGGAACTTGCTATACTGTTTCCTTCTTCTTGGGTATCTTATCTCTACCTTCTCACCACCCCACTCCACCCTCACTCAATGATCTGATTTAAGGGAAACAAAAAAATAACTCCCCCAAAAATGTTAGGGAAAAGAATGTTATAATTTCATGTAAATTCATGGAAGACAACTCTTTTTATAGCTTAACTGGCGTATTCATTTTCACATATTGTGTGACATTAGACACCTCTAATCCTTCATTGTGCTGGGCAACACTAATTTATATATCCCTGGAATTTTTCCCCAAAATAGAGCAAACAAGCCCCAGATGCCTGATCTAACACTATTGTACTTACATTGTGAAAACATTTTAACTAACATTATTCCAAAGGCTTATATTTAGAGCAAAACATTTAGTAGTTTTCAGCTATATGTTGTTGTTGTTGTCATTTTATGATCAAGATCTCTTAAAATTAATGAATAGTTAAGTGACTCACATCTCTACTTGCTTTTTCATATTTCCCCTATGAAGTAAAGCCTAATGGAATATAAAGCACATATAGAATCAAGAAGCCTAAATGATAATCTACTTTTCAGAAGCATAATTTTTATTACTATTTAGTATAAAGCAATTTAAAATTGCTTTAAAATAATATTAATATAGAGACTTTGCACAGAAAGTGAAATAAAAACTTCGTGTAGATTTCTGACTATAGTTTTTAACATACAAAATCTGTTACTCTGTCTTCAGAATTCTAGTTTTTCAATTTGACAAAAAAAAAAAACCAATTATGAAGCCTATATGTGATGGAACAAAGACAAATTGTAACATTTAGTAGAATTTATTTAGTTTAGATTGTGATTTTTTAAATTGCCATTATTTTTCAAATGTTTGAGATGACCAAGGATGTCATTTACATCCTTGTTTGTTTTTTGAGCACAATAAATTGTGTCTGTGTGTATAAAATTAGGCTTATTTCAAATGCAAACTGCCTGCCTGTCCTTATCCTATACTTTCCATATGTTCTCTGTGTCTAAATCATTGATTCCTTATATAATTCGGTAAGAAAAATTGTGATAGCATATTGGACATCTACCAAATAAAACTGTGCTTTTAAGACATTGTCTTTACAATTATTTGATACTATCTTGTGTTATTTTGGGCACTAAATCAACCAACAAACAACCTTAAGGAACTTACATTCTGTGATGAAAAAACAACACATACCATAAAACAATATATAAAATAAATACAAAGTAGTAAATACAAAGTAATTGGAGGAGTAGGAATCTGTGGAAATCAGGAAGGAATTCATGTAGGAAGTATTGCTTCAGCCAAGCTTTGGATTCTAAATGATGGAGATAAGGGAATTCATTTCAGTCTTGGGGAATAGCCCATGCAAAGTTACAGAGAAAAAGAGATGGCATGTTGTGTGTGAAGAATAGGATAAAGCGGGATGAAGCCAAAATGGCAGAGACAACACACATTTCTCTTTGACCTTCTTTACAACCCTCACAATAATTATGAAATCCAGCCCCTGAATTAGCTCTGGACGGGCAGAACCCACAAATATTGGGAGTGCAACAAATTATCAGCAGAAGATAATTTCAAAATGAGCAGAACTAGGAGATCATTATACACTTCAACAACAATACTACATGATGATCCATTCTGTTGGACGTGGCTCTCTTCAACAATGAGAGGATCTAAATCAGTTCCAATTGATCTGTAATGAACCAGCTACACCCAGAGAAAGAACACTGGGAAATGAGTAAGAACCACAATATAACATTTTCACTCTTTCTGTTACTATTTGCTTGCATTTTTGTTTTTTTCTTCTCAGGTTATTTTTACCTTCTTTCTAAATCCGATCTTTCCTGTGCAACAAGATAACTATATAAATATGTATACATATATTGTACTTAACATATGCTTTAACATATTTAACATGTATGAGATTACCTGCCATCTAGGGGAGGAGGTGGGGGGAAAGGAGGGAAAAAGTTGGAACAGAAGTTTTTGCAAGGGTCAATGTTGAAAAATTATCCATACATATGTTTTGTATATAAAAAACTATAATAGAAAATAATTTTTAAAAATAAATAAATAATTATAAAAAATTAATAATGATACATAAATAAATAAATAAAATTAATTAATTGATTTCAAAGATGGCCAAAAAAGGTCTGTTTCGATTGGAAACGGGAGGGAGGCAGCCAGGACGATCAGTACAAACGCCAGCACAGACAGCTCAGAGTCTGAGGGAGAGAATTTATGGGAGGAAATAGACCAGAGAAGATCTATTTCAATCAGAAATGGGAGAGAGACAGCGAGGCCCGGCAGCTGACCACAAACGCTAGAGCAGACAGCACAGAGCCCCGGGGCATTGCTGACTTCACCAGCATTGCAGACTCCACGTGGCAGACCCAGCACCAGGACTGAATCAGCACTGACCCAGCACAGCTGCAGTATCTTGGAAAACCTCTCCGGCCCCAAAGGCAGACCTTAACTTTTTTTTTTTTTTAAATGAGTAAAAAAGGACTCTTAACAATTGACAGCTTTTATGGCAAAAAATAACAGATTTCAAACCCTGAGGAGACTGAAGGTAGATTGTCTCCAGATGAAGCTCCAAAAAATGATATAGCCTGATCCCCATCATACAAGGGTCTCCTAGAAGAACTTAAAAAAGATCTTTAAAAAGAGCTAGAAGAAAAATGGGGAAAGGAAATGCGCGCTTTGCAAGAGAGTTTGGAAAAGGCAACACAAAATAGACATAGTGAAATGGAAAAAGCTATATTTGATAAACTGTAAAAAGAAAGCAACTCCCAGAAAAACAGAATTTGTGAAACATAAAAAGAAAATAATTTATTAAAAAACAGAATTTGTGAAACAGAAAAAGAAAATAATTCCTTAAAAAACAGAATTTGTGAAACAGAAAAAGAAAATAATTCCTTAAAAAACAGAATTTGTGAAATGAAAAAAGAAAATAATTCCTTAAAAAACAGAATTTGTGAAATGGAAAAAAAATTCCATAGAACAAAACAACTCATTCAAAAATTTAATTGGACAAATACAAAAAGAAGTTAAAAAAAAGTAAATGAAGAAAATAACACACTAAAATTCAGAATTGAACAAATGGAAGTGAATGACTCAATAAGACAACAAGAATCAATCAAGCAAAACCAAAAAAAGAAAAAAAAATAGGAAAAATGTAAAATACCTAATGGAGAAAATAATTGACCTGGAAAATAGATCTAGGAGAGACAATCTGAGGATTATTGACTCTCTGAAATGCATGATGGAAAAAAAGAGCCTAGACACCATATTTCAGGAAATCATCAAAGAGAACTGCCCGGATATCACAGAAACAGAAGGTAAAATGACTATTGAAAGAATTCACCGAATGCCTCCTGAAAGAGACTCCAAAATTAAAAACCCAAGGAATATCATGGCTAAATTTGAAAACTATCGGACCAAGGAAAAAATATTACAAGCAGCCAGAAAGAAACTATTTAAATACCAAGGAATGACAATAAGGATTACTCAGGACTTAGTAGCTTCCACTTTAAAGGATCGAAGGGCCTGGAATCTGATATTCCGAAAGGCAAGGATCTTGGAATGCAGTCAAGAATAAATGACTCTGCTAAATTACCCTGTCAGCATTTTCTTTCAGAGAAGAAGATGGACATTCAATGAAAATGGTGAATTCCATGAATTTTTGATGAAAAGACCAGTTACACAAAAAATATGACCTCCAAATATAGAATTCAAGCGAAGCACAAAAAGGTAAAAAGGAAAAAAAAAAAAAAAAACACCCTTGAGAACTGTATTTCTGTTATGGGTATACATTGAGAATACATATATAACCTGATTTTATGTTATAATATAAAATACTGGGAGGAGGGAAAGAGGAAAAGGAGAGAGAAGTATAATTTGGGGTTAATAAGATGGCAGGAAACGCAGAATCAGTAGTTTTAACTGTAAATGTGAATGGGGTGAACTGTCCCATAAAACATAAGTGGCTAGCAGATTGTATTAAAAGCTAGAATCCTACAATATGTTGTTTACAAGAAACACATTTAAAACAGAGTGATACATACAAAGTAAAGGTAAAACGCTGGAGTAGAATCTATTACGCTTCAGGTGAAGGGAAAAAAAAAAGCAGGGGTAGCCATTCTCATCTCAGATCAAGCAAAAGCAAAAATTGATCTGATTAAAAGAGATAAGGAAGGAAATTATATCTTGCTAAAGGGTACCATAGATAATGAAGCAATATCAATATTAAATATATATGCACTAAGTGGTGTAGCATCTAAATTCCTAAAGGAGAAGTTAAGAGAGTTGCAAAAAGAAATAGACAGCAAAACTATAATAGTGGGAGATCTCAACCTTGCTCTCTCAGAACTAGATAAATCAAATCATAAATTAATAAGAAGGAAGTTAAAGAGGGATAAATAGAATACTGGAAAAACAAGATATGATAGATCTTTGTAGAAAATTGAATGGAGACAAAAAGGAATACACTTAATTCTCAACAATTCATGGAACCTATACAAAAATTGACCATATGTTAGGACATAAAGACCTCAAAATCAAATGTAGAAAGGCAGAAATAGTAAATGCATGTTTTTCAGATCACAATGCAATAAAAATTACATTCAGTAAAGGGTCAGGGAAAACATAAACCAAAAAGAAATTGGAAACTAAATAATGTATCCTAAAGAATGAATGGGTGAAACAGCAAATCATAGACACATCAATAATTTCATCCAAGAGAATGACAATAATGAGATAGCATACCACAATTTGTGGGATGCAGCCAAAGCAGTAATAAGAGGAAATTTTATATCTCTAGAGGCTTATTTGCATAAAATAGAGAAAGAAAAGATCAATAAATTGGGCTTGCAACTAAAAAAGCTAGAGAAAATGAACAAATTTAAAAAGCTCAAATACCAAACTTGAAATTCTAAAAATAAAAGGATCATTATACACGGCAACAAGAAGACTATACAATGATCAATTCTTATGGACATGGCTCTCTTCAACAGTAAGATGATTCGGACCAGTTCCACTTTTTTCAGTGATGAAGAAAGCCATCTACATCCAGAGAGAGAACCATGGGAACAGAGGGTGGACCACAGCACAGCATTCTCACTCTCTGTTATGATTCGCTTGCATTTTGTTTCTTTTTTTCTCAGTTTTTCTTTTTCTTCCTTTTTGATATGATTTTTCTTGTGCAACTGGATGGCTGTGTGAATATGTATACTCATATTGGATCTGGCATGTATTTCGGCATATTTGGCATGTATTGGACTGCCTGCCTGGTGGGGAGGGGGTGGGGGGAAGAAGGGGAAAATTTGCGGTTGGGCGTTATGCAGACGTCAATGTTGGAAAAATTACCTATGCGTATGCTTTGTGAATAAAAAGCTTGAATAAAAAAAAAAATAGCAAAAAGCTTCTCCAGCAGACCAACACCACTATTATCCCCTCTTTCTAATCTTCAGTCTGTCCTTATTGATTTTCTTTTCCTGCTACATACTACACATCCCAAACTCTTCTTCTCTCCTCGATTCTTAACAAACCCTTTTTCTTAAGGCCCTTCCTTCTCCCTAGTTGTATATCCTTACTCTTTCCCAGCCAAATTTTTTGAAAAAGCCATCCTACACTAATTTCTTCCCCTTTCTTTCCTCTTCAGTCCTTTAAAATCTCTACAATCTGTCTTCTGATCTAATCAATCTCAAATGAAACTACTCTCCTGAAAGGTGCCAGTATTCTGTTAATTGCCAAACCTTTTCTCCTTTCTCATTCTTATTACTGTTTCATTAACTGGATCCCTATTAACTCTAATCTTTCATAATTACCAGTTTTTTTTTTTTATCACATACTATCTCCTGTACATTTCAGACCCATTGTTATCTTAAATGCATGTCCAAAACAAAAAATATTAATAGTATCTGTGCCCCATTTATGTGCAAGATAATTCAGCATAAACATTTAGAAACAATCTTGCCTGATATTGTTCAAGTAATCTTCCTGTTATGTTAATAAGTAGAATGATAGTGGGGTGTGAAGTGGTAATAACTCAGAAGAATGACTTTTAGATCTTATTCTATAGTTGTGGGAGCTGAGCAGAACAAGTTGATATTTTTTGTATCATTGTGAAACAATCCTCTTGACAAGACTAGAACTGAAGTACAGAGAGTTTATTTATTTATTTTTCCCAGGACAGGATGAAAGTTAACAAGATCAGGACTAGTATGATGAAGTTTTCTTTTTATAGCCAGAATTTGAAAGGCTGTACTGAAGGAGAAGAGAGAGGGAATCTTTCCACACCTGAAGTAGCAACACAACCCAAAGGGATGCATAGCAGTTCTCTTCTTCCAGAGCTAGCTTGACTTAATCTGGTGTGCTAAGTCTATCTCTTAAGAGTTTGAACTTTCTTTAATGCTTTTGATTTTAACTCACATTCCAGTGTTTATCCTCTACTGGTCCTGGTTCTCTGGATACATTTGATCAATTAGTATCATTTGGCATTTACAAAAGTTTTTGGTTCAAAGTTGTAGCAAGAATAGAAGGATTAACATTTTCCACATATATACTTGAGGGACGGGTTTTCCTCTATTCCTCTGTGGTCTTTGAGGAGAGTGGATTCAGACTCGATGCTACCTACCAGAGAATGCAGAAATGCATGCCTCTAGAGCATAGGATTTAAGAGTTTTATAGTTTTTTTTTTGTCATCCTTTCCTTTAACTTTGAGATGGAACTAAAGTCACTAATTGGGAAATTAGTTAGTTCGTTGGGAAAAAGTCAATATGAATTTAAAATAATTTTTAAAAGTTTTTTTAACTTTTTAAATGTTTTTATTGATGCCTTATTTTTCTACATCATCATATTTATCCCCACTTTCCTTCCCCCTCCAGAGAGCCATCCCACATAACATATTATATTTTTTAAAGAAGAAAAAGAAAAGACAAGAAAAATCAGCACAGTTGTCTTATGATTGTTGTGATAAGTTAGATCACATTTCTCTCTACATATACACAACTCAATACAAAATTTCATGGTTTCTTTCATAGATTTAATAAGTAAAATTTATATAGCACTTCAAGGTTTGCAAAGCATTTTATGCTTGTTGGCTCATTTGATCTACCCAACCACTCAAGCAAAGTAGGTACTTCATTACTAGCCCCATTTTACAGATAAGGAAACTGAGTCTGAAAGAGCTGAAGTGACTTGCCTAGGATCCCATAACTAATAAATGTCTGAGGTAGAATTCTACTTCAGGTTTTCCTGATTTATCCAGTGCTGGATCCATGAGATAAGTGGAAGAGATCTCAACAGTCATCTAGCTAATGCAACCCTCTCGTTTTAGGGAGGAGACCAAAAAAATTAAATGACTTACCTATTATCATAGAGGTAAGTAACAGAATCTAACCATCCTCCCCCACCCCCACTTTTTCCCATGCTACAATGCTACTGCTCCCATTGATCAAATTTAAAGTTAAAATAGTGGATCTAAATTGTGTGCTTATCCCTTGATTTTTATCCCTGAGGCAATTTTGGTTAAGTGACTTGCCCAGGGTCACATAGCAGAAGTGTTGTGTCCCAGGTCGGATTTGCACTCAAGTCCTCCCAACTTCTGGGCTAGTGCACCATCCACTGCGCCACCTAGTGGCCCTTTATCCCTTGATTTGTATTACTGTGTAGTAAATTTTCTTTTTCTTTTCCTATGACTGGAAATTTTTACATTAAATAAAGGTCAGTTATTGATTGCAGCCTCCAAACTAATACAAATCACATTATCTGACCTGGCAATGCAGAACATCAAACTTTTAGTAAATGACCTAAAGTTTAGAAATGATGCTATAACTATGCTCCAGTGCCAAGTCATCCGTCATACAAAGCCTCATTTCCAGGTAACTGGCCTATTCTGATTATTCCAAATGCACAGCAACTAATTTAGAATGTATATTGCACAAGAATTACTCCCTACCAGTTGGTTAACAACAGGAAGCAAAGAAGAAGCATTGTACAAAATTTAAAACTGAAAATGTGACCTTGCCGGATCTCAAGTAGGTACTCCATGTGTTTACTTATGTCAAGGCAGCAATTTAAATACAAAAGTGGGTAAATTTATTCCTTTCCTTCCATCCCAGTTAAGCCTATATTCTAGATATGTTTGGTGTTTATTTTTTATAACATACTTGATGAGACAAAGTGTTCTGTTTTGTTTTTTTAAAGTACATTATGTAATTTGACCAAAGATAATGAAGTGGTAAAACAGAGCGTTTGGGATCTGCTTTAACTAAAAAATAAAAATTGCCTGGCTTCAAGTATCATTTGGGCAAATTTGTCTTTGGGCAAAGGGCTTCTAACTCTGTACCTCTATCCTTAAACCAGCTTCCAGACAATGTTTCTTCCTAATTATATTCACTTGGATGTCTCACCCAACCCCAGATTCAATAAAACAAAACTGATCACCTTCCCCAGACCAGCTCTGTCTCTGCCAATGACATCACTATTAACCAGGAAACCTTGGGACAGCTTTCTTTTCTCTCTTTTTCCCCACTCCTCATTAGTCAATGTTGCCAAGCCCCATTAGTTCTTTGCAGTGTTTCTCAAATCTCATCTTTGCATTTCCCACTGCCACAGACCATCTCCACATCCTCATTTCCTCACAATTAGATGATTGCAATATCCTCTTGACTGGTTTCCTGCCTTCAGCTCCTGATTCAATTCACTCTGCAGAGTATCACCACATTTATCTTCCTAAAGTCCCACTTGCATTGAACAGTATCCTGGTGCGAAATATATAATGGCTTCCAGTTACATACTTAATAAAATCCAAACACTTTAACTTGCTATTCAAAACTTGCCACAATCTGGTCCTAGACTATTTCCAGCAGCCTCTTATCCACATCCCCTACAACAGATACTCGATATTCTAGCTAGATTGGATTATATGTCATTCCCTGAACATGTTTCTGTTTTTTGTGTCTCATTGCCTTTGACCAGCTTCAAGAAGTCTGAGACCATGGGGAGGTAACCTTTGGAGGCCAAATAAGGAATTGTCTTTCACATACATGGAACTAAGGGACAAGGTTAGATTTCCAAACATTCATGAACAGCAAATCCTAGGGTGAAAACAGTAACGTGTAAAAGCCTCAAATTCAGGGGCTGATCTAAGGCAGTAAAGGTAGAGGTGGAAGGCCTGTAATTCTGAGACAGAATTGAAAGGCAAACAGTTAAGAGAAGAGGAACTAAGCAAGATTCCCTTAATTTAAACTTCAGTTGCCCTTTCTGTAAAATAGAGATAGTAGCATCAATCTCACAGGGTTATTATGAAGCTCCAATGATAGATGTAAAGCATTTTGTAAAACTTAAAAGTGCTATTTCATTTTTGACTACTATGAATTCTCCATATTTCTGCAGATAGAACCAGGAATAATTAAGCCATCTGTAGTTTAAAAAAAATTAATTTCCCCATGATCATTATTTAAGTTTGGCTTATAAACTTAAAAATCTTAACAATAAAATGCTGGAGCAGGGAAGCAAATGTGCTAAATAAGGCATATATGAAAGGAATTTCCTTTCCCACAAGTAAAGGTGGGATGGGGAACCCCATTTTAGTGAAGATGTGGTGGCACTGAAAAACCAGATGGAGGTATCTAAGAGAGACAATTCCTAGGATTTAGTGGTAGGAAGGTGGGGGGGACGTGCATAAGGTCTTTGGGGTCAATTGACTACTTATGTTGCAATGTTTCTTCCAGCTCTAAAATTCTATAATTATAAGATCTGCTGTCCTAAAATAGGGTTAGCAAAAAGATTGGAAATAAGGTGGATATGAGAAAGATTGAAAGGAAAAATCAATAGTTTGTCAGTGTCTGAAAATCAGTGAAAGAGAAAGGGAAAGGATGTAGTTTTGATTTTTAGCTATGTTGACTTTAGGGTGATAGTGAATGGGGTGTGACATGCAATACAAATTTCTAGTATTTGAAGATTGGAACTGGTGCTTAATTTTGAGGTTTGGGCTAAATATGTAAATTTAGGAAGAAGGTGTCTGTGTGTGTGTGTGTGTGTGTGTATGGGGGGGGGGAGACTAGATTAAAACTATTTCAAGGAATATATAATAAAACTGTACATGTTCAACAGAACAGGATAGGGATGTAACAAGGGTAAATCCAACAACTATGTCCTAGGTACTGTGTAAGAGAAGTAGTCTATTTGGTTTGGCAACAAAAAGTTCTTGGTATCTTTCCAAAAGTTTCAGGGTGTAATAGCTTTGAAATAATGACTCATTTATATAGTATCTCACTTTATATAGTAAATCAGATTTTGATAATTGGAAGAGGCTCTAATTCAACCCATACATCAAAAGAATTCTCACCATACCATATCCAACAAGAGTTCATCCATCCTCTGTTGAAGATTTTTAGAGAGGAAATCAAACACTATCTGAGACAATCCACTTATAAAACAACTTCATTGAGACATATGTGAGACAATAGTATAAATATTATTATCCTTATTTTTAAAGCTGAGGATATTGAGGCTCTAAGAGATTTAAATGACTGGCTTTTAGGAACTTTATGATTAACAAAAGCAATAATATATTTTCATTTGAGGCCGGCAATGTAAAGAAATATATTTGTATTGGTAGCTAGAAAGGACAGTTGATTTAAGTAATAAATTTTTTAGCATATAGAGATTGATGAGAATCTGTAGAGAGAAGAGAAGATGTGAATATAAAGAAGAGATTTGATAAGCTGGATAGAAAAAGAGTTGAGAGCAAAGTTCCAGAAATCAAAGGTAATGTAGCTGGAAGGCAACTTATTGTTGTGCTCCCTTAATTTACAGATAAAGAAATGGAGGATGGAGTTAAATATATGAAAACAAATTTTAGCCAGCTATTGGGAAGTAGAAAATATTCTTGTTAAACTACCCAAACTTATCTAGGGTAAATTTTGTAAATGTGAAGTTAACGTAAGATTTACCGGGTTTGTTCCCTAATTCATGTTAAATACCAAAATTCAGTATACAAAATTCCCATATAGCCAAAGGATACTTGGATTACCTTTATGTAAATAGCAGTGCCAAATGTTTGTTTAAAATTTTTATAAGACCTATAAGATCTTTACTTTGTCAATCTCCTTATTTTCCATGTGTAGTTTTTAATCTCAGGTTGATTTTCTTTAGTTTTTTTTTTTTTTTTTTTTTTTTTTTTTTTTTTTTTTTTTTTTTAAGGTTATCACTTTAGAGTTAGTTGTTGTATAGGCTGAAGATGATGATAATGAACTGGTCATTTGAAAGAAATCAGTTGATTATAAATGTGTATATATACTAGGATCCATAGTGTACATTATACATAGAATTGAGAGTTGATAGTATATTGAATCTATGAAAATTAATAGTAGTAATTTTTATATCTGGTAATTGCAACTTTTATTTTTTATTTTTATTTAACATTTTTCAGGAGTACTGACTCCTCCCCCAGGCAGTTAAGATAAAGTGACTTGCCTAGGATCACATAGCTAATAAGTGTCAAATGTCTGAAGCCACATTTGAACTCAGGGCTGCTAACTCTTTAAAAGTTTTTATTCATTTTTAAATTTAAATACAGAATAAGAAAAAAAAAAGATTTTTTATGTATACAGCAGAACATAAAAAGAATTCAGTATAAAACCATAAATTTCCTTTTCAGGATGTTTACTTTTTCTTAACTATGTACTAAATATTGTTTTCAAAGGTACCCAATTTTTCTGTGCTTCCTTTTAAATTTTCTTTTGTTTTCTTCTGTGTACTTTTATTTTTTTAACTGTTTCCCTTCCCCCACATACATGCACTCTCACATATATACATATACATAAAAACTTAACGTATATACTTCTTTTTGAAAATGTATTTATTTTTAATTCACATTGCTTTGTGAATAATGTTGGGAGAGAAAAATAAGAACTAAAGAGAAAAATCATGTGAGAGAAAAAAACACAGAAAAAAAGAAGTGAACAAACCATGTGTTGTTTTATATTCAATATCCGTAGTTCTTGTTCTGGGTGTAGATGGCACCCTGTATCTAAAGTTCATTGGGATTGCCCTGGATCACTGAATTACTGAGAAGAAACAAATCTTTCATAGCTGCTCATCACACATTCTTGCTGTTATTATGGATAATGAATTCCTGTTTCTGGTTGTTTCACTCAGCATCAGTTCATGTAACTCTTTCCAGACATTTCCATAATCAACTTGTTCATCATTTTTTTATAGAATAATACTATTCTATTATCTTCATATGCCACAACTTGTTCAACCATTCCCCCGTTGATGGATATCCACTCATTTTCCAAATCTTTGCTACTATAGTGGCAACTACAAACATTTTTGCACATGAGGGTCCTTTTCCTCCTTTAGGATTTCCTTGGGATATAGACCCAGTAGTGATACTGTTCCCTTTGGGATAGTTCCACATTGTTCTCCAGAATGGTTGGATCGTTTCACAACTCCACCAACAATACATTAGTGTCCCAGTTTTTCCACATCCCCTCCAACATTTATCATTATCTTTTCCTATCATTTTAACCAATCTGAGAGGTATGAGATGGTACCTCAGAGTTATTTTAATTTGAGTTTCTCTAATCAATAGTGATTTAGAACATTTTTTCATATGACTATAGATGGCTTTAATTTCTTCATCTGAAACTGTTCATATCCTTTTACCATTTACCAATTGGGGAATGACTTGTATTCTTATAAATTAGACACAGTTCTTCATATATTTTAGAAATGAGATTTTTATCAGAAACACCAGCTGTAAAAAAAACTTTCCCCAGTTTTGTACTTCCCTTTTAATCTTGTTTCTGTTGTATGTGCTTCTAATTATGAGTTTTTTTCTGGAAGTGGGTAACAATTTCCAAGGTCAGCTCTCATCCACTGTATTATCATGACTCTTAATGTGTGACAAAAAACTTTATTTTCTGACTAAAAATTATTATATTGTCATTTTTAGCACCTTTCTTTATATACCACAAACAAGCATGGGGGAGGGGGGGAACACATGAAAGATAAGAAAAAAGTAGAATTTTAAATATTTTAAATACATAAATTGATGACTTTAAAAAAAAATCTTTTATTCTTATTCTCTTTATCAAATTCCCTAAACCAATTATATCAGACCTTCTTTGCTGAAGCCCTAGAGCAGGGGTTCTCAAACTTTTTACAAAGGGGGCCAGTTCATTGTCCCTCAGATTGTTGGAGGGCTGGACTATAGTAAAAACAAAAACTTTGTTTTGTGGGCCTTTAAATAAAGAAACTTCATAGCCCTGGGTGAGGGGGATAAATGTCCTCAGCTGCTGCATCTGGCCCTTGTAGTTTAAGGACCCCCTGCCCTAGAGCCATCTGTACCCTTGACCCTCTCTTAAAAAAATGTGTTTCTGTTCCTTTGAGATGTCTTCCACATCTCAAATCCTTTCTACTTTCTCTAGCTTTCCTCTTTCCATCTACCTAGTCTGTGGATAGACTGGACCTCCTCCTTTGCAAAGTAACTCTTGCCTCTCTATGCATTTCATCCCATTCCTTGTTTTCTTGAACATCTCTTTTTTAGTTCTCATCCTCAGTCTCTCCCTCTATTTACAGATTTTCCCCTTTTTTCCCCAATAAATATGTTTAGGCCATGAGTTGAGAAATGGCTGAATAAGTTATATATATAATTATAATGGAATATTATTTCACTATTACAAATGATGAAATGGACAACTTTGGAGAAACCTGGGAATAAACATAATAGATTGAGGAGAAAATTGTACATAGTAAGAGCAAGATTGTGTGATGATCAATTATGATAGGTTTAGCTCTTCTCAGCAAATACAGCCTTCTCCAAGGAAATTCCAATAGATTTAAGATGGCAAATGCCATCCGCATCCAGAGAAAGAACTATAAAGACTGAACGTGGATCAAAGCATACTATTTTTACTTTTTTGTTGTTTTTTTTCTTTTTCTTTTGATTTTTCTTTCAAAACATGACTAATATGGAAATATGTTTAAAATGATTGTACATATATAACTTGGATTAGATTGCTTGTTGTTTTGGAAGGAAAGGAAGAGAGGAAGAAAAAATATCTAAACTCAAAGTCTTACAAAAGTAAATGTTGAAAACTATCATTACATGTAATTGGAAAACAATAAAATACTATTGGGAGGGCAGAGAAGAGTAATAGGTTGACTTTAAGGTGTGCAGAACTTGCTATTGCTATTTACATATGTTATCTCATATGATTCTCACCACAGCCCTGGGAGGTAGATGCTATTGTTATAGTCATTTTACAGCAAAGGAATTTGAGGCTAACAGATTAAGTGACTTGTCCAAGGTCACACAGTGAGTATTATTAGTGTCTGTTGATTATGAATAAAACAAGATGACAAAAAGTTAGAATGAATTACTAATGCCTTTTAGTGAATTTACTGTAATTTACCATTCAAAGCAACATATACATTTGAAAAATAATAATGTGTATATATTTAAAATGTTTTTTAATCAGTTCACAAAAGGCATATTTGATTATTATGCTAAAAGTTGATGTTCATATTTTATTGGCACTTAAAGATTGTCAAAATAACAGTTTTTGATGCACATGTAGATTCAGTTGATTTCCTTACTTCACTGATTTGTGTTTTTTTTGTTATGGATGAACTCACTGAAGGCAGATTGCAACCAAACTAAAATTTTTAGATATAATCTTTAAGAGTTTCTATGCCCTTTTTGTTTTTTCTTCTCAGGTTATTTTTACCTTCTTTCTAAATCCAATCTTTCTTGTGCAGTAAGATAACTGTATAAATATGTATACATATATTGTATTTAACATATACTTTAACATATTTAACATGTATGGGACTACCTGCCATCTAGGGAAGGGATGGAGGGAAGGAGGGGAAAATTTGAAACATAAGTATTTGCAAGGATCAGTGTTGAAAAATATCCATGTATATCTTTTGTATATAAAAAGCTACAATTAAAAAACAAAATAAAATTTCTGAAGATTTAAAAAAAAAAAAAAAGTTGCTATGCCCCAAAATATGCACCACCCTGTGGCTAATAAGCCTCTTTGTTCTTAACAAGGCTTGTCTTTAGACTACAGAGATACAATTCACTGTCAGGTCTATGCACAATTCTTCCTTGAAAGAATCTTTAAGAACTTATGTTTCACCAATATAGACTTTAAAAAAAAAACCAACCCAGGATAACCTTTGGAACTATCCTTTAGAAAATTTAAAAATAAATAAATCTCTTGTATGAGCTGCTTTTTGTTCCAATTTGCTTCCTTTACTTAAAAGCAGAATGCAAATGGGGAAGATAGTTTTTGTTTTTGTTTTGCTGAGGCAATTGGAGTTAAGTGACTTGTCCAGGGTCACACAGGTAGGAAATATTAAGTGTCTGAGGCCGGATTTGAACTCTGGTCCTCCTGACTTCAGGGCTGGTGCTTTCACCACTATTACACCTAGCTGCCCTTGTTTGGATTATTTTAATTGACTTTTTTTGTGCTCAGTTACTGAGATTTTTTTATCTCAAAACACATACCACATTTGTCATTCTAATCAAGTTATAAGCTATGGTCATAAGTCAGGGATTCTTATTACCCGATTTATTTATGTTACAACCTAATGCATGGAGGTGATTCAGGCTAATTTCAATAGTCTTGTGATGAAGAGAGCCATCTGCACTCAGAGAGAAGATAGTGGGGACAGTATGGATCACAACATAGTATTTTCACTCTTTTTGTTGTTGTTTATTTATATTTTGTTTTCTTTCTCATTTTTCCTTTTTTTGTGCAGTATGATAATTGTGGAAATATGTACAGAAGAATTGCACTTGTTTAATAAATATTGGATTACTTGCTGTCTAAGGGAAGGGGTGGGGGGAAAGAAAGGGGAAAAAATTGAAACAAGGTTTTGCAAGAGTGAATGTTGAAAATTATCTATGCGTATATTTTGAAAATAAAAAGGTTATATTTCTTAGTCATAGTTTCCTCCACCATTGCATCTGAGTATATAGCAAATATGTTTCTACAAATATATAGCAAAAATGGGTAACATTTTAGTTATGTTTTTGAAATAAGATGGAGAAGAACTACTGTTATAATTATCAATTAAACTGATTTCTTCACAAAAAGTTCTCTCCTTTGTTAGAACTTCACCTCTATTTTTATTAAAATTTTAATAAACCTAGTGATAAGGGAAGCAGATGTTTTTGGTAACTTAACTTACAAAGGCAAATCTTGATCCCTAAAAGAGTTTCAGATTTGAGAGTATAGAATATTTGCAGGAGTATTTACTTTAACAATAGTTAACAAAATGAAATTTACTTAGCCATGGTGGGAGTCAGATATCCAAAAAAGATTATATATTGAGTATACTCTGGATTGATTTAGCCAACTTTAGGGAAGGTCTCCCTTTCTTTAAGTTGCCTATTACAGACCTCCAGACAAGCATCAGAGCCCTAGTAGCAGCTCCTGGCCGTTTTGTCCTCAGGTGTCCAAGCAGTGATGTCAGCCTTTTAGTCCTTTGCCCAATTCAAGCTTAAGAATGTTTTCAGTACCTTAGTACCTTATCACCTTCTTGGTGATGAGATCCTTTAGGTCTTCTAGATGACTGTCTATCGCTTAAATGACTTTATGGCTGTTTTTTCCCCATCAACTCTGATTTTGGGTATTCAAGAAGCCTAATGTAGGCCATGCTAAAGGAGAACAAGAAGTTAAAACAGAAACAGCAAAAATAAAGCAAAATAATGCAACAGTCTACTGAAGGATCTATTGGATATGGGAGAATGAAGATCAAAAATCCTAGGCTTTACTCACCACCATTATCATTCATCCCCACCTCCTTTTTAGAAGGACTGGCTTCCAAATATAAATGATTTGGTCTGTGTCTTAAATGATAACGAGTCTTTCCATTTCACAGTAAGTCTCTTAATATAAAGAAGTAACAATGCATAGGAGCAGAGTTAAGAATATCAGGGATACAACAAAATTGACGACACTTCCTCTAATCATCCTTATTGTGGTCAGGGGGTATTACCCTATAACATATCCACTTAGTGTTCTGTAACCTATCAGCCAATACCTCCTGTCCTCTGGGAGAAGTTAGAGAGGATGCTAACAAATCTTTACATCATTAAAGGCCTCTACAGGACTGCCCTCATTCTTGTATGGGGCCTAAATAGATACCTTTATTGTTCCCCCCCCCCCACCCCGTTACCATTCTCAAAGTTAATTCCCTCAAAATAGTGAAACACAATTGACTATGGAATAATTGCAATTGGTAATTATAATGTCCAGACCTACTCAGTGGAGGATTTTGGTACCATCCCGAATTCTGATCATGGGTGAGGAGTGAAGGGGCGGTACTCATATGGATGGTCAAACATGGAGTTTGTTTATCCAAAATTTCCTCAACCTTATTTACCCTAATATCCTTTCATAACTATAGCATACTGCATATGCACTAACTATATACTGCACATACAAGACCACATGAACAACTTGCTATTGTGTGCATATATATGTCTCTGCCACTTAGAATAACTCTGTTTTAATTACAACACAGATTGTTATACTTACTAACTTCTCAGGAAGGCTGATGTTTCCCTAGGTGGGGATTGGGAGCCAAACCAGACACATCAGCAGGTTCTCTGACTGGGCTGGTGGAGGGTCTTATACCTCACCCAGAATTCCCCCACTATCTGTGGCCCTTTATATGTTACTCTAGAAGGTAAATTTTTATTATATTCACTCAACCTATCTAAGAGCAGTTGATATTTTTCCATTTGTTTAGATCTGACTTTATTTGTGTGGAAAGTGTTTTGTAGTTTTGCTCATATAGTTCCTGACTTTCCCTTGGTAGATAGATTCCCAAATATTAATGGTTTATTCCTAATGGAGTTTGCTTGATATATAACCTGTACTCTTATATTTCCTGGAGTTTTGTGCCCATGAAAACTACCTTTAGACTTAATATGGTAGCCTGTTCTACTTTTATCCAGTTATCTAATCTGAGGATAGTTGACTTTCCCTTTATCTGAGAAAGGGCTGTCTAGGATCTTTTCCTAGAACCATTGTTACAAAACAATTATAGGAATTAGACTAGATGACTTCTAAAGTCTCCATGATCTCTTAATAATCTCTGATTCTGTGTACTTGCAGGGCCCTAAGAAGAAAGGGTTTCCATTGCTGAGAAAATAACTTCTGAAAAGATGAAAAGCATCCAAAATAGTGTAGTGGAAAAAGTACTAGACTGAAAGTTTTGAATTTTAGATCCAACTATTAACTTGATATATAACCTTAAATGTCCTGTGATTCTGAGTCTTTAAAATAAACTCTTTGAACTAGGTGATCTTTCAGGTTCCTTTTTATTTCTGCAATTTCATGATTTTGTGTAAATAGCACTTTACTGTAAAGATCTGGCTTAGGGAATCTGGGAAGGTTTGCAGTTTTTCTATTATCTAGCATGTCACTCCTTCCTGAGTCCTATACTTTATTACAACTTCTGTCCCTATCTCCATCCAATTTTTTCTTAAGCCTTCCCTAAAGTTGAGAGAGCAAATAAATATAGGACTTTCCAAGAGCTTATATACTCTTGCATATAACTGCTTGCCAAGCACTGCAAAACATCAATTATCTAGAACTACCTTCAAGAAATAGGTCATTGTTTTGGATAGCTAAAGGTTTGTTTGTCAGAGTTCTAATTTGTTTTTTATAGGGCATATTCCTAAAAAATGCATTCCTTAATAATTTTAAAATTGTCTTATTGTGTTATAGATATAGGGCTAAATAAATTTGCCACTGTATTGCTGTACATGCCAAGATTTTTACCCCTACTTCTGAATGGTGTGCTTTCAGTCTGCTCCTTTGATACCTTTAGAAGCTGTTGAGGTTTATGTAGCAGTTTCTCTCCTTTTCCTTGGCTGCAAAAGACTTCTCTTTTTTGGTACTTAGAATAACTAATGTCAGTAAAATTAAAATTTTCCAAGAAGGCCTCAATATTTCTAATGAGACCACAAGTAATTGACTTCTGTGTATGAAGCAAGGTTTTATTTTGTGACAAAGCTCTGAAATGGTAGCTATTTAAATTTGACTTTTTGCCTGTGAGATTATTCTACTATTTGTATTTTTACTTTTTGACAATGTGAATTTGACAATGTGAATTTTTCAGTCTTTTTAATATTGGTGTCCCTTTGCTCAGATTTGCTCAAATCATGACACTGACTCATGAGACATGACCATAAACACTGACAATATTGACAAGAATGCTGTACTTAGGAACCAGGAAGAATTGGTTTGTAAACATGCAGGTTTTGTAATCCTAAGTAATTCATTTAACCTTTCAGCATCCCAGGCAACTAATTGTACTTTGAGATTGGGGCTAAGTTTGTATTTTCTTTCATTCCATACTGCTTTCCTCCCTTAGTTCTCATGTGTGCTCACCTTTTTCAGGGAATGATTCAGTGGAGTTTTAGAAAAATTTTATCCCATCCTTACAAGAATCTCCATTCTAATCATGTTGTCTTCTGTAAAAATGAATAGCAAATAGGAATAAATATCTTGACAAAGAATTCTGATGAAGACTTAAAGAGGATAGCTGAAATATTATGGCATTAAAAACAGTTAAAGATTGTGTCATGCTCATTGAATTTTCAAATGGCACAAAACTAGAATACAGTGAATGACAAGATTTTAAAAAGACAGAACAATGGACAGAATCAAATATGATTAAACATGAAAGGAATAAATATAATGAATTATTTATATTTATATAATTATATAATAATAAATAAATTATGCTTATAAAATTGATTATTTTAAACATAAGCAGGCAATTTGAAAAAGATCTGGAGTGATCATGTGGACTGCAAGTTAAATATAAGTAAACTGGCGTGGAAATAGTCATCTTATATATATGCATTGAGGGCATCCTTAATTAAGTTATGAGAATGAATATAATAGTATTTCACAAATTTTATTCTGTAACAGGTCATCTTTTTAGTCTCACAATTGATTGAAAGGTAGAGAAAATACAAGTTGCTACAGTGTTTACAGCTTGTTGACTATTAAAAAAGAAAACATTTAATTTGTTAGTACTGAAGTCCATTTTAAAGGCTGACCTTCAACAAGGCATCCTCCTGCCTCTATGCATATGTAAAAAATTTTACAGGATTTCCTTTAAAAAGTAATTTTGTTCAGTGTTCCTCTGATTATTAGTATTGAGACATAGAACTTCTGATATTAAGAGTCATTAGATCACAAAACCTTAGAAATATAGCTCTATTCTCTCTCCCAACATCTAATCTCTGAATTGTATTGTATATGTCTTTTTTAGTGCCTTTCATGTACATCTTGTTCCTACTTTGGGATCATATCACTTCATTCCCAGCACTAACTGCTGTAATTACCTCTTTATAACTAGTATCCCTGTTTACATATGTAATCCATATTGCACATTTGCAAGAGTAATTTTCCTAAAACACTATTTTGACTGTAATCTCTCTTTGCTTAAATTTTTTTAGTAGTTTCCTATTTTCCACAGGGTAAAATTAGCTTTGCATTATTGATCTGACATAATCTAACATTATAGCCTGCCATGCCCCTCTGTATGCTTTTGTTTCTGCTCACTGTAGGAAAACACATTTTGTATGTCCTTGCCTACATTCTTTGACTAATACAACTATTTATGACCCTATACATTTTTCTCCCATACTTCAAAATCTAACTCAAATCTGATTTTTTTTCATGGAATCTTTTCTAAACAAGATACCCCAGTCTTAATTTGCATTTCTGTAATATCGTTCCTATTGTTCATTTGATAATTAAAATCATGTATTGCTTTAACATGTCCTATGTTCACTTTACAACTTTATAAGCATTTATTAAGCACTGTGTGCCCTCCTCTCCAACACTGCTATATTTAGCCTCAAGAACATACAAAGGAAGATAGTCACAGGAACCCAATGATCCTGCATCATTCTATTCCTGATGGAAGATACTCCCTATGTGTTCTGTTTCATTTTCTAACCTGAACCCCATCCCCATATAAAATATATTTTCCCATTGACTTTCCTTAATATAACTGGAGGTACTTCATACCATTTCCATTTTCATTAAAAAAAAAAAAAACAACAACAACAACTGAATGTATTTCTTTAGAAATGGAGAATGAAACACAATCACTGGAATGAAATGAGATGTGTGCAAAAACACCTGGCTCATCACAATAAAAAATAAAAAGCAACAATGGAAATATGCCTCCAACACAACCAGAATATTCTCTCTTTTGATTCCTATAAACACATTCTTATATTTTTATATATGTTGGTCTCTGATATGCTATTATCTCTGTAGATAGGAACATGCCTAGTACTTAGGTCTAAGATTCAAGAAAGAATCATAGCATTATATATCTTACTGTTATTTAAGGTACAAAATAATCAACAATATGGCTAATTATAATGTATAACCCATTTTCTTTAGTAATGCTTCCTCTTTGGAAAAAATAAAGTATAGGTCAAAGTGAAAGATTATTTTTATCAAGCAAGCCCATGACCCTTCTCTTCTCCTGCAACTCTACAACCTTTCTATAATCCCAGGATGAATACAAGGTCAGAGAATTTGTTTCTGGCTAGACTTGAAAGAAAAAGAATATTCCAGATATAAACATTACTTTTTAAACTTTTGCAAATCATTTCAGTTTTTCTAGCCTTGAAAATGTGCTATCTTGATTATTTTGTACCTCTGGGTAAAATTCTATTTTTTAGAATAAGAATCTCCAAGATTAACACTAAAACATTGTTATGAAGTTGTAAACTGATCCAGTCATTCTGGACAGTAATCTAGAACTAGAATCAAAAGGCTATAAAACTTTGATCTATTAGTGCCACTACTGGGTCTGTATCCCAAAGAGATGATTAAAAATAAAAGGGAAAAGGAACCACTTGTACAATCTTTTTGTAGCAGCAAAGAATTGGAAATTGAGGAATGGCTGAACAAATTGTTGTATATGAATGTAAGAGAGTACATTCTGTATATTACAGTATATACTGTAAGAAATGATGAGCAGGTGAATTTCAGAAAATCCTGCAAAGACTTACATGAACTAATTGCTGAGTGAAGTGAGCCGAACCTGGAAAATATTGTATACAGTAATAGCAACATTGTGTGATGATTAACTTAGGTAAACTTAGGTCTCCTCAGCAATACAGTGGTCTAAGACAGTTCCCAAAAAATGCTCTCCACATTCTGAGAAAGAAGTATGGAGTCTGAATCAATCAAAACAAATGGTTTTCACTT
This sequence comes from Sarcophilus harrisii, assembly GCF_902635505.1. Lineage (NCBI taxonomy): Eukaryota > Metazoa > Chordata > Mammalia > Dasyuromorphia > Dasyuridae > Sarcophilus > Sarcophilus harrisii. The sequence continues at coordinate 190,062,016 of NC_045429.1, forward strand.
TTTTGTGATTTTTCATTTTTGTTCTGATTCTTCTTTCACAACATAACTAATGTGGAAATGTGTTTAATGTGATTGAACATGTGTAATTTTATATCAGATTATTTGCTGCCGTGGGGAGGGAAGAAGGGAAAAAAGAAAGGGAGAAAAAATTCAGAACTCAAAATCTTATAAAAGTGAATATTGAAAACTATCTTCATGTGTAATTGGAAAAAATAAAATACTATTAAAGTGGGGGAAAAGGCCATTATTAACAATACATCTATATATAATTTTTAATAGGAAAAGAATCTCTAAGATTAATAAATGCATTCAAAGGAAGAAATGTTTTATAATTAGCAACAAATTGAATAAATATGCTATATTTATTTCTGTTCTCTAATTTAAAAAAAAGATAATTTTGTATTGTTGAAATACTGTGATGCTCTTTTTCTATTTAGTCCAAAATTTTTACAATTTGATTGGGGAAGAAAACATACAAAAGGAAGCTGAAAGGTAGAAGTAGGGGAGAGAATATCCGATGTGGGGATATGGTAGGGAAGTGGGTCAGAGAAGTCCTGAAATTTCATAGCCAGGTGAGAAATGAGGTGTCTGAACTGAATTTTCTTCTTAAAAGGCAGTTTGAAGTTCATTGCTTCACCATCCAATCAGAGACAAAGCGTAACCATAAGATGGAATACTGAGGCTGATTGAAATCTTACAGAATAATAAGGTTATCATACTGTTATGAATCTAGGCAAGAGATGATGACAGTCTGAACTATATTGGCCTTGAAGGAGATATATGAGATATTATGGAAGTAGAATCAGTAATACCTGGAAACTGTTTGGATATAAGATTGTGGAGTGAATAAAAAATTAAGCTGTATCTTTGTGTTGAACTCTTATTTAGAATTAAAGTGCTCGACCATTTATGACATGCTCCCTCTTCCTTGATTTATAAATTTTTCGAGAGCAGGTACCAATTTTCAATGTCCATTTCTTATATTAATGTCCTACCATTCTCCATGAGACATCTCAGATCCCCTTCTTCATCCTATCCCCAGGTACTTGGGACCTAGCACAGAGTCCTGAACATAATCTTACACATGACCATATCTTTTGTTTTAGTACTTTTAAGCTTTCTTGATGATATTTTAGCTTATTATATGTTTTCTGCTTTGTCTAGGTAGATTATTATCATTCTTCTCAAAGAGGACCAAAAATGACATCACCATGTTAAGGTCAAGTTACAGTGTGTCCCGTTGTGGCTGATCAGTCCAATAAGAGCTCTAGATGCTTTACCAAAGATACCTTTACCATAGGTTGGGCACAAATAGTCCATGTGAATATTTGGGGTGGATTCTCTAAATTTGTATATCTCTTGTTTCTTTTGAGCTACTTCAATTCTGCCTTGTTCATAGATCACAGTACCTTCTCTCATAAGAGCACACCGTGCTGAATATACCTGTGCCAGTGAATCCCATGGCATGTAATCATTTCCAAACTTCTTATGAGAGATCTTGAAAATGTCCTGTATCACTTTTTTCTGACCTTCATATGAGCCCTTCCATAAGGTCTAAATTTTCCATAAAATAGTCATTTAGGCAAGCATATATTTGGTATTTGGACAGTAATAAGCAGCCTATTGGAGTTGTGCTCTCTGCAGTAGTTTGAATGGTTGACAGTTTAGTTCAAGAAAGGTATCTTATCCTGCTGGGTGATATTCAGAATCTTCCTGAGAAAAATCAAATAAGACCATTTCCTGGCATGGTGCTAGTATGCCCAGGTTTCACATGTATACAACAGTTTAGCAACTTGACTTCTGAAACCTAAACTGAAACTTCCAATGGTAATAGTTCAATAGTTCCTTTAAGAACTAAGAAAAATAGCTGTGTGACCCTGGACAAGTCACTTAACCCCAATTGTCTTAGCCAAAAAAAAAAAAAACACTAAGGAAAAAGCTACAAAGTATTTTACTTCCCCACAACTATTTCTTTTTAATACTTTCTGTTAGCAAATGTTTCTATATGATTTTCCCCATATTTTATGTAACTTGTTTCTAGTTCTTAATTTTGTTTTCACATAAAAAGTATGATTGCTTTCTGTTTCATGTCTGTCTATTCATTCTATACCTAGGGGAAGGGAACTGGAGGATGCCACTGAATAGCTGGAAATGCATAGAATTTAATCAGCCTGAGACTCAAAATCTCCATTAGTAGTAATAGTGTTTTGTTTTGTTTTGTTTTTTTCCTTTAACTGGGAGCACCACAAGATATATCTTGAGAAGATATTATAGTGATGATTTATATCTTTAAGTTACTAAGATAGCAGATATAGACACATGATCCTAGGACAAATTGTCATTTAGGCTAGCTGAATGAAATACTGTAATTAAAACAATGTGCTTAACCCACAGGAGCAAATCTCCGATCTCCCAGGGAGTGCTAGTGTAAAGTAGGGAAGGTCACAATAGAAAGTTGTGGTCTGGAAAGAATCAATTTCATAAGTTTCCTGTTAGAAAAAAAGGAAGGGAGGGGGAGACAAAATAATCAGCCAATTTTATTACACAGGAACAAGTGCTAGTTACGTTGTTATCCACTAAAACTCACCTTTTAGAATGTTTGCTGGAGACCAAGAATTATCAAAGGCCACAGAATTAAATCAAATAAACAATTGATTCAGAATTATGTTAGGACTTTTAGAAAATGAAATATAAAAGAGATAATCCCTAAATCATAAAAGTTTCCAAATAAAGTCATTTAATAAGTTAACATGAAATTTAGGAACCTTCTTAAATCTCAGATTTTGATGTGATTTATCCTTGTGCTGTATTTATAATTTTTTTTCCCTCTAAATTTCTATTGATTAGATTTCCCTGATTAGAGAAATGAAAATCAAGACAACTCTGAGATACCACTACACACCTCTCAGATTGGTTAAGATGACAGGGAAAGATAATGATAAATGTTGGAGGGGATGTAGGAAAACTGGAACGTTAATACATTGATAGTAAAGTTGTGAATTGATCTAGCCATTGAGCAATTTCGAGCTATGCCCAAAAGGCTATCAAACTGCATAATCTTTGATCCTGCAGTGTCTCTACTGGGCCTTTATCCCAAATAGATAATAAAAATGTAAAAGGACTCATGTGCAAAAATGTTTATACAATTGTTATTTTTACTTGTAAATTACTAACTTAGTAGATAAAGGTAAACTTTTCTTCAGACCTTTTCTAGCCATATTTTTTTTTGTTCTTACTTTAAAGAATTATTGAACCAATTTACTTTTAACTTATTGAGCTGTTAATATCATTGTCTAAAGTGATTTTTTTTTTCAAATTATACCAGAAAATTGTTGATGTTAAACTAATGGGCACCTTTTTTAAAAAGTTAAAATACAAAAATGATCATCATTCTGGCCTTAAAAATAAGAATATAAAGAAACCTTTATAAGGAAAGATATTATTTTTTGGCTAAAATGTAATAAACATTTTTCTTAGAAATTCTTTGAAAGAATTGTTGACCATTCCAAGATAGGTTTTTCCAATCCAAGATAAGATAGATAAATATGACAATGTATATCCATATATTATCCTGTGTGGGCTTCCCAGCAGCATGGAATTTGAAAGTTTCATGCTATTGTGAACATCTGGAGAAGTATTGATTTCCCTTCTGTAATAGCAAAGTAACTTATTTCACATTCACTTGAATATGAGCTTTGGATAACTTCACTTATTTGTTGGATGCTTGATTTGTTACTTTAAAAGATTTGCAAATTGTTTTACCTCTCTTGAGTTAGATGAAAATTTTGTTCCTTATGTCTCCTTCCAATTTTGAGATTATGTGATATCTTGTTTTCAAAAAAATATCATGCTAGTTTTCAATTCCACTAGCACTTAATGAATCTACCTGTTTGTCCAAGGCCCCGATAACATTTCTGGTTGAATACTTTCCTCATTTTTAATGTGTACAGATTTATAAAACATTAGCCATCTGCATTTGTATGGTTCTTTTTGTTTGATGTCTGTTCTATTCCATTGTCTAGTTTTCTTTTTTCTAGTGCCAAATTGTTTTGGTGAGAACTATTTTATGTAACATTTTAAAATCAGGAGAAGAAAAGATTCATTTTTGTGTCCCATTTTGATAGGAATCCTGTTTCTTGTAATCTTACTTAATTCCATAGCAAAAGTTTACATTATGATTTTTTTATTTTTAAAAGCATTTAACAAAATAAAAAAGATATTTGTAGTGTCCTCTTTAAGTCCTTTTTTGCGTATTTAGAAACACAAACTTCTCTAATCTTTTTTTGTATGTTTACAATAATTTAGCTTTCCTCATTCTCCTTTCTTTGCTCTACTTAACTTTATGTAAATCATTCTCTAGTTCTTTACAGTCTTCATATATTTTCGTACTGTGATTTTATCAATTGAACAATTCTTACCTATATTCCACTCTAGAATCTCTGAAGTGTATCTAATCCATGTGATTTCATGGAAATATAACATTTGGACTGTCATTTATTTAGAGAAAGTTTGTGTTTTTAAATACACAAAAAAGGATTGGATGAGGATACTACAAGGCCAAGATCTCCCATTTCATCCTGCACCATCTCCTGTCATGTTGATCTATTTCTTGCCACTGGACCCAAATGGCTCTGATGGGGAAAGTGAGGCAGAGTGACTTTGCATAGCCCTTCCTCACTCAAATCCAATTCACTCCATGTCGAGGCATCACCTTCCTGATGTCATGATCCTTTTTGAGAGCAAAAGACAAAACAGTAGCAAACCTTTTGCCTCTTCAGTGATCACACACTAGTCTGGAGGCTGTGTGCTATAGAAGAAAGAACATTGGTTTTATAGAAGGAATCCTTCAGTTCAGATCCCACCTGTGATACCTACCTTATGTGACATTGGGCAAGTCATCTAACCTTAACTTTGTTGAATTTAAGCTTCTTTATCGGTAAAGTGGAAGAGTTAATCTAGATGGTTCCTGTGGTTCCTTTCAGTTCTTCATGTGTGTATGATCCAGTAATTCTAATTAAGGCTTCTTGCCTGGAAAATAATAATAACCTCCCTTACTGATCTCTTTATGTATTCTCTTCTTTCATTTTGCTCTTATAAATTTTCTTGCTCTAGATTCATTTGTTAACTTCTCAAAAGGAGAAAAAAAAAGCTCTTTTTTTCCCCCTATAGTTCAGTGTTGATCAAATTACTGGTGCCTTGTCCACAAGGATCATGATATTTCTAATGAAATTTCAAAAGAATATTAAAATAAGCTTTCATATGTAATGTGAATATATATGTGCACACACATGTATACATACACACAATAGATCTATATTTATATCAAAAATATACTCATTCAACTTTGGTACTCCTGGTCAGGGCTGAAGTTTATCATTTGGTGAATAATATTTAAATTTCTCTACTTTTGTAGTTAGCAACAGAATGGTTAGTTTGAACCTGAAAAAAAATCCAAATGGCATGTTAATTTTATTTTCAATTATAAGAATTAATCTCATATATGGTTTAAAATGGAACCTGAAACTATTCCAAGAGAAGCAGACATTATAATTTTGTAAAAGTATATCAGGATTGGTAATTGGCATACTTTTTCAAATGGTTTTATTTATGGAGTGACATACTTTGTGTATATAGGACTAACTAAATGAAGCAAAATAGATCTACTTCTTTGCTATCCTGTTATAGAGACTTTGCAATTCCTGGTCTTTTTCTTCCTATTGTTGCATCTAATAAATTTCTTACAATCTTCTAGGAAACATGTGTTCTTCAATTACCTGTTTAGATTAAAACATTCAAAAATTCAGTAAGGATAGTTTACAAAAGGATATCTATTTATTTTTCATTCTGCCTTTTTCAACTCAGTTTTAGAACATTTACTGTAAGATAATTGAAATTTTTTTTTGAGTTTCTGCTATGTACACTGGTCTAGGCAATGGTGTGGAAGGAAGGTATACTATGAACTAAACCATGAATGATTTTTTCCAAACTATGTCTCGCTTTTAAAACTTTTTTACTTACACACCAAGTTGAAAAAATCCAAAGAATAGCATCTAAGTGTTGAAGTGACTTGCATCTATGTCATGTGAGAATCACTTGAAGGAATCTTAGGTATTTAGCCTAGAGCAGCAATCAAAGGAAATATGAAAGCCATCTTTAAATATTTAAATGGTAGAATTTAGACTTGTTCTATTTGGCTCTCAAAGACAGAAGTAGAAATAATAGGTAGAAGAAGATGCAAAAAGTTAAAATTTAGGATGTAAAAGTAGAATAGGCTTCTTCAAAATGTATTGAGTTTCTCCTCATTGGAGATCTTCAAATAAAAATCTGGATCATCATGTGGTGAATGTGTTGTAGAGGGTAATTATTTGTGTAAGGATTGGGCTGGGTGACCATTATGGTATCTTCCATCTCTTAACATTCTGTATTTTGGGTATTCTTAAATCCTATATCTACATTATGAAATACAGAGATGGTACACGTAACAACTATGAGCTAATTCACTTTTTGTTTGTATCTCACTGCCTACTCTGAATGACATGGTCATCAAAATGCTGTTACTAGAATATTTGAAGTTTTTCATAACTAAAAAGTGTTTTGTTTTGTTTTTTTTGTTTCACTTTAGGCCAGAAGACTTGTCTTCATTTACATGGCATTTTTCCTTACCTCTATGTGCCATATGATGGATGTGGACAGCAGCCAGAAAGATATCTCCGTCAAATGGCATTCAGTATAGACAGAGCACTTAATGTGGCTTTAGGCAACCCATCTTCCACTGTTCAGCATGTATTTAAAGTGTCATTAGTATCTGGAATGTAAGTATATGTTGGATTTTTTTTTTTTAATCTTCCATTGTCCTATGTTTATATTGATTTTTACTGAAATTTAGACTCAAAGTTACAAAATGTTTTATTCTAGGGGCTGCTAGGTGACTGGCCGTGGAAGACCTCAGGAGAATCTGAGTTCAAATCTGGCCTTAGAGATTTGACACTTACTAGGTTGTGTAATCCTGGGCAAATCATCTAATCTTGATTGGCTCACCAAAAAAAAAAGTTTGACTCTTGATTATTGTTTTTGTATGTCACCTCTAGGATAAGTCAGTCAAGTTACCCTTTTTGCTATGATATTTCAAAGTATTTGTTGTAGAAATTGTAATTAGTCAAGTGATAGCATTGTTTTATTTTTTTCACTTCTTGTTCTGCTTTCTGAGGTCAGAGCAATGAATTTTATTTTGGAGAGGGTGCATAGGAAAGAGGAAGCAATTAAAGTTAAGGTACTTGCCCAGTCATACACGTAGTAAGTGTCAAGTATCTGAAACTGGATTTTAATTTAGGTCCTCCTGACTCCAGATCTGATGCTCTAGCCACTTTGTCATCTGGCTACCCCACAACAATGGATTCTAAAAGACACAGCATGGAGAGATAAGGTTCTATCCTGATCTCATGATGCCAACCATTACCTTAATACTAAATATGATCCCTTTCTTTTATATGTATAATTAGGAATCCTTTGGAGACTTTTCCATAAAAATTAATTGTGTAATCATGATGATTTTTGCTATTCTGCTTTCCATTATACTATTAATATAAAACTAGCAGTTGAAAATCAGGAATAAATGTTTTTTAATTTTATTTTAGGGGCAGCTAGGTGGCGCAGTGGGTGCCCTGAAGTTAGGAGGACATGAATTCAAATTTGGTCTCAGACATTTAACACTTCCTAGCTGTGTGACCCTGGGCAAGTCACTTAACCCCAACTACCTCAGCAAAAAATAAATAAATAAATATATATATATATAAATATATAGTTTATCATAATAGCCTAATAAATTATATCCCTGTCTCTATTTTCTCCTTTTTTCCAATCTTTCTTTAATATATCTCCCCCAAGTAATATTTCTAATATTTTAGTATGCTGTATTTCCTCTATTCTTACCCTCCTTTAAAAAAACAAAACCAAAACTGAAGTGATTCCTTGTTCTATAAAGGATGAAATGTAATGTTCTTATCCTAGATTTTAATGCTTTTCAAATTCTGAATCCAAATCAGATTTTTTTTCCTACTCCCCTCACTCACAAATATTAACATTTTTAACATTTTGTGCAATGATTTTTAGAGAGACATTCAAATGGAAAGCTCTAGCCAGCAGTTGGTAATGCAAATCAGAAGAGAAATGTGGGCTATATATAGATATTAGGTAGTCATCTACATAGAGTTAATAATTAAACCAGTAATGTTTGGATGGGGATTCAGATGAAAAGCAAAATTCCACTCATAGATAGTTTTAAGAGACTTTATTGCTATTCATAAAGAGAGGAGGATGACTTCTTGCTAGAACAATCTCTGGGTACAACGTCCGTACCTACAAAGGGCAGCATATGGCTCAAACACATATCTTGTTTGAGATAAAATGGCTAGCATGATATGTGCAAGAGTATTCTCTCATGTAGAAGATCAGTAAAGTTGAGAGTATTTCCTAAATTACCTAATAAAGAATGAAAAGAAAGGAATTAGGGAATTTAACCCTAATCCCAACAAGAGATTGAAAAGGGGCACCATGGGGAACTGCTACCAGTTTAACTATTTTCGCCAGTCAAGAGAAACCCATGTGATTAAATTAGATCACTGAGGGAGTATAAAAGGATAAGAGGAGCAGGCAAACAAAGAAATTTGAAAGAAACTCACATTTAGGTGGACAAGTGATTAATGATAATAATTTAGCCAGGGAGACCGAGTTAGAGTAGCCAGGAAAACCAGGAAAGGACTGTGTCGCAAGAGCCTTGGGAGACAAAAGTTTTCAGAAGGATTTTATGGTCATCAATGTTAGCTACTGCATAGAAATCAAGTCAGATGAAAAAATTCTTGAAATGGGCAATTAAGAAATTATTGGGAATAGGGAAGGGGGAATAATAGTGAGTTGAATGTTGAGATCAAACGCCTGATTGCAAGATGAGAAGTGAATAGGAGGTATTAAAAAAAAAAAAAGTAGATACATTAATTTCTAGGTTGGCCATAAAAGGGAAATGAACTATAATTTGAAATTTGATGGGATATCAAGATCTAATAGAAGGTTTTTTTTAAGTATGAGATATCTGAGCAGATTTGTGGCCACCTGGGAAAAAGCCAGTAGATGCTAAAGATGAAAAGAAATAATTAAACAAACAAGTTTTCTAGGAGACTGGGAATAGAATAGAATTAGGGATAAAGTAAAAGTTTGAGTCTTGAGAAGGAGGTGATTCACCTTATTCGTTATTGAGAACAAAAGGGACATCATAAAAACTTTTTGAAATACAAAATTAGTGTTAAGAAAAGAGAACATTCTTCTGGTGAAAGGACTAGGATACAAAAGAAAGGGAACTTGAAAAAAGAAAAGTTTTGAAACATATTCTTTAGGGAATATTATAAGAGAGTTCATCAGGGGAGAATAAAAAGTTATCAGTGCAGCAGTGATTGTTCTATTGAGAGTCAAAACATAAATGTGTAGTAGAACTATTCAGTGTAGTTAGTGACATTCTATAGAGGATGAGGAGTTGTGGTTTGGCAGTACATAATTAGCAAGAGAACAAGGAGTAAGGGGTTCCACAAATAAAGGAGAGTGTATAATTGAACTAGTCCATCATATAATCAACACTAATGAGTGAAGGAAAGTGAAGACAGAGCAGGAATGATAGACTAAGGAGGGATAGAGAGGGATCACTCTGACAGTTAGTAGTTTAAGAGACAAGGAGAGAGATGAAAATATAAGAAGTCTTGATGAGGGGGAAGAATTTAGAATCAAGGAGGTAGCACTGATATCAGGTGATAATGAGATCTAAAACCAAGGATTGACAAACAAATGGCCAAATCCAGCATGCCTCATATTTTGATACATTCATGAGCTAAGAACAGATTTTACATTTTAAAATATAATAAAATTTAGTTTTAAAAATGGCAAAAAAAAAATTTTTTTTAGTTAGCAAACAAGGTGAGAGGAGTGACCATAGTTTGCTGACCCTCATATCTAAGTTACAATCATCCCCATGGAAAGCTAAGAAAAAGGGAAGAAGCAGATCAGGAAAGAGAAAGAAAAGAGGAAGTCTGAGCCACATTCTGAACTCCTTGAGAAATAAGGCAGAATGACCTCAATGTTGGTAGATGTCTTGTAACAAGGATCTAAGCCTCAGTTTCTTAAACTATGGTTACAATCCCCTATGGGCTCTCGTAACTGAATGTGGAGATTGTGAAATTATGATTTATTATCAGTAAATGTCTGATTAGCTCTATTTTATATTTCTTATATTCCTGGAGTCACATAAAAATTTCTCAGGTGGAAAATGTTTAAGAAGCCCTGTTCTAGGTAGTGTGATATCAATAGATGAAATATGCCTGAAAAAATAAGAGTCCTGCTTAGAGATGCTGGCAAAGGAAGGGTTTTAAAGTGGCATTGAGAAATAATAAGTATATCTGTTCCTTATAGAACCTGGTGTTGATGTGAGAGAAGAAATATCTAATACTAAAAAAAGTGGGCAGAAAACATATAATCGAGAAGAGGCAGTTTCTGTTGGTACAAAAATATGGAAAGATTATAGGAAGAAGAGGTTTAGACTGAATAGAAATTTGATGTTATAATACAAGTTGCAGAAGGAATAGCATAAAAGATCAGAGGATATACATTGGGGAGTGGTAGAACACAGATGACCTTATTACAGCCTACCTTAGTATCATATTTATTTATGAACATTATTTATTTGTTCCATTACACGGTAATTTAGATTTGGGAGATCTTGGTTTAAATCTGTCTCAGATATGTACTAGCTCTATAACCCTTGACAAATCATTTAATCCTTTGGGGTCTCTGTTTCCTCATCTGTAAAATGAAGGCTTAGACTTTATACCTCTAAGATCTCTTTGGGTTCTAAACTTACATTATGACTCTGATGACCCATTATGAAGTGGAGGTAAACCTAGGCAAAGATTTTGACAGCAAAGCACAAATGCTGGCAAATTTTACCATGCTAGAAAAGTAATCGGTATAGTCCAAACCACAGATTGTGTATGCTTTCCAAGGACCAGCCTAGCATACTATTACACCAATAAGCAACAATGATACTATCAGAGGAACTGGGTCACTTCTATCTAATCATTTTTTTTTCTATAAACAAAACCAAAAGACAGAAGGATAATATAGTTAAACAGAAGAATGACTCCAAGCTCTCTCAGGAAAGGCAAATAAAGGAGTTAGTGAAGTTGTTTTTATTGTCCATCTTAAGGCACCAAGAAATTTCATTTCATGGGGCATTTATTCATCTTGTATGGCATTCCTCATGATAAATATTTTCAAGAAGGACCCTATTGAAAATAATTGCATTAACGAGATCAACCAAATCATTTCCAAAGGAGCAGTAATGAACTGAACCAGCTATGCCCAGAAAAAGAACTCTGGGAGATGACTAAAAACCATTACATTGAATTCCCAATCCCTATATTTATGCACACCTGCATTTTTGATTTCCTTCACAAGCTAATTGTACAATATTTAAGAGTCTGATTCTTTTTGTACAGCAAAATAACATTTTGGTCATGTATACTTATTGTGTATCTAATTTATATTTTAATATATTTAACATTCTACTGGTCATCCTGCCATCTGGGGGAGGGGGTGGGGGGGTAAGAGGTGAAAAATTGGAACAAGAGGTTTGGCAATTGTTGATGCTGTAAAGTTACCCATGCATATATCCTGTAAATAAAAGGCTATTAAAAAAATAATAATTGCATTTTATATAACTTTTCCTTCCTTTGTTATAGAAGATTAAGAGATAGAGAAAATTTATGAAATATTAAATAAGATCCTCCAAATTAGAATAGTATGTACTTGATTACTCAGTGATTTCAAAGTAAAGCAGACAATGGGGAAGATAGGAAAAAGTATTTTCTAAAGTACATACAAAAAAATATATATTAAACATTTATATGTGCCAGGCACTGTGCAAAACTCCAAGATTACAAAAACAAGCTAGCAAGACAGTATCTGCCATCAAGGAGCTTACCTTCTAATGGGGTAGAGGAAAAACAACTCATAAAGAGGTTCTAGAAAGGAGTTGTGTATCTCTGTATGTGGTTCTGGGGAGGGTGGGTGATATGGAGATAGGAAGTAGCATTGAAGTCTAGCTCTTGCAAGAATAAGGGAAAACTCATTTCTCAGACACGTATGTAGAGTTATGTTCCAGGGAAATGGAGATGAGTGGCAAAAATTTTATAGACTACCCTTCTACGTCTTAAGTTCCTATGATTTTTTTTTCCATTTTTCTCAAATGAATGTATGGGCTTGACTTAAATGATTGACATGCATAACTTTTTGTATTCTCTAATTATTTGTAATCATATGGAAAGACTTAAAGATTGTCAATCAAAAGCAGTTAGCATGTTCCCACTCTTCAATAGACTCTTCTCTCTAGTGATTCTAACTCTTAGGATGTAAGAAACCCTTTTCCCCATTTTACACAGTTAACAGCAAGATTGTGTGATGATCAGATATGATAGACGTAGCTCTTCTCAGCAATACAAGGATTCAAGACAATTCCAATAGACTTGGGGTGGAAAATGCCAAACTCATCCAAAGAAAGAACTATGGAGACTGAATGCAGATCAAAGCATTTTGTTTACACCGTTTTTGTTTGTTTTGTTTTGTTTTTAAATTTTTCTTATACAACACAACTAATATGGAAGTATGTTTAACATGATTGGACATGTATAACCCACATCAAAATGTTTGTTGTCTTGGGGAGGGAAGAAAGGAAGGGAGAAACATGTGGAACTCAAAATCTTACAAAATTGTACACTGAAAACTATCTTTACAATTATTTGGAAAAAATAAAATACTCTTATGTGTGGGAAGAGAGAAGGAAGAAACCCTATTCCCTATCCTCTAATGCCTGCTCCTTTATTCCCATCCCCTTCAATATAAACCACCTTCAGCAGGCCACTCAAGAACTACCTACCCCTTCCACTATACTTTATCGATTGCCTGTTCCATATATAACATTTATCAGTCCTTCCATCTTTTTGCATTCACTGAGACCTGTTTCCATACTGATGATTGAGCATACTTGGCTACCCTTTCCTGATTGCTCTGTCACTCATATTCCCTAATTCGCTGATCCTGACAGAGGAAATAGAATATTCTTTTCTCCCCATTGCCACTCAGAAGCTATCCTCCTGCCACTATCATTCAGTAACTTCTCTTTTAGAGGTTCATTGAATCCCTATTTATCTTTCAAATGAAAATCTGGTAGCAGCTATCTCCCCGCCTCCAGATCTCTTTTCTTCTTACTTCCTCATGATTTCAGTGCCTCCCCAAGTTTTTCTGTCCTCCCCAACTGCCATCTCCAAACTAGATAAGAGTATTTCAACATACATATTGATATTCCCTTCAATTCTCTAATTTCTTTGTTCTTCAATTTAGGAATTTTCCATGACCCCCTCCTTCATTTTATATTAGCCACACACAGACTCGGTCATACCCTTGATTTTGCTTTTACTCACAAATGTTTCCATTTCCTCCTCTTCATTTTTTTTTTTTTTTTTTTTTTTTGCCATCTTTCGCTCTACCTTATGCCTTCTTTGTGACCTGTTCTTTGTCTTCCATGAGACCTCCAGTCTCTCAGTCCTTCATTTATTTCCTAGGCCATCATCCTTGCAGTATCTGTATTCTCTTCCCTTCTATAACTTGACTCTTTAGTGAACCAGTTGTGACCCTTTTCTATCCCTGATCTTGCCCTGCTAAGCCCAAGATTTGGATTACTCCTGCCATCTGCCTTTACTCATGCAAGCTACTGAATGAAGGCTGGAACCCATGATGACTGGATTCATTACAAGTTTATGTTGCATAATATCAACTGGCTACTCTCTGTAACAAGGTAGTTTTTTATACTTACCTAATCTAGTTAGTTATTATCCACTCATCATGGCATCTTTTTCCCAAACCTTTTCGTTTTTCTCAAACCTTTCATGTTTCCCTGTCCCACTCACCCCACCTCATCTTAGCTGAGAACTTCACCTCATATTTTACTAGGAGAAAAAATTGAGACCTATCACTGAGATTCCTTTTTCTTTTTCTTTTTTTTTGCTGAAGCAATTGGGATTAAGGGACTTGCCCAGGATCACACAGCCAGGAAGTGTTAAAGTGCCTGAGGCCTCATTTGAACTCAGTTCCTTTTGACTTCAGAGTTAGTGCTGTATCCAATGCACCACCTAGATGCCCTATCACTGAGATATCTTTTACAGTTACCTTTTGCCACTCTCTTCTATCATTTCTGTTACAAATGAAGAAGTGGCCCTTCTTACCAAAACAAACCCCTTTATGTACACAAATGATCTCATTACATCCATTCTTCTCCTGAAGATTGCTCTCTGTAATCTTAAATTTCGGCCAGTCTACTGGCTATTTTTCCTGCTACTTAGATGTCTCCCTTTTATCTTCAAAAAACCCTTAATAGATCCTTCCATGATAGTTTTTACTTTATATCCCTCTTTTCTTTTCAAGGCTCAACTCCTTCAGAAGGCTATTTATGATAGGTAGTTCCATTTCCTTTATTCTCATTCCCTTTTTAATTCTCTGTAGTATGGCTTCTGAAGTCAGACCTCATCATTCAAATGCTCTCTCCAAATTTATCATTGACTTTTTAGTTGCTAAATCTAAGATCTTTTTTTCAATTCTTGTACTAATCAACTTTTCTGCAGTTTTTTTTTTAACATTCCCAATCATAAAATACAATATTATAGTAACATACAAGGTAAAAAGATACACACTTTCACCAAGAATAATTTCACTTTAGTGGTGAAGCCAGAATTCAAATTGCAAAAGGTTAAGGAATAAGAAGAGAAAAAGTTGAAGCTATAAACAATTTTTCTAGGATTTTGACTCAGCAAGGGAACTGTAGGACAATAGTTAATAGATACTGTTAGAGTTTAAGGAAAGTTTTAGAAGGTTTTAGACATGTTTATTCTTTATATAGTTAGCTTTCTCTCTTATGAGATTACAAACTCCTTGAAGTAGGACTATCTTTTGCCTCTTTCTGTATCTTTCTTGGTATAGTGCCTGGCACATAGTAGTAAAATGATTATTCATTGACTGTAATTGGAAAGAAACCTGTAGAGGGAGAGGTTAAAAATTTGGGAGAGAAGAGGCTGTTCTTGAATTTGCAATCTCCTGGGTAAGTAGGAGATTGTATCAAGAGCATATGTAAAGACTGGCTCTAGACAGATTAAGAGTTGTTAAGTGGTTAACTTTGTTCCAGGCACTTTGCTGAGCACTGGGAATATAAATATAAGCAAAAAAAAAAAAAAAAATCCCTCATATAAATATAAGCAAAAGTCTCATTCTTTAAAGAGCTTACATTCTAATGGAAGAAGGCAACACATAAAAGAAAGCTGTAGAATATGGGAGAAAACAGTGGATTGAAGAAAAATGGGGGAGATTGAAGAATCTAGAAAGTAAAGAGTGAAGCCAGAAATGGCAAATGGCCTGAGTACTCCATGAAATCTAAATACATGGAGTAGGATAAGAGACACCCCCAGGGTGAAAAGGCTGCTGGCCAAGAGATGGAAAAAGTCCAAACAAATAAGTGGTAAAATTAGGAGTAAAGTGTGCAAATAGTCAGATTTGCTTTCTTTATAATAATTTCTTAGTTTGAATCTTGTGTGGGCTTTCTTATAAAATTAAGTGCACTATAGAAATATATCATTAATAATAATAGTTTGAATTATACTATATATTAAGAATAAATTTTTAAAACTTACATTGCCACTGATGAGATCCATACTAACAAAATAATTGTGGATTTGGTAAATTTGATACTTAACTGGAAGGCTTTATTAAGTCTATTATGCTGTCAAAAATTTTTTTTTGAAAGAATAAAACTTCCTTGGTGTGATAAGCATATTTCTTCATCATTTTATGAGAATAATTTAAATGTCTGTTTTCTTCTATTTCAGGCCTTTTTATGGTTATCATGAGAAGGAGAGACACTTTATGAAGATTTATCTTTATAATCCTGCAATGGTGAAAAGGTACAGAAATTGTGAAATTAGGAACTGAGTAGTTTTAATGATAAAATGTTAATGCATCAAGGAGTTGTTACTTTGTTCATATGGGAACTTTTCCTACTGAATCTAAATATCAATCTGATTACAACTTAAAATCTTAGGAAGTTTGAAGTTCAGAAGAAATTGAGTTATCCTAGTCACAAAGCTAGTGTCATAAGCAGAATTTAAACCATTATAAGCTCTTTACAACTGGCTTCCTGCCACCTTTCCAATCTTCTTATACCTTACTCACACCCCATATACCATTCTGCAAGTCAGTCACATTGCTGTCTTTGCTATTTCAAGACTCTCCATCTTCAAAATCCAGGCATTTGCAATGACTGTTTCCTCATGCATAAAATATTTTTCCTTCTAATTGTCACCTCCTGGCTTCCCTGGCTTCCTTTAAGCCCTACATAAAATTTCATCTTCTACAAGAAATCTTTCCCAGTTTCCCTTCATTCTGATCTTCCCTCTGTTGATTATTTTCCATTTGTCCTCTATATAGTTTATCTGCACAATTGTTTACATGTTATCTCTTCCATTAGGTTGTCCTTGAGAATGGGAATCATTTTATCTTTCTTGTATCCCAAGTTCTTAGCACAGTGTACATAGAAGATATTCAGTAAATGCTTATTGACTTATTGACTTATATACACTATCTAGTATGTCATATTATATCTTAATAATAAAATGCAAAAAAAAAGACCATAGTTTTTATCATGATTAATAGTAACACAATAAATTTGCATGTCATTTTATGTTATGGACCAGAACTCTGAACTTGAAGCAAGGATGCTTATAAGGTACTAACTAAGTGGAATTGATGAGACAGTGGTTATCTAGTTTAGCATGATGCTTAATAGTTCAGTATGATTGATTTAATCTTACAACAAATAATGGTTTCCTAGTGATGTAATGATTGGTTTATACTCAGTGTAGAGCATATAAGTTGGGAGCCTCAGCTAGGTTCATTTCAGAGAGAAACAGAGAAGAGATCCTTCCAGAAAAGAGTCTCCTTCCACTTCCTATTCTTAAATTTTAGAATAAATTTTCCTGGCCTTTATCCCTGGTTTTTCTCAAAATAAGTACAAGAGACCAGCCTTAAAGTTAGTTTAGATTTAACAAACAAATACTTCATGAAAACCGTTTCTGCTTTTTGTCTTGTCTTTTTGTGCAGTCTTTTCAATAGGGCTCTGATTCTATGGGTCATCTTTAGATCTAAGAAAGTAGTCACAGATCCTCAAGATGTATCCTAAGCTTGTTTTATAATAATTGTTTTGACTATATTTTCTTTCCTGGTGTGAATTTGTAATTTAATTCTTTTATTCCTCATTTGATATCTAATTTAAAAATGATATTTTTAAAATGTAAATGGAAGCTACTTTTCTCATTAAATTGAGGAGGAATTTTTATTTCTCCCTTCCTGAGAGGCAACTGGAAATGAGGTGTGGAGGTAATAGGAGGGATGGGTATTCTTTTGCCCTGCCAAAATGTTTCATGGAACAAATTTTTTCTTTAATATCAGTGAAGTTAAGTACTATATAACATTTCACTTGTTATAAATAACTTCTGGAATTAAGTGATTCTATGTGAATCTTCTGCTAAATTTTGAGGGCTTTTTTTTTTTTTTTTTTTTTGTAAAGAAAATTTACTTCAATTTATTTTAAAACAAAAGAGGTAATAGCAGTCTTTTTCCTCCCCCACGGCAATTGGGGTTAAGTGACTTGCCCAGGGTCACACGGATAGGAAGCATTAAATGTCTGAGAACAGATTTGAACTCGGGTCTTCCTGACTTTGGGGCTGTTGCTCTATCCACTGTGCTACCTATCTGCTCTTAATAGTAGTCTTTTGAAGGTTGCATCATAAAGCTGCTGGTTGGACTATTTCCCTTTTTGTTAGCTCTGATGTTTATGCTATTTCTAAATAAAAGTTTCATTATGTTATTTTTTTAAGGATTTTATAGATTCTTAAGAAAGGAAACACTTTTGGAGTTAGCAAAGCTAAATCATTGGTTCATATCATTCTAAATTAAAACTTATTACTGAAAATAATGAATAATGTCAGCTAAGTGTTTTTGTCTCTCATGCTTTCTATATAATCATTTCAGTCTCATACATAAAATACACATTAAATTTTGTAAAAGCCGAGTGATTGTTACCTTTCAAATGCAGAACTCATTTCAAAGAATGCCAGTTGTTTTATTTAATAAGATTTCATTTTTTTTTATTAAATAAAAATAGCAAAATTTTTAAAAAACAACAATACATGATTGCTATTGTTCTATATTCGTTTTTCTTAATTTGTATGATTGCTCAAAACAGGTGATATAATTTGTTGGGATTTCTATTCGGTACAGACCAAACAGGATGATCTCTGAGATATCTTCCAACTCTATTACTGTAGGATAAGAAAGAAGTTGCAGTGCAAAGAACATTGAATTTGGAAACAAAGGACTTGGATTTGAATTCCAGTTTTGCTTCTTTATTGAATATAGGACATTGAGCAGCAAATCACTACTTTCTTCAGTTTTAATTAACTTCATCTACACAATAAGAGAGTTGTATGAGATTACTAAGATTTCTTCTAGCTCTGAATCTACCACTTTATGGTTCTCTGCTATAAATTAGTATTTTATTCTTCACTTCAGGATATGTGAACTTTTGCAAAGTGGAGCCATAATGAATAAATATTACCAGCCTCATGAAGCGCATATTCCCTACCTCCTCCAACTCTTCATTGACTACAATCTATATGGAATGAATTTAATTAACTTGGCTGCTGTCAGATTCCGGAAAGTGAAAAGAAAAAGTAAGATTTTTTTGTTTTGTTTTGTTTTCTAAATTGAGATTCTATTTATAAAGTTTTTAAACTTTTGTATTTCTCTATAATAGTCTTTGTCATAATAGCAGAAGGACTAAGGAAATAGCTTAGTAAGTAATAAAGTGTCTGTATGCTAGTTTTCTTGCTTTGTGGCTATTTAAGAAGTATCTTACAAAAAACAGTCACTTTGGTTTAGGTCTTTACATGGCCTATAGTTTATTTGGGTAAACAGAATATATGTTATAAAATGTAATACTTACATGATATATCAGCAGAAAATAAAGCATTCAGTTTGAATTAAATTAATTTATAAATTTATATAATATATATAAATGCATATATATTATATATGTTATATATATAAATATAAATTAAATTAAATTTTTAAAAATTCAGTTTGAATTAAAGACACAGAAATAGTGAAATAGTGGTACATTACTGTTTTGTTGTTGAATATGCAGAATTGGCCCAGTACAAGTTCATGCTTTTTAACTTCAACCTTGCTTTTACTACTAATTGATAAGCCTTTTATTCATCCGTCAACTCTACTCTCACTCTGTTCCCTTTTTTAAGTCACTAGATTCTACCTCTCCAATTCCAACTTTCACTACATAATTTCACTAAAAATATTAAGATTATCCAATATGAGTTTTCTAATTCCTTTTACACATATTGTATACATATGTTGTTAGCATATACCTTGAAAAATGAAGGATGTTATATTCCAGGGGCATACCTGGAAAGTCCATTGGATTATTATTTACTTATTTGTCAAAGTTCTGACTCAGAGCTACACAGATATCACCTAAATTTTAATCCCATACTCTTCTATCTGACTTTCTGAAATATCTTTTTTCATATCTTATATTATTTCTACTCTTATTACGATACTATAGACAAAATGTATTATTGGACTATCTCTTTTTCATTAATAGAAGTTTGAAAGCAGTTAATGTGGTTTAATATTGGTCCCTACCATAAAACCTTTAATAAAAAAAAATTGGTCTCTACCTTCCTGGTAAAATTAAAGAATAGGATTAGGTGTTATGCGTATATGGGCTTCCATAAGATTTTTAAATAGAAGGGTTTTCTCTGTTTTGTTTTGTAGGATATATGTTTTCTTTTAAATATAGCCAACTTGATTGTAAAGGAACTATTTTTCTTAATCATTTTTGGGTAACCTAATGCTAAACATAAAATATTCATTCAGTACTCAGTTATTGGTTGTTGTGAGAAATAAGTGAAAGGAGTTCAAGTAAAAGTAATACCTGAGGATATAATGCCTACTAGACTCATGAGACTGTTTGTGCCATTGAAAGTTAAGAAGAACCCAAAAAACAAACATAATGATTACAGTAATATATATAAAATCAATACAAACAAAATAATAACAATAATGCTGCAAAATTTTAATACTCAAATTTGGCTTTAAAGAAAAGATTGGAAGGTACTTTTCAGGGGAAGTGAGAGGGGAAAATAAATATTTGATAATTGAGGGAAATAAAGGTGTTTGGCCTTTTTTTTTTTTTTAAAGAGTTCCTTTGGGCAGTGAGAGGTTTAGTGATTTGTCCAGGTTTACATAACCAGTATGTGTCAGAGACTGGATTTAAATCCATCTCTCTAAACACAACATCAGTTTGCCTCATTATATTAAAGTGTTATTAATAAAGTTTAATAATTTAATGAGCAAATTGTAGACAGTAAACGAAACTGAATATTATGAGGCAGTATGTGTTGATAAATCATTGAAATTTAATTATAAATGATAGAAATTATATGGTAAGTAGAAGGAAAGAAAATACAGTCCAGTGTTGGTTTTTTGTTTGTTTGTTTGTTTGTTTGTTTTGAAATAAAGAAAAAATACGTGTTTAAATTGTAAGGGAAGATTTAAACAATATAGGTTAAAGATGGGAAGTGAGGTTTAAGTTGTATCTTTAAGAAATTGGACTCTTTGTATTGGTTTATTACTCTAAAGAAATGTGATACTGGGACAGCTAGGTGGCACCAGCCCTAAAGTCAGGAGGATCTAAGTTCAACTCTGGCCTCAGACACTTAGCATTTCCTAGCTGTATGACCTTGGGCAAGTCACTTAACCCCAATTGCTTCAGGGAAAAAAGAAATAGTGATACATTACTATTTTGTTGTTGAATTTTGTCACAGTTCCTTTTTTGGAAATTTTATGGGGGAAATCAGGCACAGATTGAATTGTGTTTGATGATGATTCTTGTCATTTTGGTTCAAAATCATAAAATACAATCTGTGACAAACTTTTCTAATTCATAATTGAAATTTGTTCTACATAGAATTTTTCATAGTTAATAATTTCAAATAAAATTAATGTTTTCAATTTTTCCTAATGCTCAATTAGGAAAATGTGCATATTCTTATGCTTTAGATACTGTAGTAGTACCTGATCATTAGAATGTAAGTTCTAAGAAGATAGGGCTATTTTATCTTCTTTTTGTATTACTTGTTATCTTAATAGAGCCTTGTGTGAGGTAAGCATTTTAATAAATATCTTTTGCACTGAATCCAAATATAAGATGAAATAATGTCAAAATTTGTTTTATTATGGATTTAACTAAAATGAATTTTAAAGAAATATTTTGACAAAATAGGCTACTTAATAGGAATTGTATGCTTCTGAACCTATAATATAAATTTTTTTTAAAAATATGGTAATATCCCAATTTAGACAATTTATAGTCCTTTTTATATTTGTTGCTTATTCCTTTAATAATGTTTAAAAAGTGCATACTAAGGATATTTTATCTTTTAATAGACATAGAACATATTCAAGGAAAAGAACATTTTTACTCAATGAAAATTGACATAGGTGGTTGTAGAGCCATCAAAATGTCCTTTTATTCATGAAAGATCATTATCCACAGAGTGGAAGATTCCTTAAAGGAGCCCTTGGTAGTCTTTAGTCAGTTTCATTTAAATATTTCCTTGAAAAGGTCATAATAGCAAAGACAGTGTCCTTCTCTTACAGATATATGATATGCAAATATTAAGAATTGTAAGAAGAGATTGTAAATTTAATATATAAATCCTAGCATCAATATTTTTCCTTTTGCTACCCAGTCTGCTGTAAACAAAGAGTTAATCTTCAGAAAGAAATCTCCTGGGAAGTAGTAAATCTTCAGAGGCAGTTTCTGAAGCATGACCCCATAACACACTTTCTTAAACTAGAACTTGTGAGCAAACATACACAGTCCCCTCATCTTCTGCAGGTCAAAGTGCATTTGCACTCACCAGAAGTTTCCACTCACTGCTCCTGCATCTGGAATGCATTGTATATTCTCTTTCAGTTTGAGGAATGAGTGCTAAATTGTGTTTTAAATTTGATCTGGTATCCAGTTTCCATAGGCCTCTTAGTGAAAGCTAAAAACATATTTCTTGGGGAATTTAGGTTAGAGACCACAAATATACATTATATATATATATATATATATTTAAAGTGATTACATAAGTATACCTACCACATAGAACATTTATTCTCCCACACATATATTATGAATCCTTTCTTTCCTTTTTGATTT
Organism: Sarcophilus harrisii; assembly: GCF_902635505.1. NCBI lineage: Eukaryota > Metazoa > Chordata > Mammalia > Dasyuromorphia > Dasyuridae > Sarcophilus > Sarcophilus harrisii. The sequence goes on from NC_045429.1 coordinate 190,084,439, forward strand.
AAAAATATTGTAACTCTGTCTATTGACATAGATTTGGAATGCATAAGAAATTTTAGAGCTTGTTATAGAGGTGATAAACCATTGAATTTTAACCTAAAGCATTATCCAAAAAGATGCTTTTATTTCTTTTACCTTTCTATTCTTAGGTGATACATTACATGGAATTGGATGTTACAAAGATCAGTTACCAAGAAATTCCCTTACTGGTACTCTGTTTCGTTGGGAAGAAGATGAAATACCAAGGTCAGCAAATATTTTAAAAGTAAAAAAGAAACTAAAAATTATGTATCCTTCTAGTCATGACAAACTAATGGCTACTGGATTATAGAATTTAATATAAATATTTCATTATATCGTTTTCCTGTGTTAAATTTTTTTTTTAAAGTTAGATGGTTTCTGTTAAACCAAATAATAGACTTAAATACCCTCAATTTAAAAACATTTCCATTCAAGAATTCTTTTTTTCAAAGTTGGGAGAGGAAAAGTGTTCTGAAAAATTTACACTACTCCCTTCCCTGTAATATAGTAATGTAGTTTATCATGATAAATAGTCATTACCAATATTCATTCTGTTTCTTTCCATTTTTAACAGTTTTTAAAGTAAATGACAATTTATTGACATAGTGTTTTATTGAAATATAAATATTGAAATAGTTTGGAATGTACTTTATACATATCATTTCATTTTATCCTCATTGTTTGATAGATAAGGAAACTGAGATTCCAAATAGTTAAGTGGCTTGCCTAGTGTAAAGGGCTGAAACTCTCAAGTTGATGCACTGAGGTCCGACAACCAAGCACTTAAGGCAAATTACCAATTGGCTAATACTCTATAAGCATGTGCTTGGAAAATGGCCCTTCCCACTATTCTGTGCTGGCTCGATAATTGGTATGTACAGAGAATTGTAGGAGGGACTTAGGGAGTGGAGTAAGACTAGCCAGAGTCACTTTTGGCGGAGGAGAGGTAGAGAAGAGAGGTTGTAAAAATTCTGTGTCCAATCCCTTCACTTCTACCCCTGAAGACCAAGAATAAAGACCAAGGACTCTGGCTTATCATGACTCCAGCTGATTCTAAGGTATCCAGGGTCCTAACCTTGGTCTTCACATCTAGAGTTACACAGCTGCTATTTGAAGTGGGCTTTGAATTCAGATTTTACTGATTTCCAGGTTGTCTCTTATCTATTTTACCATTTAGCAGCCAGAAGTGAAAATCTGTGACTTCACATAATGTGATTTTTTTTTTTAATGGATTGGATTAGTTTGATTTTTCTTAACTGTATAATTGGTAAAGAAATTTTTTCCAATGACTGTTCTGTGCCATAAACTCTGTATCCTAGATTTCTCTAGTCAGAACTGATGTTTTCTTGAATGATCAATTTATGGATTTCAATGCAGAAGGCCAGGAAGCGTTAGTGATGTGCAGTATATAAAGTTTTTCTGATCTTTCTGCTTATCCATCAAAGATAAAGTGGCAACAATTAGCTTCTGTGTCATTTTTCTAGGTGTTCCATCTACTTCTTTCTCTGAGCAAGTTTGTTTTTTGTCTGTCTGTTTTGGAGGGTAAAAAATATATTCATAAATACACATCAACATTACTCTTTAGTGGGTTAAATTATCTTTCACAAAGGGCAATAAATTCTAGGATTCAAAGAAAGGAAATGTTATTGTTCATCTGGATAAACTCAAAGCCCAATAATATGTACTTTTTAGAACCTATAAAAATATGGTAATTATCTTTTTAATATTTCATTTCTCCCCAATTACATATAAAAATAATTTTTAAGATTTGTTATCTTTTGCGTTCCAAATTTTTTCCCTTCTTTCCCTTCACTCTCCCTGAGTTGGTTAACAATCTGATATAGATTACACATGTATAATTATACAAAACATGTCCATATTAGTCATTTTGGGGGGGGGGGATGAACAAAATAAAAAAAATAAATAAAGTAAAAAATAATATCCTCCAGTCTATATTCAGGCATCATCAGTTCTTTTTCTGGAACCAGATAGCATTTTTTATCATGAGTCCTTTGGGATTGTCTTGGATCATTGTACTGCTGAAAATAGCTAAGTCATTCACAGTTGTTCATCATGTAATATTGCTGTTTGTGGGCAATGTCTCCTGTTTCTGCTTATTTCACTTTGTATCAGATATTCAAGTAATTATTTCAGGTTTTTCTGAAATTATCCTACTTATAATTTTTTATGGCACAATAATATTCCATTATAATCTCATACCACAGTTTTTTTCATTCTTATCAACTCTGTGGATATTGGAAAATTTTTGGACCAACCAAGATATAGAGAGCATTATAAAATATAAAGACAGTTATCTTTTTCAAATTTGCATTTAATTTTTTAGATTTCTAATTGACTAATGAAAAAAATTTGAATTAATGTACTAAATGATATCCTCTTACTATAAAATTCTCTTTCCTTTTATGTCTAGCAGTTAAGTAGGAAAAAAAGTCATTTTAGAAGAGTAACAAATAATAGATATTTGTATAGCACTATAGAAAACTCTGTGTGTGTGTGTGTGTGTGTATTTCCATGTTAGGAAGCCATATATACATAGACAGGTGTGCTTTTCCAATCTTAAGATGCTATATAAAGTCTGATTTTATTGTGTATATGTGTATGTGTATGTACTAAGTACACATACATATTCATTTGATCCTTAAAACAATCTTGTAAGATAGATCCTAATGGTATATAGAACTTTTTTATACAGAAGTAAATAGACTTACACCATGTCATTTGTCTAAAGTCATACAACTTGAAAGGATAGGATTAGAGATGTGATGTGATTTGAATCCATATATCTTCTCATTTTAAGTCCAAAAGCTTGTCAGCCAGTGACCCTAATACTATATTTGGATACCGAAGAGATAAGATGTTTTAAATAATATTACTACATAAAATTTGTGAATATACTGGTTATACTTTGAAGGTTTTTGGAAGTAAGCTTTTTAAATTCTTTAGTTCTTAAGAAAATATAGTGAACTTTAACAAGGAACCCTGAATATTTTATTGAAAAAAGTCTTAGATTATATAGTCTTTTTAGGAAAGACCATTTTATTCCCTTTAAGAATAGGGTACTGTAGGAATGAAGCTGCTAGATGGCACAGTGAGTAAAGGACTACATCAGAAATCGGAAAAACCTACATTCAAAGCCAGTATTAGACACTTGAGCTATATGACCATGGGCAAGTCATTTCCTCCTGTTTGCTTCAGTTTCCTCATTTGTAAAATGAGCTGAAGAAGGAAATGGCAAACCACTCTATTATCTTTGACAAGAAAACCCCAAATGAGATCGGAGAGTCAGATTAAAAAGCAACTGTGAATCACAATAGGTGAATAAGAAAAATATATGTCATAAAAAGTATTACATGAAACTTAATAGCTATATATGTTTATTGTGTAAAGTTCTTACTTTAATAAGATTAATAAATAAATTAATTAATTAAATGGCCTTTTATTAGAAATTTTAAGTAAATAAATAGAATATAATTTGCCAAAGGAATTCATTATGTTCTAAGGCATCATAAATACAACAATTTCTGGTTATATCACTTAAGATATAACAAATTATATATTCTGTGATTATTTTCAAATTAGTTACCCCAGTTTAAGATCTTATTGTATTTAAATAACTGCACATCATTGCCATCAAAAAATATCCACAAAAAATGATACTGCACAACTATCATAGATATTAACATATTTGTTTTTGTAATGTGATTGTTAAACATCTTTAAAATTGAAAATTGTATCATCTACCCAACATGAAAATTATGTCCTGGTTTTGGTATCCTTCCTAATTTGTGCCTGAAGAACAAAGATCATTACCCTCATGCAAGGACATTGCTCATGCCTCATTTCTGATTTTTCCAGTTTGATATCTGTGGCCTCTTTCTCTCTAACTTCATGACGTTGTTTTTTTGTTCTTGGATATTCTACCCACCTGGTCCTATTTATTTGCTTTATCCTTTTTCTTGTACTACTGGCTTCTTTTCATTTCATTTATTGTTTCCTTTCTGTCTATTCAGTTGTTTCCCACTAGCCAACTTTCATTATGTTATTTAATTTATTCCATTAATTTTCACCATTGAATTTATCTCTGAAATGACTTTTTAATTGCACTTGTAGATATGTGGTTTGTTCATTTTTTAGCATAGTAGGAATGCTGGGTCTTACAGAAATAGTTGAAATCTCTATAATATGAGAAATTATTTAGAATTTTTTGAAATTATTATTTTCAGATGTTCTACCAAAAGCCTCTTCTTTGTTATAATGGACCAGTTAAGTAATCTTTCAACTAGTATACATTAAAACCTATTCCTGCCATCTCTCCTTTGTCATTCTTGTATATATCTTATCATAAATTTTCCATAAAGAATACACCCAATTATTGAAGATCACCTTTTTTTTTCTTTTAATATTGTAGATTCCATTGTGGTTCTAGGGCTATCAGAAAGTTATTCCTCACTAAATAATCTTTTATTTGATACAGCCAATGTGGGCATACGGAATAGCAAAGAAATTCAAAGGACAGAAACAGAAACAGAATAATCATACTTCACTTAAATGTTCATTTTATTATTTATATAAGGCCATATTCAATTTAAAAGAATTATAAAATAATAAGATTTTTAGCTGAAATGGACCTTAAATACTTTTTTAGTCCAACTAATTTATTTTATAGCACTCACATTAACTTGACATTTTTTTCTAGGAACAATGTTATGAATTAACAACTAATTTTTATGAAACATATAGTTAATAGAAGAAATGTAGTTTTTCAGGTGTTATTTTTAAATTGTGGTAGTATTAATTATATTTTAGATTTGCTCCATGATCAGAACACTAATAAAACAAGTGATATCATGAAATAAAATTACCTACATGAAAAATAATAGCTTTTTGCCTCAGATTCAGAAACAGAACATGGGCTTACCTTTTGATCCCTCTGACTAAAATTACTTTGGGGATGTGGGAGAGTAAAGAAGAGACCTTTAGGAAAGCTTCTAAAGTAGGCTGTTTGTTTTTAGTGTACTCCCATATCTCATTTAAGTTTTTTTTATATTTTCTTCCTTTAGCACCCCCAATTCTCTTGAAATTATATACTCTTCACACATTGTAATTCATCGACCCAAGTTATAAGCCATCTGTGCCTCCTCATTTTTTGTGATCCCTATAATTGTCTTTCCATAAATTGTCCAAAGATAATCTATTAGAGACATTTTTCTTTTCCTTTTACTATTTTATGGATACTAATGTGGCACTGGGACTGTCTGGTAAACCTCCATAAACTCACCTCATATTACTTTTCCAAACATAGAACTATAATCTATAATTGATCCTATAATCCTGATTTAATTTTAAGGGCTGAAAATTCTCTTCTTTAAATTTTTTCAAACCTGAAATTTATCTTTTCCCTATCATCATTCTAATTTAACTTAAATATTTCTTTATTTGTGATAAACTAGTTTCTCATTTTCAGTTATTCGGTGTCATTTCTTCAGTTGAACCAACTTAGTGGTATCATAAAACACATGATCAACACAATATCAGTATGGCTTCAGCAACAGTAATCATCACTTGGCCAAGAGATTTTGGTTTCAGGTGTACACAGAAATTTTGGCAGAGTCCATGGTGATACTGTAGTAATTTGCTAAGGAATGCAGCAATGTTAAAGGTACCAAATTTCAGATGAGCTACTTAAATTGAGATCCTCTCAGCTTTTTCTCTAATAATGATGGAGTTGCAACTCTCAGCTACATTTTCAAAAAGAGTTAAAGGATAGGCTGCTCTGACTTACTGGCTAATATTTACTTTCTCCATTGACGGTAATAGAATCAACCATAGTTATATTATAAAATTCTATCTATTCAAATTGATTTATTTCAAAATAACCTTTTTTTTTTTTTTAAGACAGTGGTTGAGTAAATTATTTGTGAACAGCTTTTATGTGCCTTCATTTACACTTCCAAATGATTATATAGCCAAGCCATTATTTATCTTCAAGATATTTGGTACACAAAGTTTATATGTCTTCATATTTGTGTCATTTGTAAAGAGTCTTAATTTAGGCCCTAATGACTGTTCACCCAGCCCAGTCACAACTTTGATAACTTCCTAATCTCTTTGACTACTGAAGAAAATACTTTTGGGTCAAGTACTGCAGTGTAATTTTCATAAGGCTATATTGTTTTCATTTTGTTGCTTTTTCTGGTTTTTGACTCCCTTGTGGAGGATTCAGTATGACTTTTCCATGTTGTAATTTGTTTACATTTTTAAAGAAAACTTTTAACTCATTGAATAGTGATTATGGGGAAAGAAGAAGGTTAGTATTATCCTTTTGTTTCTTTCCTCTACTTTCAGTAGCACTGCTCTGATTAGTTTTGCTCCCAAATTTGATATTCTTTCTTTTGTATCTTTTTAAAATTTTTTTCACATTCCTATCTAGAAATAAGTACCTTCTAAGCTTCCCTGTTGCTTTTCTTTTTGACCTAGATGGAATATTCTTGCTTCAAAAAAATTTTTTAATTATACATCCATCCATCTGTAAACTATTCAACTGACCTGTATAACTTTAAACAATATTATTAAATATTACTATTTACTAATATTTTTCCCAATTTATCATTTTATTTAATATACAAACCATCCAATAACTATGTATTTAATAATTATTGTGAACTTCATTAGTATATTAACTTTTCTTATAATGATTTTCCAATAGTCACTCCAAATATGAATAAAAATATTTTATACATAAAAGAATTTCATAAAGTATACTATAGTTATATTCTATTGTAATTTCATTTCATTATAGTTCTTTAATTCTGGAAGGTGTTGAGCCACAAAGTACCTGTGAATTAGAAGTGGATGCTGTAGCTGCTGATATTTTAAATCGGTTAGAGATTGAAGGTATGTATCTGCTCATTTTTTATTTTATACCATTTCCAAAAAGCCAAAATTTATGTTCCCATATCTCAAAAAAAAAAAAAAAAAAACTTTGAAGAAGCCAAAATTTAATTGCTGTGGAGACTCCTACTAATATATTTTGAAACTTCTCAAATACCTTTGAAAACCCCCTTTTTTTAAAGTTACTGTAGTCAAAAAGAATAATCACCTGGTGGCTGGCCTTCAAATGATGACTGTCTCTGAACTTAGGCTTGATCTTCAGATAACATGATGTAGAGCATTGCAAGACCCATGCTTGAAACCTTTCCTTCTTGGCATAGAAACTTTTTTTCCATTAGTGTAGCCTGCAAGGAACAATTCCCTCAAGTAGCAAATGCATTGTATTACATTTTAGAAATATGAAGATCAAAAAAAAAGGAACCTCAAGAATGCCCTAAAGAAACATACATTCTTTTAGGGGAGCAACGTGCATATACAAATGTATTAAAAAACATATACATATATATAAATATGTATTTATATATATGCATATATATATATATATATACACACAGAGAGAGAGGCAAAAGATTATTTGATGAAGAGGTGAAAATTAGGGATTCTAAGACACTGAGATGAAAAATGGAGTTTACTGTACACAAACTCAGTAAAGGTGAAGAGACAAGAAATGGAGTGTTATGAGTGAGGCAAACTCAATCATTTTTTATTGAATAAATAGCTATATTGCTTTGTGCCACAAACTGGAAACCAGTGTGATACAGAAAATCAAATAGTGGACCTAAAGAAAATTTAATGCATTTTATTCTATTTTTCCTTTTCATTCCCTTGTTCAGTTTTCATAAAACTCTGTGGAGGATTCCTAAGTATTTTTGTCCAGTTAAATTTTTGAGTTTTCTTAAGCTAGTGATTTGGGGAGCAGGACAAGAAGCAAGAATAATCAAGAATACAAAGGAGAAACATTGTCAAATACAGAATGGGCTAATAAGGACATCTTGTAGGCTTGTTTCTGGTAACTATTTGCAAGTTTCTTATAGTACACAAAGTAAGTAACTCAAGGTTAAGTTATTGGGCAGGGGAAAAAGCAATCGAATGTCCATTATTAAATAAAAGTTTTTCACAACTTTACTTTGAAATATTTGTTTTAATTTGTAGCTCAAATTGATGGAAATCCTGGTTTACAAGCCATATGGGAAGATGAAAAGCAACGCCGAAGAAACAGAAATGAATCCTCTCAAATTAGTGAACCTGAATCACAAGGTATAATTGCTAATTTATTTTTTAAAAATTTTAAACCCATCGTGTATGTATGTATGTGTGTGTGTGTGTATGTGTGTAGTCTAAATTATTAATTCCCCATACAATTTGTCAGAAGCAATGTGGCATAATGTAAAGAACATATTACTTGGAGTCAGAAAACCTGGATTCATATACCACCTTTGATACTTAATAGCTGTGTAGTCATAGGCAAGTCACTTAACCTCTCATACCCTCAATCTCCTCATTTGTAAAATGGAAATAATATTTATACAGGCTATCTCCTGATGTATTTGTGCTTAATGCACTGTGCAAACCTTTAAATCCTGCATTTATAAATTGTTATTACTCATATCAGAATGAATTTCATAAATCTTCTTTCAATTTTCATATAAAATTTCCCCTCTATTGTCCCATTATCGATAGTTCTTCACTTTGACAGAATCTATAAAGGATCTTACTATTTTCCCATTTGTGCTTATTAGTGATTAATGTTCCTACTCCTATAGTCTGTTTTTACTTTCCTTTATTTTGGCCTTTTATCTGACTATGACCAAGCTCTTTCCTCATTCACTAATACTTTCTGAACCTCTTGTCTCACCAAATGGAGATTATGAAACACATTTTTGGAAACACTGGTTATAATTCACTAAGCTATGGAAGGCTAAGTATTGCCCCCAAGTTGATTTGTTAGTATTTTGGGTACTTTTTAAAATTATTTCTCAGAAAATTTTGAAATTAAAAATATACTGAAGTTCATTTTAATATTTGACTAAAATTATTATAGTTGAGTGCCTTTTATATAAATTTCAAAATAATAATATTGTTTATCAAGGAAATAAATAAGCTTGAGTCTCCCATTGCATTTAGGAATATAATATGTTGATAGGTTAAGGGAAATGTTCTTTTTCTACTCCAAATGCAGGTTATAATTATGGAATTTTATCTTGAACTGACTTCAAGTACCCAACATCATAACATGGGTAACCATTTTAATTTTGTTTGCCATTATAAGAGAACAGCTTTTAGATTAAAGGTGTATCACAAAAGTTGGTAAGTTACTATCATTTTTAAAAGTTCCTTGAGGAAAAAAGCTTAGTGTTGCTTCAGAATATTTTATTAATTTACTGTTTGCCTAAAAAGGTCCTCTTCCTTTTTTGAATGCACTTTTTAAATTTAAAGATCGTGGATGTGTTCCAGTAACAGAGAGTGAAAAAATGTTTCAGAAGAGACTTCAGGAAGTTCTTAAGCAGAATGATTTCTCTGTGTAAGTAGTCATTTAATACAGTTCATTGAATTGACCTTTCTCCCTTGGTAATCTAGTTAGTTTTAAAGGATGTGTTTTAATTAAGCAGAACATTATCAGGATCTGTGGACTACAGTAATGGATCCCAGGAGTTCTCTGCTGAGTTAACTTTACATTCTGAAGTTCTATCTACTGAAGCTATTCCCTGTTCACCAGCTAATGTGGTAGAAATCCATCAAGAAAAGGAGCTGAACAAAGGTGAGGTTTTTAGTAACATTACCTTGAATTATAGTCTTCAGCAGAACAATCATGTGATCTCTTTTGTTAAATTATTTGTGTTTAAAGTACTGAATGACATTTATTAATGTTTATTTTAAATTTAAAAATTAGGTTTCATTCCGATATGGGGAGGATAAGAAGTATGTACATTTCTAAGTAGCCCACGTATGGCAGATATTTATCCTATGTGTCATTTGATACTTGCCATCAACAGATAGTCTCTTTGTCTTTTTCATTGTGTGCTGTATTCACCTCTTTGTTACAATATAAGATGAAATTAATTTTTTGTCCTATATGTGCATGAATTTAAATGTACTCATTATATTGTAGCCCCTCATGAAAATGGTGTGAGAGTAATGAGTTATAGAGTACTTTGACATCTTAGATTGAAAACTTCTAGAACTTAAGTATTTTTATGAAAATATAATTTACATGATCATATAGCATAAATAAAAATTTACCTTCTAAACAGTAATAATTGAACTCAGCTGTAATTTTGTGAAGATTGCAGAATTTTAAGTTTCTATTAGATAAAATTTGTTTAAATGTTCACCAAATTTTTTAAAATTCTGAAAGTTTAAATTGTAGAGGCCCATAACTAAATGTTGGCTTTGTTTTTATCTTAAGAATACTTAAGAAAGAATATTCATAAACAAGATGAAGCACTTATTAATGAAGAAGCAATTTTGAATCTCATGGAAACAAGTCAGACTTTCCAGCCTCTGTCCCAAAGACTGAGTCAATCTCCAATTTTCAGTAAGTACTTTAATAATATAATAAGTATTCCATATTCCGCTTTTAGATTTATGTGAACGATGTTCTTGATGAATTAACTGTTTTGTGTTTAGACAAGGTTAGCCTGAAGACACTTGCTTAATATAGCTAAAAGAGCACCACACTATGAATTGGCAATTAGAAATCAGCCTGTTATTCTTGCACTTCCTCTTTTTTTAAAGTAAAGCTAGTGATTTCTTCCCTGCCTATTTCACAGATTTGGTATTAGATTCAAATGATTTACTGTTTGTACAGGACATTGAAATCTCTGAATTGTATGTGTAAAATACTGGTCTGGAAAAGGCATATAGCATATGAAATTACATTTAGTTTACCATTTAAATAGCCTGAGTTTGAATCCTTCCTTTACCATTTCTGAGCATTGTGATTTGAACCAAATTGTATAACTTTGAGCCTCTGTTTCTTAAATGATATTGTCAGAATCTAAAAAGATCTTGATTAGTTACATCATTGGACTGAATCAAATAAAATGAAATTTATTAGAAATAGTGTTAAACATGGGTTCAGAAAATATGCATCACAAGTCTAAGATTGTGCAAATTGTTATCCAGTTTGTCTGAAAAAACATGAGGCTGTTCGCAGACTTCAGACTCAGTCAGAAGATGACAATATTTTGTAGCATCCAAGAAATCGGTTGTGATTTTATGCAGCATTAGGAGAAGAGTAATTCTTGGCAGCTAGATGGCTTAATGGATAAAGAATTGGGCCCAGAGTCAGGAATATCTGAATTCACATCCGGCCTCAAAACACTTACTAGCTATACAATCCTAGGTAAGTCATTTACCTTCTCATTACTTTAATCTACTGAAGAAGGAAATGGCAAACCATCCCAGGATCTTTGCCAGGAAAACCTCATGGACGGTATGTAGTCCATGGGTCATGAAGAGGTACACACAACTAAACAAAAACAAGTTCCTGGCAATAATTTGGGTGCCCTTAACTTCTCTATATTTTCTCTTCAAATTTATCTTTAATCTACTCTCTATATATCTTGTATGTACTGATTTATTCCCTGTTTTTATGTAAGTAGGGAGGGAAAGAAAAAGAATAAGCATTTGTTAAAGCATTACTATGTGCCAAAAATTGTGCTAAGCACTTTACAAATATCTTTTTTACTCCTTACAACTTCAAGAGGTAGGTATATTATTATTATTATTCTAATTTTGCAGATATGGAAACTGAAGCACACAAGTTAAATGACTTGCCCAGTATCACACAACTGATAAGTGTCTCAAGCTGGATTTGATCTCAGATCTCCCTGATTCCAGGCATAGCACTCCATCCATTTGCAGCACATAGCTGTCACTAATATCTTGAGGAAAAGAACTGTTTTTGCTTTTCTTTGCAACTCGGTGATTAGCAAAATGGCTGGCTCATAAGAAACTCTTAGTAAATATTTGATTGATTGATGGTTCTGCCTATTAGATCATATTTGGAACATTGTATCAAATTTTCACATCTTTTAGAAAATATGCTTAGAAGCTGGAGAAGATCCAGATGTGGGCAGCCAGAATTGTAAAATGCTTCAAGTTCAATTAAGTTTATATTGTTTGATTCCAAAGGGCAGAATCAAAAGCATAGGGCACATGTTGTAGAGACAAATTTGTGTGAAACATAATGAAAAGAGCTTCCCAAATTAGATTAGGCTGCCTTGGAGATAGTGAGTTACCCTTCAGTTGACCACTTGGTACATATGTTGTGGTAGAGATATTTTTTCTGTAGAAGTTGAACTAAATTTCCACTAAGGGCCCTTCTGATTTTGAAATTCTATGATTCTCTATCTGTAAATAGATTAAATCTATACCCCTACTCTGCGACTAGTAGAAATTTCTCAGGATAACTTCTTCTAAAACTGTGAAATATTGGCTTAACGGCATATATACTAGCCCCTTTTGAGAACCACTACTCCCTCATTGCCTTTTCCTGTCAGCTTCTTTATCATACAACTGAAAAAGCACTCCTTTGCTACCCTAGAAGTTTCTTTACACTAACTCCTTATTAACAGTTTATAAGGATTCATTAGTAATTTTAGGCCCTTGACTAGCTTTCTCTTAAATATTTTATTTATCATGGTTACACCTTTTTTGACATGTACCTTTTTTTAATAAATATTTTTATTTTGTTAAATTATTAAAATTTTCAGTTACATATTAAAAATTTTTATATCATTTTCAAAAATTCTGAGTTTCAATTTCTCTCCTTCCTTCCTACCCCACTCCTCTTCTTAAGAAGGCAACCAATTTGATATTGCACAGTTAATTAATTACACGTGCAAAATATATTTCTACTTTAGTCATAATGTAAAAGAAAACAGAGACCCCCCAAAAAATTTTTTTTTAGTTTGTTCCAATTTGCATTCAGAATTCATCAGCTTCTCTGGAGATAAATAGCATTTTCATCATGGATCCTTTGGAACTATTTTAGCTCATTGTCTTGATCAAAGTAGCTAAGTCATTCATAGTTGATTATATTACAATAATGCTGTCACTGTGTATAATGTTCTAGTTCTGCTTAATCCACTTGGCATGAATTCATATAAGTCTGTTTTACTGAAACTATCCTGCTTATCATTTCTTACAGTACGAGTGTTCCTTCACAATCATATACCATAACTTGTTCGGCTATTCCCTAATTGATGGGCATACCCTCAATTTCCAATTCTTTGCCACTACAAAGAGGGCTGCTTTAGATATTTTTGTACAAATATGTCCTTTTCCCTTTTCTTTGTTCTCTTTAAGATACAGGAGTTAGTAGTGGTGTTACTGAAACAAAAGGTATACAGTTTTATAATTCTTCAAGTATAATTCCAAATTATTCTCCAAAATCATTAGACTAATTCACAAATACACCAATAATGCATTAGTATCCCAATTTTCCATATCCCTTCAACTTATCTTTTTTCTTTTCTATCATATTAACTAATCTGTTAAGTGTGAGATGGTACCTTAGAGTTGTTTTAATTTTCAAAATCCATCCTGCCTTCCCTCCTCCTCCTATTCACTTAAAAGCCCAGCTCATTCATGTCCAGTGTCTTTCTGAGATATACCAGTAAACCATCTGTGTTTTATACTTTCAAGTGTATATTGTAAATACTTAGATTGTAAGATCTCCATATAACCTTGTAACCTTTTAAGTTGGTACTTAAGATTCTTATAGACTATGTTTTTGTAACTTTTAGAATAAATGTTATCATTGCTTGGTAAATGACCTACAGAGATAAATGTGACCTGTGTTCATAAGATGCCTAAGGCACTTGGCCAATTGTGTGATTCTCAGCAAGTCATTTAACATTTTCCTCATCTGTAAAGTGGGGATAATTTTAGCATCTACTTTACAGGATTGTTGTGAGAATCAAATAAGATAGCATATGTAAAATACCTTGCAAAAACTATATAACTGCTAGGCATCATTATTGAAAATTCCTTGGGATGTCTTTATTGGATCTTTTTGCAGCCTTTCTTAAAGCTAATTTTGCCATCCATTGTTTTTCCTTGCTTTGTAAAATTTTATAAAGGAGTTCATATTCTAAATTGATAATGTCTTGGTCTGCCATCTCTCTTATCTCTCTAGCAGTTAGTCAGCTTTCCACTAAGATATCTCTGAGTTCTCTAGTCTTGTGACAATTGTATAAAAGTATTCTAATCAATATTGATATTATTTATAACAATAATATTAATACCTATTAGCATTTATAATCAGAGTAATCCTGAGCCATCTTTCCATGTAGATGCAGTTTCCTTCTTTTCCCCTGTCTTTGTTTATAGTGGGAATGCCTGTAATTACATGATTCAGTGACTCCAGCAATTATGTCCACTCTTTTCTCTTTGGACAAAATCAGTCAGTCAACAAATACCTGCTATGTTCCAGTCACTGTACTAGATTCTGAGAATTAAAAGACAAAAAATTAAACAATCTCTTCACTCAAAGAGACCCTATTTTTTAGGAGGACACAACATGTATACCTGTAGGCATTTGCAGAATAAATACAAGACATAATTCAAGATAGTGGGAAGAAAGGCTACAGTAATAGATGGGGAGAGGAATCAGGAAAGCTCTCATATATGAAGGGGGAAGAGAGGAAAGGAGGGATAAGCATTTCTTAAATTCCTACTATGTGACAGGCACTTTGCTAAGTGCTTTAGAAATATTATGTCATGTGAGGGATAATATTTGAGCTAAGATTTGAAAGACACATACTAAGATCATTTGATTGAGATAGAAGCCTTTAAATAATTAACTTAAAGTTCTAATCATTTAATTGCTTCATCTTATTCTTGATTTATCTATCAAAATAGACTCTTTAGTCTGTTAACAAAAAACTTGTGTATTTGGCATATTTAAAACAATGAAGGTAGAAAATTATTTTTCTTTTTAGTCTTTGCTTTATAATTTATGTTTAATGATATACTTGAAACACCTACTAAGATGCATATGTATTATTGTGTGAGTAGCAGAGGCCCTTGAAGGAGCTGCAAAGGAGATTCACTTATTTTTTATTTTGTAGTGGATAGCAGTCCTGATGAATCTTTGGTGCATCTTCTGGCTGGTTTGGAAAGTGATGGATATCAAGGGAAAAGACATGGCATTTCATCTTCACATCCTTCCTTTGGAAGTTCTAGAAATCTTCACAATAGTGATGATGAAGAAAATGAACCACAAATAGAAAAAGAAGAAATGGAGCTTAGTTTGCTGATGTCTCAAAGGTGGGACAGCAATATTGAAGAACATAGTGCCGAAAAAAGGTAACTTGTTTTTATTTTTAATTATTGTTTTTGTTAGTTATTTTAGTTATTTCGGTTATATTACATATCAACATTGCATTTTCTCAAAATAATTTTCTTTGACCAGTTTGTTTCTTCCATTGACTTTGATGTGTCTTCTTTTCCTTCAGACCTTCAGAACCATTTTCCTTCTCCATATCACCTTATTCTTCCTGAGTGTCAGGAATATGTAGTTGACCTTATACATATACTTATAATACGTAGACCTGTCAGGGTCGTTGTGAAAGTTCAATGAGGTAATATGTAAAGTGTTTTGCAAACTTTAAGTGCTATATAAAGTTAACAATTATTCTTCCTTGACATAAAAACATAGATAGCAGAGGCATTATTATTTTGACAATAATGCCCAAGTTACTCTTGAAAAGTGAAGAAATTATCAGTCTAACAAATTTTTTGGCTATATCATATAATCAGTTTATCTAAATAGATAGGATATTTTAATGTTCTCTTCAGTTTCCACCACACTATAGATAGGTTTTGTAACTTACTTTCTCATATGCTCTCAGTTTCTTTTTGCCTTTTCTTCCTCTTGAATGGTTTTCTACTTTTCTTAATATTTTTTTTTCTGTCAACACCTAGTCACTCAATATGAACCTTTTCTATTATTATTTGGTATTTTCCTAACTTTTATTATATAAATCTGATTATGCCTCTCTTATTATACCTGCCACGGTGAGCTAATGGGAATAACATGGAAGGGTTTGGGGTTTTTTTGTTTTTAAGTATAGCATTTGCATATATGGACAGAAATTGTGTCATTTAGGTGTTCATTGGATCTTGAGTAAATCATTGAGGTTTTTTGCATTCAAAAAAGATTAAGATGAGGCAGGAATTTTTACAAATATCATAGGCACATTTCTGATTTATTAAGAAATAATAAATCTTATAAACCTGCTAGTATAGCTTTTTAATTTTAGTGCATCAGGAGATTTTTCAAAAAAGGGCATTGTGATACTCAATAAAAGGTTGACAGATTTGTCAGAAAATCAGAAACTAATTCTCACTGAAGTAGGTAATATTGCATCTTCAAAGGTCAAGGAACTGAGTCTCTAAACAATATAACACAATGCTAGTCAAGTGAAAATAAAGCCAAGGATAAAATTAGAAAACAGTATTTTATTTTTTTGGAGTCTGCTGATCAAATAGAATAAATGAAAATATGTTGAGCTGGCATTAAAACCATAAAACTCTTCAGAAGAACAAAATAAGTTGTGATGAACACTGTAATTATGAGGACCATTAGACACCTTCCCTTCCTTCCCCCCCAAATTTTTCTTTATATTCTTGTTATTAGGAAATTGGGTTGAAAGTTGGTTGATAATAAATTCTTATTTCCACTGAATGTATTTACTATATGTGCCTGTCAATAGTTTTGCCTACAATCAGTTTTCAAAGTGTAACCCATTGTAGGTCTGTGAAGTCACAAGGCATGCCGTTCCATTTTTAGGCAACTTGTAATTGTTAAATTGTTAAAGAGGTTATGAGGGCGGCTAGGTGATGCAGTGGATAAAGCATCAGCCCTGGAGTCAGGAGGACCTGAGTTCAAATCTGGTCTCAGACATTTAACACTTCCAATTGTGTGACCCTGGGCAAGTCACTTAACCCCAATTGCCTCAAAAAAAAAAAAAAACAGAGGTTATTCATATTCTATACCTGTGATTTCATGGGTACTCATTCCATCTAGTGAGGAATTTCCTCTACTAATGCAAGTTAGCTTTTTCCTAGCAATCTAAATTCTTAGAAAGTTCCCCAGAGCACCAAAGGTTAAATGGCATATGGCCAGTATGTATCAACAATTGAACCCAGGTTATCCTGGGCCCAAGAATAGCTTTTTTTCACTATGCCATTCTGATTATTAGTTGTCAAGAAGTTCTTGCTTATTAAGCCAAGGTCTCTTGCATAAATTCTACCTTTAAGTAACATGTGAGCTGTGCATCAAATTACTAGGCAAATGTGTCCAAAGAGCTATAAAACTGGATATCCTTTGATCTAGCAATATCATTGGTTGGTCATTATCCCAAAAATATCATTTTAAAATGGGGGAAAAATTATTACAGCAGCTCTTTTTGTGATGTCAAGGAATTGGAAATTGAGGGGATGCCTGAAAGATTCATGATGGAAAAATGGTTATTCACATCCAGAAAAAGAACTATGGAGTCTGAATACAGATTGAAGCATATTCACTTCTTTTTGTTTTTGCTTTGTGTTTTTTCCCTTTTCTGATGACTGTGAAAATGTTTTAAAAAATAAAAAAAAATAAGTTTCCCAGTGTACTTATTTTTAGAAAAGAATGACAGAAAATTAAAGAATAGGTACAGAGAATAACTACAAAAATATGGTATATTTTGTAGGAATAGGAAGGAGTATTAAAGTTGTTAATGAGCTGAGGGCCTAGAGAAGACAGCTGAGAACAACAAAAAGTGAGGAAGAACAATAAAAAGGAAGATCAAAGGCACAGTAGTACTGCTATTGGGATTGACAGCACAGAAGATATAGCTATTCAATTACTTTGCTTCCCTTTTTTTTTCTGGTAAAGAAAATAAGTTTGAACTGGAAAGCATGGAACATCTAGGACTAGGAATTAATAGTCAAAATGAGAAGATAATAAAAGAACATCTCATTGGTTGTCTTGAAGAGTTCAAGTTATTACTCAGCCCAAATAAACTACATTTTTAGGTACCAAAAGAAAGTGGTATGTGTTTTCCAGAGATATTCTTAGAGATCAAGAACAACAGGATTGGTGAAGGACAAATAGCCTGATTTTACCACAAAGGGGAAGAATGGAGTCAACCACTGAGCCTGTCTTTGATTCATGGCTAAGCTTTTATTTAACTATCAGAGAGATGGATAATGAATCTAAAAAAGGAAACTGATCACAAGGAGCCAACATAGCTTCATGAAGAACACATTGAGCCAAACTATTCTTATTTTCTTTTTTGATAGGATTACTAAACTAGTAAATAAGGGGAATATTGTGGATATGTTTTAGCCAGATTTTTGTGAATTATTTCAAAGTCTTTCATATTGTGGAAAGATGGGAGGATTTGGGATTGTGTAATGTTATTATTAGATGGATTCAAAATTGTTTGAATATTTCCAAAACATTTTCATTAATGATTGTCAGCTTAGAAAGCAATGTTTATCAATAAATTCTGGTAATTAATATATGTATGGAATTGACATAAAAATATAACACCAAGAGCCACTCACTAGTACATAAGAGGTCAGAGCATATGAAGTTTTCAAAGTAAGATCAACAATCTGTAAATGACCCATCACTAATAATAAGCAAAGTACAAATTAAATCATCTCTATGGTTTCACCTCTCATTTGCCATTGCAAATTGGCAAAGATGACAAAAGATGTAATCATTCTAAGCTAAAGGAACTATGGGGAAAACAAGCATACCAATGTACTGTTTTGTGACCCTGTTGAAAAGTTACAGCTGTTCTAGATTTCAGTTTGGAATTATGCAAGAGAAGTTGCTTAACTATTCATCCATACCCTTTAAGCAGTTCCCTTATTGATTATATACCCCAAGAAAGTCAGAGTCAGATACAAAAATCTATTAATGTACCAAAATATTCCTAATGGTGCTCTTTGTATAGCAAAGAACTATAAACACTGCTTCTCCATTGGGTAATGACTGAAAAACTATGGTATATGAATATAATAGTAGTAGAATACCATATAATATGGTATTTGACTGTAATAGTAATAGAATACTATTGAGAAATTTAAAGAAACATGGGAAGATTTTTTTGGTTTGTTTTTGGTTTTTTGTTTTTAATTATTAAAGGTTTTTATTTTCAAAACATATGCACAGATAATTTTTCAACATTGATCCTTGCAGAGCCTTGTGTTTCAAATCCCCCCCCCTCCTCCCATCCCCTGTCCTAGATGGCAAGTAATCTATGTTATACATGTTAAAATATATGTTAAATCCAATATATGTAAATATATTTGTACAATTATCTTGCTGCATAAGAAAGATCAGATCGAAAAGGAAAGAAAATGAGTAAGAAAACAAAATGCAAACAAACAACAACAAAAAGAGTGAGAATGTTATGTTACAGTGCACGCTCAGTTCCATGTTACAGTGCACGCTCAGTTCCATGGGAAGATTTTTATGAACTGATATAGAGCAAAATAAATAAAATGAAGAAGAGTGTGTGTGTGTGTGTGTGTGTGTGTGTGTCTGTGATTAAGGCCCTTAGCTTCATTACAGATTTTCTTATCTTTAAATTGAGAAAGTCAAACCAAAGTCAGAAGTCCCTTCCTGCTCTAAGCCTATGTTCTTGTGTACAACTACAACAATATAAATGAAAAAAAAATCATAAAAGAAATTTAATCCCCAAATAATTGAAAAAACAATAAAAATACCAGAAATCAGATAATAAAGGAAATTTTTCGACCTTTCTACCCTTCCTTACCTGTCTCCTGCCTTCCCACCAACTGCACTCCCCACTCTACATACAAAAGAGACTGAGACGGCTGCTGGGACAGATTGCATACTGTCACTATTTTTTTTTTTTTTTTTTTTTTGCTTAAATGCTTTTGTTACAGTGGAGAATTCTGTGTCCTCAGTAGGGTGGTGGGGACTAGGGGAACCATTGAAATATCTGTAATAGAAACACAAAAAGCATTCATGATTTTATAAAAGATATAGATGGTGTGTTTATCAGAATTGCAATTGACACCAAATTGGAGTGATAACAAACCAAAAATATTTTGGTACATAAGAGCATTAGATTGATACCAACTTATACCAGATGAACTTTTCAGCTGTTAGTCCCTTAAAACTCTCCCATGATGATTTTCACATATATGACCCACAATTTGATTAATATTGGCCTAGGCAATTGTTTACCATTTACAGATAAAGCAGCTCCACATTTGGCTAGCATCCTAACATTTGACAACACCCCAACTTCTCCTGATGATTATAGACTACTATATTTCTGCTATAGTGAATTATGTTTTTTCTGTTATGGTGAAGAGTCAGTACTCATAAGATTCATAGTTGTTAAAATATAATCATTAAAAGATTTTTCATATGAAAAATGCTATCCACCTCCAGAAAAAGAACTGATAGCACCTGAATGAAGACTGAAGTATATTACTTTTTACTTTCTTTCTTATTTGGTTCAAGTTTTTTTCCACAGAATACTAATATGATAGTATGTTTTACATAATTGTATATGTCTAACATATATCATATTTCTTATTATCTTGAGGGAAGGAAAGAGAGGATAGAATTTAGATTTCAAGACTTTAAAAAAAGAATGTTAAAAATTATAATTGGAGGAAAAACAAATTTTTTTTAAAAAATTATAATTTCAGTTTGTCTTTTGTTTTCAGAAAACATTTTAATTAGCATCGATGTTAATGTAATTACAGTAGATATGCAAGTAAAGCAAAAATTCGCAGAAGCTATCCTTATTTGTTTTCAAAATTTAAAATTTCATCCTTTTTTATTGAATTGGAGGGATACTCTAGCTTCAAGTATGGTAAATTATTTTCTGTAAGTCTAAAGTGTAAATGTTTTTTGCTTTGCTCATACTGATGAATAAATCTTAATCTTCTCTAGATCACCATGTAAAAATATCCATAGAAGTTCAACTGAAGAGGAAGATTCTTCTTCAGAGGAAGAAATGGAATGGAGTGGTAACAGTTTGCTTCTGGCTAATCTTTCTATACCTCAGTTAGATGGAACAGCAGATGAAAACAGTGGTAAGTAAACAAAGTTATTTTTAAAATTTGCTGACTAAGAAAAAAAATTCTTGAACTAATTTAGCAGTAGTAATTACTGCAAGACAAGTGCAGATTGTCTTGTATGCATTTTTTCTATTTCCTGAATATATTTCCTTTGGAAGAGATTGCCTTCTAAAATGTGTGTGGCTTTCTGAGGTATTATATTTCATACATTTGATGCAGTGGAAAGCTCCCTGCCTCTGGAGTCAGTGGGCAAAGGTTCAGATCTGATCTTTTACTTATTTGGCCTTGGGCAATTCAGTCAATCTTTGACCTTGGGCAATTCAGTCAATCTCCCTTGGCTTCATTTTCTGTAAAGGAAGGAGTTGAGACTAAATGGCATCCTTTACTCCAAAGACAGAAAGAGAGTCCCCAAATATTCATAGTAGCATTTTCTGGAGGAACTAAGAGTAGCACAGAATTGGAATAAAATCAATAATCATTGATTGAGAGTGGCTAAACTAATTTTGGTTCCTGGATATAATGTGCCATAAGAAACAGTGAAGAATTCAAAGAAGCATGAAAAAATATGAAATGTTCACAATAAATTAGGCCCAAAAGCCAGGATACAAAATAACTACAGTCATGTAAATATCCTGCTGGCCCCATCTCATCCCCACCAAATCTGAAACTTGAATAGGTGACCTCCGAGTTCCCTTCCAATTCTAGGTCATGCAATTTAGAAAGGAAACAAGAAAAACAGCTTGCTTATTATTTCCTTCCCAAACAAACCTGGAAACTTCTTTTCTATTTTAAATGATAATACAAAGAGGCAAATTTGTCTTAGGATTAATTAATTTTAAGTTTCATGTGTAAAAGAAATATCTTTTTTTCCCTTTTTCCTCCATTCTTCTAATCCCCAAATTAGGGTGAAAAAGAATTAGGTTAATGGGATACCACAGCTTGTGCCTTTGCACCAGCTTTCCCCCATTCCTAGAATGCACTCCCCCCTCACTTATATCTTGTACAATACTTTTTTTTTTTTTTTTTTCCCTGAGGCAGTTGGGTTTAAGCGAGGTCACATAGCTAGAAGTGTTAAGTGTCTGAGACCAGATTTGAACTCAGTTCCTCTTGACTTCAGGGCTGGTACCTATCCACTGCCCTATCTAGCTACTCCTAACAATTCTGTTTCTTTCAAAACTCAGCTCAAGTCTGGCCTTCTACATAAAACCCCATCTCCCTAATTAACTTGTAAATTCATTTTATAGATTTATATGTTGTCTACCCAAGCAGCTTGATTAAGTAGTCAGTGAAGAAAAATGAGCCCAAAGAGCAAATAAAAAAAAAAAAATTATTCTTTCCCCAGGTAAGGTTTAAGTAATAATTCTTTAGCAGATTTACCTTCCTATTATTAAAATATTTCACATTTTCTGAGCATATTCACACTTTTGAAAGGGTATAGGGGGGAGAATTCTGCACAGTGAGGAGAAACTGACTTTTATGGGAAATTATGTTGTAGTGTTGTTTTTGTAATTAAGTAATTAGAAGACAGCCACATGGCTCAGTGGATGGTGTGCTGGGTCTGGAGTCAGAAAGACCTAAGTTCAAATCCAATCTCAGACTCTTCACTAACTTTGTGATCCTGGGCAAACCACTTAATCTCTCTTTGTCTTAATCTTCTGAAGAAAGAAATGGCAAACTACTCTAATATCTTTGACAAGAAAACTCCATTTGGGGCCACAAAGAGTCAGAGACAACTGAAAAACAACAACAAAATAATTAAGAAGAAATTATAAAATGGAATTTACCATTTGAAACTCTTAGATAATATAAATAGAAAATATCATTAGGGAGGGAAGAGAGGTTGTCATCCTCTTGATTTCATCATTGTAGAGAAGAAAACTAACTCCCTTCACAAATGCAGATTAGCAACTCCTCTATTACTGCATCTTGCAGAGCTTCCTATGAGCCTTGAAAAGATAAGTGACTTGTCTGGGTCAAATAGCCTCTGTGTGTCAGAGGCAGGACTAGAACCCAGGAATTACTGCCTCTGAAGTTAGGCTTTCTGTCTATTATGCTATATGATCTTTAATAAGAAAAAAGAGGAAAATATAATTCTAGACATAAGGAAAATGTTGGAAGCATATTGTCTTCTTAGGCATGTTGTAATAATTTCTGGCCTTCAAGTTTTCTTGGTAGTGGATCGTTGTGAATTGTAATTGTTAGCATAAGTGTTTGATTTTGTGTAGTTCCTTTCATCATGATTATATCTTTATGTAAAAAGGCATTTTAAAGCAGATATTTAGAAATAAGGACATAATTAATTTAATTTTCTGTTACAGACAATCCATTGGACAATGAAAGTTCCCGAACTCACTCCTCTGTTATTGCAACAAGCAAAATGTCAGTTAAGACCTCCATCTTTCACAAAGATGCTGCTACATTAGAACCCCCATCTTCTGCTAAAATTACTTTTCCATGTAAACACACAAGTGCCCTTTCTTCCCATGTTTTGAATAAGGAGGATTTAATAGAAGACCTTTCACAGCCAAACAACATAGAAACAGGACCTGACCACACAGTCCATTCTCTTACAAATGAAAGCACTTATTCCATGAAGTACCCAGGATCTTTAAGCAGTACTATCCATTCTGAAAACTCTCATAAAGAAAATAGCAAGAAAGAAATCTTTGCAGTTTCTTCCTGTGAAAGTAGTATATTTGACTATGAAGAAGATATTTCATCTTTGAATAGACAAATACCAAGTAGAAAGTATACCAGCATTAGAAAGATAGAAAAAGATGCCTCTTTTATGCATATGAGTCGCCACATTGGTGAAAGTACATTGGGAAAAAACTTCAATTTTTCTGATATGAGTCACTCAAAAAATAAGCTGTCCTCTGAAGGAACTGAAAAAGGTAGCAGCACAGCTCTAAATAATTTTTTTCCTTCATCATTAACTGATAATTGTGAATTAGTGTCTTGCTCAGGGGAGAGTAGAACTATGGTGCATTCTGTAGAAAGTGCCAATGATGAAGGTGGAATCAATAAACTTAAAATTAGATATGAAGAATTTCAAGAACATAAGACTGAAAAACCAAGCCTCAGCCAGCAAGCAGCACATTATATGTTTTTTCCAAGTGTTGTTCTTTCTAATTGTCTTAGTAGGCCACAAAAACTATCCCCTGTAACCTATAAACTGCAACCTGGCAACAAACAGTCCCGGTTAAAGTTAAATAAAAAGAAACTTACAGATCATCAGGAGAATCTTACCAATATCAATGATATTGGGTCCACAAAGGAAGGTGGTTATATGCAAGGTAACTCTTGTGGTACTAATTCTGAGAAAGATGATGCTCTATCCAATGATGTAATTAGAGTTGCTCGTGAAGCTTTTGAAAATAAAACAGCTGCTGATAGTTGTATTGACTGTCACTTTGGAGATGGAACTTTGGAATCTGAGCAATCTTTTGGACTTTTTGGAAATAAATACACGCTTAGAGCCAAACGTAAAGTAAATTATGAGATTGAAGACAGTGAGTCAAGCTTTGTTACACACAACTCAAAAATTAGCCTACCTCAGTCAGTGGAGATTGGTGAAAGTTTAGATGGATCTCTAAAATCTCGAAAACGAAGGAAAATGTCTAAAAAACTGCCACCCGTCATTATTAAGTATATCATTATTAATAGATTTAGAGGGAGAAAAAATATGCTTGTTAAGCTAGGAAAAATAGATTCTAAAGAGAAACAGGTAATACTTACAGAGGAAAAAATGGACCTGTATAAAAAGCTTGCACCTTTGAAGGATTTTTGGCCAAAAGTTCCTGACTCCCCTGCAACCAAATACCCCATTTATCCATTAACACCAAAGAAAAGTCATAGAAGGAAAGCAAAACATAAGTCAACAAAGAAAAAGACTGGTAAACAGCAGAAGACAAATAATAAAACTATAAAAAGAACGTTGTCTTTTAGGAAAAAACGGTCACATACTATTCTTTCTCCTCCTTCACCATCTTATAATGCTGAAACTGAAGACTGTGACTTGAATTACTGTGATGTTATGTCTAAACTTGGTTTTCTTTCTGAGAGAAGCACAAGTCCTGTGAATTCTTCTCCACCTCGCTGCTGGTCTCCCACAGATCCGAGAGCTGAAGAAATTATAGCTTCTTCGGGCAAAGAAGCATTACTTTTTAAAGGTCCTAATATATATAACAGCAAGGCTCTTAATTCTAATATGGGGAAAAATAGTCGAACAAAAGCTCAGGTTAAGAGGTCAAAAACAAAACTTGTTAATCCCTCTGTAGTTACAAAGAAAAGGAATAAACGAACTCAAGCTCGTAAGCCAGGAGAGGATGGAAGGAAAAAACCTAGATCGAAGCAGAAACAAAAAACAAATGAGAAAGGCAGCACCCCAAGAAAGCATATAACATTTAAAGATGAAAAAATAAACACACAAACTAGTGCTGAAGTTAAGTTTGTACTAAAACACCAGGATCTCTCAGAGATCTCAAACAACTTTGACGGCTCCCAGCCTCTTCATAAACAGAAAGATGTATCAGTGCCTGGCCCTGCTACTATACATCCCCTCTCAACTCCTCTTCCCTCAATAGTTAATGTACAACAGAAGTCACCAGGCTGCTTTCCTTCTTCCTTAGAAAATAAGAAACCCATAGATTTGCAAGTGTTTTCTTCTCCGCAAAATGATTTATGTTCATCAGTAATTTCTACACCTATGGGTCCTGGAAAGGAATTTTCAAAAATTAATGCTCAAAGGTCCCATAATCAAAGTGCTGTTTTTAGCATAAAGGAGTCAACTTTAATTCAAAGTAATATATTTGACCTTTCCAATCATTTGTCTCAGGTAACACAGAATACACAGTTATCTTTGGGTATGATGTCTACAAAGACAGAAGAAAATACAAATTCACAAAAAAAAAATTTGTCATCTGTGGGAAAATTAAGTGATCATCATAGTTCCCTAGAATCAGTAAAATCAGATCAGCTACATGCCCCTGATTTTTTGCATTGCAAAGATAGTCAACAGCACATTGTTTGCATGCCAGAACCCTCAAAGCACATTGATCCTTATTCCCCTATCCACGTAACCTCAGAAGAAAACCATGGATCTCTTCAGTTGCCTAATAGTTGCTTAGTTACTTCCTTGAGAAGTCCAATAAAACAAATAGCATGGGAACAAAAACAGAGGGGATTTATTTTGGATATGTCCAGTTTCAAACCTGAAAGAGTAAAGCAACGATCACTGTCAGAAGCAATTTCACAGACCAAGGCACTTTCTCAGTGTAAAAATCGAAATGTGTCAGCAGCTGCATTTGGGGAAGGACAGTCTGGATTAGCAGTTCTGAAAGAATTACTCCAAAAAAGACAACAGAAAGCACAAAATGTACATGTTATGCAAGACCCATTATCAAATAAATCTCAACTGAACAGAAATGGTTCTTGTTCTGTTGAACCTAATAAAGCAGTCAAAAGATCACGATCAGTAACATCTCCAAGAAAACCTCGAACTCCAAGAACTACAAAACCTAAAGAGAAGATCCCAAAACTTTTAAAATTAGATTCTCTGAATTTACAGAATACAGGTCAAATAGACCATTCAATTTCTGATGATAGTCCTATCTTTTTTTCAGATCCAGGTTTTGAAAGTTGTTATTCACTTGAAGATAGTTTGTCACCAGAACATAATTACAATTTTGATATTAATACCATAGGACAAACTGGATTTTGCAGTTTCTACTCAGGAAGTCAGTTTGTCCCAGCTGATCAGAACTTGCCACAGAAGTTTCTTAGTGATGCGGTTCAAGATCTTTTCCCTGCACAAACTAGTGAAAGCGAGTTTTTAAGTCATGATAATCAGAACTGTGATGAAAACAAACATCATTCAACAGACCCAACCTCATGGATTAGATCTGGTACTTTAAGTCCTGAACTTTTTGATAAGCCACCCATAGAAAGCAATGAGAATCATCGACATAATCAGTGGAAAAACAGTTTACACCCCTTACCATCTCGATCTAATTCAATAATGGATTCCTTCTGTGTCCAGCAGCCAGGTGACTGTGTAAATGAGAAATCCATATTGAGTAGGAATTCAGTAAGCAAAGAAGTATTTCTTAGCCTTCCACAGCCAAGTGATTCAGACTGGATTCAAAGCCACACTAAAAAAGAAGTTTCTTTTGACACAGGACAGTCCCTTGACTCCATTAATACCTCTTTTACTGCAATATTATCGTCTCCAGATGGTGAACTTGTAGATGCAGCTTCAGAAGACTTAGAATTATATGTTTCAAGAAATAATGAGATATTAACACCAACTCCAGATAGTTCACCAAGATCCACAAGCTCTCCTTCACAATCCAAAAATGGTAGTTTCACACCTCGAACTGCTCATATTCTGAAACCACTTATGTCCCCACCAAGTCGGGAAGAAATTATGGCAACTTTATTAGATCATGACCTCGCAGAAACTACTTACCAAGAACCATTTTGCAGTAATCCTTCTGATGCACCTGAAAAACCCAGGTATTGTCTTTTATTAAAAATCATGATTTAAACACATGCATAATTATAATGTAATATTATAATATCATATTCATTATCATCTGCTGTAAACCTCTTTATTTCAGTTTTTAATACCTTATCGCTGTGAATAGGCATTCATAAAGACTTTCAAGAAAGGGGCTATTTCAATTTTGTGTCTATATTCCTAGAGTCAAACAACCTGGCCCATAGTATTTAGAGAGAATTTTCTTTTGTCAGGAATATCCATCTGATTAAGTCACAGATCTGGATCAAAAAATAATTAAAATAGTATAATGCTAAATTATGAAATATGCTTGAAAATTTCCAAATGCTATCTGAATAATCAGTACCATGGATAATTTATAATTGTTGTTGTTGTTTAGTCATTTAGTCATGTCCAGCTCTTCATGACCTCATTTGGAGCTTTTTTGGCAAAGATACTGGACTGGTTCATTTCCTTCTCCAGCTCATTTTACAGATGAAGAACTGAGGCAAACAGGGTTAAGTGACACATCTTGGAAGTATATGAATCTAGATTTGAACTCAGATCTTCCTGACACCCCAGCCCAGTTACTCTCTTTGCTCTATTGCCTAGCTGTCCCCATTTTTTCATACAAATTCCTCCTATTCTTTTGCTTAATACTTATTGAATAAAAATGATTTTTATGAGTACTCACAACTCCAGGGATTACTAAGACCATGTAGTCAAATTTACTCATATAATATATAAAAGTGTATGTAATAAGTGTTGGACCTTTATTTAGGGGTATATGTAGGGAAGTTTGCTACAAAGATCAGCGCACCCAGAGTCAGAAGAGCTATAGACTGATACTGGCTCAGCTACTTATTACACAATGATATATTTAGGCAAGTAACTTCCCAGAGGCTTATTTTCTTCACTTTTTTCAAATGGGGTTATCCTGCCTACCTAAAAATTAATGTATGATCAAGTGAAATAATGTGTGAAAATACTTTCAAAATAACAAAATGATATATAATATTAGAAACTATTATGAAATATTAATTATGTTTATTATTAATATCAGTGCTTTACAGTTCTATAGCACTTTGGTGGAATGTTGCAAAAAACAGTTCTGAAATTAAAGGACCTGGGTTCACATTCCATCTCTTTCTGTTACTATCTTCTGACCATGGATAAGTTAGCTTAACCTCCCTCAACCTCAGTTTCCTCATCTATATCATGAAAGGGTTGTCAGTAGATAGTTTATATTTTCTTCTCTCTCTACCTCTTATCATCCTTTCATTTTTTAGCAAATTTAATATTTCACAATTTTAGTATTGCAGTCATATATTGTAATGGTGCTATATTTTGTTTATTTTTTATTTAATTTTAATTTTTGGTTCAGATTCTGTGATTAGGCAGCTTCCTATAGGACTGGGGAATTTCTGACAAAGAAAACTCTAACACTGCAGGTTATCTGCTTTTCTTTGATGTATATAGTCTTGGAGAGGCCTAGAGTACTAAGGGTTTAAGTTATTTGCCCAGGGTCAAAAAGCCTGTGTCAGAAGTGGGGCTTGAACCCATATTTTCTTTATTGCAGGGCTCAGGCCTCAATTCACTAAACCTTGCTGTCATCTGTGATGAATTTTAAAGTCAACTAAATACCAATTTGGGTCCTTTTATAAAGGAAAAATAAATTTGCACTTCTGTTAGATTTGAATACTGTAAGTTACTCTCATCAAAAAGGCAAACCTGAGTTCAAATCATACCGGTGATATATATAATTTCTCATGTAGTATATATAAAATATGGTTAATATTAAAGACTGAGACTAATGAAATATTGTCAATGAAGTGCCTTGCCAATCTTGAAGCATTAAATAAATACATGATGATGATGATAGAGGTTGATGAACTAGAAGTATAATTCTTCCTTATCTTACAGTATTTCCATTTCATAATGGCAAGTACTAGATGTTGACTATGAAAGGAAACAAAGCTGTTGAAGACATCTCATACAAAATTAGCAGGAATTTTTAAGAACTATTTTTCAAATCACTTGTAGTTATAACATATTTGAATGCCTCAGTGTATACTTAATTATCCCTCTTCATCCTTACTAGGTACTATTGTACCTTCCTATACAAGTTTTCCGTGAAGAAGAGCACCAAGTGTTTCTGTAAATGTACAAAAAGAGATTGATGTAGTCTGTTCCCTTCAACATAGGTCCTTTGTTTCAGCTCCTTATGGTGGTTCTTAAACTTATGATACAGAGATGATATGCTGCTCTTTTAAAAAAAAAAAAAAAAAGCTTTTTTATTTCCAGTTATTTCAAAAAAGATTTTATTTATTCCGCAACAATTGCTGGTCCATTTGGTTCAGAATTGTAAGTCCCTCTAATATGAATATATTATATATAGGCATATATAGAGAATATAATAATTCTCAAAATTATCATAAGGAAATAGAAACTATGCAGTGTCTTCTTACTCTGTAAATATTGGAATATAATATCATAAGTGTTTTTCACTCTGATTTTTATAAAGACTATGCTTAGACTGACATCTGGTCACAAAGTAGAATGTACAAGAAAACAACGATCTCGGGAATATTCATTACAATTCAATTTTACTTCACAATGAGCCTTAACAGTTGATCTTCAGATAATATTAACATGAACCACATGTACTACTTTAAGTCTTATTCACCCAAGTATTAATGTATTGGTAACTTATTAACTACTCAGTGTAAATTATTTTTACATGCAAACTTATTTATTTTCCTTGAAATAACTATGTTAAGAATATAATAAAAAATCAAGAAGTTCATGATAAAATTGACTAACTACTTGTAAATACAACAGAAAATTATGTATTTATCAAAATGAAGATAGGAAAGTATCAACATTTCTAGTGAGCTTCAAAAAGAAGCACATTACAAGAATGATTATATATATCTATATAGATATCTATAGATAGATACATAGTTATTAATAAAAATAAGACATGTACATTCTATGAGTTAATTTAACTACAATATTTGCCTCTAAGCCCAGATACAAAATAGTATCAACAATTAAAACTAGATGCTTTGGAGAGTTTGAAGAGAATTCATTAGTAAGCAAAAGCACTTAATAAACCATTAGAAAATATGTGAAACCTGTCAAACACTTTACTTTGGAAGGAGGAATATAGGATATAAAAAATAAATGAGGATATTCTCCATTTAAAAATTCAATAACAAAGCACTGAGCAAAAACTTCATTATGAATTTTATATTATTCCAGGCAACCAAGTCTAATTCAGTATTATCTTGAATATCAACCGAAGACATTTTGTTAACAGTTTATAGAAAGATCTATCTGTGTAGTAGAAGAGCTCTGAATTTTAAAGGAATTGCTTGTGTAGGAATGGTGTTTGAGTGAAGAGGGAAGAGCATTGCAGGAAAATGCAAATTTTTGCAAAGGATTATAAGACTTTGGCTAACATGTCTGAGAGAAAAATTTTAAAGAATTAGAAGTAAAGAGAAAATATTCTTCAAGTATGTTAAGATTTCTTTAAAAATAGAATTAACTGTTTATGGAAATATTACCTTTCTCCAGAAGTCTTCTTTTATAAGTTGGACTTAGGGATAGAGAAGATTCCTATTCACATAGGGGTTGGACAAGATGATCTCCAAGATTCTTTCCAGTTCTGAAATTCTATGATTCTTTGGCTATTTTACTGCAAATATTGAGTAGCTGTTCTTATCCCATTTCAAGTACTGAATAAAAGTACAAGTTCTTGCAATAAATCTGAGGATGTAATACAATTCCATGGAAAGAGCTGTTTATGTCTTATAGGTTTTTGGTTATCAAAGAAAATCAACATCATTTGTTATGAGCTTCCTCCTCTCCATTTCTCTGTATTTCATAATATCCCTAAATCATCCCCTATTGTATTTTCCTTTACTCCAATCTTTGATGTCTTGATTTTTCACACCAAGATCTGCTTCTCTCATATATGTCATTATTCCCAGACCTTTCCATCTTCTCTAGCAGATTATTTTCATAATCATGTCCTTTTTCTCTACAATCTTCAGGCTTTCCCCATCCACTGATTCTTTTCTGTCCTGACCACATACACTTCCGCATCCTCTCAATCCTTAAAAAAAAAAAAAAAAAAAAAAAAAAAACTTTACAAGAAAACATTGATAAACCTGAGAAAATTCAGAGAAGCTCAAATAAGATGATGAAAGACCTTAAATTCCTTCTATAGGGGACAACTTGGAGAAACTGAAAATAAGAGATCTAGGGAGTATATGATAATTGTCTCAAATTTTTGAAGTTCTAGCATGTGGAAGAATTTAGCTTTTTTCTTTTTAGACACCAAGGACAGGAAATGAATATGAGTGAAGGTTTTAGAAAGGATTATTTTAGTTCAGTAAAGAAATTTCATAACAGATTTGTGCAGAAATGGGATGGATTTTGTTAGTAGATTTGGAAGTCTTTAGGTTAAGCTTGAATAACCACTTGTCAAGAATGTGATAGAGAGAAATTTTTTGTCAGCAATAAATTGGCCCTTCCAACTTAGAAATCTTTGGAAATTCTGTAATAATGAATGTAAAATGTAAAGCAATATAAATTTCACCTACTATTATTTAGCACTAATTGAAAGAGGAAAAAACTTCACTAGACTCTACCATCAACTCTAATTCCTGTCCTATATCTCTTCTCCATTTGGAAATTGTATTCATTTACTTCACTTTTATCCTTTAACTCTTCATCCCTTTGCAGTTAGGATTCTGAGATTATAATCCAACTAAAACTTCTTTCTCCAAAGTTACCAGTGAACTGATTGCCAAATCTGATGGCTTTTGACAGTTCTTATCCTTCTTGACCTTACTGTAGCAAACATTGTTCACCACATTCTCTTGCATATTTTTGTTTTAATGCTCTCTCTTGTTTAACCTTATCTGACCACTTAAATTGCTTAATATCTGTTTTCTTTGCTGGATTATCAGCATATAACAACCCTTTACTTTTGATGTTCTTACAAAATTTTTCCTAAGACCTCATGTCTTTATAATTTCTCATTTTGAATTCAGTTCTCTTTATTCAGATGACTGCCAGATCTATATATCTAAACTTCTTCTCTCTCGCCTTACTCCAATCTTTCATCACCATGTGAATATTGTGTGTATTGTATTAGACCACATAAGGAAATAATAGAGCTTCCCTTCTTACTATTTTGTCGTGTAATTACAATGGGATTTCTTTTTCAGGTATGGATGGGTTGGGCCAGATGGCTGCTCCAATCTCTCCTAACTCTGAGATTTGCACAAGAGAAGATGCATAATAAAAGATATTATCACACATAGGGAGGAATCATTGCAAAGTACAAAGACCAGTAGAAGTCATTTGGATTGAGCAGACACTATGAAAATATGAATGAAAGAAAATAGCTATGCAAAAATATAATATTAGATGTATATAAATTGGGTTGGATAGAGAAACTACGTTGAACAACCTGCTAGAAATTATTTAATAACAACATTTGTGGAAAGAAGACAGAAACCAGTAAAATAAAATAGATTTGAACTGGACATGTGATTTAATTGCCATAAGGAACCTCTGATGAGAGATTTTCTCTTTCAGAGTAGATCATCTTTCCTACACTTATAAGAAAGTTTATGGATTATTAAGGAGTTAAGTGAAGCTCAAGATCACAGAAATATTACATTTCAGAGGCAAGGCTTGAACCTCACCCTTCTTAATTTCTAAGCTATATCTACCCACTAAACCACATTACATTGTCCTTCAAAAAAAAAAAAGACAAAAATAAATTTTCCAAGTTTTTCCATTACTTATTTCCTCAAAAAAAACATAGTTGGATATTTTAATATACAGACTCCAGATGGGATCTGAAGGCAAAAACCATCCACCTTGCATTTAGACCAAAAAGAAAAGGAAAAAATTCACAACCAGTGAAAACTATAAGCTAGAAGTAAAACCAGCAGACCAGGATACGAAGGGGTCCAAATGACTTAACACAGGTGACAGAAGGAATTTCATCATATATTATATAGATAATATAATGTTAAAGTGAAATAATGCTAAAGATCAAAGCTCTATAATACTTCAGAAGAGGAAGGAAGCAAGATTTTTTTCTGCTAGAATAATCAAAAATGATTTCATGAAGGAGTTGGAATTTGATCAGGGAATCTGAATATGATTAGAAATTAGAACTTGGCAAGGAGAGCAGTCTAGAAGGGGAGGCAAATTAAAAACATTTATTGCATCTCAACAGTGAAAGCAGGCTATCTCTTAAGTAGTGAACTAGATTCCACATCACTGAAGATAATTTGAACAGAGATTGCTGTAATGCAGAGTTCTCAAGTTGTGCCATGGACCAGGCCTTTGGCAACCTGATAAAGCTCATGAACTCCTCAATGTTTTTAGATGCATAAATAAAATACAAAGGATTACAAGGGAAACGAATTATATCAAAATTAGATTTTTTTTTTTTAAAAAAGAAAGTTAAGGACCCCAGCTTAAAAACTCTTGCTAGAAAGGCATATGGGTTTCCTAAACTGAGCAGAATATTGGACTCAACCAAGGTCTCTTCCAACTCTAAAGTTCTTGGAGCCATCTGAAACTATTTTATATATATACTTCATTCACTAAGTTCTAAAATTCCCTTCTACATAATACAAATGAACTGATTAGGTACAGTGATAATCATTAAGAGAGCTTAAAAAGGCTTAAAAATCCACTAGAAAAGAGAGAAAGAGTAGGAAAAGCCTTTATTTAAAACCTCTAGTTGATAAATGCAAAATAAACAAAACTGAAGTAAGCAGTAATAGGAACCTGATGCTGAACCTTCTTTTTGGTGATAGCCCATTTCTCCAAAAGTTACTAGATTTTTGTAGACAAAATAAATTATTTTGGAAATTGGGAGGCGTCTTCAATACAATCATTATTTTCCCCCAAGGAATAGATGTTCTCTAAGGGACCCTATCTAATATTCATATGCCCATACTGAGAACTAAAAAGCATATTGATTATGCAGATTCTTTAGAATCTCTGAGTAAAAATTGATATTTTTGGAGGTATTCATTGAGTCTATGAAGGATTTATTACCATCCCAATAGATAGGAAGAATTAAAGTTTTTAATATTTTTCTTTACGGTGAAATACTAAAATGCTTTCATTTCAGGGAGATTGGAGGACGACTTCTCATGGTAGAAACAAGGCTTCCAAATGATCTGGCTGAATTTGAAGGAGACTTTTCACTTGAAGGATTGAGACTATGGAAAACGGCTTTCTCAGCAATGACTCAGAATCCAAGACCAGGATCACCACCTCGTAATGGCCAGACAACGACAAATAAAGGATCAAATAATAGCCATAAAACTATAGAAGATAAAAAAATTGTGATTATGCCTTGTAAATGTGCCCCAAGTCCCCAACTGGTTCAGTCATGGCTTCAAGCCAAAGAGGAGTATGAACGTATCAAGAAACAGCCTAAAATTGAGCCAAGTGAAATAGTAGATTCCACCGAGAACTTAGGTTATCCAGTTAACCAAGATGACAGACCTGTAGTGCCTCCCCAAAATGATACTGTCTTGCATGTAGCTCCTCTTACAACAGGGATCAAGGAAGACTTCTGTAATTCTGAGCTTAATACACAAGTCTCGGAAGTTAATTCCATAGAATGTAGTAGAACTGCAGTTGAAAGTAGGCCACTTGTGACGTCAGCAGGAGAGCCTGAAAAAAATGAAGATGAGGATGATTATTATGTCAGTTACAGTTCCCCAGATTCTCCAGTACTTCCTCCCTGGCAACAAGCAGTATCCCCAGATTCCAAATTGTTAGATGTAGATGACAAGTCCTATAAGATACACAACACAAATCCATCACCAAAAGAAGAACTTAATTCCCACCCTATGGAAAATTTCCCCAAATCAGCTAAAAATGGTATAGAGGAAAGCCCCCACAATGAGGCCCGCGAGACTCAAACTAAGTCTCCCTGTCAATTTAGAGCAAAAAATGGAAAATGTGATTCATATTGCCTTCATAGTACACCTATCATTCAGAGAAGACGTCTAGATATGTTACCTGAAGCAAGTGATATTAGTCCCTTATCAAGAGGTAAGTTTAAAACTAAAAGGTATGCCCCCATATTTCGTATAACATATAAGAATATAGTATATAATATCTAATAGTAATCAAAAATATTTTTTCATAGAAACCAACTGAATTAAATCATAATTATTTTTATGATTTATGTTTATTATTCAGTTATAAAATATTAAAGTCTTAGAACATTCATTCAGATGAACAATAATTTTTGTGAAGTAGGACTTTTTGTTAAGTATCTATTACGTGGAAGGTACTGTGTTAAACACCAGAGATACAAATCAGAAAAATAGAAAGTACTACCATCAGGTGAACAAAACATAAAACATGGACTTATCTGGAGGAATAAGTCAGTCGTCATGAAAGATTTGGCATTTTAATTGTGTTTTGAAGGGTGTCAAAAGATTTCAGTAGGCAGAAATGTCAGGATAAAGCATTTTCCTTTGGAGGGAACAAAAGAAAAATCATGTGGAAATGTATTACTGTCTAGGAAGTTTTCATGGAATATCCTGTATTAGTATATTCTGCCTAACTTCATTAATTGGTTTAACATTATCATGTTCAGGTCTTATAAATGTCCCAAGTCACCAAATGATTTGGACATGGATTCAAGCCAACATTCAAAATGAATATTCCATTTCAGTAAGAATATTGTCAAACTAGAATATGTCCAGATGGGATGACAGGATAGTGAAGGGACTTGAAAACCATATTAGGAGGGTTATGTGATAAAAGATTGGTTGAAGGAATTTTTTAGATTATCCAGAAAAGGAGATAATTAAGGGAAATAGTGTCTTCCAGTGAATGAGGGATTGGTGTATAGGAATGGAGTTTGTTGTAGTTTTGTTGTTTTGTTTTATTTTAATTAGCTCTCAAGGTCAAGAAGTAAAACCAATGAGCACAAATTACAGAGATCCAAATTTTAGTTTGATATCAAGAATTCCTTTCTCAAATTAAAACTGGACAAAAGTAGAATGAATTACTTCATTAGGTAGTGAGTTCATTATTTTGGAAGTGTTCAATTGGAGACTAGAAAGTTTTAGAGAAATATAGGATTTAGAGTTAGAAGAAATCTTCAAGATCATATCATCTAATTTCCTCATTTTACAGATGGAAATCCACATGCATTAAGTGATTTATCCAAGTCGCACAGGTAATAAGTAACAAAACCAGAATTCAAACCTAGTCCTTTTGAAAACAAATCTAAAATACTTTCCACTGTTGTCAAAGGCATCATAGAAATTATCCCAGCTCTGGGCATGGATGACCTTGGAGTCAATAATTCCAACTCTATGATTCTTTGAGCCTAAAGTTATTATATTTCTACTATACAAAGCATCATAGTACTAGATTCTGGAGATAGAAACATGCAGTCTAGAAGCTTGTAATAGAATAAAAAAAAAGACAAATAACTGACAAAAGATATGATAATTGCAAAAGAGAGGTTGTGATGGCGTGAAAGACTGAAAGATTACTCCTATCTAGTATATTTGCGTTCATGACTCCCAAACTTAGTTTTGAAAGTGAGGATTTTGGCAGGTCTAGAGATTTAGAATGGGACAGATTTCATTCCATACACTAGGATTAGAAGCAATTTTTATGCACAAAAGTGCCAAAAAGAAATGGTCCAGTTTAGCCACAATATGAGTATGTGAAAGGGATGCAACAGAAGAATGGAAAGAAGGACTAGATCCAGATTTTAGGAGGGCTTAAATATTAGGCTACAGGGTTTGTATTTGATTCAATTGGTAATTGCAAGTCCCAGAAGGCTGTTGTCCATGTGGTCAGTCAATAAGCGTTTATTAAATGCTTACTAGCACATGGAGGTGGTACAGTGGAAAAGTACCAAGCCCAAATCAGGAAGATTCACTTTTCCTGAGTTAAAATCTGGCCTTAGATACTTACTGTATGACCCCAGACAAATAACTTACTTCTATTAGAATAAAGGATGAATTGGAGAGAAACCGTTAGAAGCAAAGAGATTACTTAAAAGGCTATTTCAAAAATTAAGATGGGTTCAGCTACACCTAGCAAAAGAACTCTGGGAAACGAGTGTGAACCACTACATAGCAAGTTTTTGTCCACTTGAATCTTTTATTTCCTTCACAGGTTAATTGTACATTATTTCAAAGTCCGATTCTTCTTTTGCAGCAAAATAACTGAATGGCTATGTAAACATATATTGTATTTACTATATACTTTAACATATTTAATATGTATTGGTCTACCTGCCATCTGGGGGAGGGGGTGCGGGGAAGGAGGGGAAAAATTGGAACAAAAGGTTTTGCAATTATCAATGCTGAAAAATTACCCATGCATATATCTTGTAAATAAAAAGCTATAATTTTTTTTAAAAATTAAGGTGAGTTAAGGACTTGAACTAGTGTAATATAAGCAATAGAAAGAATGGAATAGTTGCAAGAAATATTATGAAAATGGAACCCATGGTCTTGTCACATGGTTCAGTAAAAGAGAGGAGAAAGAATAAAAGATGACCTCCAAGTTTTAAGCTTATATGACTGGGAAACTAGTAGCCCCATCGACAAAAATAGGAAAGTTGGGCAGGCTGGGTTGTTTTTGTTTTATTTTATTTTCCTACAGAAACGTGATGGATTTTTGTTTTGGATATATTGAGTTTAGCTCTAAGATATCCAAGAGAAGTTGGTCCATGAGCATTTGTAAATTCAGGATTGGAGCTTAGGAGAATAGATCTAGGTATAGAGAGATTTGAGAATCATTTCCATAGAAGTAATAATTGAAGCAGTGGGTAAAATATTAGAAAGAAGAGGACTGAGGACATTGGGGGAAAGAATAGTCAACTGAAGGAAGCTAATAAGGACAGATCATAGAAGAAGAAAGAGTACCGAAGAGAGCACTGTCATTGGGATTACAAAGTAATTAACATCATATTTTTCAAAGAGGTCAAGGAGGCCGAGAATTGGACTGGACAGGAGTAACCGGAAAATAGCATTTTCACTGGAGCAATGGAAACAGAAACTCTGGTGCAGAAGGTTAAGAAAATAGATGATGACCCCATGAAAGCAGCAACTTTCCATCTTACAGGAAAGGATATGAGAGCAAAAGAGGAAACTATTTTGAGAAGATAGCAAGAATAAGAGAACGTTTTGGTTGGAGGGTTTATTTTTAGGGATAAAGAATACAGTAGAACATAGTTGCAGATTTGAGAGGAATAAGCCACTAGATGGAGAAGTGAGAGTTCAAGTAATTGAAGCAAGAATTTTAAAAAGTGGTAGGAGTGGTAGGTAGAGTATGGTATTAGAAAGGAAGCAATTCTTTCTTCTGAATTCTTATGAAACTGCAGGAAAGGAGGGAAAGGATAATTAAATATGTCCATAGTTTTTGAAAGGGATAGAAAAAGAAGATAAAAGAGTTCAACATTGGATGATCTTAATCTCAGTGAAGAGCTAAAAATCATCCGAAGAAGAGGAAAGATAGAAATAGAAGGCTGAGCAAAAAGAAAATTTGGAAAAGATTCTGTGGAGTATATAATAGGAATTCAATTAAAAAATCAACAAAAGGATTGCTGCAAAATAGCATCTACTTGAATTTGGTTGGCATAAATTTGCAGTAGACTCAGTTGTCACAGTTTTAATAGAAATTGAAATTGTTATTCATGGTTGGGGAAAAGGCAAAAATAGTCCCAAAAGGAGGCAGAGGATAACATATTACAGAATTGACTTGCTGTAAAGTTAAGGCTGTAAAAAGAGTAATGCTAGAAGAGGGGTGGCATACTGAAAGACAGGGAAAAGTCACCAAATCAAAGATCATAATTAAACAAAGAAAGGTTCAGGAGGAGTTAGATTATGTAAGTGAGTGTGATCAGAGGGAAAATTCAGAATTCAAGATCTTAGCAGTGGAACAATTTTGAGTGATGATGAAGTCCAAGGTTTGACAATTCCCTCAGCATAGCTAAAATAAATAAAACATAAGGAACTCACAGAATTATTAACTCCATGGTCCTAAATTAGTATCAGTTTGATGATTCATTATTGGTATCTTTGATATCCCTGGAGTTGATTAGAACTAGAGAGAACTATTACCAAGACCTTAAAATCCTTCATAGTACCTTATGTCTCCATCACGATTTATTCCTTCCCTTCCAATGAAGTCAGTAGATATCATCTTGTTGTTTGGGACAGGGTGGAACACCTGTTCCTTAGTGACTTTTCAAAAAGGTGGAGTTGAACAATAAATTTTGAGCTGCAGAAGAGAGCTTTGAGGAACTCAGGTCAGATCAGTCTTCTAGTAAAGGATTTGAGTGAAAGCATAATGAAACTATTTTGGCCCACATTCTAAATATTTAATTTCTCTCTACAGAATTAAAAACACAGAAACTGACTCACAGGAAAGGAAATAGTCCTGACTCTCTTAGAAGAGTTCTCTTAACAGCACAAGCTAAGGTAACTGTGCCAAAATGTACAAAGAGACAAATGAAGGAGCCATGCTATTATATTAGATTCAGTTAAGTTCTCTGTATACACCTCTGTGTCTCATTAGAAACATTTTTATTTATACTTATGTTTTATATCATTTACACTTGTTTTCACAGCAAAAATTTGTTTTTTGTTTTTCTTTTGTTGTTGGGATCTAAAAGATTCTTATATGTAACTGTAACCTCTTTAACATGTATAGGACTGCTTGCCATC
This sequence comes from Sarcophilus harrisii, assembly GCF_902635505.1. Classification (NCBI taxonomy): domain Eukaryota; kingdom Metazoa; phylum Chordata; class Mammalia; order Dasyuromorphia; family Dasyuridae; genus Sarcophilus; species Sarcophilus harrisii. The sequence goes on from NC_045429.1 coordinate 190,124,705, forward strand.
TGGGGGAGGGATGGAGGGAGAGAGGGGAAAAATCGGAACAAAAGTGAGTGCAAGGGATAATGTTGTAAAAAATTACCCTGGCATGGGTTCTGTCAATAAAAAGTTATTAAAAAAAAAAAAGATTCTTATATGTAAATATAAATATTACAAAGAAAGTGAATTGTTAGCCAAAATATACATTATGATCATATAAATACATTTATTGATTTTTTGGCAGTCATAGTAATCCATGAGATATCAGACCTTACATACATGCCTTTTTATCTTCAGAAAATTCTTGACTGCTTTTTTTTCTCAAAATTTACTATTATATATTTAAATGTATTTCATACTATAGGAGGAAAGCAATCACTTACCATTTATTCTTTGAAATGTATGTGTATTTACATACAAGTACCAAACATATGTTTGTACTTAATGTTAAGGTGAAATGTATATAGATATGTAAAGAAAGTAAATATTAGACATCATCTGAAAGATAAATGATCACTGCAAAAATGATTATCTACTCATACCCTACTTCTCATACCTGAACAGGTTTTAGTTTATCTGGGTTTTGAATTTTTGGAGCATTCTACTTCTCTGTTTCATTTGCAAAATGACATATGATGGCAAAAGTTATAGTTTCTAAGATAAATATAAACTCTGTATACTAGAAATAAATGTGAGCTATGGATGATATATGTGCACACCTGTGCGCACACACACGCACACACACACACACACACACACATACCCACTCTTAAAAAAAAACACTTTATGAAGCTTAAGAGACCTGCTCAGGAGTTGTTTGTTTTTTTTTTTGTTGTTGTTGTTGTTGGGTTTTTTTAAAGAAATTGAAGAATCTTAATTTTAAAAAATATTGTAAAGATGTTTTTAATGATTTAGTTAAATAATCTTTGATGGCAATGTTTTCTTGTAGGATAAAAACATCATTTAGTTTAATGTACTTTGACAAAAAAAAAATTGAGGCAATAACTCCATTGACAATAGAATCAATCCATTGACTCTGATTATTATGCTTCTCAGAAAGGTCATGATTAATGTTCATGACATGTAAATTTTAACTAAAGATGAAACTCTTTGCTTTCAATGTCTTAGGGTTGTGTTCTTGGAGTATCAACATATGTTTTACTCATAGATGATATCAAATATTTTTGGACATACCCAAATTTGATATCTTAACAATAATTACATTAAAAAGGCGTTAATATAACAAAAATGGATTCTTTCTGGAAAGATGATTAAATTTCTTCAGTTAATATAAATAAATATGTAAAAAGCATAATAATGGTAACTTTTAAAATAACTTTTTTTTTTTGGCTGTGTGTTTGTTTGTTTTTGATAGAATCAGTTTACAACTGTAAATACCCCAAAGAAAGAAACTTCCCAGATTGAAGGACCATCTTTAAATAATACTTATGGTTTCAAAGTCAGCGTGCAAAATCTACAAGAGGCAAAAGCCTTACATGAGGTAATTTTTTCTAATACTAGATAAGATAACATGTATTTTCCTGTAGCAGTTTTTAAGCAAAGGTATGAAACTCTGTCTTTTTCAGTCTACATTTTTTGTCCTTACACTTAACTGTTCCTCCAAAAAAGCCCTACTTTTGGTGCCTATAATGGCATGGATTTGATCCTTGAAGTCAATTCCAGTGAATCACAAATTCTGCCTGGACCAATAATCTGAAAAAGTTTTAGTTATGATTCTAGTGATAGATTGTGTCCACTTTCCAAAGACTAACCTAACTAAATACAGATAAGGCTCATTACCATTTGATTGGTGTGATTATCACAATGTTGAATTCTCTGGCTATGAAATAAAAGAAAATATAAAATTATCCCATTTTGCAATGCTCATGATGATAATCAATGGTTTATTTACCAATGCCTTTTTCAGAAGTTGAAGCAATACAAAATTTCAATGAAGAACTTAACAAGAGCTGCCAAAATAATGTATTCACTGCAAAGGCAAATATAATAAAGAATGTTAAAAAAATGTGAAAAATACAGATCAAAATTAGATAACAAAGGAGTTAGAAGATAGTCAGAAACTTACTTCAGTATGTCATGTACTCACTTCTTTAAGAAAAAAGTTGAAACATACTATAGTTGATGAACTCCAAACAATATCGCAACAAATGAAACATTATTTCTTAATATCTAGTTATTAATGTGAATGTCATTTCTAAGCCATTTTCATTCATAATACAGCCCATAGATTTTTTAGAATAAAGGTAAAAATCATGTAAAAGAAAGTATAAAGTAAAAAAGATACTGGAAAAGAATAAAAGAAAAAAACCATATTCTTCTGATCATTTAATTTAGCTGATTCAAAATAATCACCCCAACAAGGAAGCAAAAAGAACATAGAAACCACCTTAGCCTTTTAAATACTTTAATCTTGCTAGACAAAAAGATATGACAGCCAAGGAAAACACTGATGGAGGGGAGGACATAAACACATTTGCACAATATTACAGAGGAAGATGATGAATGATTATTAATAATATTGCTATATGAAGCAGCAAGGCACAGTGGGAAGAAAAGCAAATCTACACAAAATTTGGGGTGAGACCCAACTAAACAGATCAAATTAAGTGCATTTATAGAATAAACTGGGAGAGCAGAAAATAGAAAAAAAAAATAGAACAAATCTGCTAGTATTTTTGTAGTAATTCAGTTTCGTGATCTAATGCAATGGAACCATCATATTTAGACTCTTCATACTTTAGTCTATAATGACAAACTGCTATAGAAGGAAAATGAAATCAGCAAGAGTTGCTGAACCAGAACAAGAACACACAGAAAAAATCCATTCTGAAGGCAATAAAGTTTTAAAAGCTTTAGGGGTACAAAAGGAATAAATTTTCAAGATACCTGAAAAATAAATATATACTTTTTAAATGAACAGTCTTATTATAAGATGAGAACATCAGTACCCACCCATCATTATGCTTTATTTCTCATTTATAACTTTTTAATGAAAATGCTCTCTGTATATGTATCCAAGATATTCCCAGTGAAAATAGGAGAATGTAAGAGTCAGAGACACAAAAGATGTTCTACAGCAGGACACATCTTGTCAGTTGAATAAGATACAGATTGCATATTAGATTCCATTGTTTTTTATTTATTATTTATTTTAAGGCAAAACTTGCTAGAGCAAAATACATTCTTAAAGGCTGTCCTCCAACAAGGTATGCTTGTGTATACATTAAGGTCACATGAAATTCTTTGTTAGATAGAATCCACAGAAATAATTATGTTCATTGATCTCCTGACTATAACATACAAATCAAAAGACATGGAGGTCTGTGCAAAGTAAAGTTATTAGCCTGGTCATTCAAAGGGAAGAATTTTCTATAGATGATAAAGTCCTCCAATTATGCTTCTTTGGGGATGAGATTGTACTGATTTCTATCAGGCTCCAAAATACTACAGGACCTTCTTAACTCAAAAAGAATTTTGCCTAGCCATCTACAAAGGAAAAAAACAACCATAAATGAATAAAGAATACCTGTTTTTCTGTCTGTTGATATGCAACTGAATAAACAGTCTGTCAGCATACTTAATAATGGATAATGAGCTTGGCTCAAAACTACAAATGTAAGTGGGTAGGATTATATTTGAGAAATTGCACTTTCAGTAATCCAAACTTGTTCCTGAAATTAAAATCCATTTATAATATCAATATTCAGGCAATAATTTGAAATGGCTGCAAATCTTAAACACAATATTGTCCAAAGAATCAATATTGAAGGCAAACTAAAAAGCAATTGAGATAATGCTTGGTGGGAGTAGGCAACAGCATATTACCAACAATAGAACAATAGTGAATTCAAAGTGCAATTTTTATCATCCAGAGCATATATATGATCAGAAAAAGAGGTGGGCTACTTATATAGGAAAGGCAAAGATAATATTCCAATACTGGTACCCATGGAATATCAAAAGAACTAGAGAAAAACTTCAATCTTGATGAGTAATTCACATAGGGAGAATTATGGATGGATAGGGACAAGATTTCACAGATGAGTTTCAGTCTATGCCATTGAAGGTAATATCCATTTTAATGAAGTCATATATTAGTTGACATTTTTATTCTTATAATAAATATATATTTAAAAAGGGCAACTCTTAAAAGTAGAATTCCACTGTTGAGATGAAACTGATTTGTAGTATCTATCTGAATCTTCATTTTCTTAAGTGCCTAATTTATCAAGGTGGTTCTGAGATGTTGAGTCCAAATGGAATGATTTTTGATTGTGTAAATATGAATCCTTTAGTACTGAAATTCCCTTTAAAATGATTAAAATAAGTTAAAAATTAAATGACCTTAAAAAAAAAAAAAAAAAACACCTTCTGGGCACTTTACATTACCATTATTATGTATTTATTCCAAAGTTGGAGCCTAGTGTGTTAGTTTTTTTTTAAGGCTCATCCTTGCAATTGTCACATGGAACATTGTATTCCTGATATCACAAATATTAGCAACTGACCAACTGCTACCAATGGATAGGTAAGCCCAATAGCCCAGGGACTATCCTCAGACCATCAGCTCTGGTGCAATCAGTCCAGCTGCTTTAGCCATTGTATTAAAAAATAATCCTTGTGGAAATGCCACCTGGCAATTGCCTTTGCAGGTGCTACATCCCTTACTTTCTCAGCTAGAGTTCTTGGTATTGTCACATTGTTAAGTATCAGTAATAGATAAGTGTTTTTCAGGGAAATGATATTAAAGAATAATGCTACCTGCTTTTTTTTTGTGTGTGTGCCCTGATTACCACTGGGCCTTTCCATTTGACTTGCTTGCTAAAACTTCCCATAAGTGTTGTCTCCCTTCTTAACATGTGAATTTCTAAGAGCAGAAACTGTCATTTTTCTGTTTATATTCCTAAAATTAATTTGGTGCTACATAGTAAACACCTTATAAGTTATTTTTCATACATTCAGAATCATCAGATCAGTCTCTTAATCATGGGTGAATATCAATACCTCAAAGCACATTAAATCCAGCTAACTATCTTTCAAATATGTGCTAGGAACCAGAATTAAATACCTGAATGAATTTTTCACAGGAAAGTCACTCAAATCAGGCATTGATATTGTCAATGGTCAGAAGCTATAGGTAGGTCAAACAGATAATAATAAGTTGTTAATATTTTAGTAATTTAATTGGAGGTCTCATTAACAATCTTGCCTTTAACACATAAAAATTTTATTGTGAGGACAGGTAATCTCACAAAAAAAATCCCTCTTACCTACTGACTAATGCTTGAAATTTTATCAGTTAGAGCTTTGTGTCTTTAGCTTAAGGCTCTGATCCCTGATGAAATGCAGATGTCTCTAGAAGAATTGAATATTACTATCATTTGCCATTCTTATCTTAGTGCTACTGATGGATATGATAACAGATTTTTGTATGAGCATGATTAGGGAAAGAATGAGGGTCTACTTACCTGAGAGCAGAAGAAAAAACTACAAGAATGGGACTGGAAACATTTCTTGTTTTACTGTTTTTCCTAGAGCCATCCTAATCTTTTAAAAATATGGAAAATGTGTAATTTATGAGGAAGAAATCAAATTCATTTTCATTTATAACTAGAGGTTTAAACTTAAAATCATAGAATTTTAGAGCTGAAAGGAGTCTTAAGGATCAGCTTTTTCATATGCATATAAATAATCTTATTTCAGCTTTTTCATAAGCATATGAGACTGAAACCCAAATATACTCAGGAACTAGGTAAAGTCATGCAGGTAGTAAGCAGTAGAGTTGCAAGTAAGATCCATATTTCTTTATTGATTCTCTATTTGTAGTCACCCAGCTTCCTTTAGAATGTTTTCTTCCCCAGTTAGAATTTAAATTTCTAGAACCATTGAATTCAAATATATTCATAATAGTTCTTGATCATCATAAAAAGTTTTTCTTGCAATTCTGATTCAAAACTAAAGGGCATATTTGTGCAGTACTGAATATCAAATCTAACAAAATGTATCTCCCAGTTAGATCCTTGTGCAACATTTTTTGCTTTTCCTTTTGTCATTTAAAAAACTAATTTTTCATCTTCATATCTAATTATTAATTTTATCAACTTTCATCATAACAATTTAGGTATTATACATATTCACCCACCTAACCAGGAAAGCTTGTTGCCGCTTTCCTCAGATACTACTTAAAGAACATCATCCAGGTGGCACCTAGTGGCCAGAATTAGGAACTGATGTAACAGCTTTTTATTTCCATTTACTTTCTTCCTACTTAAGAAGGTTATACATAACTATATTACTCCTCTTTCCTCTGTCTTTAATCACTCACAGTCTTTTCTCCAATTTAAATGTCTGTATTTCCTAGGCTCCTTTCCCTTACTGGTCCATCTCTTCTGGACATAATCTAGCCTTTTAATGACACTATTAAAATGTGATTCTCAAAATTGGAAGGAATTGAGCTACTAGCAGAGAAAATTAATTATCACCTTTCATTCTCTGAGTATATCACACATATTAATTAGTGTAACCTAATTTCATGTTAGCTTTTTGATGGCATCAAAATTTTGTCTTTTGTTTTAAACGTATACTTCATTAAATTCTGTAAGGCAGTTCATATACTACTAACAACAATGAGTCAGAAATCAGTTCATATCCAAATAAGAGAGAGACATGTACAAAAAACAGATTAGTTTTATTACATGAAACTGAAAAGCTTTTGCACAAATTAAATTAATGCATCTGGAATAAGAAAGGAAAATCGTCAACTAGGAAAATACTTGAATTTATGGCAAGTATTTCTGGTAAGGGTTTCATGTATATATATAAAACTAACACCAATATGTAAAACCTAAAGGTCTTGACTGAGTCCAGACTATTAATAACCATATTAAAGAATGTTCCAAATTATGAATAAAAGAAATATAAATCAAAAAGACTCCACATTAGCAAAGATAACAAAAAATTAAAACAGTCAATTTTGAAGGGGTAGTGGAAAGACAGGCACACTAATGCATATGTTTGGGAAATTGAATTAGTAATTTTTTGGAAAGTTGTTTAGAATTATGCAAATAAAATGGCTGAAATATCTATCACTTTTGACCTAAAAATTGCACTGCCGTACATGTATTTCTGGAAGGCCATTGATTAAAATGAAAACCACCATATACAACACATTTTTATAGCAATTCTTTTTTTTAAGTTTTCTTTTAAGTAAAGGCTCTCTAGAAGGAGAAGGAAGAAGCAATATGAAAACAAAGATATCAATAAAAATCTATCACAAGTTACTATTAAAAATTACCAAATTTGATCCTAGAGGAAAGATGAAGAAGTATACCAGACTATCTTCTCTATAGAGCTAAGGATTTCTGTATATAGAATATAGCACATACTGTCAAATTCATTTGATGTACTGGCCAGTTTATTAAACTGCTCTTATTCCTTATTCTTTGTTGCAAGGGATGGGGTATTTTTTTGCATAGTGGAGGAAAAATCATGTATATATGTATATACATGTAGACAAATATATACATATAGATATACACATATATATTTGTATTTAATAGCAGGGATTTATTAAATTAATAGCAACTTAAAATTTTCAAAGCATTTTATATGTTAACATTATTTATATTATACAACCATGAGTATCTGTATAAAAATCAAAAATATGCAAAATTTGTATTATCAGAGTTTTTTAAAATTCTTAATTATGATGCCTATTTTTTCAACATACCAGCATGACTTAATGATGAACAAATTTCTTGTTTCTATTTTATAGAACCAGAATCTGACACTTATCAGTGTGGAGTTACATGCTCGAACCAGGCGAGACTTGGAGCCAGATCCTGAATTTGATCCTATATGTGCTTTGTTCTACTGTATTTCATCAGATACAGCATTACCAGATACGGATAAAACAGAACTCACAGGTGTAATCGTAATCGATAAAGACAGCACAATCTCCAGCCAAGGTATTTTTAACTTTTATTTATTGTATATCTATAGGTAAGTGAAAAATACTGCCTAAGCAACACCTGAATTTTAGAAAGACCCCATGAAAGGAGGAATTTCACTGCTGAAGATCTGCTCTTATCCTTTAAAAGAACAAAGCAATTCAGAAATATGTGCTTGAGAGTCCAAAACTAAAACTTAAGCATACTTTATTTAAAGCATACTTTAGCTTACTTATCAGTATAGGTAGAAAGCTATAAAATATTAATATTCTAATAAGGCATGTAACTTTATAACCAATCATTCTAAAATAACACATAAAAATCTGGATTGTGAATATTATACCCCCTTCATATTCATGAAAATCAGAGTTTGCAAATGACATTCCATATCCATTAATTTATCTTTTGTCTGCTTTATATCACAGTACATTTCTGGACTGGATTACCTTCCTAAAATAATCCACTTTTGGAAATTATTATAAGAAATTAAGTCTTTTGATTTTCTTTTTCATCTCTTCATGAAAACATGAACTTTAAGTCTAAGTACATATTATCTAACTTTTAAATTATTTTGGAGAACACATAATTGTTTTACTCTACAGTTTTACATGGTGACCATTCTATATAGCCATTATGTTCAATCAGTAGTAAGAAAAAAATGCAAAATGGAAATAATTTACAGTTAGTAAAATATTGCGTTTCTGGAAGAATGCTGACCACAGGAAAGAATAACAGGCAGAAACAAAATAATGCATTTACTGAATTTTGTTTTCATGTAAACAGGAACTTTCAAGGTATATTTGCATATATTAAAAATTTTAGTTAAGTGGATTATATTTTTTATGTTAGAAAAGATTACTGTAATGATAACTTTATTTCAAAATAAATCTGAAAGAACTCATAGCACGATATACAATAAATATCTCAATTATTTGCTAGGTATCAGAAATCAGACTCCATTACTTATTCGTTCTGGAATTTCAAGATTAGAAGTCACCTACGCTGCTGATGAAAAGGCACTTTTCCAAGAGATAGTAAATATAATTAAAAGGTATTGTTTTATGTGTTACAGTTTTCTTTTTTCTTTTTTGACGAAAATAGTTGAATAGTTATGTGAGTTTTTTACTGAAGATATGTCTATTAGTCTGAAAAAGACGCATTTTAGTTATTTTCTTCACGTCTTGTCTCCCAGACAATCATGGTGCTTGTCTCTGAATAAAACTGTTACTCCGTTCTGCTTCTCTTCTGACTTGTCACCTACTGTTTTGAGAGCAATTGAGAAGACACAAACTATTGTTAAAAACAACATAAAAACACCGGGGCAACGAGGTGGCAGGGGGAGAGCGTTGGCTGTGAAGTCAGGAAGACCTGAGTTGGGTTCAAATCCAGCCTCAGACACAAAAAATGCATTGGCTGTGTGACCCTAATTATCCTGCCACAGAAAGAAGGCACAAAGGGGCGAGCGAGCGAGCGAGCGAGCGAGGGAACAAGCCCACACTTTTGAGCGAGGCGTCTTGGTTGTGTGCCCGCAGCGTGGAGGGACTCGCCTCCCTCCCTTCCATCTCATCCCGTCGGTTCTCGGGTTCTCCCCGAGGCACGTTCTGCGCCCAGTCCCGGCGCCCACAGGGCCGGCTCCATTCGGCCTAAAGTGCATCTGTTTGTCTGGCAAAAAGGCACGATCACAGATCGGCAGCTTATCCCAGGCTCGCACTAAAGAAGATGCAAGAGGGACAAATGTATCACGTCTTCTCCTGCCTTTAGGGAGCGCTCTCCTGCCGGTGTGCCTGCCCGGGAGAAGCCGTGGCTGCGCAACAAGCGTCTAGCGCAGGGCGGGCGGGGCCGCCGCGGGTCTGGTTAGGGGCCTGGGCGCTACAGGACCCGCTCTCCGCCGCCCTCCCGCCGGCCAAACCCTCTCCCAAGCGGATAGAGCCGGCTCTGGTTCGTTTTGCTTACAGCCCCCTGCGCCAGAGGACTGAGACGCTTGCCAAGCTGGCCCTCTCCGGGCATCGCCAGCGCGCCCAGCCTGCGCGTCACTTCGCGCTCCTGCCTCCGCCGCCTCTTGTCAGGCCTCCAAGCTGCTGCTTCTCCCTCAAACGACAGGGGGCAGCAAAGAGCAAGAGGCCTCTCTGACAGGCTGCTTCTCTTTCTCACTGTAGGTGGTGCTAGAGGGCAACCGTGTGTGACCCCGCTCTCCTTCCTTGAGAGCCCTCTCGCCGGGGGCGCCTTCCCCCCGGGGGCTCCTTCCCGCCGGGGGCTCCTTTGGCGTGCTCATCCCTGCCAAGTTTTTCCGCCCGCCTAGTTTTGTCCGCTCCTTGCAACGCACCCGGCGCTTTCGCCGTTTTCAGTAGCTCAAATCAGATCTTCCTGCTCGTCAGGCCTTCCTCTCTGGTATAAAAGCCCACCGGCTCTCTTTTCTGTCATGAAAACGCACACTTACGTCAGCGTCTCGCCGGCTCCAAACGGCCAGTGGGCGAGTTTCAGTTTTCGAAGCCTTCCAAAGAGCTGCATTCGGACATTTCCATCCTTGGCGTTTGTCGGTCCCCACCTGCCCCCTGAACGCCCTCTGCTTGCTTACCCTGGCGTTTTCTAAGCGTGGTGCATGAAGACTCCGCTCTTCCCTGAGAGAAAAGCGGCGCCTTACACCCTTTACAAGGTGGCACAGGCCGTGTTCCTTATGCGGAAATTGCTTTTCTGCCCCTTCTAACAACCTGGTTGCCCTCATCTTTCCTGAAACCATGCCTCGCTGCACGTGGCTTTTAATAGTGTTTGAACAAAAGCGGTTTTTCTGTCTCTTGTATATATTTTATATCTCTTATAGGGGCATTGATTATTCTTCCCAAGTTAGTGTACTCCGTCTTTTTTATGGAAAAGTTCTTTTTTGCCCCTTAACTGCTTACTTCTTAAAGGTACAATACCTTATACATATATCACAAAGTACCCAATAGGGACTAAAAGAAAAAAATGGCTGCAAAAGTTATATATAAGGAGTCCTTGGCAGAAAGAAAACAAATAAATCGTAGGCATTGCATGGAACTATTTCAGTTACTCAATAGAGGCCACATCTTTTAAGGAATAAAAATAATTCTAATGAATTTAAGTATCAAAACCTCTCTTTCTTGGAAATTTGTTTCAGTTAGGTTTAGTGCTTACTCAATGATCTTGTGAAAAGATTTTAGCGAACGTTTAAAATCTTTTCCTCCAATCCTTTTCACTTCTATTTTTATTACAACCACTGATATCGATAGAATTCTGTTAAATTTAAATCATTCTAAAAGTCCTGAAATAAAATCATCCAACTCACTAACACTCTTTATAGACAAATGTCATTTATGGCAGAAGTTCTGTGTCTTTTCAATTCTGGAGAGAAATGGGATCCATTTTCAAGTAGAAGTAAAAGGAGTTTGAAAATTAGTGCCCTTGTAGTGAGTAGAGAAGAAACTCTCTGCCTGTCTGGAGAACAAGGAACACAGAAATCCCTGATGCTACCTGAGCAGAGTCGACCACAATGATGTAAGAAAAGATGTATTCCATAGCTTCCTGATCTCAGTTAGAACTCTATACATTTTCCCATATAGTTTCTGGGAAATTTAACTTTTTTGTTTGTTCTAGACTTCTGGGGAAAACTAAAGAAAGACTAACTTAGGTATATCATCAGTACTTTATGAATTTCTCCTACAATGTGATGCATTCTGAATTCCAAATCATGAATTTACAAATTATTAGATTATAATTGATCTGTAATTTGATCAGTTTTATAAACTGCCTATACAGTATTACCATGATATTTCATTCACATTTTCTAATTTTATTTTTTCAATTACCAAGCATTTATTTTTCTCTCTCCAGTCCCAATTTAAAAAGAAAAACAAAACCTTTGAAACAAATATGCATTGTCAAGCAAATATATCTCAGCTTTATCCATGCACAAAAATGTATATTTCATTCTCCATCTTGAATCTTTCTGTTAGGAGTAGATCATCATTAGTCCTCTGTAATCATGATTGTTCACTGATCAGAGCTCTTTAAATCTTATAAAATTTTATGGCTTGACAGTATTGTTTTTCTTTAAATTGCCTTTCTGGTTGGTCACTTCAATCTATCAATTCCTACAAGTTTTCCCAGTTCATACAAATTTTCTCTGAATCCATCCCTTTTGTCACTTCTATTGGCACAATATAATTCTAAAATTTGAAAATCTGTCCTTTCCATTTTTTGACACTACAAAAGGAATGATTATAAATATGTTTGTAAATTGGGAGGGGGCGGGGTGTTTCCTCTTTCTTTGACTTCTTTGGGTTACAGTCCCAGTAGACATATCTCATGGTCAGAGCATGTGCAGATTTCAGTGACTTTTGAGGCATAGCTCTAACTGTCTTTTCCAGAATGGCTGGACCAATTCAGAGGTTCCATCAGCAGTATGATTTATGTTTTCTTAAACTCAATTTAATAATTTAATATTCCGTATTTATAGTTTATTATTTTTAATGGCCATGTGCCCCCCTAGATAGTGATTTTTGCTAGCCATGGACATCTTGGGCATAAGCAAAAAATTCGGTTCTTTGTTAATTTAAGGTTTCTCCCCATTGTTTGATATAACTACCTTAGACAAACTGGAAAATGCCTCTTTAGAATTTGAAATTACCGAAGTTATTAGCTTTAGCTAATTACATTTAGGCAACTGCTTAGGTTGCTTTATAGTTAGTCAACTTGTTTCCTAATTAAAGTTTTTTTAAAAAATGCCAAAGTGGGACCATGCACAGAGGAAAAAATATGGAAACAGGCCTTAGACTTAAAAAAAAATTTTTTTAAACCAAGAGAAATGTTTTCTGAAAAATGTTAAATTAAATGATACAACATCAAAATTGTTACTATCCACTGACTATAAAAAGAAGGTAACATTTTTTTTGGTAGCTATAGAAGTGGTATTCTTGAGTCTTCACAGTATTTCTGCTGCTTTTCATTTTTCCAAAGAGGCTTTCTGCAACATATGAAAAGTTTCTAGTACCCACACTCCTATTTCAGCCAGCAATACTAGCCAAAGGCACATAAGATATAAGATCAATACCAATGTGGATATGCACCAGCATAGGCCCAGTAATATCACTAGAAGTTGTACACTTTTTTCCTTCCCATTTAGGCATTTTCCCAGCAGAAGGAATATCTTCCAGGTTTAAGAATTCTGTCTATCTTTTGCAGGTGCAAAACTTTTCCCAAATGTTTTCTCCCAAGTTATAGCAGTGATTAAGAATATATGGCAAATCTAAATTGTGAAAAGTAGCTTCAGGCTCTTATCAGACAAATAACATGAACAGTATAGAGAGATGAAAATGTTTTAAGTTTCAAAATGTTAATTCTATAATAATTTTTCAGTTCTATATCCACTTGTTCAAAGGCATATTTTCCCATGTTTAATCCTTATACAACATATAATTTATTCTTAAAAGGATTAGAACTTAGCTTCTATGTCTTCTATTTCTAAAAATTTAATGAACTATCTAAAAGGTGCTGCAATCTGACTAATTGTTTTATCATCTCTAAGATATCAATGATTTGCTTAACTCTGGGGAAACAAGGTTTTGTGTGTGTGTGTGTGTGTGTGTGTGTGTGTGTGTGTGTGTGTGTAAGCAAAATCAGACAGGCCTTGCTATAGGAATCCAAGATTCCAAGACCCATGGATCTAAAAATTAATGAGAAAAAGATGTCAAGATGAAAGGTAACATCTCCATTCTGACACTTTGAAGCCCACTCTCGATATGTGAGCTTTGTAATAACATCCTTGCACTTTTCCTAAGCCTGGCCTATGCTTTGTTCCCAGGTCCCATATTATTTTGGAGTCAGAAATCTTAGTAGTAGGTCAAATGAAATCTTGCAACAACTTGAGGCCTGACTGGTGTAGAGAGGTACAAATTATTAGATAAATTCCTCAGCATTTCAGATTTCCAAAAGTTTCCAAGTTTTGTGCTCTCAACTTTATACAGACCTTCATTTTATCTCATAGAAGAGTGAGGTTTTTTACCTCTTGAACAGTTTGCTATCTAAGCACACCTATGTACCTTTTTTCTTAAAATTGATTTTGAGATCCCCTTATTGGAGTGAAATAAGAACAGAATCACACTTAAATATTTTTGTCATTTTTAAGATAGGAGATATTAAATGACTGATATTAAAAGAATCATTTTTAAGCAACTGTAACAAGATCTTTTTTGTTATTCTTTAAGGTCCTATTAATGCACATTGTATAAATAGCATTTCACCATCTGATGATCTGCCTACAATCTCTTGTTATATCAGTATCTGCCTGCCTCACCAACAAATTGCTGTATTGAATATATATACTGAATATATTTGACTATTGAAGGTATTATAGAATCTGATTGTAGGTAGACTATTCTCTACTTTTTTGTGTGTGAAAAATATTTTCTTAGCTTTCTTTGGAGCTTATAATTGAACAAAACCTATGTAATTTTTATTTTTATACTATTTAGTTTGTCTCCCTCTAAAATGAAGCATTTTTCTAACCTAAGTCAGGACAAATGTGAAGATTTCCAAGACAATTACAAATAGAGAGGCACTGTTGAGTGGGCAGAAGCTTAACACAGATTTCTCTTTGTAACCATATCACCACAACTAGAAATCTTTTCCTTTGCCTTCCAAGTGCCCCCCATCAACCTTCGTTATTACCTACTTCAGTGCCTTATCTTCTCCTTTTCCTATTATTTTTCACCTAAGTCTCCTTACCTGTCAACCCTTCAGATTAGTTACAATTTTAAATTACACTTCATTTGAGAATATGGTCATTTCTAAAATGAAGTAAAAGGGAGATTGTTGCCATTTTTCCTCTCTAAAGCATTAAATCTTTGGAAAAGAAGGAAACATGGGAATGATATGTAACATAGGACATGATATAATAAAAGAGTGACTGTATTCAAAAGTTTTTCCTCTTTTTGCATCTTGAATCCATTATATCCCCATTAAAAGGTGAGTAATATGCTTCATGTTAAGTATTCTGCAAACATGATTGTTAGATTTATCAAAGTTCTTAAGTTTTTTCAGTTTTTCTTTGCAGAGTTGTCTTGAATAAAATAATTCTTTTCTGGTCCTATATCTAATATCTAATCAGATTCTATTACCCAAGATTTTCTTCAGTCATCTCTGTCATTTCTTAAGGCTCAATAATATTCCATTGCATTCATATACCATGCTTTATTCCTCTATTCCCTAATTAATGAATACTCTCTCAGATTCTAGTCCTTTGCTTTTCTTTTGTACCCTCCCCTTTCAGGTTCTCTCCCACAATTTAGGATCAAGAAGTTTGTTTTGCCTGCAACTATTTACTCCCAAGTATTATCATTCTTTTAAAAACAGGGATCCTCAAACTTTTTAGATAGGGGGCCAGTTCACTGTCCCTCAGACTGTTGGAGGGCCGGACTATAGTAAAAAACAAAAACTTTGTTTTGTGGGCCTTTAAATAAAGAAACTTCATAGCCCTGGGTGAGGGGGATAAACGTCCTCAGCTGCTGCATCTGGCCCACGGGTTGTAGTTTGAGGACCCCTGTTTTAAACTATTCCCATATCTCCCTCCCCCCCAATGCCAACATATTTTTCTGTTGCTTTTTGGTGTATTTCTATATGAAAAGTGTTTGTGTTCAACCCTTCTTTATTATTCATTTTAGTAAGGAGGGATATCTGATGCCTGTTCCTCCAGATACTGTCTCCTCCACATTTGTGTAATCTTCTTTTCATTATCTCCAATTATGAGGAAATAGCAAGTTCCACCTTTTCTTCCTTTCTACTTGAATGTCCTAATATATTCATTTTATCTTCCATTCTCTTTTCCTTCTTGAAACTCTCAGAAAAGAACTAATCCATTCCTTTCAGAACCTCAATTATTATTTAACTCTCTCAATGACCTTGAAGATACTAAAACTCTGAGAGTACACTTGTTTCTTCTCTTTTTGGTATATTTACGCTGTGTTATCATACAACTCAGTTGCTCAAATAAATTTACTTTTCTAGATTTCTTTTGATTTCTTGATGTTTTTCTCTCTTAGAGTTCTTACTAGATTCTTATCTTTTCATCAGAAATTCTCTGTTCTATTAAAGGTGCATTTGTTTCTCTGTAGGATTGTCCTCAGGTTTGCAGAGTATTCTTGATTGTAACCCTATATCTTTTATCTATTTTCATTTTTTTTTTCTTGAAATGCAGCAACCAGGCTTTAATTATTTTTGGTCATGGTTTTCAAGGAGTCTTAAATTCTCTTTTCCTTTTTCTGTTTTCCAGATTATTTGTTTTATCTGGTATCATATTCAGATTATAAGAGCTATGTTCTTTTAGGGTCAAGCTCTGCCATATGTATATATTTTGTCTGAGGCATTTTATCTTTGAGTCATTTGGGGTCTAGGGCTGGCCTTCACTTTAAATGATTAGGCCCTCCTCTGAGTGCAGAGCCCTGGATTTTCAGGGTAGTTTATGACTTTTTAGGGTGATATTAGAAACACTGGAGACCTAGGGTGCCTGAATTGTTCTAAATGCTAGCCTCTGCTGCTCCCTTGGACTTCTGACTTCCTCAGTGCTTTCATACAGGAACCCTTTGCTGTTTCTGCCTCCAGCCAGAAAGTCTGGGTTTATACATTCTCTTCTTGCTGAGAGGTTACAGAAATACTTGCTACCTTGGAACTAGCTTTGCTGGTGGTTCTTTTTCCTTTTGCTTTTGGATTGGTGGCTGACTTTGTGCAGTTCTGAGTTAAAAGAAATCACTGTAATTTCTTATTGAATTTTTTTAATTATTTGGTCTAATGGGAATTTTGATGAATACTGGGCACTCTGCTTCCATTCAGCCAGCCATCTTGGCCACAAGTCCTCCATCAATCTTTCCACTGTACTGTGCTACCAAAATTTGATTAGCAAACTAGATGACATTGAAAATTACATTTTCTTGGAAGTTGCCAAGATGGCAGAGTAGCAGGAAGGAGTACAGCCAAGCTCTATCCCACAACTCCTCCAAACAGATCTAGAAAATGCTTCAGATCAAGTCCTGATCAGGAAATTCAAGAAAAAAAAATCACAGTGAGTCATTTTTCTAGCCAAGCTCAGCAAAGGGAGAGACACAGAGAGGTCTGCAGTCATTGGGTCAGCCAGGAATGGCCATGTGGATTGTTCCAGCACAGGGAGAGCTGTGCCTCAGGGTAAGAAGACATCCCAAATCTAGCAAAGAGGAGCCTACACTTGTGTAAGGGGCAGGAATATAAGCCAACAGATAGCTCCATTGCTCACTGTTCAATCGAGATCAGAAATCCAGGGCTGACTTAGAAGAGGACCTGTACCTAGGGTAAGAATCCCAGAGAGGAGTGGTTATGGGTTCTTGGCTGTATTTTAGCATGGACCAAATTCAAAAGCAAGTAGCCATGTGACTAATTCCAGGAGCAGAGTAGAGTCTCAGTTCTAGCTTCCAACCCAGTCTGAAGTATAAAATCATATAACCACACCAATAATTCCAGACCAAAGGGGAGCCTGCAGTTCTGTCACCCTAAAACAGCAGGACTCTCCAGCTGACATAGTATCGGAGTCTAGTAGCAGTCTCTTGGGGACTTCTACTAGGGGCAAGGCCACAGGTATTGTTCAGAAATAAGCCCAATGTTGGATCTTGTAGAGGCAGCAGTTAAACTTTGTCTTGAATCAGACCATTTGGGATCACTAAAAGCTTGCAGATCCCCACTTGAACTGTTCCTGAGATCCTTGGGTAATTCAAGATTAAACACTCCCAAGAAAGAAGCAGCAGGATCAGCCAGGACTTTCTTTCCAGAAGTCAGTAAGAAAGCTGGAAGAACAAACAAAGAACTTCACTCTGAAAAGCTTTCGTGACAGGGACACTCAAGATGACAATCCAGAAGAAGAGAATGACTCCAAAACATCTACAAGCAAAATATCAAAAGAAAAACACAACTTGTGCATACGTTAATTAGAATTCGTAGAAGAGATAAAACAAAAAATAATTTGTAAATTATATGAGAGCTATGGAAGAAGGAACTGAAGAGAGAGCTACTAACAGCTTGGCACAAGAGTAAACAACTTAGCCAAGCAACAAACTTCCTAAAAATTAGAATAGACCAAATAGAAGATAATGACTCTATCAGACAATAAGATATACTAAAGTAAAAATAAAAGACTGAAAAAATAGAAGAAAATGTAAGATATCTAGAAAAAAACAAAAAAACAACTGCTCTAGAAAAAGATCAAGAAAAGATTAAGAATTATTGATCTACTTGAATGTTATATAACCAAACAAAAGAGCCTAGACTTCATGTTTCAAGAAATTAGAAAAGTAATTGCCCAGAACTCTTAGAGCCAGAGAGCAAAGTTAAATAGAAAGAATCTACCTCTTGAACGAAATTTAAAAATGAAAACTCCCAGGAATATTATAGTCAAAAGCCAGAAGTTCCAGGTCAGATAAACAGTACCACAGGCAGCCAAAAAGAAAGAGTTCAAGTACCAGTAAGCCAAATTGGATCATACACAGTTTAACAGCCACCACTAAATAAAGGAGCAGAGTGCATGGGAATATGATGGTCCAAAAAAAAAAAAAAAAAAAAAAAAAAGGACATATATTTACAACCAAGAATTACCTACACATCAAAATTGAATCTAGTTCTACAAGGTTAAAAATACAACCTTAATGAAATAGAGGCCTTCTTAATATTCCTGATAAAAAGATGAAAATAGCATAGAAACTTTGATGTATAAACACATGATTCAAGAGAAACATTAAAACGTAAACATGAACAATAATAAAGGGATTAAGCAAAAATAAACTATTTATATTCTAATATGAGGAGATGATATGTGTCCCCTATCATCAGATGACATAGTGGGAGTCTAATTGACTCACATCACTTGGGAGTAGTTCTTTTATGTCTTACTAATCTTAAAAGAAAAATAGATACATGAGAGGAAGAGGAAAACACTGTGCTGGAAAGGGGAAGAGCAGGGAGGATGATGAGAGAAAAATCATCTTACATAATTGGGGTGTGCAAGTGGAAATCCAAATAGGGGAAAGAAGGTCAGAACAGGGGACATTTGAGTCTTTCATCTGAACTACTCAAAAAAGAATGGAAGAATACATACAAACACATAGAGTTGAGTGCAAAAATATATTTCATTCAACAGGTTCATAGGGGAAAGAGTAAAATGAGTGGGCAGTTAAAGGGAATGTAGTTTAAGGGAGAGATTATCTTGAGCAAAAAAAAAATAAAAAATAACTTAAGGAAGGATGTACAAAAATATTTATAGCAGCAATTTTGAAGTAATAAAAATTGGAAAGTAAGACGAGTGTATCCATACTGGGGTATGGATAAACAGGTTATAATATATAAGTGTAATGAAATACTATTCTGTAAGAAATGATAAAAGACATGGTTTCAGAGAAATAAAAGATTTTTGTGAAATGATAATAGAATAAAGTGAGCAGAACTAGAAGCACAAAAATATTGTATGCTTGAAAGACTTAGGAATTTGATCAGTACAATGATTAATCATGAGTCCAGAAAATTGACAATGAAATATACTGTCTACCTCCTGATAGAAAGGTAATAGATTAAGAGCGCAGAATATAACTTTTTTATTAATATGGCCAGTACAGATATTTCATTTTGCTTTATTATATGTTTTTGTAAAAGGATTTGTTTTTCTTAAGGGGGAAGGTTGGTGGGGAAGAGATGTCAAGAGAAAGACGGCAGACTTCTGGGGAATGAAAAACTATATATGTAATTTTTAAGAAAGTTTCTTGTCCCATTAAACAAATGCTGTAATATATTTGGTTCTAATCATTCATATTCATCTCAATTTTAAAATATAAATAACTAGCATTCCCTGTCAGTGTATGAATTCCAGAAAACTATACTACCAGAACTTTTAAAAAATCAAGTTGTGTCTTACAACTTTTGTGGGATTTATTTATAAAATTCTTCTTATACAAGACATATTGAATATTAAAATAGTTGGGTTCTTATATTATTTGTTACTGTCTCTTTAGGTATGATCCTGATATTCTATTAGGATATGAAATTCAGATGCATTCCTGGGGCTATCTCTTACAGAGGGCTGCTGCATTAAGTGTTGACTTATGTCAGATGATCTCCCGAGTTCCAGGTATTGTCAAACTATTGTAATTTAAAAGTATAAGTTAAAAGGTAAATACAAGCAGAAAATTTTAAGAAGCCATTTTGCTTTAAATCAGCTCCTCCCCCTCTCTTTCCCAACTTTGTTTTATTGGCCAAAAGGTACCATAAATTGTGTTGTCTTTATATAGCACTCAAAAAGAATATGTGAATTTGGAAGTTATTTCTCAGAGGCGCTGCTTCTGCTCAAGTTTTCAAAAGTACCATTTCTTTGCAGTTAGAGAATGCTTATTTTATTTAAGTTTCTTTTAAAATGCCATATTAAAGTACTCCTTAGAGGTCAAAAAGCTAAGTAAAAAACTGAAATGTTAATAATAAAGCTGGTCTCTGTGCTATAGCACAGAAATTAACAAGATAGAAATGAACAAGAGGAGATGACTTCCAAAAAAATTGAGAAAAGTTGCTATCCTGAATCCAGGATAGCAAATATTTCTGAGTTTCATGAGAAGCCAGTTGAATTATATTTCATTTCTTGCCCCACCAGGATTTTCTTCTTTGTCTTTGATTTATCACAGAATGTTTTGTTTTGTTTTAAATGCATCATTAAGAAGAAGCAGTATGTTATAATGAAAAGAGCACCAGATCTAGAAAATATGGGTTGACATGCTAATTCCAGCACTTAAGTAGCTGCCTCACCTTGGGCAGGCCGTTAACCTTGTGCCTGTTTCCTCATCTGTAAAACAGACACAATAATTATTATACTTTCTATCTCACAAAAGGAACTGCTTTGGGAAAAGTACAGAACTTAAGCCTTTGCACCCAGGAAGTCAAAGACAAAAAAAGTACCAATTTCATGACAGCACTTTCCCTGCTAGCAAAGATACAGGAAAGCAAACTAATAGGTGTTCATAAGTTGGGGAATGGCTAAATAAATTGAAGAACATGAATGTAATGGGATATTATTGTGATGTAAGAAACAATAAGCAGAATGAATTCAGAGAATCATAAGAGAAAACATATAAGCTGAGGCAGAATGAAATGGAGTTAGGCAGTAGAAGACGCACCTCTCACTTCACACACTTATCATGATAAAGACCCAGAGGTGGGGCTTTGAATGTAGAATATTTGTCCTGGAAGACTGAGTGTATTGGTTGTTTTTGCTGAACTGTTTATGTTTTTAAATCTTTGCTGCAATATACAGTTCACTGGATTGGGAGCAAGGGAAGAATATTCAGAAATGAATGTGATAGAAAAGCAAAAGCATGAGAAATTTTTTTTTAAAAGGATATTGGATAAGATATAGGAGCATTCAATTCTGACTTCTTTTTTCTTAGGTCATATCTTAATAATCCAAAAAGTAAAATAAGGCAGTGGCTCAAATTTCTTCCTTAATAAGGTTATTTCTATCACTGATAGCAGTTCTCTCCTTTACTGCTTTCTCTTTAATAATTAGGAAGAAATGAAACAAGAGCCTTTCTTCTACATGATAGAGGATCTTTCTCATTGAACTAAAACTGTCATCTCGATACTAAGAATTTTAAATATGTGAATGTCCTATTAAGGGAGAGTAGAGCATCTCCTGTTATTGGAGATTTTTAATGCTAATCCTTTCTGGCTACCGTAGTTGTTTCAGTAACTAGTAATGAATCTAGGGCATCTTCTGCCCTGTCAGTTTCCTAGGTGCTATTACGTCTATGGTTAACTAATACTGATGGCAAGAATGGAAATTTTTATGAGTTATCTCTGTTCCTTAAAATTAGATTCACAATTATTTTCTGTTAAGAAGGATTATTCCAGTTTTCAATTCACTACAGAAAATGTCTTCTGAAATGTCTTTATCCAGGTTTTAGAGCTGTATTCATGTCAGAACGTCATTAATTTGACAAGAATGCTGAACTGAAGTTAGAGGACTTAGGTTCTAGTCTTTGATCTACTATATATTAGATATATAGATTTGAAGTCAGTTTTCTCTCTTCAAATAAAAACTTAACAGTGAGAGTGTTTAACTAGAGCATTCTCTTATGGCAAATCAGATCCTTTCTCCTCCAAGATATTTTTTAAATGGCATTTTTTCCGACTGATGATTCTATTGATCTATATAATTCATTCCTTTGCAAAAATAATAATAATTCTTGTGGTACCTACCTCACAGGCTTGTTATAATCAAATGAAATAACATGTGCAAAAGCATTTTAAAAATTATAAAGCATTATACACTTGAAACATTTTGCTAAATCAATTTATTTCCTCAACTGTAAAATTGACATAACATTCACCATGTTGGATTGTTGTGAGGATCAAGTGGCTAATAATTATAAAGTGCTTAGCACAGTGCCTTGGCATATGGTAAATACTACATAAATGTTAACAATTATTATTTAGCAATTACTCAATATAAGCCAGAAATAGTCTACGCTTTTCAGATTAAAGCCTAAAACTCACTTTTAGGTAAGTATAAAGAAGCAAGAAAATTTACTAGAAGTAAGAGGAAAAAAAGGTTCAATTTTTTTTAAAGAATAAAAAATTTAGATAAAATTATTGCATATAATAGTTTCTGTAACTAAAGTAAGAAGAAAATTTTCCAAAACTGAGAAGCAAACTATGCTCAGTAAAAATTTTAAAATAGTTTATTTTGTTGCATCTGGCCCAGCACAATTTAAAATATATTCTAATTTTTATTGAGGATAACTTTCTGGAATGCCTGAACATGCCCTAATGCAGTCTCTTTCAATTCTGTAGATGACAAAATAGAGAACAGATTTGCAACTGAAAGAGATGAATATGGATCAGATACAATGAGTGAGATAAACATTGTTGGGCGGATCACACTAAATCTTTGGAGAATCATGAGAAATGAGGTAAAAATGCTTTCTCTAAAAATTAACTTTAAAAAGTTACATTGAATGGTTTATTGTGTTGTTTTGTGGATTTGAATATGCAACTTTTATGCTTTTGGGGTATTACGAATGCAGTTTTTAAAAATATTTATAAATAATGCTGCTTTTAGTAACATAAAATTACATTTTGTTTGACTACCATTTTCTTTTTTCTGTATTTAAATAAAACAGGCATTTCCATAGCATAGTAGTATAGGAGAAAAAAAAAGTATAATTGCACATGAAACTGTAAATATATTATGTACATCTTGCTATTCCTTTTAAATCTATAATAAAGTTATTCTGTAACATTTTTTTCTTCTTCTGAGCCCCTTGCCCTAGAGAGACTATCATTAGACACACTTATGTGTGTCATATTAGTTCTTTTTTTGGATGCAGAGAGCATCTTCCATTATAGGTCCTTTGTAATTAATATAGGTATTTCTAATAGTCATAACTATTTTTTTGACTGTGTTGCTCAAAGTTCTTGAAACAATAATGCTATTACTATATACTATATTCTCTTGGTCTTACTCATTTTATTCTTCATTATTTCATGCAAGTCTATCCATGTTTTTTAAAATCATCATGTTTATCCTATCTTATAGCACAGTAATATCACATCATGAATCCATAACTTGTCTAGGCATTCCACAATTGACAGGCATCCCCATAAGTTCTGGCTTTAGTTAACTATAGATAGTATAAAGTACCTGAGAATATGCCTGCCAAAACAAACCCAGGAACTATATGAACAAAATTGTGAAAAACTATGTATACAAAAAAACAGATATAAATAACTGAAGAAATATTAATTACTCATGGGTAGACAGGTAAGTACAATAAAAATGAAAGTTTTACCTAAATTAATGTATTCAATGTCAGCCCAATTAAATTACTAAAAAATTGTCTTACTGAGTTAGAAAAAATAACAGAATTCATTTTGAAAAACAAAAGATCAAGAATATCAAAGGAACTAATGAAAAAATGTAAATAGCTATAACCAATCTTAAACTATATTATATTGTAATAATTATCAAAACTATCTGGTATTGGCTAAAAAGAAGAAAGGTATATCAGTGGAACAGAGTAGACAACTTATAGCATCAAGTGCCTGTAACCTTGTTTTTGACAAGTAAAATTTTAAGTTTTGGTGATAAGAAGTCATTATTTGCTAAAGATTGATGGGAAACCTGGAAAACAGTCTGATAGAAATTGCACACAGACCAATATCTTACAACATTTACCAAGACAAGGTCAAAATGGATCTCTGAGCCAGACATAGAGAGATTACAAGAAAATTTGAAGAACATAGAATGTAATAGCTGTCAGACTTATGAATAAATAAACAATTTATGAATAAACAGGAGTGACAGAGTAGTATGAGTTATAAAGTGGGTAATTGCAATTAACATTAAATTAAAAGGGGTTTGTACAAATAAAACAAATGTTGCCAAGGTTAGGAAGAAAGTAAGAAATTGGAGGGGAGTGGAATTTTATAGACAGTTTCTCAGGTAAAAGTCTCATGTCTCAGATATATAAAGAACGCTGTCAAGTTTATAAAAATAGGAGTCATTCCCCAATTGATAGTCAAAGGATATGAACAGGCAATTTTCTGATGAAGAAATCAAAATAACTTATAGTCATATGGAAAAACATTCTAAAACAGTAGTGATTAGAGAAAGGCAAATTAAAACAAATCTTGAAATATCATTTTATGCCTATCATATTGAGTAAAATAATTGAAGGGGAAAACAAAAAATGTACGTGATAAATTCATCTTTACCTTCTTGATTTATTGTATTTTGAAAATCATAAGCTAGATTTATTTCAACAAGAATGATTCAACAGTGAGAGTGTTTAAATACTAGAACATTCTATTAAAACAAACTAAAGCATCTCTGCTCCTGAAAATGTTTTAAAAAGGCATTTTTCCCCATTGATGATGTCTTTGTCATATATAGAAATTCATGGTTAAGTATAATAAGTTACCATAACTCCCAAAGCTTTGTTTTAAGAACCCTCCTATTCTTAGATTTCTTTAGCCAGTCACTTTTGAAAAATAAAAACTATCCTACTCCAAATTTTCAAATGTTTAGGTCTTAAATTATATAAGTTGCACACATGAAGCAACAGATAACTTAGATGAAAAATTCTCACTATTCAGAATGATGGGGTTCCTGACCTGAATGTTTCCCTTATTGATATTAATTAAAAAACATCGTGTGTAGGAGCACCCATTTTTAGTAGTATCTTTTTTTTTCCCTAGTATTCTTGGATTACCTTCTATTTTCCTATTTTTCAACCTCCACACAATCACTCCCAAACTATTTTCTAAATAAATATCCTACTCACTGACTTTGCTAGCTTTGTCTCAGGAATACTAAATGTATTGGCTTTCCAAGAATGTCTTATGCCATCATTTTGGTGAGATTGCATAGTAAATACATTGATCATTATAGAAAGCACTGTTCTTATTAAAGAATCTTAAGATTCTTTATTTCCTACTTGGCTTCTACATATCTTCTCTCTTTTTCTCATATTTTCTGTAGTATGCATTAAATTTGTTTGGTCTCTTCCAAATATGGGCCTTAGTAGTATCTCCTCTTTCCATGTGCATTGGGCACATATTTTCTTTATTACTAGAAGAAAAAGTGCCCAAAGGAAGAAATAACTTTATTCTGGCTCAGTGTGTTATCTTCATAGATTTCTAAAGGCATCCAATGACTTAAAAGATATTTATAAACAATTTGGGAATAGGATAGCAAAATTATGTGTTATTCATAGTCTCCACTGCACATAATAAGCTGTGATAATTTTAAAATATTCCTTGGAATGAGCATATGCAATACCTATGACAGCAGAATTGAGCCAGATTATCAAAGGGTTCTTTACTTGTTTAAAGCCAAAATGCAACTAGCTAAATCATTTGTGTCAAATGTTAACAGCAAGTTATTAAATCATTGAGTAAAGAGCTTTAAAAACTTGGCTATTCTCATAGGAATTTCTAGATTATCAGAAGTCAGAGCACAAATATTCCTCAACTGTTTAAACAGTAACTGTAAATCATTTCCTATCTTATCTGTCTTGAAGCATCAAAAATGTGTGGATGTTTAGAATTGATAATTTGTGACTCTTCTTGGGATCACTAAAAAAGACTAACAGATTTCACAGTAATAAAAAATACTTCACACCACTTGGGGATTAATCTTTTGTCAGTCACACAATCAATCAACAAGTTTTTATTAGTCAGGGCTAGTAGGTAGGGCTATAGACAGAGCAAATGAAACAAATCTTATTTGCAAGGTACTTAACTTCTAGTGAGGGATGCATATGTGTACATAAAGGATAAATACCAAATAACTAAATTCAAGGGTTTTTGAGTGGGTGTTCACTAACAAGTGAATGGAATTAGAAAAGGCTTCCGGACCTAAGCTGCATCTTAAAGGAAGAGAAAGATTCCATGAGGTGTTGGTGAGGAAATAGGCCATTTCAGTCGTGGAGAGAAGCATTACAAAGTCATAAAGATAGAAGATAGGATGAGTGTGAGAAAGTCATAAAGATAGAAGATAGGATGAGTGTGAGAGAGAGAAAGCCAGTTTAGCCATTCTGGACTGAATGTGATTGGGGGGGGAGGGGGATTCTCATCTCAGGGATCATTTGGAGGCAGAGTTTTTCAAGTTTAGAAAAAACATTAAGTTGAAAAAAGGCTCCTTACCTGTCTTCTAGATCTAACACAGTCCACCCAAAGAGGTAGGCACTTAGTGATCACTATTCTCCTTCTTGATTTGCAAAAACATTGGTTGGATAATCTGTTCAGGAATTTTTACACACACACACACACACACACACACACACACACAAAACAAGCTCATCAGCCTACAGTTTGAAGAATTTTCTCCCTTTTTCTGACAATTAGGGCATTTGCCCATCTTTCTAGTCTTGTAGTACATTTCTCATTTGTCAGATCACCTCAAAGATAATCAACTTCAACAATCATACCTGTAAATTCTTTCAAAATCTTTGGATACAATTTGTTCAGCTCAGATAGCTTGAATTTATTTAGTATGCTTTAGTCGTTCTCTTTTGATCTTTTCACTTATTTTTGGATTTCTGTTCCCTCCTAACTTTCTAAGGGTCAAGGCCATTCAATCTGAGTTCCCTATAGCACCCCATTACTTTTATACCTCTCCCCTTTTTTCCTCATTCAGATCATTTTAATTTGTGTTAAAGGAGGCTCTTGATGATGTAATTTTGTTTTCTCCTCAAGCCAAACTTTTTTTTTAAGAATGTGTGTCAAGGGCTCATCCATCTTTTCTCTAAAACTTCTAAGATTTGCTCTCCAAAAGTCTAATGTTCCTCTCCTTATTTGTCTCAAGCCCAAAAGAAGCTTTCATCATTTTGCCGAAACATTTCTTTTTGTGGGTCAGACTGAAATTCAGATTAATAATTCTTTTCATTGTTTACTTTCTGAAACATGAAATTATCAAAAAGGCCAGTCAAGAATTTATTAGTTAATCTGGTTTGAGCAAAAAGAGACCTCCAATAAATATCCAGATTAATTCATCCATTCCATCTGTCTCCTGCCTTCATGCTATTTCTGCCTAAGAAATTCCTCATCACATTGCTCCACCTGCCTGACCAAACTGCCTTTTGTAGTATACTCCCAAATGGCACTTCTGCTTCACCCTTCTTTGAAGGTGTTCACTGCCTCCCTTGCCACAGTTCTAAATAGCTTCCTTCTTCACAACTGCTGTCCCCCATAGTCTTCAGGAGTAGGTTAACAAATAATTTCACATCAATCCAACTTTTATCTGGATATTTTACAAATGGCTAAATACTGATGATACTTTCATACTTTCTTCTCTTAAGAAAACATGGCAGCACAGAATCAACCACAAAATGAGAGGTCTAATTACCAAAGCAACTATTTGAGACAGAGTCCCTTTTATGTAGCACATTTCAAAAGTTCATGTTCTATTAGCCAGCTAGCCATTAGAAAACAAATCTGGAAATAATATAAAATTAACTTAATGCATTTGTGAAACATTTTTTATTCTAAATTGAATATTATTTGAATTTGTTTCAGTGATATGCAAAGTTTCTGTTAAATGTGGTTTGTAAATCTATCACTAAAGGTTTTAAGCACTATCTGAATCCTTCTGGAATGAAATATTCCAGATATATAGTAATATTCTTATGATTACTTAAATTTTTCCAGGTGGCTCTAACCAACTATACTTTTGAAAATGTGAGTTTTCATGTTCTTCACCAGCGTTTTCCTCTCTTCACATTTCGGGTATTGTCTGATTGGTTTGATAACAAGACAGATCTATACAGGTAATATTTCATTTCTTTGAGGGGATATTGTTTTTATCATTTATGTTAAATTTTTAACTTTTCTATGTTAAACTGCAAGGAAAAGTTGATAAAATTAGGATGTTTAATTTTGAGGTGAATGAAATATGCTCATTAAATTTTAAGAGACCTCAGAGTGGGGAGGTGCAAGACCTCAAAATAAAAGTTGTATATGTTCTGAAAGCTTTTTTTTTGACATCCACTTTTCTTGGATGTTGACATCTCTGAGGCATCATCTATGAGTAGGTAAAATTATAGAAAAATATGAAGTCTTCACATGAAATCATTATAGAAATATAAGCATAGAGGAAACCCAAATGATAATAATAAATTAAAAAAGTTCAACCCAAAGCTAATATAAAATTATGATTGGCAGAATTGTTATGATTAATATGATCCAGATTTAAATGTCAGTTCTAAGTATCTCTTTAAAAACAGATGGTAATGGTGAGTATTGTTTTTCATATGGACAAATGGTGGTAATATCACGAAAAATGGAGTTTAAATTAAAATTGGACAGGGAAATGGAAGACCATTTTGACATTAAGAATTGTATGACACTAAAATACATTGCCCAAGGAAATCATACACAGTGTCCTCTTCTAAGACACTGAAAGTACAGTGACTAGTTGTGACCCTTTCATGTTCTTTTCTCCTTTGTGTTTTCCTAGAATGCAGAAGCTCTTTCCTTTTTTTATATGACAGTTATGAGCCTGATACCTTTTATGGAAAAATGTTTTCTCTAAATTTTATCACTTGGAATGTACTAAAGTAACTTGCTACTTAAAGAAATTGTGTCTTTTGTAAAGCAGATAATCACCCAGTTTGTCTTTTTGTTTATTTATACAGGCAATCCTCAATTTCTAAATGGGTTTACATTATAAATTTTTTTTTAATGAGTCAAATTGTTTGAAATTCCAGAAGATTTTTACATGTAGGACTATTATTACGTATGTTCCTTGATGAGCCCAAAAAAGCTAACAGAACTTATAATGAATTTATAGAACGATTACAACTGGCCTGGGTCCTAAGACATGGAAGTAAAGACTTTTTTTAGGTCCCATGTCAACTTCAAAGGCAAACCCTAACTTATTTTTTCTTGATTTCTGCTCTTTCACCATCTCTGACCTTAAAGATTCTTCAAAACTTGTAAGTTTTTGTTGTTGTTTTTTAAATAAAAAGTCCCAAGGTAGTGCTTGCCTGAAGGTGTCACTAAAGACAAGAAATGGAGAAAACACTGGTAAGGCTATGACAGTCATTTGTATGATATAGGTCAAATAAATATACTTAAAATATTTTTAATATTTGTTACCTCTGATCACTAATATCATCTGAGGCCTAAAACAAGAGTATACATGTTAACCAAATATGTTCACCATTTTTGAGGAGGACATGGAGCAAATCTAAGTCAAAAAATGATTTCCCGTAAAGTGTGAGGGTTTGTTGTTGTTGTTTTAGGGCAGATAGGTGAATAGAGCTTCAGGCTTGGAATCAGAAAGATCTGAATTCAAATGTGGCTTAAAACATTGTGACCCTAGGCAAGTCATTTAACTTCTGTTTATCGCAGTTTCCTTTTCTGTAAAATGATGTGGTAATAGCACCTATCTCCCAGGGTTGTTGTGATTACCAAATGAGATACTAATTATAAAATCCTTTATAGTACCTGGAACATAGTAAATGTTATATAAATGTTAGCTATTACTATTAGAAAACTCCAATTTTGGATGACATGCTGATTTTAGCAAATCCTAGGATATTTGGAAAAATTCCAAAATTAGCCCCATAATAATTAATAAATAAACTATAATAGTGTGCAACTTAACCGGGATAAAATAAAACAGCTAAACATATTGACCTATTATGCAATAAACCTTATCACTTTTTACATGTGTAAAAAAAAAATTTAATATGTAATATGTCAATTGTTATGGTCACTTGAATTACAATTTTTGACATTGAATTCACAAGATTTTACATTGTCCTTTAATTCTTCATCACAAAATCACATCATTATCATAATAGACATTTGCCATATTTTTGGCATATGGTCCATTTTTTTTTCCCCAAGTCTAACTTTGATTGAAAGATTTTCAATGAAGTTTAAATCAGGCAAGTTCTTAAGACATTTAAATATATTTATCCCCATGTCTTGGATAAATTTCTTAACCTTGGTGAAATGTGTGGTCTAAAGTCATGGTCATATTGCAGTATTATGTCCCTATTTGGGAAGTAAGTGTATTTATTGGAGTTTTATCTCCTCTCAGTGTAATAACAATTCCAGACTCTATGAAAAAAAATTCCTCCCTCCCAATTTTTTTGAATGGATTTTGACAGGGCCTAAATAACAGTATCTGGGTCTTATGGGCTCACTTGGACTTCTTCTGACAACAATTTTGATATTACTTTGAATGAAAAGATGAGTTTCATCAATAAAAATTGTCTTTTCCCAAAATCAGTCCTCCAGTCTTTATATTAGCTTACCATACATAAGAAGAATTTTGTGGGTTTTTGTTTTCTCCATAGCAAAGAATAGAAACAATTTTTTTTTTTAATGATATTCTCACTATCCTTCCAACATTAAGAAATGTGTAAAACAATATAGAGCAGAAGTGTCACACTGTGAGCCAAATAAGCCCCCAAGTCCTTCAAGAAGATTAAAATGTAATTGGGTGATGTTTAATAAAAGAAACAAAACCCAGATAATGTTAACTTCTGGTTTTCTAATTTGATATGTGATCCATAATGAATATTTGTATTTGAGCTTCTATTTATGCCACTGAAGTAAAGAAATCAGTAAAAATCCCTTTAGACATCAGTTCTATTGAAGGTTTTGCCTTTCTTGAGATTCTGGATTTCTGGACATTAGATTGTTTTACAGCAACAGTTCATCAGTTGGCTGACATTTGTTTTGTTTTGTTTTTTCAACTGCACTTTCTTTTGCAGTTTAGTTTGACTGATCTTGTTTCATTGTGAACTTGAATAATTCTGGAAATTCTCGACTTTCCCAGACCAACAACAGCCTCTGTGGTATCTCTAACACATTGAAATGTGTACTTTAAATGTTTTTAAAAACTTGATTTGGAGTCATTGCTTTTCTTAAAAACTATAAGAGATAGCAATGAAACACACATTTGTATGGCATGAAGTCTGATGTTCATCTGGCATATATATAATAACTAAATAAAAATGGGGAAATCATCTCAATCTAATTTCATCCGGTCAAGGTTAAACATTTTGAGTAAGGACAGGAACAGAAACGCATTATGAATTTTACATTTTACATTTCAAAGTTTTGACATAGCTACTGTCACAGTATTTCTAACACAAAATATCCAACACATCACTTGTCCCAAATAATTGATATAATATAGCTATAAAAATATACTTTTTCACAATGAAAATATTACTTGTTTTCAAATGACCACATTCTTCCTGAGTCACTAATGTTCATTACATTGTTTTCTCTTCAACAGATGGAAAATGGTTGATCATTATGTTAGCCGTGTCCGTGGAAATCTCCAAATGTTAGAACAGCTGGACTTGATTGGGAAAACCAGTGAAATGGCCAGACTTTTTGGGATTCAGTTTTTACATGTTCTGACCAGGGGTTCACAGGTAAGATAAAAAATGTGTCTAAAATTTTTAGACATGTACAGTTCATTAAATGTTTTACATTTCTTTTTTTTTTTATTTTTAAAAGTCAACAAGTTATTTTGTTAAATCACATCAATAAACATTTATTGTCTTCTCACATGTTAAGCCCTGTGCCCAGCTCTTAAGAAATATAATTAAGATGAGTTAATTACTAGTAAAATTATACAAGGAAGGTTTATCCTAGAAATTTTTCATCTAGATTGATTTTCATACTAAATTGTAAAGCAGAATTGGTAATTTTATGCCCATCCCAAATCCAGTAGTTTTTAAAAGTTGCTACAACTAAGTAAACCTTCATAATCATATGTAACTAAGCCACTAGTGGACTAAAGGCACCTTAGCCAAAAGCAATAGTAAAATTGCAATATTGTGAACTTTACTTTTTTTTATTTATCCATCCATTTTAAAGTTTTGTTAAAATATCAATATCCCTTAAAAAAAATTCAAATTGCAAATTCTCCTCCAAATACCTTTAAAATAATGCCTCAGAAGAGTAGAACCCACAGAAGGACAGCATGGAACAGTTTTTTAGACCAAGACAACTTAAATGGTTGTCAGGAAAGGTCTGTGGCTCCAGGATAAGAGTGGAACACAGTCTGGTGCAGGCCACATCAGCACAGACCAGGCCCCATAAGAGCAGGCCTTGGGAATGACTGCATGCGCAGTGACAGTAGCTGCTTTCTGATCTCTCAGGTCCCAGATGGTAAGAGGGTCAGACAGACTGATCAGAAGGAGATGACAGCACTCCCTTCACTGGCACTGGTTGCATTGCCCATATTTGGATCCAGGTCACAGTCCTAAATTAGCAGTTCTAAACAGAGGAGCACTAGCACACCAGAACTCACAGACACAGAAGAACAGGGCCCCAGTCACAGTTGCAGGATGGAAAAGAATATCTATGGTCACTCTCAATAATAACACCTCTTCTAGATCATAGCATCTCAGAAGAACCAAAAATTTAGAAATTCCCAGAATTATCTCTGAAAATAGCTACACACACACACACACACCCTCTGAAGTTTGGGACAGTTATCTCACCATTCTGGAAACAGAGCCCCACTTTAAAAATCCAGAAACATGAAACAAACAATAGAAAAACATGCTTACTATAGAATGTTACTATGGTGATAAAGAAGATCAAAACATAGACCCAGAAGAAGACAACAAAACTAAAACTGCCACATCCAAAGCATCAGTGAAAAATATGATCTGGTCTCAAGCCATAGAAGTTGTCAAAAAGAATTTTTGAAAATAAAATAAAAGAGATAGAGGAAAAATTGGGAAGAGAAATGAGAGTGATGCAAGAAAATAATGAAAAAAAAATCAATAGCTTGATAAAGAAGCGTGCTCCCCCCCCCCATACTGAAGAAAATAACACCTTAAACAGAATCAGCCAGTGGTTAAAGGGGGAGGGGGAGGGGAAGAGGGAGGTTCAGAAGACCTTGAAAAGCAGAATTGGCCAGATGGGAAAGAAAGTACCAAAGAACACTGAAGAATATAATGGGGGGGCAACTATGGTGCAGTGGGTAGATCTCCAGCCCTGATGTCAGGAGACCCAGAATTCAAATATTTGCTAGCTCTGTGACCCTAGGCAAGTCACTTAACCCTAACTATCTCATCAAAATATTAAATAAATAGATAATGGCTTTAAAAATTGGAAATGAGCAAGTGGAAGCTAATAATTTTATGAGACTTCAAGGAACAATAAAACAAAATCAAAAGAAAAAAAGTTGAAATATTTCATTGGAAAAAAGACTGATATAAAAAAATAGATCTAGTAGAGATAATTTTAAAATTATTGGACTATCTGAAAGGCATGATCAAAAAAGAGCCTAGACAATCTTTCAAGAAATTATCAAGGAAAACTAGAGTCAGAGCATAAAACAGAAATTAAAAGCATTCACTGATCACCTCCTGAAAGAGATCCCAAAATGAAAATTCAGTTGTAGGAATATTATAATACAGTAGCCAAATTTCAGAACTCCTAGGTTAAGAAGAAAATATTACAAGCAACCAGAAAGAAATAATTCAAATTTTGTCTGTCAGGATAACACAAGATTTAGCAGCTGGAAAAACTTATTTGAATTGTTGCAAAGTGAAATGATCAGAAGCAGGTGAACATTATACATGGTGACAGCAATATTGTGTGATAATCACTTGTGTTTGATTTAGTTTTTCTCAGCAATTCAATAATCCAAGATAATTTCAAAGACTTATGATGAAAAATGCTATCCATCTACAGAAATACAGCTGCTGGAGGCCTAATACAAATTGAAACATGAAGCATGGTTTTTCCCTTTATTTTTCTTGTGTTTTTTTCTAGGTCTTTTTTGTAATTAATGTGGAAATATTTTGTATCACTACACAAGCATAATCTATATCAAGTTACTTACCTTTGTGATGGGAGTGCAAGAGGAGATTTTAAAAAAAATTTAAAACAAATGTTTAAAATTATTTTTACATGTAATTGGGAAAAAATAAGATTAAATATAAAAAATTAAATACCTTTATCAAATACATTTCTTGTTTTGATTACTAGCCTACATAATTTATCTTTCATTTGTCTTAGATAATATAATAGTAATACTATATTATCTCATATTAAGATAACTCATGCTGCTATACTTTCATGTAAAAGTAGCCATATTTCTATAAAATATAGCTTTCATTAAATTCCATTTTACAATATAAAATTATTTTAAAATCACAAAACATACAGATAGTGAATGTTAATAAATAAGCTTTACTGTTACTCTCCTAATATAAATAGTTTTTCTGGATGACTGTTTACAAAACTCCTTTAATTACCTAATCCACAAATTGTGCTCACTGATCTTCACAGCATTGTTTTTTGTTTGTTGGTTTGGGGGGGAGGGGATTTGGGTTTGTTGTTGTTTTTGTTGTTTGCTAAGGCAATTGAGGTTAAGTGACTTGTCCAGGGTCACATAGCCAGGAAGTGTTAAGTGTCTGAGGTCAGATTTGAACGCAGGTCCTCCTGACTTCAGGCTGGTGCTCTGTCCACTGTGCCCCATAGCTGCCCCCACAGCATTGTTTTTAAAAGGGAAAGAATTTACTGAACTTTTCTTATGTCAGACTTTATATAAAATTCAGCCCTTAATCTTCCCATTACAGGATGATTTTTTAAATAGGCATAACTATTTTTTTACATGTCTTGAGCAACTCTTCATTGCCTTGTTTGTGACTGAATTCTTAGTGGCCTGAGTTTACCTAAACCACAGTTACTAAGAGACACTAGAATTGTGTTGATAAGAGTTGGAGCAGAAACCTTGACAACTGCTTCTTAGAACTAGAACCCCAACAGATTTCTTGGAGATAGGACAGTTTTGTTGTTCAATCACTCAATCATCTCTGATTCTTTGGGATCCCACGAACCAAAGCACCCAGACTCTCTACTATAGACCTCTACTATTTCTCAAAGTTTGTCCAAATTCATGTTCTTTGTTTCCATGATAGTATTTATCCATCTCATCTTCAGCTGTTCCCTTCTCCTTTTGCCTTCGATCTTTCCCAACATTAGGGTCTTTTCCAATGAGTCCTGCCTTCTCATTATGTGACCAAAGTACTTAAAGCTTCACTTTCATTATTTGAGTTTCCAGTGAATAACCTGAATTGATTACTCTAAATATTGACTGATATGACCTTGCTGTCTAAAGGATTTTTAAAAAATCTTCTCTAGCACCATAATTCAAAGTCATTTATTCTGTGATACTCATTTTTCCTTATGATCCATCTGTCATAGCCATACAAGCTACTGGAAAAACCATAGCTTTGACTATACGTATCTTTGTCAGTAAGGTGATCACGTCTCTGCTTTTTACTATACTATCCCAAATTGCCATAGCGTTTTTTCCAAGGAGCAGGCATCTTTTTAATTTCTTGGCTATAGTTGCCATCTACAGTGGTCTCTGAGCCCAAGAATATAAAAATCTGTCACTGCTTCGTTTCTTCTTCCTCTATTTGCCAGGAAATTGCCAAGGACACTCCTTGAGAAATCAAGTGATTTTATATCAGTTACATATGTAAAGTTATAAAAAACATATTTCCATTATTAGCCATATTGCCAAAGAAAACAGTCCAAAAAAATGCTCAAGAAAATAAAGTTTAAAAGAAAAAGTATTCTCCAATCTATACATAGAGTTCATTAGTCCTCTCTCTGGAGGTAGATAGTATCATTGAATCCTTTGGAGTAAACCCTTTCCTGATCCTCCTCAACTTTTTGGTACCTTCCTTCCCAAACTATTTTAGTTCAATTATTTTTAAATATATCAATATTCATTTTATATTTATGTTACATATATTTTATATTTACTATCTCTGTTAGGATATGTTTCTTGTAAATAGAATTGTTTCATTCTTTGTATTTGTTTCTCTAGCACCTAGTGCAGAGCCTGCCACAAAGTATTAAGTATTTGTTAATTGACTGATTTATATAGTGTTTAACAAATGTTGTTTACTTGAAGGATGGAATATGATAAATGTTTGTTAAATCAGAGTAACAAAATGTGTTTAAATGCTTGCTTCTTCCCACAGTATCGTGTGGAATCAATGATGTTGCGTATTGCTAAACCAATGAACTATATTCCTGTGACTCCCAGTGTTCAGCAGAGAGCCCAAATGAGAGCTCCACAGTGTGTTCCCCTAATAATGGAGCCTGAATCTCGTTTCTACAGCAACTCCATTCTTGTATTGGATTTCCAGTCCTTATATCCTTCCATTGTAATTGCATACAACTATTGTTTTTCCACTTGTCTTGGACATGTGGAAAACTTAGGAAAGTAAGTTTACTGTTTTTAAAATTATTTTCTTTGTATCTAAAACTTATTAGATTTCCACTGTAAATTCTTCATACTTGAAACTTTGATTGTTTTTAATGTACAAAATTAGTAGATTGTAAGTCTAATAATTCTATAATAATCATATAAATATGACCAAGAACAAGCCACTTAATTAACTCTTTCAAAGACCTGAAGTTAGAGATGACTAATCAATCTACATCAGTAGAAGAAATTTTCACACCAGGAAATCTTCAACTGATGAAGTCACAGATTAGATTAAAATAAAAATATCTAACAGCTGATGTAAATCACTACTATATGATCATTCCAACTACAGGGATTCATTTATCTCAGGAATGTAAATAAAAGTTTCATCCTCCATGTGTAGAGTAGTTTTTTGAAAATTAGGATTTCTTTCTTTTGTAAGACTAAATCAAACTACCACAGCACACTTTGAGAACTTTGATCTTATTGGCTTTAAACATAATCTTAGCTTTTAGTATAATCAGATATTTTCTAAAACTTGGAAAATTTTAACTACAATATATTAGCTTGTAATTAATTCATCTAAAACATAATTTTGTAATCTGAAATGAATTGCACCATTCAATATACCTATAAGTGTTTTCTTTACTTACCAAACAATATTGCCTCTTCAGTAGTAGTTATTATATATATTTGAGTGACTGCTTTGTTGTATTTGTTTTTTTAATTTTTTATTTGGTCTTTATCTTTATAATCCATTGAAGTAATAATGGCATTTTATTCAATTTATTTGAAAACTTTAGAATAAGGGCCTGACCTGTGATAGAGCATTCCAAACTCATATTGTTCTGATCAGCCACAATCAGACACACTGTAATTTGATTTTAATATTGTAATGTCATTTTGATTCTCTTTGAGAATGAACGACACCATCGAAACAAGAATAAAGCATTTGAGAAGTTGTATGTGTAGTATTTAATATGGAAAGGTATAGTGTGTATTTCAGATTCTCAATATGAAATGAGTCTTTAAAATAGTTATTTATGAAGAAAACACAATCTTATATCAAGTTGAAGTTGAATATTTCAAATATATGAACTTCACAGTAGATTTTGTTCATTAATCCTAGATTAGGGTCATAAGAAATGTTTCAGTTAATAAAGTTTAAATGTTTGAAGCACTTATTATTAGTAGGCTTTTAATATGGTAAAATACAATATGATTGAAAAAAATTTTCCAGTAGAATTAATAATAGAACCTTTAAATTTTCAACTATAGTTGTGCTGTAAGTTTACTTACTTGTTATCAAACTGTGCATACCCTTTGATCCAGCAGTGTTACTACTGGGATTATATCCCAAAGAGATTATAAAGAAGGGAAAGGGACCTGTATGTGCACGAATGTTTGTGGCAGCCCTTTCTGTAGTGGCTAAAAACTGGAAACTGAATGGATGTCCATCAGTTGGAGAATGGTTGAATAAATTGTGGTATATGAAAATTATGGAATATTACTGTTCTGTAAGAAATGACCAACAGGATAATTTCAGAAAGGCCTGGAGAGACTTACATGAACTGATGCTGAGTGAAATGAGCAGGACCAGGAGATCATTATATACTTCAACAACAATACTATATGATGACCAGTTCTGATGGATCAGGCCATCCTCAGCAACGAGATCAACCAAATCATTTCTAATGGAGCAGTAATGAACTGAACTAGCTATGCCCAGAAAAAGAACTCTGGGAGATGACTAAAAACCATTACATTGAATTCCCAATCCCTATATTTATGCACACCTGCATTTTTGATTTCCTTCACAAGCTAATTGTACAATATTTCAGAGTCTGATTCTTTTTCTACAGCAAAATAACGTTTTGGTCATGTATACTTATTGTGTATCTAATTTATATTTTAATATATTTAACATCTACTGGTCATCCTGCCATCTAGGGGAGGGGGTGTGGGGGGGTAAGAGGTGAAAAATTGGAACAAGAGGTTTGGCAATTGTTAATGCTGTAAAGTTACCCATGTATATATCCTGTAAATAAAAGGCTATTAAATTTAAAAAAAAAAAAAAAAAAAAAAAAGTTTACTTACTTGTTTCATGTTTTGACTTTTTTTCCCAGGTTTGATGAATTTAAATTTGGCTGTACATCTTTAAGAGTACCTCCAGATTTACTTTACCAAATTAGGCATGATATCACAGTGTCACCAAATGGAGTAGCTTTTGTCAAGGTAATTTTGGCATGTAAATAAATTTTTTTTTCCATTACAAAATTGATGTACATCTAATGTACAGATATTGCTGAATTATATGAAAGTCAGAAACACTAGGCTTGACTAAGTGTTATGTCCTCAGCAAAGGTCAGGACAAAGTCTTCTAATCTTAGCAATAACTTTAAAATAGCCACCTAAAAAGGTCTTTTTTCCCCTATACTGTAATACTAAATTCCAAATGTGTAGATAATAGATTTTTTTTTGAAAGATAAAGTTCTTCCTTCCAGTGAAAAGTAATAATTAATGGATTCAATTCTAAATGTATGTATCATTGCCTTTTACTGGAATCCAGTGTATTTATACACATACAAAATGTTACATGATGAGTTATAAAAAGTAAGCATAAAATTCATGTCACTCTTTTTTTTAATCTGATAATTTAAATTATAATTTTATCTTGGCATTTTTTGGTTTTTTTATTTGTTGTAAACTCCTCATAAAGTTAAGAGATACAGTAAATAGAATGAGAGAAATTTGAGAAATGAAACTTGTTCATAAGACCCTGAATCTCATTTATGTGCCCTCATTTCTGTTTCCCTGGTACAGCAAAGCAAATGATTAGAGACTAGAACTATTAGCCCTAATATTTATTCTACATTACTTAGTTTTGTTCCTCACTCAGTGATTCATAAGATCATTGGTTTTAAAGCTGGGTTAGAACCTTAGGAATC
Organism: Sarcophilus harrisii; assembly: GCF_902635505.1. Classification (NCBI taxonomy): domain Eukaryota; kingdom Metazoa; phylum Chordata; class Mammalia; order Dasyuromorphia; family Dasyuridae; genus Sarcophilus; species Sarcophilus harrisii. Next base: position 190,164,379 of record NC_045429.1, read on the forward strand.
GTCTGGTCCAGCTTCCTCCAATTCCTTCAATTCAAAAAACATCAGGTGCCTACTTTGTGCAATGCATTGGTTTAATTGAGAAATGTGACACCTCAAAAAGCCAAGTTAGCTTCTAAGGCCATGTGAGCTCTTAAGGGTGAACCAGGCCCAAAGGGGAGCTCATCCAATGAAACAGTAAAGTGGAGAATATCCTATTATGCTTAAAGAATTCTTCTGTTTTAAGAAATTCCTTACTGACATCTTTAGTACTGCAAGTTGCCAAGAGTATGTGGTATATTCTTTCCTAGAGACTTTCAAAAAGAGAATTGCCCAAATTGATTTAAATGTGATCTACTTATAAGCAAAGAAGTAAATTCTGTTAAAAATCTTTTATTCTGTGCAGCTTTTCTAAAAATTATCACATATTGCTTTTTTTAAATATATTTTTTAAAACTTGCACCTGTAATTTGACCCAATGTAGATTTTCTATAAAAAAAAAAGTGAAAAATGAGCTGTTTTATAATTCTAGAACCATCTTCCTGTGCCTTTAGTTTGAATGGTTAAAACTAAAATAAATTACTTTGCACGTATCTCTGAAATCTCATCTTCACCATTAATAATGTTTTGTGTTTTTCATTCCTTCTGGAGTTTTCATAAATTCTCCCTAGTCTTGACTAATTCAAATGATTTTATGGCATTAGCAAATTTTGTCACCTCACTATTCATCCCCTCTTCCAGATTGCTAATAAATATAGGCCGGAGGGGATGGCTTAGTGATCTAAGCATCAGATTTGAAATACCTAGAGTCCCTGGAACTGCAGGTTTGAATGTCAGCAGAGTCAACCCAGCTCTTCATTCTTCCAAGGTAGATAAATGGCGTTCCATGCAGATCACTGTGTGGGATCATTAGAATGAGACCTTAAAACTGAGGTTTGGCACAAGTGATATAGATCCCATGTTGTTTTATGAAAGAGTGGGGGTTTTCCCAGAATTCCTGAATAAAACTACTCCTTTCCCTTATTAAAATATATGTATATGTGTGTGTATATATATATATAAACTATTGCACATTTGAAGCCACCTTCCAACCTCTGGAGGCTGCTTCATTGTTTATAATATTATTAATTACATTTTAAGTACACTTGTAGATTCCTTTAAGGAAAAAGTCCGCTTCAAAAAGAAATATAATGTAATTATTTTATATTGAACACTACTGGTCCTGCAGCCACTGTATTGTGGCCACATATTCCAATTCAGGAACATTGGCTATTTGTTATACTTTGTGTATTCTATTTAATTATTTAAACCAGTGCAGTTGTAAGGTGTTTAATTTTTTTTTTTCTTTTACGATAGCCTTCAGTCAGGAAAGGCGTACTGCCAAGAATGCTGGAAGAAATTTTAAAGACTAGGTTCATGGTGAAGCAATCTATGAAAGCATACAAGCAAGACAGAGCGCTTTCACGAATGCTCAATGCACGTCAGCTTGGACTCAAACTTATAGCAAATGTCACATTTGGTTATACATCTGCTAACTATTCTGGGAGAATGCCATGCATTGAGGTAAGTGAGGCTGGAATATAGCTACTTTTTCCAGGGAAACAAGCAGCTTTCACAAAAGTTGAAATACTTGTATTCACTTATGTATATTAAGTTTATATGACTTTTGTTTTGGAGGACATAAGATTATAAGAGTAAGAAAAGATCTACATATGTTATGGAAGCAAGATGCCAACCCCTTCCTCAGGGTGTCCCTATGCTTCCACAGTTGCCTGTTTTTCTTTTGTTTCTTTCTTTTTGCAGGGTATCAGGGAACACTACGAGTGAAAGTGTAACCTGTAGGAACCAGGGTGGCAGGTGCCACAAGATGGCAGAATCAACACAAAAGCAACTGCCTCTCTTTGATCTTATTCCTATATCATACTTAGACTTGGCAAACACAATTGGCATGTTTCTGGTACTTATAAATGCTTTTTAACACTGTATGTTGACATTTAGATCTTTAAATTCCAAGCATCATTAACAGGTTTAATAGCTAGCCTCTCACTACATGTAAAGATTGTCACTTGGAAACCCTTGTACTGTTAAGTACTTTTAAGTTCAAAGAACACTTTATAAAAATCTAAATTCTATTCAGATCTCAAAACATTTTACAAAAGGATTTCAGAAATGAAAGGAATTTTTGTACATGTCCACATGTGTCCACAACTCTTAAGTCCCTACAAAACATGTGATTAGATTTAAGGCCTTACATGTTATCCTCAACTGGGATGCCATTTCAATCTTTGTTATTATATTTAATATTTCTCTTATACTACAAAACAATTTGAAAACAACCTTTAAAATATTTTTCAAGATAGTAATTCTCAACTTCTGAAATCAATCTAATTTAAATTTTATAGCAAAAGAACAAAGCCTTTCTATGTGTGATTTTTGAAATAATGTGCATAATAATAATGTAAAATTTGCTTTACATGTTAAAGCCTTTTAAAAAAAACTGTTGAAAAATGCAAAAGGAAATATTCCTTTATTGTAGAATATAATTATACAACTTTTTCCATAACTCAGGTTTAATAAGTGTTAGAAGAAAATTATATATTTTCCTTAATTTACTTATCATGGAAGCCTTATTATTGTGCCTTTAATTAGCATGTTTCCAAAGTACATTATCATTTTTTAATGTCAAGCCCTGTCATAATCTTTAAAGTTAACACTCATTAAATATTAATATACCAGGATGCGCATGTAGCATAGGTTTAAACACTAATGATCTAAATCCAATATTTCTTTGTATGTTTTTCAGCATATTAAATATGCATGATTATATTCATTATGAAAGATACTTCTAAATATTAAAATTGCTTTAAAATGTACAGAAGTAACTAATGTCTGTCACCTATTTTTTGATTTCAGCATTATCTTTATCATCTGACATTAGTAGAAATTATGGAATGCCAGAGAAAGTGATCTTTTAGAAAATTCCCTATTGTATTTTTTGAAAAGAACAACAGATTATTCTAGCTATAACACTAATCAGCTAGCCTTATAATCTTTAAACAAATCATTTTATTTTTCTTCCCTTGTGTGTTAAATGGGACTTGAACTACTTGATCTCCAAGGTCCCTTCTAACTCTTAGGATTCAATAAAAGTGTTTCATGGAGAGTAGTGCATCACATTCTCAAATATATTCAGATGTCCTAGAATTTTCCTAGGTTTGAATATAAATACAAAAGTTGTGGTGTGGAGGAGATTCTGGTTTGAATGCCATTATATCTTAAATATATTGTTTTCAAAAGTTCTTGTATTTATGCTATAATAAAAGTTTACACTTTATGCAATAATTTTTTTCTAATAGAATTATCCTGTAAGAATGCCTATCTGGCTAGATAGCAAGATAATTAAATATAATCACAGATAAGATTTTATTGGAGACAATAAAGGTCATTCTTTCAAGTATTCTGTATTTAGTTGAACTTAATAATTTTTGCTTTGAACCCATTGGAAGAAAAGTTCTACATAAGCACAATGCTTATTTATTACTGATTTCACTTACTAACTTTTGATTCAATAAATCTAGTTTTATAAACATTAATTCTTTGGACCAGATTGTATTAAGAGAATTAATTCTTTTTCTATCTAAGGTGAAGTAACTGGGGTTCTTCTTTCAGGTTACAAAGATAATATTTGACATTGAGTCACTAGCACTAAAACCAGTTAATTTAATGCATTCACAAATGTGATGTTTTTACTTCTTTTTGTATCCCCTTGATGGATCATGTGCTTGTCTCATTCCATACAAAGGGCACAGGTTGACCTAGCATGGGACTAAAAGTCAAGAATACCAGCCCATCAGCCAGCCACCTGGGGCCCCACTTTGGGGCAAAGGAGTTAGAACCTGGTAGACAACTAGAAGAATGGGGAAGTAGAGTATAAGTGGATATGAAAAAAAGATTGGGAGGATATTTGTATTTCGTTATTTTAAATGCAAAGTGATGAGGATATTTCATTCAATGATACAAGAGACAGATATGATTAGAATTGGAGAGAAAATTTTTTCCTCAAAGTACCCTTTATACCTACACTCTCTGGTCCCCTAAGTTCATATCCTTTTCTTTCAAAATAAGGCCTGGAAAAGGGAGAATAAAATTGTTTGATCACCTGCAGATTAGAATGGGTTCAGTGGCATTCACACAATGCCAGACTCACTTGATAAGAATTTCATTTTCCACCTAAAAGGTGAACTCACCTGTTCATATGAGGAAAAGCAAGGCTTTGTGACTGTTAGTGACTAGGCATATTGTTGGCACAACTCACAGGTGTTGTCCCCACACTAACCAGTAACCATTTCTTTAGCACCTACTGTGTTAGGCATTAGCAATACTAAAAGAGGTCAAAGACAGTCCTTTCCCTCAAAGAACTCATCACCTAATAGGAGAGACAATATGTCAACAAATATATAGTCAAATATATGATAAATAGAAAATAATTGAGAGGAAAAGACACTGAAATTAAGAGGGGTTGGAAAAGGCTTTCTCCAGAAGAGAGAATTTTAGTTGGATTTAGAGAAAGTCAGTGAAATCAGTAGGTAAAGATGAGGATGAAGAGCATTTAAGTCATGTAAAACAGCCAAAGAAAATTCCCAGCACTGAAGGATGGAATATCTTGTTCCTGGAATAGCCAGGAGGCCGTTGTCATTGGATCAAAGATAAGGTTGAAGCTGCATAGGTAATAAGGAACTTTGAATGTCAAAGGATTTTGTATTTGATGCTAGCGGTAATAGGGAGCCACTGGAGTTGATTGAGTAGGAGGGTGATGTGATTGGACCTGCATTTTGGGAAAATCACTGAAAGGAGAATGAATTCCAAGTGGGTAAAGACTTTAAGTCAGGTGGACCTACTAATGGCTATTGCCTTAGTAAAAGTGTGATGAAGGCCTACCCCAGAGTGAAGGCAGTGTCAGAGGAGAGGGGTTGAAGGTGACATATAGAGAAGGTAGGAGAAGGGAAGAGTTGGGGAAAAGCATAATGATTCTGTTTTGGAAATACTGAGTTTAACATGTGTACTGGATATTCAGTTCAAGATGTTTGAAAGGTAATTGGAGATGAAAATTAGAGATCAGCAGAGAGTTTGGGGCAAGATAGATTTAAGTACCGATATATAACGGGTAACTAAATCAATGGGATCTGTTGAGATCACCAAATATGGTGTAGAGGGAGTGTAGAGGGAGAAGAGCAGAAGGCTTAAGATAGAACCCTGGAAGGACACTTAAAGTTAGAAAGCATGATCTGGATGAGAATTTTAGCAAAAGAGACTAAGAGAGGGAACAAATAGATAGGAGGGGAACCAATAGATAGTGGTCCCCTGAAAACCTAGAGAGAAGAGAGTATCAAGAAGAGAATTATCAACATCTTCAAAGGCTGCAGAAAGGTCAAGGACAATGAGGATTGAGAAAAGGTCACTGTATTTGTCAACCAAGAGATCATTGGTAACTGGAGAGAGCAATTTTTTGGGGATGATAAAGTTGGAAGCCAGATGGTAATGAGTTAAGAAAAGAATGAGGGGGAAAATGAAGATGTCTATTGTGGATAACTTTTCTGAGTAATAAAAAAAAAAAAACATAAGAGATAGATATGACATATTTCTCACCAGTTCTTGATAAGAAGATTATACACTAAAATGGATGAAGTTACTGACAAGAACATAATCAAGAGCAGGTGATCTTACACTGATAAACTTCTATTTACCCTAGACTATGCAGCTGTCTCCCTTTTTTTTTTTTTTTTTTTTTTTTTTTTTTTGGTGGCCTAAAGGATAAAGGCTAAGTGAGGCTCCTGGATTCTCCCTTAAACTTTTAAATTCCAAAAAAAATTTAAAAAAATAAAAAAAACAAAAAAAAAATAAAAAAAAAACAAAAAAAAACTTTTAAATTCCTTTTTTTACTGAGTGTCACAACAAATGTGGAATTCCAACACTAGTATAATATGAATTCAAGTAAAAGTTTCATCAGCACACATAATTTTTAAAATTCAGTTTTGTTTAAATTATACAAAATTTTAACTGGCTCTACTTTATTTTACCATTGCCTTTGTGCTTATTTCTACCTGATCATATGATTCCTCAGATCATTAACATGTGTTAGTTGCTAACAAACTTAGATGTCATCCCATGAACTTGGGTTATCTTAAAAGAAGTAGGGGGAAAGGAATTAGAAAATAAGTGTAGGGAAAGGTAGATGGCACAATGGATAAAGCACAAGCCCTAAAGTCAGGAGAACCTGAGTTCAAATCTAGTCCAGGACACTTACCACTTCCTAGCTGTGTAACCTTGGGCAAGTCACTTAACTCCAGTTGCTTCACAAAAGGAAGGAAGAGATTTTTAAAAAGAAAAGGTAAATGTTGCTCATTTTTATTTTTAGGACTACTGATGGACATTGGACTTTCTCTGAATCTTTGTAGTACTAAACACACAGGACAGTACTTATTCCTATGGCCATTTTATTCACATGGACACATAAATGTCTTTTAAACTTTTCCAAAGTGTGCAGTGAGTAATATACAACCAAATATGCATGAAGCTACAAAGAATTAATACAAAAACTTTTAACAAGAAGGATTCATTTCTTATTCCATTTTACACATACAGATAGTTTTATATAAAATTATAGTTAGAATAAGAACAAAAGAAGGCATGTGTTTCTGTATGTTGATACATATATCCACAAAAACTGTCAGTTCAATATGGATTTTACCCTATTTCTTATGACTTCCATATCAACAGCATTGTAATAATAACAGCTATCAAATCTGTTGAACTGCAAGATGCTTTTTTTTTTTTTTTTTTTTTGAAAGGGGTTTTAGAAGTTGTGATTCTATAAAGTATGGGAAATTCTCACATAGAAAATCTCCACTTATACACATCATTAACTTACCTACAATATTTTCTCAGAAAATCATATCTGATATATTGAGAGTTCAATTGTTTGTCCATGGCCACATTGCTAGTTTGTCAAAGGGTGGATATGAATGAATCCAGGTTTTCCTCACTCCCAAGATCATCCCTCCAGCCATACACCCATGCTATTAATTCAGATTTTTTTTATTATATAATGCTTCATAACTTAGGAAGGCAGATTAATAACTTTAAGTAGATTTTTATCAATAAAAATTCACATAAGAAAGAATTTTTGTTTACAAGTGAGGATTTTTTTTTAAACCACTCTATTTCCTAAATATTAAAATTAGTTAAGTATTGTTTTGTACTTTGCTGATACATCTATCTGGAGGGCAATTCTTATGTTTGCTTCATCATCTAAATAGGTTATCTCCTCAAGAACAAAAAGTGGGGGGGGGGGGAGTTGTATGTCTGCCCAGAGCACTTAGTACAATTATGCTGAACTTAGAAATTCATTTATTTAATGTTAATTGATTGAACTAAAAATTGGTTGATTGAATTAAAAAGTCTTTGAAAGCTGATTTTATCTATTTGTTTTTCAGCACATTAGATCTTTGCCTTTATTAAAAAGGGATGTAAGTCATTACCTAAATAGATTTGAAAACAAATGTTTGGTTTTTTCTTTGTGCTCTCCAACTAATCTTTATCTTTCAACCCAAATTTTATTTACCCAACAAGTATATGATGTTCTTTATTGTGTAGTTATAAACTTGTTTGTTGATTTTATTTGAGTATTTGTTCCCTTTAGTCCATATCCTTTTGTTTCTCTTAGGTGGCAAGCTCCTAGAGGGTATTTTGGGCAGCTAGGTGGCATAGAGCCTGGTGTCAGTATGACTTATCTTTGAGTTCAAATCTAGCTTCAGACACTTACTAACTGTGTGATCCTGGGCAAGTCATTGAGGGAAATCTCAGTTTCCTCATCTGTAAAATGAGCTGGAGAAGAAAATGGCAAACCTCTCTAATATCTTTGCCAAGAAAATTCCACTATATATACTATATCCACTATCCATTCCAGTATATAATATGCATATTATATATACATAATGTACATATACATTATGTATATGCATAAGTATATATACATATACAAATATACATACACATGTATGTATGTATCTCCTCCGTAGATAGTATATGTTCTGTATCTACTATCCACTGCATTATCTTTGCCAAGAAAACCCCAAATGGATTCAGAGTCAGCTGTGACTGAAAATGACTGAGAAAATAAAAGAGGATACAATGGCAGATTTAAATGCTTTTAGGTGACAGTAATATTTCATGTATGTAAGATGGATGTTAGATTACAAAGGGACTGTAAAGATTATGCATATATATTAGACTTTAAGAACTATAGGTGAGATATACAGTAAAAGTTTATGGATATTATTGCTTAGAAAGTAAAATTCTATTCATTTATGACATTGATATGTATTTTTCTGTCTAATTTGTGCTGAGAACAATTTTTTTGTTTTCATTTCTCAGTTTTCTTTAAAGCAGTTAAATTTAGCTTGTGTTCAAAATGCCATTGACTTATATTAAAGTTATTTTAACAGATTATCCCAATACATTTGTACTTTCAGGTTGGTGATAGTATTGTTCACAAAGCTAGAGAAACCTTGGAACGAGCTATAAAATTGGTGAATGATACGAAGAAATGGGGTGCAAGAGTTGTATATGGTGACACTGACAGGTAACGATTTATTAAAATAAGTCTCTTAAATTTGAGTCAACTGTTTAAAAAGATTTAAAGCTAAGCCCTCCTGAAAGTAGGGAACTGCCAAAGTCTCTTCCAATTCTAATAATCCTGTGATAGGAACTGGTCCCTTTTTGTAATTTGTTAGGGATCTTTTATCATTTGGCAAAATAGGACTAGTAGGACATGATTCATAATAAAAAGTTAATCTTTGAAACTCAGGCCCAATCTGGCCCCCACTCATAATATAGGGAGTCACTGAAAATATTATCCTGAGTGCTTGAAAACAAAGTACCTGCTCTGCCTTCTGCTTATAGAGATGTAAGGAATGATACCAGGATGTTCATCTAATTTTTCATTCATAACACATTTTTTGCCAATTTCAAGATAATGTGAACGTATAATAAATCAGTAAGTAAAACATTAATCACATACATATCCATGTTTATTCATGGTACACACTTGTTGTTTATTAGTCCAAGATAAACTTAATCATTTTGCAGATACAGCTAAACAGGAGTAATATGCTAGCCTTCAAATGTTTCTGCCCCTCAGCTAGCAAGGAATGTGCTTTGAATTGCTTTTTCAACAATGGTAATAGATTTACAATAATTACTTGCCATTTTATTGATATTGTATATGACCTTTAGACTTGGAAGTTTTTCTGGAACCAGTAGGACATCTGATAGGATCACTTTGATATACTCAAGATGGGAGCAGAGGTTTTTCCCTCCTCCAATTTCAGAAGAAGCTCTCCAACTGTTCCTCTAAATTTTTACCTAATACTCTTCCTCTGAATTTATCTGTTCCAAAACCCAATTACCAACCAAGGAGTAATTATCTGTAAATATTAAATGCCCACAAGAAGCTACTCCTTAAAAGAATAATTTTATAATGTGAATAATTCCCCTTTCTACATTTCAAAAATATATATTCAACTCAATAAATATTTACTAAGTATCTTTTACATTCAAGGCTGATGCTAAGTATTGGGAATACACAAAAATGAAACTGGTCCAAAAGTAATTGACATTCTGCTAGTGAAAAAGCCATATTTTTTAGATTTGCCACTGGTGCAGAAACTAGGAGTTTTTACACCTAAAGCAAGCATTGCAAACCATATCCAGCACAAAGAGTACAAAAGGCACTCTCAGTTGAGACAGACAGTGGGTCACAACCATCTCCTCATAAAGATTCCTCAAAGAATATTTTATTGCATTTCTAATGTATTTTGTTAAATATTTCCCAATTATGTTTTACCCATATTAGGACCAACCTTGTGGACCTTTATGTTTGATACTTCTGATGTAGACTGCAGAAGACTAGTAGTAGCAGAATTACTAGTAATAAAGGAGAATCCACAGTCTCAAAGGCAGCTTGATTTATTTTCAGATAATTGTAATTGTTGGGTAACTAGTAGAACAAGATTTATCCCTATTTCCTTCTTACCCTTCCCACCATATCTTCTCTTCTATAAATGAAATATCCCCAGTTCCTTCAATCTTTGTATGGTATAGTATTAAAGCCTTTTATCCTCCTACTAGACTTTTCTTGCTCCAACTTGTCAGTATCATTGCTCACATGTGGTAACCCAAATTAAGGACATCATCCCAGAAATGAGCTGACCAGAGCACAGGGGATCCCACAGGGGTGAAACTAATACTTCCCTCTCTGAGGCCCTGTGATTCTGTTTTTTGTCAAGTTCTTAATAGTTTTTTCTTTTCATTTTTTGTTTGTTTTATGTCTTGTATCAAACTGGTAGCTCATGGGGGTTATTTTCAATCACTAAAATCTCCACATTCCACCAAATTTCAAAACCAGTTTATTTAGCCCAAATTTTGTGTATTTAGTCTGAATTCAAAGAGAAACTAGAAATGGGCTGTATATTAACTTGGAAAACCAAATACTAATATTAACTATGTTCTATTGTATTTTATGTATTTCATTAAATATTTCCCAGTTATATTTTAATCTTTTTGAGACTTGCATGTTTGATATTTCTGGGTTAACCCATATTTCTCTATCTTTTCCTAAAAGTCACCTAAGAAATGTTATCGAATACTTTGTTAAATAATATCTAGAACATTATTCAGATCTTCTAATTTTAGAAATCCTGTCAAGAAAGAAAATGAGATTAGTGTGACATGACCTGTTCTTAATGAAACTATGCTGGTTCTTAGTAATAACCACTACCATTTCTAGGTATTCACTGGCCATCCTTTTATAAGTAAGTTTAAAATTTTGCCAGAATTTGAAGTTAAAATCACTAATTTGTAGTTTGCAAACTCTACTCACGTTCCCTTTTTGTAAAGTAGCAAAATGTTTTTCTTCTCAATCCTGCAGTACCCTTTCCATTATCCACTGTCAGAGATCACTATTGGTCATTTGTCAGTCACACTGATCTTTCCATTCTCTGCTTGGTTGTAACTTTTCTTGACCTTGTGATTTGAACTTATTGAGGCTAGTTAAGTACTTTCTTATTACCTCCCTACTTGGAAATCTTGTTGGCTCTTTTTCTTCAGTAATCATTGTGGCAGAGAAAACAGAAGCAAAATAAAAGTTAAGTAGCTATGACTCAATCCCATATGATTTTTTTCCCATTTAAATCCTCTCATCATCACCTCAACCAAAAAAAGCTTTTCGTAATACTTGGTATGCAAGTTACTTTTTTCAGTATACCATGCCCAGTTTTTCTATTTATCCTATATCCATTTCTGCTTTTATTTTCAGCATGTCTTTTAAAACTCTGAAAGTGGTTAATATATTCCCATTGTATCCACATTAGTCTTTTTAGAAATCTCTCCTCTTCTTATTCAAATTATTTCTTTTTCTCCCTTCAGAATTTCATTCTTTGAAATAACATTTTAGGTAATTAGATCCTACTTAGGATCTTTTCTTTAGAAATCTGCATTCCCTAATCAAAAGTACAGTCAAGGCTGTACCTGGCTTTTCCTGTTTTGTTACAAATTCTAAAATTTAGCAGTTATTTTCTATCCCATTTCTCATTATTTCTGCTCCTACAACATGCTTATTAGTATAAGAACCACAATAAAAAGATAATTGATATCTTCCATTATCTTATTAAAGAGAGGGAATAGGTATTAAACATCTACTATCTAATAGGCACTTTACAAATATTATTTCATTTCCTCACTATAACCCTGACAGGCAGGTGCTATGATTTAATTTCAGGAAACTGAGGCAGATACAGGGTAAGTGACTTGCCTTGTAACACATAATAAGTGTTTCAGATCAGTTTGAATTCAGATCTGCCTAACTCAGACCTAGTTCTCTTTCCACTCTTACACATATTTACTACCAGCCTCTCTCCATACCAAAAGGCCTATTTCCCAAACTCCTCATCTATTCTTTCTGTTCAACTGGCCTGTGGAATTTTTAAATAACTATCACTTTAGGTATTCCTTAAGTTTAACTTCACCCAAATGTTTTCCACCATGCTTTTTCCCTCTGATCCTGGAATTCTTGATATTATTAACATAACTTAATATATACACTACTAGTCTACTTTCCCTTTAATCTTTTACCTAGCTGTTTACTGTAAATTAGATATCTTTCCTTAACTATATTCTAGTCCCATCAAGTTTCAGTCAAACCTCTGCTCTAGTTTGCCTTGCTTATTAGCTATATTCTGTGTACTTATATTTAGATATTTGAAGTCATAGGCCTATTGATAGCTCCTTTCTACTTTTTTTTTCTTCCTGTGAATATTGGACTTTCCTAATATTTCTCTTTTATCCTACATCATAGCCACTCTACAATATCTAGCTTTTTTTTCTGTCTTACTCTCTTAACACAACTTGAAATATATGTTCAACACCATAACTTTTGAAGTGCAGTAAAGCAATTTGAATAGTCCTTTGATATTTGTTGTAAAAGGAATCAATTTGTAATTACAGTTAAAATTGTATGTGTCCGGTGTTCATCTCTACTGTGATCTCAGTCCTAAGATATCCTAGAACTTAAGACCATTCTACTTCTTTTAATATTCACAGTAGGAAAGTGGTTTCTTGAACAAAAAAAAGCTATAAACTTGTAAAGAAAAGGTTTGTGAGTGTAACAAAGACATTAATAATAGGGTAAAAGAAAGTAACATTTAAATTTTCTTTTACTCTGAGTCAGCCTAAGCAAAAAGAAAAAAGAAAAAATGACTACATATTAGGGTATAAAAACCTCATGCACAACAACAAAAACCTCATGATCAAATGCCCCAAGGGAGACATGTTAAATGCATCCTTTTCAGATAATGATGCAATAACCATTACATGTGATAAAGTGCCACGGAAAAATAGACCAAAAATTAACTAAGTGATCTAATCCTAAAGAATGGGTTGCTCAAACAACAAATTATAGAAACAATAATTTTACCCAAGCGAATGACAATAATACAAAACATATATACTAAACTTATGGGATGCAGCCAAAGCAGTTCTTAGGGAAATTTTTATATCTCTAAATCCTTACATGAATAAAATAAAGAACAAGGAGATCAGTGAATTAAGCCTGCAACTAGAAGCTAGAAAAAGAACAGATTGAAAAACTCCCAAGTAAATGCCAAATTAGAATTCTGAAAATCAAAGAGAGATGAATAAAATTGAAAGTAAGAAAACTATTGAACTAAAAAATAAAACTAAGAGTTGGTTTTTATGAGAAAACTAACAATAAATAAACCTTTGATTAATTTTATTAGAAAAAGGAAATAAGAAAACCAAATTACCAGTATAAAAATGAAAAGGGTAAACTTAACACCATGAAGAGAAAATTAAAGTAATAAGAGCTATTTTGCCCGTTTGCCAATAAATCTGACAATGTAATTGAATATTTTAAAAAATATAATTTACTCAAATTAACAGAAGAGGAAATAAAGTACTTAATCCCATTTTAGAAAAAGAAATTGAACAAACCATCAATGAACTCTCTAAGAAAATAGTTACAGGTCCAGATACATTTACAAGTAAATTTTGTCAAACATTTAAAGAGCAATTAATTCCAAGAAGGAGTCCTCCAAATTCCCTTTATGACACAGATATGGTGCTGATACCTAAAACCAAGAAGAGTCAAAACAATTTTCCTAATGAATACTGTTGCAAAAATCTTAAATAAAATATTAGCAAGGTATTACAGTAACTTATCACCAGTATAATACATTATGACCAAGTGGGTATTATACCAGGAATGTAAGGCTGGTTCAATATAAGAAAAAGCATCAGGGCAACTAGGTGTTATAATGGATAGAGCACCAGCCCTGAAGTCAGGAGGACCCAAGTTCAAATCTGCCCTCAGACACAATACTTTCCTGGCTGTGTGACCTGGGCAAGTCACTTAACTCCAATTGCCTCAGCGCAAAAAAAAAAAAAAAAAAAAAAATACAACACCTGTTACTAATAAAGCCTGAGTCAGTTAACTTTATTCTGTTCCAAAACCACAGACACAGAATCTCGGTGAGAAGAGATACAGGGGAAAAATATATTTGGCCCAGTACAAATTCATCCTAACTAGATAAAAAGCATAGGTACTCATAATCCACTGGTTGATCCAATTTCTTATGACCCTCACCTCAAGACAGCAATCTGAAATGTCCCCCAAAGAGGTAGCACACTGAAGGGTCGCTGCAGGATGTAGACACAATGGCAGTGTCTTTGGGAACAACAGTCAAGGCAGGTGGGAAAGACGTAAAGGACAGCCAGACTGAGTGGGGAGACAGGATGCCCCACAATAAATAAGCAGCTGAAGACGCTAAACAAACTTTCTAGTCAGCCATAATGATAAGTCCTACAAGGACATACTGGAGGGTGACAAACTAGCAAAACTTGCTCATTTCAAAGATAATGGAGTACAGTAGCAGAGTATTCAGTAAGGTAGCTCTTCCACCAAATCAGAAGACATTTAAATCATAAGTAAGATCACCTTACCAAAGGCTAAGAATATCGAAACTCGTGAATCATGTCTTAAACATCTGGAGAAAAAACTGGCACTTTGGACATCTATCTGCATGTCCAGATCAGCAATGAGTCTAGAAGTGACTTCTATAGGAAATTTGGTATTGAAATCATTACAATGAAGAAAAATTATTAAAAGAGAATAGAGCTAGTTCCTTCTTTTTGCCAGAAAGCAGATGTGCAGAAGACCAACAAATGAAGAAAATACATATGAACGTTCTTTCTTTTATTTATCGCCAAGTCAAAGAGAGACCCTTTGTCTTCTCTTCCCTTTACCTTTTAGAAGCTTTTTCCCTGAATATTATTTTTCTTCCTCTCTTTTGTTCCCTTCCCTCCAAAATTGTAATACTAATTGTAAAGATTGTAAAAGTAATCATATTTGGGTTTTTTGGTTTGTGAATTAGTGTTTTGGAGGTTTACTGGGGGTGGGGGAGAGTTGGTTTTTTGTTTTTTGTGAAGGTAGGATGGAAGAGCAATTTATCTCTAGTTTTACAAATAGAAAAGAAAGGTAGTCCTAAAAAAAAAAAAAAGTTGAAGTCTTAATTTCAGGTTTAATTCTGAATATTTTTATGTCTTACTTTCACTTTGAAAGGCAGATATTATCAAATTGTTTTCTCCTTCCATCGGAAAAAAAAATTAGCACTATCATTTCCTTTAATTCACAGACAAGTTTTTTGGTTTGGGATGTTTGGGATTAAAAAAAAAAAAACTAGTTAATATTTAATCCCCTGAAACATTGCCTTATATTCTACTTTAAAATCCTTCTGAGATTTTCAGGCATTTGAAGCATTGTTAACTGTAAGAAATATTAAGCAAGTCAGTTCTCTTAAATAAATCTGGATCCAGGTATTTGAGCTTTTAATCGACTGCTTGTCATTTTATTAAAAGTATTTGAAGTGAATTTAGATGATGGTTTTATAGCTATCAAGGTGTTTTTTTTTTTCCCTTAAAATTTTATCAGCTGATGCAGATTCTTACAAATGTAGCTACTAGAATTTGAGGGACAAAGCAAAGAATATGTGCAAATAATCTTTCTGAGAATTATATCACAGGGATCTTACACTTACCAATAAACTACTGGGAAACATCCTACATTTTCTTATGCCATGTGTCTGCCTTGTTTTCATCAAATGCATTTCTGTTTTAGAAAATTATTCTCCCAGAAGCTGTTAATAATGCAAGTGTCACTGTGACCTCTAAATACTAAACAAATTTTATACCATATCATTTTATGACCTGTAGAAAGAAGATATTGACTAGTTGAGTAATAGATAACTTTGTGCTAATCAAGAGCTATAAGGAATAGGTCCATGAAAGTTAGATATGTACATGACTTCATTCTTCCTCTCATGATCCTTCCCCTGTATATTTTAATTTTCTGAGCTTCAAATATTAAAACCTAATATAAATATTATTATTTTTACTTGGAGATATAAAACATAGAGTTTGCAATGTCTTTTGTGTTTAAGGATTCAATTGGATTATAATACTTTGGTTCTCATATAGAATTTTGATGCATATGAAGAAGTTACATATTACATAGGTCCATTGTCACACAATTCAAAGCCATCTTAATTTTTAAGAGATATTGTATGAAATCATCACTTTATTTCTCTAAGATCATCTGGATATCATAATTAAATGCTACCAAAGAGGGTGATTTTTAATGAGTAAGGCTAATGATTCTAGTCATCAACTACATTGGGTATCTACAGATTAATCTACAATAACTTAAAGCAAACATGTGTCTAAGGGAAAGGGCATTAATTTGCATATGTTAGACAAAATTCAGATTACGGTTTCTTAGAAAATGTACTTAAGTAAAAAAATTAATAACTAGATTGGAGAATCTTCAGATTTTTTTGTAAACTTTCAGAAGTCAGTATAGGTTACAATATGTATCTGACTAATCTGAGATCAATTTTCACTTCCATTTCTAAAACCATTTACAGTAAACTATCATTACTCTTATAAAAATGTATTCCTTCAAAATGATAATTATAACATGTCACAAAGTAGTAACCTCACTATATACAGCTTGTTTATAAGAGAGAAGAAAAAACTCAAGTGTATATAGGTAGCCTGTAGCAGGGAAGGATACACTTTTGGGGTGCAGGGTTCCCCACATCAGCAGAAGTTTCATCTGAAAGCTCTCATACTAGGAATGTTTGAGAGAATGTGAAGAGTAGTAATAGTCATGAAACTAATATCAACCTTGCTCAGTAAAGAGGGGGGAATTTGAAAGAGAGAAAAGAAAATGAATATTCCTTGTGTCTCATTAAGGCCAATAAGATACTGAAACACAGTTTTCACTGTGGAGTTATTTTAGTATGTAATAAAATGTCACTACCACTGGTATTTTTGGAAAGAAAGAATCCCATTAATTGGAAGATCACAAGAGAAACTATCCATTAGTGCTTTGACAATTAAAAGTTTACTTAGGATCATAATCAGCAAAGTTTTCAGGGGGAAAAGCATGCCAAAAAAAAAAAAAAATCTATTAAAATAAATACAATTATTCAGTTATAAGTTTTCTGCAAGAAAAGTTGTTCTTAAGCTTTTCCCAGTAGCTTGGTCACTAGCTGAAATAATGAAAACTGTTTTAAAAAAAACAAAACTAAAATAAATGTAAATATCAGGGAACTGGAGCAGAGTACTGAGAAAGAAGAGCTCCTTTTGTGGGGGAGAGGGAATAACAACAGAGCAAGTTTGTGCCTCAGAACAAACATAGACTAGTGAATGATCCAGAGAACTTGGGGCAGAACTGGGGTGCTTCTGGTAATATACTAAAAGGTCCAAATAAAACCCCCAGGCTGGGCAAACCTGTGTGGAATGCAAACATCTATGTACTAGCTCCAAGGAAAATCCCAGTGGGAAGCCTTCTGGGCCTAGCTGGATTTGATTAGAGCCTCAGCCATTGTGCATTTTGGACAAAATGAGAAGTCTGGGTCTAAGTCCCGGAACATTGAGGGAACCTTGGCTGATTAGGAACTCCAGATCCAGCTGTGCTGCAAAGATGCAGCCCTAGGCGAGAAGGAGCCAGCACCATGGATCAGTGCAGAGGTAGTGGAGCAGGGATGCTGCTGACTGCAGTCACTTACCAAATGGGGGGGAGCTTTGGGATCGGGGTTCCAGATCAGAGAGGAGAGCTGAAGTGAAGGTCGAAGCATCATCTCCCACCCCAGCATTGAGGTGCTTACACTAATATTTCTCATTTAAAAAAAAAAAGAACTGGCAAAGAAGAAAGAACCCAACCATAGAAACTTACTATGGGAACAGGGACCCAGGGTTCATCTTTGGAGAACACTGTAGTAAAAAACCATTGCTTCTTTCCCAAAAGAGTAACATTAATGGCTCCCTGTCCAGAGAGAATTTACAGAGGAACTTAAAAAAGATTTTAAAAATCAAATGAGAGAGTGAGGAAAAAATAAAAAATAAAAACCATTCAAGAAAAACAAGATTATGAAAGAAAAAAAAAGTTAACTAACTAGAAAAGGAGATACAGAGTCTTAAAAAAGAAAATAATTATTTGAAAATTAAAATTGGGCAAAGGGAGTCTAGTGTATAAGAGACCAAGAAATAACAATATAAAGAATGAAAAAATAGAACAAAATGTGAAACGTCAAAAAGCAACTAATCTAGAGAACAGATCAAGAAGAGAAAATATGAGTAATTAAAAATACCTGAAAGCTGTTACCAAAAAAATAACCTTGACACAGTAATTCAAAAAATAACCCAAGAAATTTGTCCTGAAATGATAGAACATGAGGGGAAAGTAGAAATAGAAAAAAATCCACCAGTCACCACCTCCTTCTTACTGCCAAATTTCAAAATGCCCAAATCAAAGAGAAAATTTTACAGGAAATGAGAAAAAAAATTCAAATATGCTGGAGCTACAATTAGAATTATACAGAATTTATCAGCAGCCACAGTAAAAGACTTCAGGTCCTGGTATCATCTCTCCCAATAATCAAAAGAAATAAATCTTCAGCCAAAAATATCATATTTAGAAAAAGTATATATAATATTGAATGAAAAGAACATTCAACGAAATTGGAGATTTGCAGGACTTTTAATCAAACCCAAACAATAGAAAATTTAACATAAGAGCGAACTTAATATGGACAATTTATTTTTTGCATGGAAAGATATACTATATATATATAGTATATTTTTAAGATTTAGATTAGTAATTGGGTAATGCTCAAGAGAAAGATTGAGGCAGAGTTGAATATGATCTGATTCTAAAAAACAAAACTGTCTAGAAAAAGATAAAAATAGTAATTATGATATACAAATGATGTGCAGAGGAAGAATAAACAAAGGGAGGGCTTATAGTTCTGAAAATCAATTCACATTGGGAATGTACATTTATACCATGACGAGTATAGCACTCTCCAAAAATCTGTAAAGAAATAAGGGGAGAGAAGGAGGAAGGGAATAGGATAAGGTACAATTTAGAAGGATGTATAAATTTATGGCTGTGGGACAAGGTACACAGATGAATGGGCAAGAGATAAAGGATAAGGTGGTTACAAAAGGGTGTGTAGAATAAGGGTAGTAGGACAAGGTATGTAGATTAATGGGACAGGGATAAAAGTGGTGAAAGAATAGCATAAGATAAGGTGGGGATACAAAAGAGTGTTTAGGTTATTTGAATTGGAATAAAGTGTTGAAATAAAGATTAATGGGAATGGGATAAAGAGGGAAGACAGGATAAAAAAAGGAGAGATAAGAGGAATTCATGGGTGGGGGAGGTTAAGCAAGGCAAGTTAAGGAGCAGAATTAAAGCAGAATAGCTCAGGGATAGGAAATAAGAGATGTATAAAAACATAACAAGGATCAGGAGTAGAATTTGCTAAGGGGAAAGGGGCTAATAATCATTGATCTTAAGACAAAAACAAAGTTACAGATTTAATAAAGAAAAATCTATTATATTTTCACATGGGTAAATGTATATGAATATAAATGTGTGTGGGTATATATGCATGTAAGTCTGAATGGGGGGGGGTCTAGGTATTTGTGCTTAACTAGCCCATTTAGGAGAAGTGGTGAGTAAAAAAGAATAAAGTAAATAGTCCTCAGCAGAGAACAAAAGAATAACTACAAGAAAGCAAAGAAAACATCAATGGACACTCATGAATATAATTTCCATTATTATATATGCTCTCTTGAAATGGAAATTTGCTATTATATATTTTGAATCTTCCCTGATGTTCTGCTGGGCATATTACAATGTTTTGTTTTGTTTTTTATTTTCCTTCTCTGTCTTTTTTCTATTCTGTTTTTTTTTTATTTTATATTTAATTCAATAAATTTTCAAAAAGGAAAAAAAAATACTTAAGTGGCTAAGTATACTTGATGCAGTTAAAGTTTTAACCTGACATTGCTCTTATATCAGAAATAAACTTAAGTGATGTTTTGTTCTGGCAAAAATAAAGAATGAGTCATGTTAATCGCCTAAGAACTACTTAATGCTCTAATAAGGTGCACATAGACTGTGCAAATTAAATGAAGACCTCTCGTTTTTTAATATTTTTCCTAATTGTCCTTAACTGATAAACTGTAGTGATCTAGTTCATTTAACCATGAAAAGTTTATCCAAAGAAGGGCCTTTATTGTGTCCCTGTACCTTTGAAACCAACAGAAGTTATTTAGATTCTACTATTGTGATACTTTGATTAATGTGAGAAGTTTATCTCCCAAACATTAAATAGCTGACTCTGAAGCTTTGTTTTAAATGTTGTCTATTCCTGCTGTCCTTACCTTGATGGAGTATTTGGCATTTTTATTTGATACAATCTAGTTAATTATACAATGGAGTTTTAATTTTATATCATTTACCATATGCCTCCCAAGTCTACACCTTGCACTATACATGTGATGTGACACAGCACTTCTGTTTCTAACGGACTGCAGTCTGTCACAACTAGCCATTCTGATTTTCTGTTCATTTTTAATCCTAGATTTTGGCTTCATACCTTTTTTTCTCTAGTCATTCCTATACCCTTTACTTAACCAGTACTTAATGAGTCTGCTGACTGATATCTGAACTGACCTTTGTGTGGTTGAAATAAAAACATTAGATTTCTTAAAGTTTTGTAACCTAATAGCATACCATGAGCAGGCAAGAAAGGCATGATGTATGGTATTAAAGTTCATATAGAGAAGTTAATGAAAAATAGGAGAGATCTATTAACAAGAAATGTTTTCAAGAGGATATTTCTAAACAATTGCTTCCTAGTTATATTACTCTGTTTTAATACCCTTAGTATGTTTGTACTACTGAAAGGAGCCACTAAGGAGCAGTCTTTTAAAATTGGTCAAGAGATTGCTGAAGCTGTTACTGCTACCAACCCCAAGCCAGTAAAATTGAAGTTTGAAAAGGTAAGAAGAAATGTATTCTCATGCAACACTAATATTTACATATGAACAACAGGATTTCTAATTTAATAGACCAAGTTTCAGGATCAATCATATGTATCCCTAAAACTTTAAAAATCCTTTTAAAATTTATGTTCTCAATATAGTTTTTCTCAACATTATTTTCGTGGTGCTTTTATGTAGGCAAAAAGTCCAATTATAGGACTAGAGCTTAATGTAAATGTTATCCAAAAAAATCTCTTGAGCATTGTACCTATACTAATAGCTCACATTTATATAGCACCTTAAGGTTTGCACAACATAGAGAAAAAAGTGGCACCTCCTACTTGCGGGGACTGTACAACCTACTAAAAGACAAATCTACAAGGGATCACATTATAGGACAATATATGATAAATGCCATAGGAGTGATTTAAAGAAATACAAAGTACAAATAGAGAAGAATCATAAATACAGCAGGCTGAGGTTATTGGGGAATACGTAATAAAAGCAAAGGAACGGAAATTCTGGCATGAGAGGTAGCTAAGATTTCATTAGTTTAAAATGGACTGAAATTACTGCACTGCTCAGAAAAGTATTCCAGGAGGGGATAGCTGGGGGTGCTGTGGTTACAGCACCTTCCTGAATTCAAATCTGACCTCAGAAACTTAATACTTTCTAGCTGTGTGACCCTGGGCGAGTTACTTAACCACAATTGCCTCAGGGGGGAAAAAAGAAAAGAAAAGCTCATTGAGTTTTACAGTTAAGTGTTTATTAGTGGCCTTTGAGAGAGCAGTTTTAGCTTCATGAGAGGTTAGAAGTCAAATTTCAAGGGCTGAAGATATGTATTTGAGGAAATGGTAGCACCAAATATTGTGTATTTTTTGGACAAGTTTGGTGAAAAGTGTAGAGAGTGACAGCACAATAGCTTGAAGACAGTGATAGAATTGAAGGGGGAAAAGAAGGAAAGAAAGACTGGAGAATTAAGTGAAAGCTACATGCACATTTGTAGACAGAGACCAGGACAGAAGAAAAGAAAGCAGTTGCAATGGAGAGAAGATAATTAATAGAATACGCTCCTGTAGGAAGCTAAAGTGAATTAAATCAAGAGCACAAGGTGGAGAAGTTAGCCTTGGCAAAAAGGAAGGATACATCTTTCTCTAACAGAACAAAATTAATTCTGATACTTGGAGTGAGCATCTAAAATATTTTGTTAACTGGTTTTTCCAAGAACCTCAAAATAATCATTGTCTTACTTATTTTGTGAAATTTGATCTTAAGGTACCCTACTGTGCCTATCCACAATCTTAGATTTATGTAGGGTCATGGATTTAGCAGAAACGTAACTTTTAAACAAATGACTAACAGTAGGAAGAGAATAGTGTAAGAAGACATTTTGTTTTTCTACCATAGGTATATTTGCCTTGTGTCTTGCAAACCAAAAAGAGGTATGTTGGCTACATGTATGAAACACTGGAACAAAAGGACCCTGTATTTGATGCAAAAGGAATTGAGACAGTTAGAAGAGATTCCTGTCCTGCTGTTTCTAAGGTAAACACTGGCTAGTTTCTCATCCTTTGAAGATGATAGGGCAGAGCAGACTGTGATGTAGATGGCTTGTTTGTGAAAACCATACCACCATCTCTGTTATTTTGGGTCATAAGTAAGAAGACCCTATATCACTGAATCAATCTATCGGTAATCCAAGTTTCGATTTCTCCCATACCACATCTTTTACTGGATCTGCAAAACAACTTCATATTTCACTGCCTAACCTCTAATGGAAAGATTAATGCCAGAAAGGAAGAAAGAAGAGGAAATAGGAGCCTAAAATATTCTCAGCCCCCAGACAATTGAAAGCTGATTGTATTTGCATTTTATTAACTACAGATAAGATTTCTATACTACAACAATTAAAACTTTACAAATTCTTCGACCACTTTTAAATCTTAATTTCTTTTGAGTTTTTTCTTCACCCAGCTTATTCCCTGAACACTGTTTCTAAATCAAGTTAAACTAGTATTCTGATAAAGTTCAATACCATCCACATCAAGTTACATGGTAAATGCATAATGAATTGTAGACCATTTTTATTTATTAGTATGTGGAAGTGAGACATATAGTTCAGGAACTTAGTAGAGCTGGTAACTTAAATGTCAGAGTGAGAATGTCAAAGTTGTAAGGGACTTTGGAAATCCATCTAATCAACCCCTTCATTTAAAACTATTATTTATTCTTTCTCCTATTTGGTCACAGAACTGTATCTTAACCTAACCCAACTCATACTTTCTGTATATATAAACATTTTTTAAATAAATTAATGAGCCCACCTTTTTAATATTGACAGGTGTCAGGACTTGGTAATAAAGTGCAGAATCTTTCACTTGTATTGGTTTAAATTTAGTGCGAATAAAAGCCAGCATTATCCAGTGAACTGTTGTTCTGTGTGAAATAAATTCAGTTTCTGCCAAAAATACGTCCAATTCAAAAGCCTTCTCTTCACTTGGCACTAATTTGCCAAGACTGCTAAAAGACCAAAGACTGAATAGGCAGTGGAGTTTGTCATACTCCTTGCTATCTTTCTGTATCATAGTAAAACCAGAATAAAGATGCAAAGATTAAGAATTGTAGATATATGAAATCAAGCCTGACCTCTCATGTCTCTGTTAGGTCAACTCTTTTAGAAAAACCTCTAAGTTTTCCATTATTTAGGCTCTGACTCTGGTCACAGTATAAATTTCTGACAAATCCCATTTCAGGGTGATTTTTATAAAGGAGTTTTACATACATTTTTGATATTTTGTAAAGGAAAAAGAATTTTGAAAATTCTAAATAATTTTTTAATACAGATAGTATATATGACAGATTAAGTAACTTGGTAACTTACTGAAGGGTTGAAATTATAATTTACATATATCGTATATGAAGAATATAGCTCTAACTCTAAGTATGAACTGTGTTTATCTTCTTTTTAAGATTCTTGAGCGCTCTATCAAGCTGCTATTTGAAACAAGAGATATCAGTCAAATTAAACAGTATGTTCAGCGACAATGTATTAAGCTACTAGAAGGAAAGGCCAGTCTTCAAGATGTTATCTTTGCAAAGGAATACAGAGGGAGTTTCTCCTACAAACCCGGAGCCTGTGTGCCAGCTCTTGAGCTTACAAGGTAATGATTGTATGTGGCAGGGAATAGAATAGCTGTTAACATTTGTCTCAGAAAACAGTGTCATATACTAGCTGAGGATAGTACCAAGTATTTTTCACAGGCCCTAAATAAATGAGTAGAAGTGCTGTCTACAGATTAGTGTTTCACAGCAAGTATCAAAAACCCTTCATAGTCCAAAGGGACAAGCACAAATATGTTATTATCCTTTTACTTGAATACAGTAAAGGGAATAGCTTCACATTTTACCTAAATATTCACTTCCTTTATGAAATCAGGAAAAGCATTGCACAAATGGTCTCTTTCCTATGATTCTTAATAGTAGTCATTCTATTTAATTATTTAATTGGAATTATATTAATTATTTAAATGGAAATAATTTATAGGCTAATATAGAGTTTATTTCTTTTATATGCTTCTTGACAAAAGAGCGTGACTATTTTTAAGCTTTCTGTGATGCATAGTTTTCTTTACTAAAGCATTTGAAAAAGTTGCTCTGCTTTCTGAAATAAGAAGGAAAAAAAGATACCTGACATTTACATAGCATTTTAAGGTATACAAAGCACTTTAAATACACCATCTCATTTGATCCTTGCAATAAGCAGCAGACCAAATTCTCTATTGACATTTATCATTATATTTATTGCATTTGGAACTTGCCTTTATTCTCACTGGCATTGACTAATAGGTTTTGAGCCAGTTGATATTGTAAACTGATTTCTTAACAGAGCTTTATTTTACAGGTAGCCATGCCTTTCAAGGCGGGCTAGCAGTACATAGAATACAAGGTCTGACGTCAGGAAGACTCCTCTTCCTGATTTCAAATCTGGCTTCAGACTTCATAGCAGTGTGACCCTGGGCAAGTCACTTCACCCTGTTTGCCTTAGTTTCCTCATCTGTAAAATGAGCTGGAGAAGGAAATAACAAACCACTCCAGTATCTCTGCCAAGAAAACCCCAAAGGGGGTCATAAAGTTGAACATAAAACAATTGAACAATAACAAAATGCCTTTCAATAAACTCAAACTGTCCCCTTCCCCAAAGGAAGTATCTTCTGTAGCATAGAATAACACATGATAAGTGCATCAAAAGAGAACAGAAGAGTACTATGTGAAATCCCTAGGAGGAAAACCACTAATAACTTTGGTCAGAGACAGTTTTCAGAAAAGAAATAGTTGGAATGTAGAATCTAGAGCTTGAAGAGATCTTAGGAAGAATCCAGTCTGGCATTTTTACAGATTCGAGAGTCTCAGAAGACACTCTCTCAAGTGTCTCTCAAGGTCACAAGAGTAGTCACTGTCAGAGCTGAAATTTGAGCCAAGTCTTCCACTTCCAGATCAGTGCTCTTTCCACGACATCACAGTTGGCTTTTAAAGGACATGGATGTGTTCAGGGCACTTTAGGATTAGACATCTACTGCAGCACAGTTTGGCTGGAGCCTTTAGGTTTACCTAGAAGGAAGCGGTATGAGGTAAGTGATGAGTAAAAAAAGTGGGGTACTCTCCTGTCAGAGCAGAAGAGTAACATTCCTCAGATGTGGAACCAGAGAGTTTGAACATTATTCATTAGATAATAGGAAGCTGTGGGAGGGTTTTGAGCAGAGATAATGACATCAACAATCTATTCATAAGCACTAAACCCCAAAGGATTAGGATACTATATGGTACCAGTAAGAACAAGGTCGTACAAAAAGAATAGCCCAAATTACTTCCAAGTTCATCGTGTAAGTTCTTCAGACAGTTGTAAATCTTACTTGGAAGGTAGCTCCAGCAGAGGTTTGTGTTTCTAAGATACCACAGCTTCACATCTTGCTGTAGTGCCCTTATTTAAATTCAGTGCTTTCTGCAAGGCGGGTGTATACATTCACATAATTTTTTACACAGGAAAATGCTTGCTTATGATCGACGTTCTGAACCACGAGTTGGGGAGCGAGTACCTTATGTCATCGTGTATGGCCTACCAGGAGTCCCTCTAATCCAGTTGGTAAGGCGGCCAGTTGAGGTCCTGCAAGATTCCAGCCTGAGACTGAATGCAACCTATTATATTACAAAACAGATCCTTCCACCCCTAGCAAGAATATTCTCACTTATCGGTATTGATGTCTTCAGTTGGTACCAAGAGTTACCAAGGGTAAGTGTATCAGGGGTTATTTATGTGATACTAGAAAAGGATTTCATTTTTAGCAGTTCTTACAAAATCAAAAATGATGTTTATCTGAAATTAGAGGAAAAGTAAAAGTAGATGTGCATTTTACAAATTCTAATGGATTCTGATAATGTAAAGGAAAATACTGAAGTACTCAAGTTACTTCAAAAAGGAAAGTTAGAATTTTCTACAAACCCCTTTTCAGGTTCTTCCAGGTTACCTCATTGGCAGAAATGTTAGAATAAAACATTTTCACAGAATGGGTAATAGACTTAACTATTAGATAACTATACATAAAATTTTTAACAATAAAAAAACATGAATAAAGGAATAAGAAATTATCTTTAAAATGAGCAAAGTATGTTGTATTCATTGTTAAATATTGTGATGGAAAAGGGTCACATGCAACATAGGTTTTTAGTATACAAGAGTTACCTTAATTGATATATTCACTGCAGTAATGAAATTTAAAAGTTTTTCATAGCAGTCTATTAATATAACACATGAGATGATTTTTCTTAGGGCTTTGGTAGGGTTTGGTCATTTTAATTAATGAATAAGATTATATCAGTTACTCTAAGCCCATTTAGTTTAGAAAATGTTTTACGGACTGACCATACCTCTAAAACCAGAATTCTATGAATCATTAGGGTTCATGAGCTCAGATTGCAGAAAGTAGATGGAATGAAGCAAGCTGATAATAAATCTAAATAATGTTCTACTTCTTTAACTGCTTAGGTTTTTAGCCTAAAGTATAATAACAGGGAAAGTTTTGTTTAAGCTTGTATAACAAAAAGTTTGACGTAATCACCGTCCATAATTTTACTAATCAGTAAAAAGTTATGGATGATTATTTTGCTGGACATAATTTTTCAGCAATGTTTGTTTCAAATATATCATTTTCATACATGTAGATGTGAGAACATTTGTGAAAGATTGACCTAAAACTTATCTGCAAGTTACTTGATAAAGAGGCCTAAAAAATAAGCAAAGAATATGAAGTAATATTAGTATGATGTCACTTTCAATTATAACAATAGTAAAAGCAATATGAATTATTGTATTTCATATTATGTATTACATTGTATTAATTACATTTAAGCAAGTTGGTTAGTAACACAATACTGCTAATTAAAAATTTAAATATATTGGACTTGTCCAGTCATGGTTTTTAAAATATAATGCCTTGACCTTTGTCCCTTACTCCCTAAAAAGGAATCTGAAAATTATGCCATATCCCCTACTAGTCTTGTTTCCAGTGGCCCGTCCTTCTCCATGCTTCTGTAAATATTCAGGCACATTCATGTGTACCATTTCTTCAAGGTGATATTTACCTTCAAGATAACAATTTTAGAAATTTTAATGGCAAGCTACTCTTTGAGAATAGAGCAGTGGTTCTGAAAATGTGATTGAGGGGTCTCTGAGACTGTTTCAGAGTCTATGAGGTAAAAACTATTTTCATAATAACACTAAGATGTTTCCATATCTAAAAAGGTAATTATTGATGGATATAACCAAAAAATAAACCCTCTCATAGGATCCTCAACAATTTACAAATGTCAAGAGGTCCTGAGATCAAAAGTTTTAAGATTGATCTAGAAAACTACAATCCCTAGAGATTTATAGACCCTGTTATTACTACATGACTTTGGTAAACTGGTAACTGGGAGTAAAACTCTAAGGCTCCTTATTGAAGCTGGTTGAGATTTATTCATTTTACAACTTATCTGTTTCCAGATCCAGAAAGTTACCACATCTTCCCACAGTGAACACGAAGGTCGAAAAGGCACCATCTCACAATATTTCACGACCTTACACTGTCCTGTGTGTGATGAACTAACTCAACATGGGATCTGTAGTAAATGTAGGAGCCAACCACAACATGTAGCAGTGGTTCTCAACCAAGAAATCCGAGAGTGGGAACGTCAACAAGAACAGCTGGTAAAGGTAACAGATCCATTATATAAGAGTCTTCTTCCCTGGCAGTTGAATCAACTCATAAGCACAACACAGGATACTTATTTCAATTCAGCAAGCATTTAATAAACGCCAGGTACTTTGCTAAGTATCCCTAAGGGGCTTAAATTCCACTCAGAATAAACAGCAACATACATAGAAAATTTAATACCAAAGAGAAGAGTCATTCCTACAAGAGAGACAATTAAATAATATTAATTTACTAGAACTTAGGCTGAAATTACACATAGCAGCAGCAGCAGCATTAGAGTATATTGACACTAAAGAAAAATATTTTTGGATCTATTCAAATATACTGCATTCTGAAAGGAATCCAATGAAAAAGGTCAAACTACCCTCTCTATGTGTATCACTGCATAGTACTCATGTGGAATTAAATCAAACATAAAAATATAGTAATTCTACCAGATCAGATTTCTACAGTAAAAATCTTTCAGATTTATAGCTTAAAAAATAAATATCAATAAAAAGGCAAGGAAAATAATTTTTGTTCTAAATTAGAAGTAGTAGTCTGATAGAAAATGATCACAAGTTTAAAATGTATACAGAAAGAATTTACATATTAATATGAAAAATTGTGATTTAAAGTCTCAGGTTTTGGTACTATAAAGTAGATAAAATGAAATCAGGGCTGGATTGTAATAGAGTCATAAATGCAAAAAGGGAGTTTGTGTTCTTTCACTGAGGCATGAGGGAGCCATTAATGTTTCTTGAGTGGGAGAATGCCATGGTCAGACCTATACTTTAAGAATATCAATTTGGGGGCAGCTAAATGGCACAGTAGATAGAGCACCGGCCCTGAAGTCAGGAGGACCTGAGTTCAAATCCAGCCTCAGATACTTAACACTTCCTAGCTGTGTGACCCTGGGCAAGTCATTTAACCCCAATTGCCTTAGCAAAAAAAAAAAAAGTATCAATTTGGCAGCTGTGTGGAGGTTGGATTGGAGAATAAAATATACAGACTTTTTGAGTAATTGGTTCAGCAATTGGCTGACCCTTAAATAGACATATAAAGTGGTTCTCAACAGAAAATATGAATAAAAGAAAGAAAAGGGGCCTTTAAATGAGCAAAAAGTGTTGAATTTGTTACAAAATGACAATGGTAAAGGATCATGGGCAGTATGGGATTTTGGAAAAGGAGACTTTAATCTGCTTAATATCTTTGCAGGGAGAAAACTTAAAAGTCGTCCAGAAGAGAGGTGATGATTTGGAGTAGTAGTCTTAAGAGTAGAGAAGAATTGGATATAAGAGATGCTGAGGAGTTAAAAGCAACAAGATTAAACAACTACTTCCTCATTAATATGGGGGAGGGGGGTGCGGCAGGGAAACAGTGATAAGAGATAAGAGACACTGAGAAGTCAAAGTTTACTCTAGTCTTGTGAAAAACTAGATAGCTAGAAAGTGCCCTCCCAGAAACAGAGAAGTGCAGAGAGGTGGAGGCTAAGGTAATGAATTCCATTTTGGACATACTGGGTGTGAGATGCCTATGGGATGTCTTCATAGAGATTTCTAGCAGAATGTAATGCCAAATTAGGTCAGGATAAGCATGAAAGCTTGATGTATAGATCTGTGAGGTATCTATCTAGAGATGATTGAATCCATAAGAGCTAATGATTTCACCAAGAAAGACTAAGAGAAAGAAGAAAAAAGGATCCTAGACAGCCCTCTGTTCTTTTATGCATGAGGGAAGGCCATGGAGAAGGGTCCAACAAAGCAGACTAAGAAGGAAGAGTCAGACTGAAGGAGAACCTAGAGAAAATGTTGTCACAAAAACATGAGGAGGAGAGGATTCATAAGGAGGGAGTGGTCAGTAATATCAGATACTGCAGAGAGATTAAAAAAAAAAAAAAAAGGATTAAGACCCAGAAAGGACCATTGGAGATAGTGGTGGTTGGAGGCAAGAATACAAGAAGTGTGTGAGAAAGTGGAAGTAATAAATAAAAATTGGTTTTTCTAAAAATTTAACTGTAAAAGAAGAGAAAAATGTGATATGATCTCTTCAGGGGATGGCAGAGTCAAATGAGTTTTTAAGGACAAAAGAAACTTTGTCTTGTAGCTAGTGAAAAAAAAGAAAGGAAGAATTGAAGGAGCAAGTTTCAGGAGGAAACGAGGGAATTGGAACCAAGAGTACAAACAGAAAAAAGAAGTGTTCTCCAAGACTAGGAAAGGAGAAGAGGCTGGGGGTATTATGTTGAAGGGAGCTAAACAGAGATGGACATACAGCAGGACTCTGTGTGCTAAGCACTAGAAATTTAAAAACAAGAAACAAGATGCCTCAACTCTCAAGGAGCTTACATTTTAAAGCAGGAAGACAACACATAAGGGGAGAGAGAAGGTAGAGGATAGGGAAAAGAGAGGGTGGGGTACTTGTCTTAGGGAAGGCAGCCAGTGAGGAGAATGAGCTCAGGAGGGAAGGGAGCAGTATAGCCAATACTTCTGCTGATAGGAGATTTTTGGGTATGGACTCGCCAGTCATCAAGTTCATCTCAGCTTGGAGCCATGAGTGGTGAGGGGCAAAGGAAGGGATAGGGATGGAGGCAAGGTTAGGGTTTGAAAAGGGATTTGTGGTAATAGGCCAAGGAGACATGGATTTGAAGTGTTGAGAATAGTGTAAATTTGACTTGCTTAATGAAGAGCATCATTATGAGGATAATATCATTAGGAGAAAAATAAAGCCAGAGCAAAGGTGATGGATTGGGAAAGAATCATAGGATAGAGAGCAATGGAAAGTTTTCTCAGGATATCACAAAAGCAATAATTAAACGCCACTAAGGATGTGCTCCCTCACGGTGGTATGATCAGGAAAGCACATTATTCTTTGTGTACACACAACTATTTGGTCTACAACTGTTGGGAAAGGGGACCCCAAAAGTTGGGGTCACAGGCTGGTGTCATGAGGCATCTCAAGAATTTGCGGGCTTGAACCCATTTCCTAATAGAGGGGCAAAGTTTTATTGTAATTGTAATGGGCTAAATTCCAAAAGAAATTAGCTAGGAAACAGAAGCAAAGAAACACATTTATCCATCTTTCTATCATTGATATGCTAATTCTATAGGCCATAGGTAGGGCCAGGGAGTACTCTCTGAAATTTGATTCTCACTGGCCAGATTATCAGTCAGCAGTGAATTGAGGAGTGGTCTATTCAGAATCAAGCAGATTGTTATTCTTAGATTGGAAATGTGGAAAGTCCAGAAGATTCAGGATTACTGACTTACTGTTAGAACAGAATCCCCCTCCTCTAAAATCAGGGGACCTCAAAATCATTGCTATATTACATCAAAATCTTATAGTGTTTTATTGATTTTAAGTTTATACTTAATTGAAAATGTAAAAAGCTCTGTCATATAGTTTTCATTTTCAGTCTCAAATAATTAGTAATTATATGCTATCCTTTGTGGTAGATGACCAGCTCTCAGTGACATTTTTTTTTAATATCTTGTAGTACCAAGTGCTTGCTATCAGATTCTGCAAAAGAGCTGTAGGATCTCACGGACACTACAATATGCAGTTAATATTTAATTATTATAAAACCAAATTTATGTTTTTCCAGAAGACATTCTGTCCTAAAGTAAATTATGAAGTAATATCATAATGAGTATCTACACAGCTTTAATATACTCTTGATTGGATATAGTTCCCCCAGGAAGATTGGAGGTGAGAGGCAGCAGTGTATGATGTCTTTTCAGGCTTTCTCACCTTCTGATTTTATCTGCAAAAGCTACATAGCTTCTTTGATACCATCACTTTAGTTAGACTATTTCTCACACTGGTGAAAATACCACGAAAAGTGTTATCTGACATAAGCAAGAATGGACATAGGCTTTTAAAGGAGGGAGTTCCTTTAAAAGGAGAATATTAAATGTCTGGCTGCCTCAGACATAAATATGAGATAGATTGCTAAATCATGGTGGCAACCACTTTAAAATGTAAGCTTTTTAAATCCAAGTACACACTGTTTAATAAATCTTCCAGCAACAGATCTTAAAACTGAATATTCCATTGAATTCCGTGAAGCAAGTAATTCCATTTTAATGTATTTATCAAGGAAGCATAGAGTTTAATTAAATTTTTATTGATTTGTTCTGGCACCTGGGTATAGCAACAAAGAGCTGCAATACAGGAATTATATCTAGGAGTAAATTTGAGTCCGTAGGCAGTGCTCTGGTGAGAGAAAAGCCTTTGTCATGGAACAGCTGTGTTCATATTTCATACAGAACAGTGAAACATACATGCCTTCACAGGCTTGCTTATCAGCAGCAAACAAACAAAGCTTACAAGAAACAGCCTAGCTTTCTATCAGTTAGGACAAAAAGAATTCAGATTTTTTTTGGCAACTTCCTATCACATATTCAATGGAAGCTTTTAATGACATTAAAGAAGGACCCTTCCATACCTTTGCTTTTTAGGAGGAAAAAAAGTTTTAGAAAGACACTTTTATAAGTACTAGATGGGAGTTAGGCCACTGTAGTGGATTCTCTTAGTATGATTCATCTGTACTTCTGCATAGAAACTAGATTTTGTATAGTCTATTGGATCTCAGAGATTGAATTACCTACTATTTGCTTAATTGTGTTTACCCAAACAGGAACTGATCTACCCCCAAGCTAATTGATAGACACTAATGGAAATTGCCATTCCCAAAGTATTTCTTTCTACTTTTCTGGCTTGTGTATAAACCTTCTTTATAATTGTAAAAAAGACCTTCTTAACACAATTAGTAGTTTCCCAATTATTGTTTCTATAATTCTTGTAAAATGATTTTCTTTACAAATATAAAATTGGAAATAGAACCTAATTCTGATTTTGCTATCCTAGCCAAAGGATAGGCATAGTTTAATAGCTTTAGGGGTTTAGTTCTTTTGTTTTCCAGAATGGCTGAACTGAAAAACTGTCTGTTTTATTAGTTGGAGAATCATTCTTATTCATGTAAATTTGACTCACTTCCATATATATATATATATATATATATATATATATATATATATATGAGAAATGAAACTTATCAGAGAAACTTGCTGCAAAGATTCCCCCTGCTCCCAGGTTTCTATTTTTTGTTTGTTTGTTTGTTTGTTTTTTATTTTATCTGCATTGGTTTTGTTAATGAAAAGATTTCTTTATTTTATATGATAAAAATGATCAATTTTACCTCCCATGCACTCTTCCCTTATTTACAGTTCTGACAGATAATTTCTTCTGTCTTCCACTAATTTGCTCATGATATATTCCTTTTTGTCAAAAGTTATGCACTCATTTTGAGCTTATCTTGTTATATATAGTGTGAGGTCTTGATCTGTGCCTAATTTCTGCATGCTACTTTACAGTTTTCCCAACAGTTTATCATCAGTGAATTATCAAATAGTGAGTTCTTGCCCAGTAGCTGGGATCTTTGGGTTTATAATCACCAGCTTACCATGTTCATTTACTTCTATATATTGTGCACCTTATCTGATCCATCAACCTCTCTCTTGCCCAGTACCAAACTGTTTTGATACTTACAGCTTGGTAGTATAGTTTAAGAGCTAGCATTGCTAAGCCAGGTTCCTTTACACTTTAAAAAATTTTTTTAATATTCTTAACCTTTTATTTCTCCTGATGAATGTTATTTTTTTCTACTTCTATAAAGTAATTCTTTGGTAGTTTGGTATGGCACTAAATAAATTATTTTAGCTAGCATTGTCATTATTATATTAGTTTGACCTACCAATGAAGAACTGATATTATTCCAGTTATTTAGATCTGCCTTTATTTGTGTGAAGAGTTTATAT
Organism: Sarcophilus harrisii; assembly: GCF_902635505.1. Classification (NCBI taxonomy): domain Eukaryota; kingdom Metazoa; phylum Chordata; class Mammalia; order Dasyuromorphia; family Dasyuridae; genus Sarcophilus; species Sarcophilus harrisii. The sequence goes on from NC_045429.1 coordinate 190,198,370, forward strand.
AGTTTCTATATGTATCTTATGCAGAATCCCAAATATTTTATACTGTATGTATATATGCTGTCTGAAATGGAATTTCTCTTTCTTCCTGCTAGATTTTGTGGATAATAACAGAAATACTAATAATTAATGTGAAATTGTTGCATATCCTGAATTTTCCTGGATTTAATTTTAATTTTTTAATTGACACTCCAGGGTTCTCTTGCTCAACCATCATGTCATCATGTCAAGTGATAGTTTTCTTTCGTCTTTTCCTATTCTTATTCCTTCAGTTTCTTTTTCTTGTTCTATTGCTATAGCTAACATTTCTACAATAAATCAAATAGTAATGTTGAAAACGATGAGGTCAGGATAGCAATTCCTAGTTTAAAATGAACATGTGACAAATGTACAATGGCCATTCTCTGTGATGACTGTGTATTTTAAATCAGCCGGAGTCAGGAATTCAGGTTAAGGGAAAATCTTCAATCTTTATTCTTTGTGGAGAAAGGGGGATAGCAATAGGACTGTGAACAGCTGTGACACGAACCTGGCCAGCAGTCTCTCTCCCTCTCTCCCGGCCCCCTCTCTCCACCCACCAAAATCTTCCCTACGTCATTTCCTATACAACACATCAGAACTTGCACAAAGAGTGGGCGGGGGCCATTCTTTCTCCAAGCATATATATATAATAGAGTATGGTCCAATCACTATTTAGCTTCATGTGCTTGGAACCTCAGTGCATCAACTCGAGCTTCAGCCCATTACAATTCTCTTTGCCAAAAGGTAGATTTATTTGGGGTAGAGGTTATAGACAAAATGAAGAGGTAAAGTAAATATGAAATAGATGTGGGGGAGCAAAAGGGTTACTAAGTAAGAGTTTAGAAGAATCCATTAAAGAAATATGCCATGAAGTCTTAGTTTGTCATTGACTGGCAGGTTAACTCCACAGAGGAATTTAGCAGACTAACCAGAGTTAGCAGTTATAAAGGAAAAAGACACCATTAAGGGAAGATACTATGAAAGAGAAGGAAAGAGAGTACTTCATAGTGGGCTTAGTCCTAGAAATGACTCTTCATGGTCTTCACAGTAGGCACATCTTTTAGAGGAGAAATACAACCTTGGGGGTTTCTCTGAGGAAATGGGGAAGTACCAGGGAAGAATTTGGTATCTCAGAGGGAGGGATCAAGGTGGAATAGTGCCCAGACCTGTCTAAAGATATGCTTACTAATATCTCAAAGGTTGTTTAAATATGCTCAGAGATTTGAGGCATAGACAGTGGAGACTGAGCAAGAGTTCCATTCTCACAGTCACTCTATGCAAACAGAACAGTCTGGGACTTGCTTGTGTCTGGTTGGGCTTCCTGACCCAAAGTCCATGTCAATAATAGATAACTTTGCTTCACTCTTGATCTTGCTTAAAAGGTCTCTAGCTTATTCCTCTAACAGAACATGCTTACTCATGGTTTAAATGGATGCTGCTTTTTTTAAGGAAAGCTCCTTTTATTCCTGTACTTTTTTTTTTTTTTTTTTTACAGGAATAGGTATTATATTTTGTCAAAAACTTTTTCTGCACCTATTTAAATAATCATGTAATTTTTTTTATTTTTCTTATTAATATGGTCAATTATACTTATAGTTTTCCTAATATTGAACTGGCTCCACATTTCTAACAAAAATCTAGCCTGATATTAATAGTTCCTGTGATTTTTTTTTTCTTAGAACTTCTCAATTTTTAGTTCTAGATTATGTAATTTCTAAGTATTTAATAGCTAACATTTCTATAATGCTTACTCTTTGCAAAGCACTATGCTAAGCACTTTACAATAATAATCTTATTTTTATTTGATCTTCACAACAGCCCTGAAAAAGATAGGTACTGTTATTATCCCCATTTTACAGATAAAGAAACTTGAAACAAATTGGAGTTAAGTGAGCCCAGGAGTCACAGCATTATTGAATCTAAGGCTAGATTTGAATTAGGTCTTCCTCAGTCTCTGCCCAGGACTCTTATTTATGGTACCACCTAGAATTCATTTGCATATCATGGCATCACCTCTCTGATGTCATGATCATCTGAGAACAAAGAACAAACAAAAAACAGCAGCTGACTTGTTATTGTTAACTTATGCTTCAAACGCCTTTTATTGAATATTTTTTTTTGCGTTATAGTCTGAAAAAGATACATTTGAAATTTCTCCTTGTCTGTATTTCTTTGTGATATTTGTGTGCCCTAGTACATGCTCAAATTTTGTGAAGGTGCCATACACAGCTATGAAAAACATATACTCCTTTCTATTTTTATTAATTGTCATCATATCTAACTTTTCTAATTCTATTCATCTCCTTAATTTCTTTCTTGTTGATTATGTGGTTAAATTTATTTAGGCTTCAGAGGGGTAAATTGAAGCTCCTTACTAATGTAGTTTGATTTTCTATTTCCTGCTCTAATTCATTTAACTTTTCCTGTAAGAATCTGGATGCTGTGACATATAATTTTCAATATTGCTATTATTTAACTCATATGGGACCTTTTAGCAAAATGTAGTTTCCTTGTTTTTTTCTTTAAATATTATCTTTGATTTTGCTTTATCTGAGATCATCAAGAATCCCACCCTTGTCTTTTTTACTTTTAGCTAAAGCATAACCCCATCTCCTTATTTGAGTTCTGTGTATATTGTTCAGTTTCAAGTATGTTTCTTTTGAACAACACATTGTTGGATTCCAGTTTTTAATCCATTCTACTATCTTTTTCCTACTTTTTTATAAGTGAGTTCATCTCATTCACATTCACAGTTATGATTGCTAAGTAATTCTTTTCATCCTAGTTTCTTATGCTTCCCTTAATCTTTTTCTCCCAGGAGTCTATTTTGCTTCTGACCACTGCCACTTTTTAAATCTCGCTCCCTTCCTCTTGTCTCCTTTCCCTCTTTCTTCCTTCTTAGATAAAATGAATTTCTGTACTCCACTGTGTATGTTTGTTATTCCCTTCTTGAACCAGTTCAGATGAATATGAGATTCAGATGTTGCCTTTTCCCATTTCTCACCTCACCATCATCCTCTCCATTATATCAAATCATCTTTGCATGATACATTTATGTGAAGCAATTTTCCCCTTTTTCCTTTCCCTTTCCCCCTCTTTCATTTCATTCCTCTTTCTCACCCTTCCATTTTTCTTTTGAGATCATCCTACCATAACTGAATCATGCTCAGGACCTCTATATATCAGGACTTCCCTCTAAGAGCTACAGTGATGATAAAGTTCTGAGGGGTTATATGTGTCTTTCCCCATAAAAGAAAGTAAAACGTTTTTAATTTTTTTAGTCCCTTTTGTTTATCTTTTTATTATTGTTTTTAATCCTGTATTTTAATGTCATATTTTCTCTTCAGCTCTGGTCATTTCATCAGGAATGCTTAAAAGTTTCCGGATCATTCAAATATCCATTTTCTCCTTTAGAATTATACTCAGTTTTTCTGAATAGATTAATTTTGTCCATAATCCTAAATCTTCTTACTTCCAGAATATCCTATTCTAAGCTTTCTATTTATGTGATGACTGCTTGCTGTATATTTTCCTAACCAGTTCTGCCAACAAACTAGCTGTGTGGTCTAAGGCAAATCACTGAATTTCACCGTACATCAGGTTCCAAATCTGTAAAATGTTTTCCCTCCTTCCATCTTATTAGCTTAACTAGCTTCCTGTATGTAGGTCGCAGTTCAAATCTCAGATTCTGCAGGAGGTCTTTTCCAGTATGTCTCATTCTTCTTCTTCCCTCCCAAATGGCTAGGTGTCATTCCCTCTGAGATAATGAGATTATCTCCCATCCACTTTGTTTATATCTTATATTTTCTAAATGGGAATTCTCCTTGAGGATAGGGATTCTTTTTGCCCATCTTTTTATTCCCATCATGTTTACTATCCCAGAGTGTTTACTAAATGCTTGTTGACTAACAGGTCAAATAACTCCATTTATTGCCAGCTGAGAGATAAACAAAAAGGCACGGAGAAAAATATCCTGAAATTAATTCTCCAAACTTCAGGGTGAGTTATACAATTTGCCTATACTATGATAGTTTTGCCGTGTTCAGGTTAAAACAATGGTTCTGAAATTATCTTTCACCAAATGAATGAAAAAAATGTATTTGTCCATTCACACTCTGCAAGCAGCAATCTTTTTGAAAGCTTCAAAACAATAAATATTTCTATTGACCAGAAGTTTTATTTTATGGGAGCCTGTTAACACATACAAGATTTGTCAGCCTTCCTATATTCTATTTAAAGCCTAGGAATCCTTGATTTACTGGTCCCTGCCAGAGCAGACACTGGAAAGCATTTCCAAAACTAGTTTCATTAGTAGAGTTTTTCAAAAGAGGGAGTTCTCTGACAAAGAGAACTCGGTGATTTACTGATGATGTCTCACAAGCTATAGCTAATTCCCTCTTTGTGTTGTACCTGTACCAAATTTATTCTTTAAAAGACATTTGTAACTCAGTCAACTCCATTTACTCATAGAAATGCTTTGGTTTTCAGTTTGCATTAGGTTATAAATAAAGATGCCCACTGATATTTTCAGAAACATGGTCTAGCCTCAGATGATGTTGGTACCAAATTAAATGGATCAACAAATATCAGTCCATCACCAAGTTAAATACATCAACAAGCATTGAATATATTTATGAAGTGCCTGCTGTGTAAAGGCACTAGCTAGGAGCTGAAGACACAAAGCCAAAAATCAAATCATTCCTTCCTTCAATAAGATTATAGTTGGGGCAGCTAGGTGGCACAAAGCACCATCCCTGAAGTCAGGAGGGCCTGAGTTCAATTGTGACATCATACATTTAACACTTCCTGGCTGTGTGACCCTGGGCAAGTCACTTAACCCCAACTGCCTCAGCAAAAAAGTAAAATAAAATAAAATAAGATTATAGTCTACGGGAAGAAATAACATATATATATATATATATATATATATATATATATATAACAAGGCAATTTTAGAGAGGAGGCATTAGCAACTAGGAAATCAAGAAGGAGGGCATCCTATAGAGATGGATGTGTGAGTTGAGCTTCAAGGAGAACATGGTACTCACAGGATTGAGGGGGAAATTCATTCCAGGTCTGGAGAGTAGCCTTTGCAAAGACATAGAGATAAGAGAGAGCATCCCATGTGTGAGGAACAAAAGGAAAGTCTGTTTGGTAGAACCCAAGATTAGCTGAAGGGAATTCTGAGGCCAGAAATGGAAATTAGTTAAACCACACATTCTTTCTGTTAACATTCTATAATCTACAAATTTGGAAAGTAGTCTGCTTATTGATTAATAATTTTTTTTTAAATGTGACTCGAAGGGAAGGGGACAGGGACGTAATCTGGAAGTGTTTTTGCCAAAATAAACATATCAACAGTTTTTTAAATGCCAAGGTACTCTAATTTAACTATATTATGGTGTGAAATAATTGATTGGTTAATCCTTTCTCTCCTGAGGATATTCTTTGACCTAGTTCAACTTTTCTGAGTCATCCCTTTTCTTTGCTTTTTTTCAAGTTGTATAGAAATCCCCATTTTCTTTTTTAACCACAACTATGTTTCTGCCCTTCAACTATCACTAGAGGAAATCTGGAAGCCCTATCATAAAATACAGTTTGCAGCATACCTCGCGTTTTTATGCTATTCATTTATACCAGATAGATACCATCACACTCTGCTATATTTTGGTTTGTTTGCCCTTTCTTATTATAGTGAATGTTCCATTCCTTCAGACTGCTGAATTATTCCAACTAACATGTCTACATGTGGGGGTGACTTACTTGTAAGGCTATCGAAATAAATAGAAATTAGTATGTTCTTTTACAAAATGGCCAGGTGCAGAATTATCTATTCCATGGCATTTATTTTCAGTGTGGCACAAATTGATACCTTTTGAGTTGCCTTTTTATATGACCTTTTGCTTCTAACCTGCAGAGATGCTCTGGCTTCTTTTTCCTTTGCTGGTGGTGGGCTTTTTTCTTCACTGTCAGTGCCTACTGATCATTTGGCTTCCACTTCTTCCATGGTCTTTGGATTGCATGCCAAGCCGCTTACCTTTTATAGCATTCACCAACCAGTGAGAGGACGCTTTTATTTCTGGTTCACCTACTGAAATGACTGCTATGAAATGTTTTGGTTTCACGTTCGTGGCATTATTGCTGGTTTGGTGTCTGTGCATATATGTGTTTTCAGATAAACTCCAGTTCCACAGATATGTTGTAAAAGCCAAATGTGGCTATGTGTAAGAAAGCCCTGCGGAAAGGATGATGGATTGTATGGCGTGAGAAATCACTGCTCCTCCTCATCTCTTGGGTAGTGGGAGGACAGTTAGAAGCAGAACGCTTAGTTTTGGGGCCCAACTCTGTTCTTGCCATCTTTGTGACCTGGTAAATAATCATTTAACCTCTCTGTGCTCTCAGTTTCCTAATCTGTAAAATAAAAGAATTAGATAAAATGACCTTCAAGACCCCTTCCAATTCTCATTCTGTCCCCTTTCTTTTTATCAGGCCCTGTGAGCACAGGGAGGCTTTTCTGCCTATATTAATATACCCACCCAGGAGGTGCCATAGCATAGATTCCTTGTACAGGGCTGGAACTCTGAAAAGGTGTACTTGAATCTAAGACAGCAGAGTACTTAAGGCTAAATACCTACTCAATGTGAGATAATGGTTCTATAAACATATACTTAGATAACATGGTGATGTGATGGCTCTCTTCACAATTGGAGCTTGCTGAATGTGTGGTGGTGAGGTAATCATAGGGAAGGATTGAAGGGCTGAGGGCAGCAGGGAAGACTTCAGGTTCCAGGCTCCAGAGTCCAGGATTCATCTTTGACGACCAAGGACTTTGATCCCGAGTCTGACTGATCCTGAGGCCCTCCAGAGAGCCAGCCTGGACACAATAGTTCCTCCAACATTCCCTGGCATCAATGGCTGTATGGAGACCTGGCCTGTTATTTATACAAGGGAAGGGAATTTGCATCTTTAAGATATCCAAGGTTTGCATTATTGAATCCTGTTACCTCTGGTGTAAATTGGGAGTACTTTGCTGGGGAATATAGACCTAGAGTGTTAGAACTTGAAGCCCGTCAAAAACACAATTTATTAAGTGTTTACCTACACCACGGACAGAAACAAAAACAAAGTATAGTTCCTGCCCTCAAGGAGCTCGCCTTCTAATAGGAGACAACATACAAAAAAATTATACATTCAAAAGTAAGTTGCAGTGTGGTGCCAACAGTTAAATACTCTCTCCCCCATGTAGGGAACCATGGACTTGGCATGAAAATTACCAATTACTAAATGCTTGTAGACTTTCCCCATTCCTGCCATTAAATGGTTTTTCATGGGATTCTACCAGTTTTCTGTTGTAAAGGAAGGAATATTATGCAGAAGTTCCTAATTTCTACTTGATCTGGGAGAAATTGATGCAGAAAGAAATGCTGGCCTCTAAGTTTGAGGGAGCTTTAGGAGAGACCCTGTGAGAGCAGGGTGACCACGCCCAGAGCAGAATTTTTAGTTGTCCTCATCATGTGTCCGGGTTGTATGAAGCAACAAGATTCGGGACAGAAACTGCCTTTGACAAGTCTGTATCTTTAGAATTGTTCTTCCTGCTTTACACCGTTTTCCTGTACTTTCAGATATGCAAGAACTGTACAGGCTGCTGTGACCGACAGATCCAGTGTGTGTCACTGAACTGCCCGATACTTTTCAAACTCTCCAGAGTGAGTCGAGAATTGTCCAAGGCGCCCTATCTTCGCCAGTTGCTAGACCAGTTTTAAACAATCGATTTTACAGGATTCCAGGTGCTAATTTTTTCATTGTTTACCACTGAGCTGTTGTGCATGGTGCTTTTCTAACTTTCATCAAGTCAAGGACTTGTCATTGTCTGAAGAAAACGAAGACCTTTAAGCTAAAGATTATACTTGTGGATCTCTGAATAGCTCATTTCTTAAGATGTATAAATTCCTCCTTTCACGTTTTTAACATTCTGTTTTATAATGCAGATGTTGAATTAGCTCCTGTATGTATGTGTAACATCTTGTAAATCCATTGAATATGTCATGTTTACTTCCTTGTGGAAGGAGCACTGAAAACCTCTTAAAGAAAAACCATTAGTGTGTTTTCCTTGAACTGTCAGTATCAAAACATGTGTTACCTATAGATATATTATCCATTCACTTTATAATTTTGACTGCGAAATATTTTGTAAATACACTTTTTTACTTTTCAAACAACTGAGTAAAATAATGTGCAATGAATTTTATACAGATAATTTTAAAGTTGTTTGGTATATTTCCTCTAGGTTTTGCTCGACTCAAGGTAGATTTGTTATTTTGATCAAACTGTGCAAACAATAGTACCATGTGTAGCATTTTGAGACATTATTTTCTAAAAATCGCTGTCTTGCTTTAGCTTTTAATGGGGCATTGTGAGGAACTGTGCAAAGACATTTTTGTTACAAACCTGTGGGCCTGTTGCAATACTTTAAATATAAGAAATTTTATTCCATTTTTGCTTGTTTTGTATAGACATTTCTATTGCTTCTAAATATGCTTAAAATATTTTCTTTCCTTATGTACTGTACAGTTAATCTTATTTGCCATCATCTTGAACATAAAATGTGTATTTAGAATATTTGTATAACTGTATAAAATGAAAAAGGAATTATGTGGTCAGTGCATTGTTTTCTAAACTGGAAATCATTTTGTTTTAAAAGTTAATAATGGAAACCATATTAAAATTGAATAAAATATGAAAAGTAGTCATGTGCTTTTTAAAGCTGGCTGTAAGTGGTATTTGTGAATTTTAAAATCTGTTGGCTCACTTTTATTCCACACTTACAGAATCACAGAATTTAAGAGTTGGAAGGAGACTCAGCAGCCATTTAGAATAACTCATAAACTCATAAACTTCCATTTCTGTCAAATGGGCATCCATCTGTTTCTAGTTAAAGATTTCCAACAAAGGGGAACCTACAGTCTCTCCAGGAAAGGAGGAAAGTTTTCCTGACATCAATTTTCTGAAATAAGGAAAAGAACAATTTAGTGTGTCTTACACGCTGGTCAGTGTTGCTTCTCACTGTCCAAGCTACAAAGAAATTACATTTTTTTGAATACTTGGAAATTGCCATCCAGCCTTTTAAGAGTACTTCTAAGTACTGATTTAATAAACTAATGAAGCACAACTTCATTGTATATGAGAGGAGAAGAAATAATCATAATGTTGGTTTAACACAAATGGGACATGATTGCCCGGACTCTAAGACTATCTCAGAAGATAAATGTGGATACACTTTGGTTTTCTGTTTGTTTGAAAATCCTAGCTTTAAGTAAATAAGAGAGAATCAAATACTCCACTATGACTTGCAAAATGCTGCTTGGCAAAACCATGTTTGTTAATAAAGCATAATCCAATACTCAGTTCTTTCCTGATGCCTCAGATGCCTCAGACCACCAAAAAGCTATGACATTTTAAGATATGTTGGGGATTGGCATCCATTTAAAACTATAGCTTATATACCTTACATAACTTTTACACACATAAAAGCGCATATAGTTTATATTTATTTTTACAGAGGATATAGTTCAGAGTGAGACAGTTTAATCAGATGGCAGGATGACAAATAAGAGATGTGCTCTCCCATTGGCTAGCACACTACTGAGAGAATAAGTATAGGGTTCATGGAACCAGAGAATAAGTATGAGAAGGCACACATATAAGGAATACATGTGTTCAAGAAACTGAGAACTCCAGCACTTCCAAGATGCTGCTGCACTATAAAGATGTAACCACGCTGTCATCTCCCCTGAACTCTGCTGCTGTTTTCAGCTGTAACGTGGTTTCTTCCATGTAGAAGGGAGTTATCAGCTCTCTGGTTGGATAAACTCAAGGTTAATCTTTAGTTCTTTTTTTTTGTTACAAGCCCCAGCCAAGCAGCTAGCTGGAAAAACCTTCTGCATCTTAAATCTGTCTTCTAAACTCTTGCTCCTCTGAGCTACCTCAGACTAGCCTCTTAGTTGAGTTATGGGCCCGAGGTTCCTTTTCAGATCTGTGGCTCAATAACCCTTGTCAATCGTCAAGCTGTTTCAGGTGTGTCTGACTCTTCATGATCATTTGGGGGGTTTCTTGAGTTTTCCTGTCTTGTCTTACCCCTGGGATTTAATGATTCTGGAATAAGGAATGAAGCTGATGGCTTAAATCCAATTTACAGGCAAGACATCATCCTCATGATCGCACAGATCTTCCTAAAGAAGGAAGGACCAACAACAATCTGTGAGCAGGAGGGGATTCCTCCTGGGAACCCGACCTGTTATTATTATTTTTCTTCTTCTTCTTCCTCCTTTCCACTACATGTGGTCCCTCTCTCCAGTTAGGACATCATACTTTACATATAAGGATTCTCCAAAGGAATACAAATTTTGGTTGTTTATAACAAATATGTAAGATTTGGAGGGGCTCAGGGCTGGATTTTTCTCCCTATTTATTTTTCCAAAAGTGGAATAATATATATTTTTTTGTCCTATGTAGTTAAGATTTCTTGAAACACAGACTCTAAAAAAAAGTTCATTATAATTTAAATGGAACTACTTGAGTAATTTTTAAGCCCAAATCACTCTGGCTTTCATTGAACGGCCAATAACAGCTCCAGCCCTAACTCTGTTGCTCATCATGTGGATTCTGATGGCTTAGAATGATTGTAATTACCAAATGTTTTCTGTTCTGGCCAGAAACTCTGAAGAGTCTTTCCCCTCCCAGACTGATACTTTCATAATAGAAAACTAAGTCATCTTTGTCTTAATTCTTACCTAGTCTTTAGTTATTGAATGGACGTTGCCTTAGACCAAATGGGCCCCAGAAGACCTTAATTTAGAAAGGCCAAAGTCACCCATGTTCTGGACCACTGCCTCGCATCCTGACTTTTGTCTTGCCACAGGACTGTGATAACTCCGAAGGTGAGAGGGAGGCTGATGGCTCTGTGCAGCTCTGCCTCTCTCAAATCCAATTCAGACACAATTCAAGACTTCATCCTGGGATCTCACTGGTCCTCTTCAAGAATAAAGGATAAACTCTTATCTGAAGTCTTTCTTGGCGAGGATACTGTGGTGGTTTGCCATTTCCTTATTTTACAGATGGGGAAACTGAGGTAGATAGGGTTAAGTGACTTGAACTGTGTCACGCAGTAAGTGCCCAAAGCCAGATTTGGACTCATCTGCCAAACTCCAGGTCTGGCACCCTGCAACTGTACCACCTAGCTGTCCATTAACCTAAGTCTAAGTACCCTTCCAATAATTTTGAGATTCCCACTTTTCAAACTGCAAAGAGTTTGGGTAAAGATCGGTAAGAATATATCTTTCAGTTCCCCATAATGACCCTAGTTGCAAACTAGCTGCGCCAGTCCAAGGACCTGACCTGCAGGCTTGCTACAAAACCCAACTCCACACCCTTGTGCTCCAGGCTGCCAGTTTGCTGAGGCGTCAGTGATGGGTGCCCGTAGATTTCTGTAGGACAGCAAAGGAACAGAGAGAGCAGGAAAGGACTCCTATCTGGGCTTCAAAGAAAGCTCACACCCACACCCTTCTTCCTAGAGCCTTGGAGGCTCCAAATATCATTAATCAGGCCTTTCTTTTTCTCTCCCACTTTCTCCTAGTGGTACCAGGAGAATTAAGGAACAGAACAGGACAGGACACTACGAGGTGGGAGGGGAGAGAGACCCTACTAAGTGACATTCCACTAAGGCTGAAAGAAAGGTCCAGCATCCTCCTGAAAAACTGATTGAGAATTCAAGCAGAGAGGCAAGAAACTGGAAACTGAGTGGATTCCCATCAGTTGGAAAATGGATGAATAAGTTGTGGTATATGAATGTTATAGAATGTTATTGTTCCCTAAGAAATGATCAGTAGGATGATCTTAGAGAGGCTTGGAGAGACAACTGATGCTGAGTGAGCAGAACCAGGAGATCATTGTATACAGAAGCAATAATACTACATGATGATCAACTCTGATGGACATGACTCTCTTCAACAATGAGGTGATCCATGCCAGTTCCAATAATCTTGGGATTTTATCCCCCCCTACTTTTTTTGCTGAGAAAATTGGGGTTAAGTGACTTGTTCAGGGTCACACAGCTGGGAAGTGTTAAGTGTCTGAGACCAGATTTGAACTCAGGTCCTCCTGACTTCAGGGCTGGTGCTCTATCCACTGTGCCATCTAGCTAACTCCTCTCCTCCCCACTGATCTCGTGATGAAGAGAGCCATCTACACCCAGAGAGAGGACTGTGGGAACTGAGAGTGGATCACAACATAGCATTTTCACTCTTTTTGTTGTTGTTTTCTTGCATTTTATTTCATTTCCCTTTTTTTTTCCCTTTTTGATTTGATTTTTCTTGTGCAGCAAGATAATTGTATAAGCATGTGTGCATATATTGGATTTAACATTTTTACCATGTTTAACATATATTACATTATTTGCTATCTAGGGGAAGGGATGGGGAGAAGAGAGGGAAAATTGGAACACAAGATTTTGCAAGGGTTAATGTTGAAAAATCCATGCATATATTTTGAAAATTAATAAGCTTTAACAAAAAAATCAGAAAAAAAAAAGGAATTCAAACACTTAACTAATGAACAATCTAGAAGAGAAGCAATAAACAATATTTTTTAAAATATGCTCACCATCTAAGTAAAATTTATTAGTCTCAGACAGGATGCACAGGACAACTCAATGATCATGGTGTCCCAGGAGACTGACAAAACAAAAAAACCTGACTACCACAACACAAGAAATAATACAAAAGAAAGAACTGCCCAAAACTTGTGAATGCATAAAATGAAATTCTAATTATAAGAATGCACTGATCACCTCCCAAAAACCTCAGGCTGCATAGTGATTAAATTTAGCAATTCAATTCAGAAACAAGTTCTAAAAGCAATGAAGAGAAAAACTTTCAAATAAAAAGGAATAGAAATTCAAAAACACAAGACCACCTTACACTCAACTGAAAATGCAGGAGAGAATAGACTAATGTTTTCTAAAGAATAAAAAATTGATGGGACAACTAGGTGGCCACCAGCCCTAGAGTCGGAAGGACCTAAGTTCAAATCTGGCCTCAAACATTTAGCACTTACTAGCTGTGTGATCCCTAGGCAAGTTGCTTAACTCTGCCTTGCAAACACCACCACCACACACACATACCCCAAAAGAAAAAGAATAAGAAATTGAGTTCAGGATGCATTCCAGGATGAACTGCCCTGCAAATTGGAGTTTCATCATAAATGAAAAAAGATGGATGTTGAATAATAAATTAAACATTCTTAGGAAAAAAAAAACAGATCTAAAGAGGTTATTTGATTTACAACTATCACAGATAACAGAAATGTGGAAGGGATGAAAAAATGCAGTGTCCAAGGACAGCAACTGCAGAGGAGAGACCAGTAAGATATTTCTTTCTAAATGTACACAAGGAAATAGGGGTAAAGGCAGAAGTAACAGTAATGAGGCAAACTTGGAGCATTTTAAACAAATCCTGGCAACACCATATCCATAGATGAATCTATGATCAGAAAATGGGAGCTGGGCACATGACAGGGTGGAAGGGAACAGGAGCATGCAAGTGTATGATGGACCCAGATGAAATTAAAGACAGGTAATGGGGGAAGATGACCCTGTGGTGTCTCAAGTGAAGAGTCTGTAGGAGAATATAGAAGGCGGGGAAAAGGGAGAGTCTTGTTTTAATGGTGGGAGAGGGTTCCACTGATGGATGTTCCTATACGTTATAACATTCTGTAAAGGGAGATGAAGTCCTTACCCTTTGTGGGAGATTTGGTGCTTGAAAAGATCATGATAGAAACTAGGTATAGACCAACATTACACTGTGTACTAAGATAAAGTAAAAATGGGTACATGATTTAGACATAAAAGGAATACCATAAGCAAATCAGGATCTAATTTGTCATACTTTAAAATCACTATTGATTAGAGAAATCCAAGTTGAAACACCTCTGAAGTCCTACCTCAGATCATGGATAAAGGAAGAATTTATGACCAAACAAGCAATAGCATTATAAGATATAAAATGTATAATTTTGATTATATTAAATTTTTAAGATTTGTACATACATACATACATACACAGAGAGAGAAAAAACAACACAGCATAGAAATAGAAAGAAAATAAAAAGCTGGGGGCGGGGGATGAGAATTTGTAGCAAATGTCCCTGATAAAGGCCTCATTTCTCAAATATATAGAGAACTGAGTCAAATTTATTAACAATTCAAATTATTCCCCAACTAATAAATGGTCAAATGAACAGGCAGTTTTCAAATAAAGAAATCAAAGCTAGATATCTATAGTCATATTTTTTTTTTTTTTATTTTGGAAATGAGGCCTTTATCAGAACCTTTTTTTTTTTTTTTTTCTTTATTTAATAGCCTTTTATTTACAGGATATATACATGGGTAACTTTACAGCATTAACAATTGCCAAACCTCTTGTTCCAATTTTCACCTCTTACCCCCCTCCCTAGATGGCAGGATGACAGTAGATGTTAAATATATTAAAATATAAATTAGATACACTAATAAGTATACCCGACCAAAACGTTATTTTGCTGTAGAAAAAGAATCAGACTATGAAATATTGTACAATTAGCTTGTGAAGGAAATCAAAAATGCAGTGTGGCATAAATATAGGGATTGGAGAATTCAATGTAATGGTTTTTAGTCATCTCCCAGAGTTCTTTTCTGAGCATAGCTAGTTCAGTTCATTACTGCTCCATTAGAAATGATTTGGTTGATCTCGTTGCTTGAGGATGGCCTGATCCATCAGAACTGGTCATCATATAGTATTGTTGTTGAAGTATATAATGATCTCCTGGTCCTGCTCATTTCACTCAGCATCAGTTCATGTAAGTCTCTCCAGGCCTTTCTGAAATCATCCTGCTGGTCATTTCTTACAGAACAATAGTATTCCATAATATTCATATGCCACAATTTATTCAGCCATTCTCCAACTGATGGGCATCCATTCAGTTTCCAGTTTTTAGCCACTACAAAAAGGGCTGCCACAAACATTCGTGCACATACAGGTCCCTTTCCCTTCTTTATAATCTCTTTGGGATATAATCCCAGTAGTAACACTGCTGGATCAAAGGGTATGCACAGTTTGATAACTTTTTGAGCATAGTTCCAAACTACTCTCCAAAATGGTTGGATTAGTTCACAACTCCACCAACAATGCATCAATGTCCCAGTTTTCCCGCATCCCCTCCAACAATCATCATTATTTTTCCTGTCATCTTAGCCAATCTGACAGGTGTGTTGTGGTATCTTAGAGTTGTCTTAATTTTCATTTCTCTGATTAATAATGACTTGGAGCATCTTTTCATATGACTAGAAATAGTTTCAATTTCTTCATCTGAGAATTGTCTGTTCATATCCTTTGACCATTTTCAATTGGAGAATGGCTTGATTTTTTATAAATTAGAGTTAATTCTCTATATATTTTGAAATGAGGCCTTTATCAGAACCTTTGACTGTAAAATATTTTCCCAGTTTATTGCTTCCCTTCTAATCTTGTCTGCATTAGTTTTGTTTGTACAAAAACTTTTCAGTTTGGTATAATCGAAATTTTCTATTTTGTGATCAGTAATGATCTCTAGTTCTGCTTTGGTCATAAAGACCATCCCCTTCCACAGGTCTGAGAGGTAAACTATCCTGTGTTCCTCTAATTTATTAATAATTTCATTCTTTATGCCTAGGTCATGAACCCATTTTGACCTCATCTTGGTGTATGGTGTTAAGTATGGATCAATGCCTAGTTTCTGCCATATTAGTTTCCAATTTTCCCAGCAATTTTTATCAAACAGTAAGTTCTTATCCCAAAAGCTGGGATCTTTGGGTTTGTCAAAGACTAGGTTGCTATATTTGTTGACTGTTTTATCCCTTGAACCTACTCTATTCCACTGATCAACTAATCTATTCCTTAGCCAATACCAAATAGTTTTGGTAACTGCTGCTCTATAATATAATTTTAGATCTGGTACAGCTAAGCCACCATCATTTGATTTTTTTTCATTAATTCCCTTTGAAATTCTTGACCTTTTGTTTTTCCATATGAACTTTGTTGTTATTTTTCTAGGTCATTAAAATAGTTTTTGGGAGTCTGATTGGTATAGTGCTAAATAAATAGATTAGTTTAGGTAATATTGTCATCTTTATTATATTTGCTCGCCCTATCCAAGAGCATTTAATATTTTTCCAATTGGTTAGATCAGACTTAATTTGTGTGAAAAGTGGTCTGTAATTTTGCTCATAAAGTTTCTGATTTTCCCTTGGCAGATAGATTCCTAAATATTTTATATTATCAGTAGTTACTTTAAATGGAATTTCTCTTTGTAACTCTGACTGTTGGATTTTGTTAGTGATATATAAGAATGCTGATGATATAGTCATATTTTTAAGATACTCAAAATCACTATTGATTAGAGAAATGCAAATTAAAACACCTCTGAAGTCCTATCTCGTACCTTTCAGATTGGCTAATATGACAGAGAAGGAAAATGATAAGTTGGAAGGGATGTAGGAAAATGGGGACAGCAATACACTTCTGGAGTTGTGAACTGAGCCAGCCATTCTAGAGAACAATTTGGAATTATGCCCAAAGGGCTACAAAATTGGGTATACCATACCCTTTGATCCAAAGGGTCTGTTATTAGGCAGATATTGGATATCCAATAAATTGGATAAGGCAATAGAACAAGGGCTTCCTATGCCAGGGCTAAAAAGGTAACTTGCTTCATTTAGTTCCCCAAAATACATGTGACAAAGCACAGGTAATATAGCAAGCGAATGCAAAAAGACCAGGGAGTTGTGTGTGAACACTGAATTTCTGTTACTTGTCTTAAGATTTTTCTTTTCTTACCTAGATGTGAGTCTGATAGCATGAATTCAGCTAGGATTTTTAAAAATATTTTTGTATTTTCAATTTTTAAAAATATTCAATATTTTATTTTTTCCCAGTTATTTGCAGAAACAATCTTTAACCATTTTTTTTTAAAGTTTTGTTTCAAATTCTCATCCTCTTTCCTCATTGAGAAGGCAAGCAGTTTGACAAAGGTTGTACCTGTGCAGGCATGCAAAACATTTCCATGTAAGTCATGTTATGAAAGAAAACACAGATAAAAAAGATAAAGAAAGCAAAGGAAAAGTATGCTTTGATCTGCATTCAGATGCCATCAGTTCTTCCTCCAGAGACTTGAAACACTTTTCACAAGTCCTCATGAATGCAGTTGTCACGCTTGTTTCCATATTATATTTTTGTTATGAAGAAGAAGGAGCAATGGCCAAGACTGAGCTGTGCAGAGAGGCAGATATCTGGATCTTCTGAACAATCTGAGTCGAGCCAAATTGGCAAAATTGACAGGAAGGGCTTGAATTTTGTATTTCTGGCATTTATCTTTTATGACCTTTTAACTCCCTTTTCTCAGGCACCCCCCAAAGGCCTTGCTCTGTCATCAGAGATTCCTCCGCGATTTGCTAAGAAGCACAATAGAGCAGTGGCCAGCAGCATCCTGGGCACAGACAGAAGTCTGGGAGAGTAACGGCCACGGCGAGCTCAGGAGATGCGCGGGTGGGACACATCTTATTTCTCCGCCTGCATGATGTGGGAAGAATGGGGGCAGCTACTAGGAGCAGAGACAGCTTCCAATGAAGCCTGATATCACCCTACTTTAGACCTGTTTACCGGGCACCCAAAAGAGCCAGGAGTAAATGGGTCTGTATCCAAAGCAAAAACAAAGTTGGGGAAGGACCTACTGGTATAAAAAAATAATTTATACTACAAAAAGTCTAAATTATATAAAGTAAAAAGCATATAAAAGTATAGTTAAAAAAAAGATTTTTAAAAGTTATAGTAACTTTAGGTGGTAGCGAAGAATTGGAAACTGGGGGGCTGCCCATTAACTGGAGAACGGCTGACAAAGTTATAGTACATGATTAGAATGGAATATCATTGTGCTACAAGAAATGATAAGCAGGATGATTTAGGAAAAACCTAGAAAGACTTAGATGAGCTGATGCAGAATGAAGTATGCAGAACCAGAACACTGTACACAAAGTTGTATTTTATGATCATCAGCTATGAATGACTTAGCTATTCTCAGCAATACAATGAATTAAGATATTCCCAAAATTTCTGTCATTCCCATGATAAAAAAGACTCACGCTATCCACCTTCAAAGAAAAAATTGATGGTGTTTGAAGACAGACCAAAGCATACTATTTTTCCTTTTTTTCTGTGTATGGATTTTTTTTTCTGGGTCTATGTTCTTTTACAAGACTTTTTTTTTTTTTTGCAAAAATGTAATTCCATATTTTCAATGTGGCAAACAAAAAAAATAAAGAAAGAAAGCAAAAAGCAATGTGCTTCAGTCTGCATTCAGATTCAACAGTTCTCTCTGAGGAAAAGGGTATTTTTCATGAGTCATTTGAAAGTGCCTTGGGTCATTCACACCTCTCAGATTAGCTAAGATTAACAGGAAAAGATAAAAATAAATGTTGGAGAGGATGCAAAAACTGGGACACTAATGCATTGTTAATGAAGTTATGAAATGATTCATCTGTTATCCCAATTACAAGTAAAAGCAATTTTAAGGGCTATCAAACTGTGCATTCCTTTTGATTCAGAAGTGCCACAACTGAGTTTGTATCCCAAAGAAATACAAAAAAAAAGAGGGCAAAGGACCCACATGTGCAAAAATGTTTGTGGCAGCCTTTTTTGTGATGTCAAGGAACTGGAAACTGAGTGGATGCTCATCAGTTGGAGAATGACTGAGTAAGTTATGGCATATTAATATTATTATTCTATGAAACAAACAGCAGGATAATTTTAGAGAGGCCTGGAGAGACTTACATGAACTGATGCTGAGTGAAATGAAGAAAGCCAGGAGATCACTGTATATGGCAACGACAAGATTGTGTGATGATCAAGCATGAAAGACTTGGTTCTTTTCAGCAATTCAGTGATCCAAGGTAATCCCAATAGACATTGAATGGAAAACAGTATCTGCATCCAGAGAAAGAACTATGGAGACTAAATGTAGATCAACACATACTATTTTCACCCTTTTTTCTTAATTTTTTTTCCTCATGGTTTTTCCTCTGATTCTCTCTCCCATATGATCCACAAGGAATATGTAAAAAACGAATATACATGTATAACCAAAAACAAGTAAAACATCTTTAAAAAAAATAGTTCTTGGATCATTGTCTTGATCATAGTCAAGTCTTTCACAGTTGATCACCCATGCAATGTTGCTGTTACTGTGTACAATGTTCTCCTGGTTCCAGTCACTTCATTTTGCATCAGTTCATATAAGTCTTCTATGGAATTATAATTTGCTCAGTTGCACATATATAATCTATATTAAATTGCTTACCATTTCAGGAAGGAAGAAGTAAAAGGTGAGAGATAGCTATATTCCTCCTTTTAGGCTCTCTTCTCTATGTGATTTCTTCAACTGTCTTGTAAAGCTTGCCTCATGTACTCTCTTTTTCCATTCTGCCTGTCAGAGAGGACACTGCCCCACTGTTAGGACCTCTTGTCCCTCATTTTTCAGCCTACTACTGATCTATATGTTCTCCCTAGTTACCTTGTTTTCCCATTTGCCTCAAAATTCCCTCCCAGAATTCATGTTCTCTTATTCCCAATAAGATGAGTGTTCTTTCTTCCTTCCTCCTTTCTTCCATTTAAATTTTTCCCAATTACAAGTAAAAACAATTTTTAATATTTAAAAAAAATTGAGTTCTAAATTCCCTATCTCCCACCTTTTACTTGGAGGGGGCCATGGGGCAAGAAGAAGAGAGCTACTTTTATTTATTTTTTTAATTATAACTTTATTTTCAAAATATATACATGGATAATTTTTGACATCACCCCTACAAAACCCTGTGTTCTAATTTTTTCTCTCCCTTCCTCCTCTCCCCCTCAGTCAACAAGTGATCCAATATATGTTAAACATGTTTGATTCCTCTCTATATATTTTCACAAATATCATGCTACACAAGAAAAATCAGATTCAAAAGGAAAAAAAATGAGAAAGAAAACAAAAGGCAAACAAACAATAATTAAAAAAGAGAAGATACTATGTTGTGGTCCACACACAGTTTCCGCAGTCCTTTCTCTGGGTGTAGATGGTTCTCTTCATCACTGAACAAGTGGCACTGGTTTGTATCATCTCATTGTTGAAGAAAGCCACATTCATCAGAACTGATCATAGTATAATTTTCTTGTTGCCATGTATAATGATCTCCTGGTTCTGCTCATTTCACTTACCATCAGTTCATGTAAGTCTCTCCAAACCTCTCTGTATTCATCCTGCTGGTCATTTCTTACAGAACAATAATACTCCATAACATTCATATACCACAATTTATTCAGCTATTCTCCAACTGATGGGCATCTATTCAGTTTCCAGTTTCTTGCCACTACAAAAAGGACTGCTACAAATATTTTTGCACATGTGGGTCTCTTTCCCTCCTTTATTATTTCTTTGTGATACAGGCCCAGTAGAGACACTGCTGGATCAAAGGGTATGCACAATTTGATAGCCCTTTGGGCATAGTTCCATATTGGAAAGCTACCTTTAAAAAAAGATTAAGTTAAAGTAACTGAGACAGTACTATACTTACAATGAAAAAAGGGGAAGAAAATCAAATTTTTTATTTTAATTTTTTAAATTTTTTTAATTTTAAAAATTTAGATTTAAAAATTTTTTAATTTTTAATTTTTTTAAATTTAAAAAAATTAGAGACAAATGGAAGATAATATAAAACTAATTCATAACTTTAAATGTGAATGGATTAAACCATCTTAATAAAATTAAAAAGGGACAGATTAGGTTAAAAAATAAACCCTACAAAAAACATTTTTAAAAAACTGAAGAAATAGAAAAAAATTTACTATGCATCAACCGAATCAAAAAATGAAGCAGGAAATACAATCATGCTATATGACTAAACTAAAAACATTCAGAACAAAAAAAGCTTAACAATGAAATTACAGTATGATGAACCATAGACAACAAACCAATAACCATAATAAATAAAATTAATAATGTGCTTCAAAGACTTAGCATCCAAATTCATAAAGAAAATATTAATGAACAGTATTATTAATTTAATTTTAACTTATATTAAATTTAATATTAAGATTCAAGGAAATATTAACTAACAAACAGAGACAGTAACATAATAGCAACAGGAAACTTTAATATTCCCCTCTTAGTTTTAGATAAATCTATCACAAAGATGAACCAAAAGGCAAATATATGAATTAACTACTGAAGAAACTAAACTAAAAGACTTATAGAATCATCTTGGTGAGACGGCGAATGAATGTGCATATGTGTGTATATGTATTTCTCAGTACCACATGAGATTTTTACAAAAATTGACCATATATTAGGATACATAAATATTGCAAATGTAAAAAGATAAAAACTTTTAAAAATACATGTTTTACAGATTATGTAAAAACATTGTACTATGGTACAATACAAATAATTATTAGTTCAGGAATCACAAATAAAAACATAGATCTAAATGGAGATTAAATAATGACTAGATCAAAAAAAACACAACAACATAGAAATAATTACATGAAAGTAAGATGGTGAAACTACATGCCCAAATTTCTAAAATCCAGGTAACACAATCCTCAGGGTAAAAGTCATCTCCCTACCAAACACACATTAAGAAAATAGAAAAAGATAAGATTTAGTGAATTGAATATACATTTTTAAAAATTAGAAAGCCAATAAATAAACCTAAAGTAAGCACAAAAGAGAAGATATTAAAAAGTAGAGGAGAAAGAAAGTGAAACATTACAGAAGTGAATGAGTGAAAGTGAAAAATTACAGAAATGATAAACTAAAAGCTGGTTCACTGAAAAAGGTAATGATACTGATAAACCTTTAGCCAATCTGATTAAAAAGAGGTCAGAAATATCAAATTAAAAAAAAAATAGCAAATGGGGCCGCTATATATTTCACAATGGATAGAGCACCAGCCTTGAAATCAGAAAGGTTTGAGTTCAAATATGACTTCAGACACAAAACACTTACTAGCTGTATAACCCTGGCCAAGTCACTTAACCTCAACTCCCTGAAGGCAGCAAAATATATATATATATATAATCAAATGATCAAGATGAAATCACTATAAAACCTGAAGAAATAAAAATAGAATAATCAGGACATACCATGCACAGTTATATATTAACAAAATTGGAAAAAAAAAAAACAAAAGAAATAGCAGAATACTTTCAAAAATATATAATACTCAAACTATCTGAATATCAAATAGAGATCTTAAGTAACCCAGACTCAGAAAAGAAAATAAATCTAGCTGTAAAGGAACTATCAAAGAAGCAAAACTCTTGGACCTAACAGAATTGTAACAAACTTAAAAGAACAATTATGACATATATTTCACAAATAATTCTCAATTGAAAAAAAAAAACTCCACAAAAAAAAAAACTCCTTTTATAGCATAAATATAATCCTTAAATGTAAACCAGAGAAAGATAAAAACATAAAAGAAAAATTATGGATCAATAAAAAAAGGAAAATAAAAAGGAAAATCATCAAAAGGGGGGAAAAACTTTTGTTTCAGATTTTTCTGATAAGGGTTTGGTATCTAAGACATATAAACTCTGTGTATATTTTATATAAATGCATACATAAAATGATACAATCATTTTAGAAAGCAATTGCAAATAAAATAATAAGATTCTAAAAATTCCAAAGAACCAAAATTCCATTACTGGATTTATACCAAAAGGAAACCCATTGATAAGAAGAAAATCTCCATATATACCAAAATATTTCTAGCAGTCCTTTTTATGCTAGCAAAGAATTTGAAATAAAATACATACATCAGTTAGGGAATGGTTAAACAAGTTGTAGTGCATAAAAGAATTAAATATTACTGTTCTGTAAGAAGTGATGAATATAGAGAAACATAAAAGACATACATTATGCAGAGTGAAAAACAAAACCAAGAAAATATACATAACTACAATGTAAATGGCAACAATACACACACACAAATCAAAAATGAATGTAACAAAATTATGAAGATGAAGCACAGTTTGAATAAGACGAAAGGGTAGCCTTTTATGGAGATGGCAGATCCACAAGAGTTACAGATTACACGTTTTTAGATTTTTTTTCCAACGGGTTATGATGAGGTTTTCTCCTTTTTTCCTTTTCTTTTCCTTTTTTTGTGGGGATGTTTTAAAAGGTCCTATTTGTTATATGGGATGGCTATCTGGGAGGAAAGAAGAACCAAGATGATGTTAAAAAAAAAAAAAAACACATCAATAAAAACTTTTTTAAATCAGCTATAATCTAAAGACATAAAAACAATTGGCCTTATAAAGAAGTGGCTAAAGAGGTAGCTTGGAATCTTTTGTCATCTTTATATTTTTCTTGGTTATATATTTCCCCATCTGCCCCCATCTTGATTCAGCTTCAAATAATGAGTAAGATTATATATGGACAGAAAACAGTGCCTTTGTCCTTTCTTCATAGGCCCTCAATTAGACACACGCACACACAAAAACTTATGAAGGATTAATAATAATTACAATTTATATAGTGCTTTAAAGTTTACAAGTTTTTTCATTTAATTCTGGTGACTCTGTGAAGCTCAGTTATTTTCGGTTGTGTCCATCTCTTGGTGACCCCATCTAGGGGTTTTTTGGTTTTGTTTTGTTTTTTTGCAAAAATAACAGTTTGCCATTTTTTTCTCCAGCTTATTTTATGCATAAGGAACATGCATACATGATACAGACATGATTAAGTGACTTTCCCAGAATCACACAGCTAATAAAATGTCTGGAGACAGATCACAATTCTTGAAGAGTCTTCCTGACTCCAAGCCCAGCCCTCTGTCTGCAGGACCACCTCTATCAAAGGGCTTATATTCTAAAGAGTGAAAGTAACACACAGAGAGTCCTACCCCAGTCCTATTTTTTAAGTTAAAAAGAAAAAACTAATAACATGGCTTGTAAATGAATTTTAAATGTTTATCTCAAGAAATAGGTCAATATACATTTTGGAAATGAATTTGGTGGGGTATAAAGGATGGAGCAGCTCGGTGGCAGTGGACAGAGTGCCAGGCCTGGAGTCCAGAAGACCAAGTTCAGATACCTTAGCCTGAGCAAGTCACTTAGGCCTCTATGCCTCAGTTTCCTCATCTGTAAAATGAGCTGGGAAGGAAATAGCAACCACTCCAGGACCTCTGCCAATAAAACCCCAAATGGAATCAGGAAGAGTTGGATATGATTGAAATGACTGAACCACAACACACAAAAGGTAGCTGGAAGGACAGGTACAGAGCGAGTGGACAGAAGGATAGCTTGGAAGTAATATGGAGATTTCATTCTGGGCACAGTGGGACAAAAGCTCCCCAGGACAGAGTCCAGGCTCCAGTGGGAGAAAAATAAGGACAGAGAGAATCCATCCAAACACAGTTTGATGATGTTGTTTGTCCTTCCTTTTGGAAGAGAATCAATGGCATTATTTGGAAATAGTTGGGAAATGATGTGGAAAATCATGGATGCTTCCTGAATACCTCCCCCATAATACACAAACACAGTATCACTGTTTTGGGGGCTACCAGTACCCCCATAGCCCTTAAAAGCAGCAGCAGTATCAAGGTCTAACGGTGGTAGTGGTGCTATCCTGTATTGGGGAGCAGAACTGTTACTTCCTCTTCCTAGTCCCCACGGTTAAGTGGGCCAGCCTCCTGCTCCCCACCCCACCCAGGGCCCAGCTCTCTCTCGAACCAATCTCTTGGAGCTTCCTCCTTTGTACTGGGAAGACTTTCTCTGCTTCCTCATCTGTAAAATGAGCTGGGAAGGAAATAGCAACCAAATTAGCCCAAGCTAAATGGCAGAGAATCTCACCTAACTCTCTAGCAGCCTGGCCATTCCAGCCACACCTTACTTCCTTACTTGTTCAGTTAGGCAGAGAGATCCTGGCACAAATAATTTCTCTGTCCTGGAAAACAGTAAAAACGAAGTAATAGTTTTCTCCTCCAGCTCTGAGTCCTTGGCCAGAAACAGTGCCCTAGCAAAATGCTCTCTCTAGCAAAGTGCGTGTGTGTGTGTGTGTGTGTGTGTGTCCCTCTCCCTTTCCCCCTCCTTCTCCATCTGTTTCCCCCTCCCTCCCTCTATTAAACATTTCCTATAGGTCAGAGATACAAAAATAAATGAAATAAAGAAAAAACTCCTTGCCCTCCAGAAATTTACATTTTAGAGGAAATGAAGAAGATATGTAGACAAATATATATATATCATTGCACTAGAACACAAAGTGCTTTAAACTCAAGATCAAGAGTACTTCCTTAACCTTCTCACCTGTGCCTTTATGTTTTCACAGCTGACTCAATTAGGAAGTGAGTGGGCCATTATCTACAAAGCAAGAGAGTTTTTGAACCCTTTAAATTCTCTAAAGAATTAAAAGGATTCGCTATATATACTTTTGAGAAATGGAAGAAAAATGGAAGGATTCATTTTCATCAAAGCAAAACAAAAAACTACCTTACTTATATACCTTGCTTATATAAAAACTTGCTCTCAATAACTCAACAAGCATTTAAGTACTCAGTATATGCCAGGTACTGTGCTAGATGCTGTAGATATTTACTGAACAAATGTAAGACATAAAGGTAAGAAATGGTTATATTCTGTGGCTAATATATCAATTTGTGACTCCAAAATCAGTCTGAATCTGATTTACACACGTAAAGTTGACTTCTAAAGAAGAAACTGACCAACAACAAAGGTGGTGTAATAAATAAATGGCTTTCAAAATGTGCTAGGCAGCCTTACACAGATGTCATCAGAGCTCCATAGGTTCTAATAAGAAACAATGTGATTCATCCATTTTCAAAAGTGAAAGGGACTTCAGACATCATCTAGACCAACTCATACCCAAACACAAATTAACTTCTCTTCTAACATTCCTGACCATCAGTCCTGTAATGATGGGGAATCTATAATCCATAAAGGAAATCAATTCCTTTTTATTACTATTAATTTTATCCCTTAAGGAGGGAGATAAAAATGATCTTAAAGAAGGGAAAGGGACCCACCTGTGCAAAAGTGTTTGTGGCAGTTTTTTTTTTTTTTTGTAGTGGCAGGAAACTGGAAACTGAGTGGATGTCCCTCAGTTGGAGAATAGTTGGGTAAATAATGGTATATGAATGTTATGGAATATTATTGTTTTATAAGAAAACATCAGCAGGATGATTTCTTTTTTTTTTTAATTATAGTAACTTTTCATTGACAGAATCCATGCCTGGATAATTTTTTTTTTTTACAACATTATCCCTTGCACTCACTTCTGTTCCGATTTTTCCCTCCCACCCTCCACCCTCTCCCCTAGATGGCAAGCAGCCCTATATATGTTGAATATGTCCTAGTATATCCTAGATACAATGTATGTGTGCAGATCCAAACAGTTTTCTTGTTGCTCAGGGAGAATTGGATTCAGAAGGTAGAAGTAACCCGGGAAGAAAAACAAAAATGCAAACAGTTTACATTCATTTCCCAGTGTTTTTTTTTTTCTTTGGGTGTAGCTGCTTCTGTCCATCATTGATCAATTGAAACTGAATTAGGTCTCTTTGTCAAAGAAATCCGCTTTCATCAAATTACATCTTCATACAGTATCGTTGTTGACGTATATAATGATCTCTTGGTTCTGCTCATTTCACTTAGCATCAGTTCATGTAATTCTCTCCAAGCTTCTCTGTATTCATCTTGCTGGTCATTTCTTACAGAACAATAATATTCCATAACATTCATATACCACAATTTACCCAACCATTCTCCAGTTGATGGGCAGCCACTCAGTTTCCAGCTTCTAGCCACTACAAACAGGGCTGCCACAAATATTTTGGCACATACAGGTCCCTTTCCCTTCTTTAGTATCAACTTGGGATATAAGACCAGTAGAAACACTGCTGGGTCAAAGGGTAAAGCAGGATGATTTCAGAGAAATCTGGAGATACATGGACTAATGCTGAGTGAAATCAGCAGAAATAGGAGATCATTGTACATGTCAACAAGATTATTCGATGATCAGTTCTGCTGACATGGCCCTCTTCAACAATGAGATGATTGAGGCCAGTTCCAATTGTTCAGTGATGGAAAGAGCCATCTACACCCAGAGAGAGAACTGTGGGAACTGAGTGTGGTTCACAACATAGCATTTTCTCTCTTTTTGTTGTTGCTTTGCTTGCATTTTGTTTTGCTTCTCTTTTTTTACTGGTTTGATTTGTCCTTTATATTGCTCTTACTAAATCTTCTTAGTAAATATCCTAATTTATGTCCATTGGTAACAGGATTACTAGGATGCTTATTGAGGAAATATTAACTAGCACTGGTCAGATGACACTGAAGAGATAACTGACAATTGTTATCAGGAAGAACATCAGAAAGGAGGCCGGAGTCAGTTATGCCAGTCATGAAAGATGAACTTTACAACTCTTTAGGTTTACTTTCTAGAAGGTTAAGAGACAAATATAGCCAGTGTAGTTTTCAGTAAATCAACTCATCAGTACTAGTGGGAAGTGGGATAAGAACCCCCAGAGCTTATTGGGCTTCTACACAAAATAATTACAAAGTAAATTTTTTTTAAAGTGTGAGGATGGCCAGTTCCCAGAAATAGCTACTATTCCTGATAATGGTCTGACGAGAACAGAGTAGAATGAGGCTGCTCTGAACACTATGCCCCTAATGGAGCATCAGAGTCTCTGGTTGCCATCTCACACATAAAATCTCTTAAAGAGTTTTTTTAAGCCACAGAATCATGAAGTAAAGTTTGAAGGAATCTTAGAGATGATTAAGCCTAATTCACTTTATAAATAAAACTGAGGCCTAGAGAGAGGTAAAATCACTTTTCCAAGTACACATAGAAAGTAAGTCATAAAATCTGGATTTGAACCTGGGATCTTCCAAATCCAGTATTTTTTCTTTTATCCTATGCTCCCTCTATTTTTTCCATACTATCTATTGTCCAGTCATATTTTTTTTCCTATTCTGTGCTTATGCAATTAAATTGTTTTATCTCAGAATTTTACATTTAAAGCTAATACAGTCTACCTTATTTTAGTTAGTTTATTATTCTATCCTGGATTGGAATCTTGTTTAAATATTTTTGGATCCATTCATTCTGAAGCCCAAATTTTGGATATAGCCTCTCAACTTTTTACTAGTTTTATATACATAGCATCCCTACCATTATCCAAGTTTTTGATTAAAACAATTAATTAAAAAGAGTCAAGGAAGGATTCCACAGATACTCCAAAAAAATCATCCTTCTATCTAGACTGGTATTAATTTATCATTAATTACTATTCTTAGGATGCAGCCTATTTATAATTCACAGCCTCTGTTAACATTTCTGTTCTTTATTCACAGCCACTCCCTAGTCCAGATCTGAAGCAGTTAGTTGGCCTAGAGGATTAAGCTCTTTACCATTTAACCATTTATAACCATTTATTTAACCATTATAATAAGCTGGATTTGTTACTATCACAAAAATTATATCTCTTCATCTCATTCAATTCAATATTAATTATTATGTACAAGACCCTGAAGATAAATACAAAGACCAAAACAAGATAGTCTCTCTCCTCAAGAAGCTTACCTGATGCTTGTGTGGGATGTTACTTACATATATATGAGAGAATAATACATGGGAATTTGAGGAGGAAAACAGCAGTAATAACTGGGAGATCAGAGGTTTTGTTTGGGTTCTATGAGATGAAGATGAAAAAGGAGTTCATTGAAAAGTTTTTGTACAAACAAAACTAATGCAGACAAGATTAGAAGGGAAGCAATAAACTGGGAAAATATTTTTACAGTCAAAGGTTCTGATAAAGGCCTCATTTCCAAAATATATAGAGAATTAACTCTAATTTATAAAAAATCAAGCCATTCTCCAATTGAAAAATGGTCAAAGGATATGAACAGACAATTCTCAGATGAAGAAATTGAAACTATTCCTAGTCATATGAAAAGATGCTCCAAGTCATTATTAATCAGAGAAATGCAAATTAAGACAACTCTAAGATACCACTACACACCTGTCAGATTGGCTAAGATGACAGGAAAAAATAATGATGATTGTTGGAGGGGATGTGGGAAAACTGGGACATTGATGCATTGTTGGTGGAGTTGTGAACGAATCCAACCATTTTGGAGAGTAGTTTGGAACTATGCTCAAAAAGTTATCAAACTGTGCATACCCTTTGATCCAGCAGTGTTACTACTGGGATTATATCCCAAAGAGATTATAAAGAAGGGAAAGGGACCTGTATGTGCACGAATGTTTGTGGCAGCCCTTTTTGTAGTGGCTAGAAACTGGAAACTGAATGGATGTCCATCAGTTGGAGAATGGCTGAATAAATTGTGGTATATGAAAATTATGGAATATTACTGTTCTGTAAGAAATGACCAACAGGATGATTTCAGAAAGGCCTGGAGAGACTTACACGAACTGAAGCTGAATGAAATGAGCAGGACCAGGAGATCATTATATACTTCAACAACAATACTATATGATGACCAGTTCTGATGGACCAGGCCATCCTCAGCAACGAGATCAACCAAATCATTTCTAATGGAGCAGTAATGAACTGAACTAGCTATGCCCAGAAAAAGAACTCTGGGAGATGACTAAAAACCATTACATTGAATTCCCAATCCCTATATTTATGCACACCTATATTTTTGATTTCTTTCACAAGCTAATTGTACAATATTTCAGAGTCTGATTCTTTTTCTACAGCAAAATAACGTTTTGGTCAGGTATACTTATTATGTATCTAAGTTATATTTTAATATATTTAACATCTACTGGTCATCCTGCCATCTAGGGGAGGGGGTGGGGGGGGGGGTAAGAGGTGAAAAATTGGAACAAGAGGTTTGGCAATTGTTAATGCTGTAAAGTTACCCATGTATATATCCTGTAAATAAAAGGCTATTAAATAAAATTAAAAAAAAAAAAAAAAAAGGAGTTCATTTCATGCATATGGAGGGCCTTAAATGTCAAGGTGAGATTTTAAAATTGTTTATTTGTGTAACCCTGGATCTCAGCCCAAGAGAGGCATGGAGAGGTAGCTCTCCACACAGGGAAGACATGAACACTTAGGGAAGCCTGATATTTCCAGCTTGCCTGCCAGACTGGAGATGAATTTCCCCTTGGGTAAGATCAGAGCCTGTCTTTGCAGAGCCATGATCTTATCTCACTCCTAGCTAGAGAGCTCGTTATGTCTTTTTGAGTATATTCTAATCTGTATAACTTCTCCAATTTTTGTTTGCTATTTTCTTAGGCAAATTTGGGTTTACTTTCCATTTAGTATTTGTGATGATCTTTTGAGTAACTAGCATTTGGTGGTACTTAAGCTGGTCTGTAAACCAAAAGCTACCTACCCCTTTGGAACAAGAGTGGTTTTTGTTTTAGAGGGACCTTCCCTCCCCTCTACCCAGCAAAAGACCAGCAATATTTAAGAGAAAGGATAGATTAAAAAAAACCTCCAGCCTCAAAACACCTTTCTACTCAGCCTGATCCCATTTCTCCACATCTCCCTCTCTCACCCTTCCCCTTACTCCACATAGGCCACCTAATTGCTCCAGATATGGACTAGGGAGTGGCTGTGAGTAAAGAACAGAGAATGTTAACAGAAGCTGTGAAGATGGGGGAAAAAAATATGGGATATCTAGCAATTCTCCATTTCTTCATCAGAAATTCCATTTTTGAGGGCATATCCTTGGAATAAATATTCCTGGAACTAACTTCTGCAGAATTTTAGGACAAAGGAGCCTATGTATTTCCTTTCATTACTTTCAAACCTGCTTTATTAAAATGTTTTTTTTTTTTTTTTTTTTTTTTTTTTTTTTTTGCTTTATTAAAATGTAAAGTTACTTGTAGGATTGTCTTCCCATAGCCTCTGCAACACTATTTCCAATTTTTATCACTATATGCCTACAAGACTTGGAACACACATCTCCAAGGAAATGACAATGAGTATCTAACATAGGACAAGATGGATTCAAATAGGCAACATATAACTGATGATGAATTCTGAAGAACAGGAGTAAAATATCAGAGAAATAGAAAATAGAAAAAAGGCAAGAAGACCATGAAGAAAGGAATGACAGGGGAATAGACCTTGGGATGACAGGAAAAAGTGAAGGAGACTACCAGAATGTTCTGAAAACTTACAGAAGATCACTGATGGGTGGGCATGGATGGGCTGTCATCTGTACCACGAAAGGAAACATAAACAATAAGTCAGTTTCTTTAAAGTACATTTGTTTTTGTGCTTTGGGGTTGTTGTTTTGTTTTGATAACCTAATGGGTTTAATAACCTCAGAATTGTTTTAATTTGCATTTCTTTTTTTTTTTTTAACATCACATCAACTGTTTTTATTGACATTTATGTTTGCATCAGGAGGGAAGGAGACAGAACCAAAAATTATGACTTTAACTCAAAGTTCAAGGACAACTCAATATTTTAAAAATCCCTCATGTGTAAAATCACAATTCTATTCTTGTCATTGCAATTTCATAAATACTATAAAATACTGCAGTCAATATCCAAAATATTTGTTCAACCCAATTATTTTCTTTTCTAATGATGCATTTGGAAATATTTCCTACATTTCGCTCATGTGTAGTTCTACAAACCATTCCCATAAAAGTCATGTTGAAAAATAAAACAGAAAAACCCACCCAAAATAAAGCTTCAAGAAAAATAACAGAAAAAATATGCTTCCACTTGTATTCCAATAGAATTAGTTTTCTCTGGGTATAGATGACATTTTTCATCATAAGTCTTTAGAGTAGTTTGGTATCATTAAATTGCTGAGAATTGCAAAGGAATCTACAGTTGACCATTCTGCAACATTGCGATTATTTTATATACAGTACATTTCATTTTGTCTTGAGTTCATGAAGAATTTCCCAGGTTTTTCTAAGAGTATCTGGGTCATCATTTCCAATAGAAGAATAATATTCCATCATAATCACATACAATGATTTATTTAGCCATTTTACAATTGATGAGCATCCCCTCAATTTCCAATTCTTTGCTCTGAAAAAAGAGTTGATATGAATATTTGTGTACATATAGGTCATTTTCCTTCTTTTAAAAATATATTTTGCAACTTATGCTTAATAATGATATTCTTAGGTCAAAGAATATGAATGATTTTATAGTCCTTTTGACATAATTTATTTATATCTTTTGAACTTTTATCAATTGGAGAATGGCACTTATTTTTATATATAGATTTTACTCCATTCTCTATATATTTGAGAAATGAGGACTTCATCTGAAAAAAAAAACTTAATTTTTTCCCCCATTATCATTTATATTTTCCACATGTGTATCCTATTCTCTCTTCTTTCAACCCTATCCCTCCTCAAAAGTGCTTTGCTTCTGACCACTTACTTTTTTTTTTATAACTTTTTATTGACAGAACCCATGCCAGGGTAATTTTTTTTACAACATTATCCCTTGCACTCACTTCTGTTCCGATTTTTCGCTCCCACCCTCCACCCCCTCCCCTAGATGGCAAGCAGTCCTATATATGTTGAATATGTCGTAGTATATCCTAGTTACAATGTATGTGTGCAGAACCAAACAGTTTTCTTGTTGCACAGGAAGAATTGGATTCAGAAGGTAAAAATAACCCAGGAAGAAAAACAGAATGCAAACAGTTTACATTCATTTCCCAGTGTTTTTTCTTTGGGTGTAGCTGCTTCTTTCCATCATTGATCAATTGAAGCTGAATTAGGTCTCTTTGTCAAAGAAATCCACTTCCATCAGAATACATCTTCATACAGTTATCGTTGTTGAAGTATATAATGATCTCCTGGTTCTGCACATTTCACTTAGCATCAGTTCATGTAAGTCTTTCCAAGCCTCTCTGTATTCATCCTGCTGGTCATTTCTTACAGAACAATAATATTCCATAACATTCACATACCACAGTTTACCCAACCATTTTCCAATTGATGGGCATCCACTCAGTTTCCAGTTTCTGGCCACTACAAACAGGGCTGCCACAAACATTTTGGCACATATAGGTCCCTTTCCCTTCTTAAGTATCTCCTTGGGTATAAGCCCAGTAGTAACACTGCTGAATCAAAGGATATGCACAGTTTGATAACTTTTGGGGCATAATTCCAGATTGCTCTCCAGAATGGTTGGATTCGTTCACAACTCCACCAACAATGTATCAGTGTCCCAGTTTTCCCACATCCCCTCCAACAATCATCATTATTTTTTCCTGTCATCTTAGCCAATCTGACAGGTGTGTAGTGGTATCTCAGAGCTGTCTTAATTTGCATTTCTCTGATCAATAATGATTTGGAACACTCTTTCATATGAGTGGTAATAGTTTCAATTTCATCATCTGAAAATTTTCTGTTCATATCCTTTGACTATTTGTCAATTGGAGAATGGTTTGGTTTCTTATAAATTCGAGTCAGTTCTCTATATATTTTGGAAATGAGGCCTTTATCAGAACCTTTAACTATGAAGATGTTTTCCCAGTTTGTTGCTTCCCTTCTAATCTTGTTTGCATTAGTTTTGTTTGTACAGAAGCTTTTTAATTTGATATAATCAAAATTTTCTATTTTGTGATCAATAATGGTCTCTAGTTCGTCTTTGGTCACAAATTTCTTCCTCCTCCACAAGTCAGAGAGATAATGCATTTCTTTTATTACTAGTTATTTAGAATATTTTTGACATGGTTGTTGGTAAAGTACATTCCCTTTTTTGAAAACTGTTTATTCTTATCCTTTGACCATTTAGCTATTGGAGAATGGCTCTTAGACATAATATTTATGTCAATCGTTATGCATCTTAGATATTAATCTTATCTTAGATATCTAATACCAAAATTTTTGGCAGTGTTTTTGGGGGACTGCCATTAAACCTGAAATCCCAACCATCTAAACAATGAAAAAAATAAATAGCAATCCAAGGTTTCACCTGAGCCAATATTTTATTACAGTAAATATTCACAATTATATAAAGTCAAAAACACATTAATCAAAGGCAAATGTAATAAATCCAATCAATCACACTCCCTCCCTCCCCTATCTACTGAAAAGAATTTTTAAAAAGTGATTGCAATAAAACCTTAATAGGTTTTTATAGTTCATTTTTTTGAAAAATGAGGTGTCCAGGGGCAGGTAGGTGGGTGCAGTGGAAAGAACACCAGCCCTAGAGTCAGGAAGAACCGAGTTCAGTAAAATAGGAATGTGTGTGCAGAGAATATTCCTGCAATCCACGTCATTCACCCACAGATGCATCTTAGGCCTATTAACAATACTGTATGCAAAAGCCAGCTTTCAAAGCATCTACTCTTGTAGAGAATGTGGATTTCACTATATTAACATCAAAAAGCATTTTATAAAGTGGCATTGTAGTGTCACATCAAGACTGTACAAAGAGGGAAAAACACCCACCCACACTCACAAAACCTAAGTCACACAAACACATGGCACAGAGTCACTCATTTTCCTGACTAATTTTGTAGGTTAAATCCTATTATAGTAAACTCCCAAAAAACTGTGCAGGATCTTTTGTTATTATTGGAATATTGTCATATATTTTGTTTAGGGGGAGGGGAAAAGGATTATTGACTAAGACTTAAAATCTTTTAGTGCTATAACAACTTTACTTCTATACGCATCTATTACAAATTAGAAGTTCTTCTGTATCATTGATGTGCAAATGCCACAGAATATGACATCCTGTCTGGAAAGAACATCTTTTCTCAGAGGAAATCAAATCCTAGCAAAGGGCATTCATTACCTATGATGTCCAATGAAATCAAGGTGGTATATCCCAGAATGGCTTCAATGAAATTGGTAAAATATGCAATAAATAAAATCCATAGAACATCCCAGACTTCTGATGCTGCTTTCCTTAATTCTGCTTAGCAATACCTTATCCACTATTTTGTGGAACATCATGATTAAAATTCCAAAACACAAGATGGCAGAACCACCAGCTATAGTAAAATCAGATATTTTACATCATGCATAAGAAGCAAACAGAATAAACTAATTTCACATTAATTCAAGTGAATCAATACATCTCCTTTGGTAATACAGTCACAGGATAACCAAGTCTCTTTAAAAAAGTGCTTATCAGTACATAAATTTAGAACTAGAAGACCCTTCAGAGAGAATCTATTCCAATCTGCTGAATTCTACAAATAAGAAAACAAACATTATTGTTCTTTGTTCTAAGTTGTACTCCAACTTATACATTGAAAATCTATATGAAATATTAATGAGCTGAAATCAGTTGAAAATTGTTTAGGAATAATTTTGTCTCAATATAGTAATTTGTTGAAATCAAAGTTTGATTAGGAAAAATAAAAGCAGAATGTTCAAAAGCCAGAACTACATAATCTCTACTATTTGTTTAGATATTAAAGAGTCTGACTTTAGGATCAATTACTTCACCCAGCAAACCTCAATGCTTATGCAGGTCCTCCCCATTCAGTCACAACCAAATGGCATTAAAGGGGAGAAGTATTCCTTTTAGAGATCATGAACCCAAATTTCTTTTAAAAGTCTAATAAACTTAAAGCAAGAACAGCAAAATAACATATCCACTATAAGCCACTGGCAGGAAAGGGGCTATCACATTGCAGACTTTAAAAGCAGTATGGCCAAAACCTATATGGGAAGATATAAGGGGAGACAAATTTAAATTGATCTCAGGGGGAAAAGAAATCTGAAAGAAACTTTCAAAAACTTAAGACATTTAGCAAAATAGTACTGATTATCAAACATACTACAAAATTACAACATTCTAAAGATGATAGTGTATTTCTAAAGGTTACTAAATGAGAAGCTGAATTCCATTAACTTCATTATATTTAAATTGCAATTTGGTTGAGAACATTAGGACAGGTTGCATGTTTCTCAATAAAGAACCAGTTTCTTTATAAATTAAAGTTAAAAAAAGAAAAAAAAAGATACCAGGCAGCTAATTGATGTAGTGGAAGCTATTTGATGTAGTGGATAGAGCACTACCTCTCTAGTATGTGGGACCTGAAGTCAAGAGGACCCAAGTTCAAATCTGACCTCAGACACAACACTTCTTGGCTGTGTGACTTTGGGCAAGTCACTTAACCCAATTGCATCAGCAAAAAAAAATTAAATTAAATTAAAAATTTTTAAAAATACTTAGGCCAGTTTTTTGTAATTTAATACAATTTTTTTCTCAATTAGGTAATGAAGAATGCAATGAAAACTCAATTATTCAAAATGCTAATGCCCAAAAAAAGAGATTCTGAATTAGACTGTTTGAATGATCAGATGTCTATATTAAAAAATAAGTGAATTCCACTACTTGGAGAAAAGAAACTACAACAAGGGTGCTAGAGATGCACTTTCATTGGAAGAGCTCAACATTCACTACACATAGAGACTGAGTGAGGTAGGAAGTAATTAAAGGGCTTGGACAAGTCCCAGCAGAAATCACATAATACATGTGACATACTATATCTATTTATGGATTATACATATATATGTACACACATATACATAAATATGTACATGTACATGTGTGTATCATTCAGGCCAAACTATTGTTAAATTTCTTTTCCTTAAATCCAATGTACTTTGCTTTCATTAATAACAAGGCTGCTAATTTATACAATAATATCAACACTAAAAACAATTTTGAAAGACTTAAAAACCCTGTTACAACCAACTACCATTTCAGAGGCTCAGTCATGGAACCACTCTCCCAACAAAGAGAGGATCCATTAATATATAGAACAAAACACACATCTGGGAATTTGTTTTGACTATGCTTATTAAGAAAGATTTGGTTTGGTTTTTTTTCCAAGTGTGGTGCTTCACAAATGAAAGAAATAAATTTTAATTTTTGAAAAATAAGGTTTCTGGGGGCAGCTAGGTGGTGCAGTGGAAAGAGCACCAGACCTAGAGTCAGGAAGAACTGAATTCAAATCTCAACTCAGACACTTAAACACTTCCTAGCTGTGTGACTTTGAGCACCCCAATTGCCTCAGGGGAAAGAAAAGTTTCTGTAAATTTTAAGAACAGGCTAATATGTTTTCCCAAAAGAAATGTGAAAATGGAAAACCAGGAGGAGAAAGATCAAATGTAAAATTATTCTAAAATTACTTCTCCAAATTCTAGTCATTTGCTTCATTTTAGAAAACACTACTAAAGTTCATGACCTCTTACACAATTTTTATGTTAACAGATAAATTTGATCAGTGTCAGGTCGGGGAAAAAAATGCAAATGAACTCACTTATTAATGTTCCAAATTTTAAAAGTACACAGATGGTCAAAGGATATGAACAGACAATTCTCAGATGAAGAAATTGAAACTATTTCTAGTCATATGAAAAGATGCTCCAAGTCATTATTAATCAGAGAAATGCAAATTAAGACAACTCTAAGGGGATGCGGGAAAACTGGGACATTGATGCATTGTTGGTGGAGTTGTGAATGAATCCAACCATTTTGGAGAGTAGTCTGGAACTATGCTCAAAAAGTTATCAAACTGTGCATACCCTTTGATCCAGCAGTGTTACTACTGGGATTATATCCCAAAGAGATTATAAAGAAGGGAAAGGGACCTGTATGTGCACGAATGTTTGTGGCAGCCCTTTTTGTAGTGGCTAAAAACTGGAAACTGAATGGATACCCATCAGTTGGAGAATGGCTGAATAAATTGTGGTATATGAATATTATGGAATATTACTGTTCTGTAAGAAATGACCAACAGGATGATTTCAGAAAGGCCTGGAGAGACTTACACGAACTGATGCTGAGTGAAATGAGCAGGACCAGGAGATCATTATATACTTCAACAACAATACTAGATGATGACCAGTTCTGATGGATCAGGCCATCCTCAGCAACGAGATCAACCAAATCATTTCTAATGGAGCAGTAATGAACTGAACTAGCTATGCCCAGAAAAAGAACTCTGGGAGATGACTAAAAACCATTACATTGAATTCCCAATCCCTATATTTATGCACACCTGCATTTTTGATTTCCTTCACAAGCTAATTGTACAATATTTCAGAGTCTGATTCTTTTTCTACAGCAAAATAACGTTTTGGTCAGGTATACTTATTGTGTATCTAATTTACATTTTAATATATTTAACATCTACTGGTCATCCTGCCATCTGGGGGAGGGGGTGGGGGGGGGTAAGAGGTGAAAAATTGGAACAAGAGGTTTGGCAATTGTTAATGCTGTAAAGTTACCCATGTATATATCCTGTAAATAAAAGGCCATTAAATTAAAAAAAAAAAAAAAAAAAGTACACAGATGCTCACTTTGGTAATGAAAGGTAAACACTCAAGCAAGTAATGATAACACAGGTATATTTGATTAATAAATCCTAACAAGTTTACCATTTAAATCTGATTCAATAATAATCCACAAAAACCCCAGCACTATTTGTAGTAAGAAATGAGTCCCAGTTAAAAAAAAAAAAACCCACAAAATTATAGCACTTACAAAAAATGTAAAGTTTTCTATGTTGAATCTAAATTCCATTCAGATGAGTATAAACATCTTCACACTCATGGAGAAGAGGAAGGGAATACTTAAGAGGTTATAGTTTCTCTAGCCTGTAACCATTAATTTCAAAATATTCATCTGAATGGAGTTCAGAAGGGTCTCAACACCTGACACTCATTTAGGGGCAAGTTTAGGAAAATTTTTGAAAATACTCCAAAAATAACAGGGTATCCCACAAAGTTGGTGATCTTCTAGGACTCTGAATTTCAAAGGAAAAGAGACAAAGTAGATATTATTCCCTTTCATCACATCTCTTCCTAGCTTCCAAACAAACTGGCTAGAATTGTCCTTTTTCTCTGATTTTGCCTTTCTATTTGGAAAATGGGTATATTTGTTCCTTGTTGATAAATGAGAGAAATAATGTAAGTTAGTACTCTGGGTAACTTTCTGGGGGAAAAAAACAACTAAGTGAAATTGAAGATATTTACTTTATTGCTAATAAGCAGCAAAGGACCAGTAATTTTCCAAAGCTAATTTATCTTAAGGAAGTTGCAAATTTTCCCAAACATATACAGCATTACAGGATAAATGGTTTTGAGGGGAGAGGGGATGAGAAGGGGTGGAGATTAAGAGGGAAATTTCTAATTCAATTAAACTGCATAGGCAATTATACTAAAAGAGTAAACTGAGATCAAAGAAACCCTGCAGGTGCAGCGTCTCAGAAAGGGATATAATAAACTCCATTATGCACTTTTTAAAGGGCTTTGTTACAAATAACCCTGTTTAGAGATCATGGCTAGCATATGGGCTTGTTCTGGTTAAATGAAATTTCTTAATTCACGTATTTAGCAGAAATGCCTCTGCCAAAGATACCCCATGAAATATAAAGATCTGAACTTCTAGCACTTTTATCTTAGGAATGTGCAATTACAATTTTTTTCCAATTACAAGTGGTGTGCTTTTGGTTTGGGTGGACGATTGTTTTGTTTTATTTTGTTTTGTTTTTTAATATAGGATGTTACCATCCACAAATCTTTCAATCCAGGCAATCAACTGTAGTAACAGCACATTCTAAATAAGAATCTCTAATTACTTTAAACAGAATAAATTTCAGAGAAATACAATTTCTGCCAACTTCACACTATTCAGAAGTCCATGAAAAAGTTTGAAATTTCAAAACTAAAATTTGATTAGATGTTTGAGACATATGTTTAACAATTCTTAAATAATAGGTTAACTGTAAATGCACTTTTTAAGGCAACAGGTTTTTAAATTACATCAACTGGTAACTTTGTATTTACCAAAATTGGTAATAAAATTACCTTTTTTATTAATGCTTTAGGATCACTTAACTGAAAGAAAAAAACTAAATGGGGAGGGAGGAGAGGTTTATTTTTGGAATGATAGAGAAATCCTTCACAGTAAGTCTTGAACTGACTTCTTTTGGGGAAATGGAGGGTGACAGGAAGTACAGCTCTTAAGTGCTTAATAAGTATTTATTACATCACAGTTTATTTTTTTTTCATTCAATACAATCTTCAACTCTCTTAAGCACCCTGAACACCTAAGTTGCTTAAGTTTTGATTATACAGATGTTGGGTATCATGACCCATTTCCCAGAGAAGTGATCTTAATATCACTAATTCCTAGCAATCTAAATTTCAGTTCTTCTCTTGATAATATGAAAAATACAATCTAGTTCTAGCTATATAGTTTCAATTCTTCTTTTAACAATAAGAAAAATACAATCTAGATCTGGATATATATAAAACTACCATGGCTACCCAAAATGTAGCCTATGATGGTAAGTACCTTTTCAGGAGATTCTATGTATTTTCTATATTCTCCTGTTATCTTGATTTCCCCATCTCTTCCTGGGCCACAGACAACCAAGCCATTCATCCTCCGAGAGGAGGTATGAAAAGGTATGATACATGCCATTCTCCAGCTCAGCCTAGCCCTTTCCACTCAGCTACTGACATAATTACTGCTTTACCCCAATACCCCATACGCCAGCTTGTAGAATGAGGAGCAAATAAGGTATCTGTAAGCTTGGAGGTTTAGCTCGGGGACAAGGATAATTATAAAAAACATAGAACAATCTTTCTTCTCTTTTATATTTTTCATCACTCTTTGCCTAAGATTAAGGTTTCAATGTAGCTTGATATAGCAAACAAATAAAAGCTTTCCGAGGATCAAAGGCTGGTCTGCCTTAGAAACAAGATAAAATGATAAAAGGGATACATATTGGAGCACTAGACACCAATAGTTCACTGTGAAGTCAGCACAGGTACACCACCCAGAAGCACAGGAACTAGATGAGAGAAAAGCATACTGTACACTAAGGCAGAAATTAGAGAATTCGAAAGTGTGGTCAGTTAGGGAAAAATCATAATGTTCATGAAGAGGCACACTTTAAATGAAGTTAATAATGTAGGATTCTCCAGACTATCCACTGTAAAGGAAAACTTATCAAGTTTTCTATTTTATATATATGAAGACAGCCTTTGAAAGATGCTCTATTTCTTCTTCATGGACCCCAGAGTCACTCACTGAATAGCATTCTAAAGTTTCATCTGGTTTCCTGGGTATGCAACAGCAGGAAGAGACTTGCCCTGAAAAGGCATCAGGAATATAGGCCTGCAAAGGCAAATCCCTTACTCTAAATGAATTGGCATTCTAGGTTGATAGCTCAGTCTCTTATGAATGTGATTATCAACCAAAATCTAGGTACACAGATATATAACTGAACTTCTAGACTTGCAAAGCATAGAAACAAAATTGTAGCAGAACTAAATAATGAGCCTTTGGAAGGGTCCTTTCTTATTGGTCTTCACTATCAATGTAGGAATACTAAGCTATTTTTTAAATGCAAAAATTTAGATATGCAAATTCTCCCTTCAAACTCAAAGAAAAATAATTAGCATAGAAAAATAAATTACTGATTTTTCAGTAGCTTTTTTTTTCTTTTAAATATAACCATCAACAGTATAAACTTCTTGACAGCTGAGTTAGTTTTTGGATGTCCTCATTAGACAACTCAAAGTATTAAACATTAAAATATGTGAAACTTTCAAGCCACTAAATTCATTATTAAAAGCAGTCTTAAAATGATTTTGTCATTTCTCTCTTCTTTCCACTACTCCTTAAGGTCCTTATTGACAACCTGCACAACTAAAATTAGTGCATAATACTCTTTTGGAGAATATCTCATTACTATACAAAGAATTTTAGACCTTAGAGATCAAAATCAAATACTCTCATTTTTATAAGTAAAAAAACTAAGAATGAGAGAAATTAAGTGATTTAGGCAAGGTCATGGAGCTAATTTGCTACAAGTTATAACTGGAACCAAAGTCTCCTGACTCTCAATGCATGATCCTTTCCATTACAACATAATATTGTTGGAAATGTATTTTGAGTCAGAAACCAGAACCTATCACCATCATTTGAGCCAAATTAAATAGAAGTGTCTATAGAATAGATGTCCAGGTTAAGAAGTTTTTTTGAGGCAAAAAGTTGATTCTTTCACCAAGTTTTATCAACTCATACCACTAGAGTTGGCTATTTGCCAATTCTACCAATAGTTTCCTGAATTTTGGTAATTATGCTACTCTTCAATCACTTTTAAATGACTCATGCTAGTAAGAAATTTCTTAAATATTTATGCCTAATTAGCATATTCTGCATGGAAGAGATTACTTTACACTAAAGTCACTTACACCTGACCATACTTAACCTTCTTTCATTGTCAAAGACTCTAGACTGACATGACACACCAGAATTTTTCATTTGTTGTAATCAGAGCTATCTGCCTCCTTAGAGTCAATGGTTGTTACAACAAATCAACAACCAATTCATCTTTTATTACTAGTCAATTTTTTCCCTGTCAAGGCTGAGGGGCTTCACAGTGGAGTTGCCAGGAACAACCAGAGAAGAACTAAATGGTATATCATTTGACAATAACTGTTTAGAGAGTTCTGTGCGAGATTTGCTCAAAATTTTTCTGGATGTCTCTATTACTGAATTTCTCACTGTACTGTTCATTTCAATCATTTCAAAGTCGACTTTGTTCCATTCTTCTTCAGCATCCTCTTCTCTGTAATCATCCTCATCGTCATCATTACATCCTGAGGGAGCCAGGAGAGCTTTCTGGTCTTCACTCTTCCTGCTTTCCTGAATCTTACTATCAAGAGACACTGTGGCCAGCTTATACATGATAGGAAACAAAACTCCTGTTGCAATACTTGATCCCAGTGAAACATACAGAACCCCAGGAAGATGAGGGTACTTTCCTTGGAGAGAGCCAACCACCACAGGAATGACCATTTCTCCCAGGGCAGCACCAATTACAAACATAGCAGCATATTTGCCTTTAATGGTCATGTACTGTTCAATCCAGGAAATGCCACTAGGAAACGTGGTGGCCATTGAAGCCCCATATATCACAGTAGCCCCCCAAAGACAAATGTGGTTCTTATCAAAAATCACGAGAACCAGAGAGGAAAGCAAGCTGCCCACATTGCTCAGTACGATCATGGTCCCAGGCTGCAGACACGAGGCAAAAATGATCGCCATTCCCCTGCAGGCCGCGAACGACCCCCAGAAGGCAGAGTTCAAGCCCGCTGCCTGGCTTTCACTCATGCCGGCATGGAGTGTTGCAAAAGAGAAAACGTAAGAGCCATAGGTGACTTCTGCTCCTACATAAAAAAAGAAGAATATAAAAAGGAGACCAATAAGGACATACTGATATTTTGCAGTTCGAGATCTCTCAGTAGCTGCTTTTGTTTTCTCTTGAATCGGAATTTTTTGGAAAAATAAAACAACAAAGAAGAAAAACATTATCAAGATATAAGTTCCTATAACAGCATAAGTCCACAGTAAACTCTCATTAGCAGGTATTCCAAAGATGGCATCTAAGTCGGCTGCAGGGGGCTGCAGGAGCTCCGAGTAGTTTGCTGCGCCAGCTATCCCATGGTGATCAGAGAGCACAGTGCTGCCCAAGGCCAACTTGGCCAGCAAGGGGGCCAAAAAGGCCCCCAAGGCAAACGTAAAGTGCAGGGCCTGTATATGGGGGGCTGCTTCACCCGTCCATAAATTCAGGATGAGGACATTGCCACCTACAAATAATGAAAAGAAATACATTTCTGTGTTAACAATTTGGCATGCCGCTGGTCTCTTTAAAGTCAATGTAGTAATTCTCTTCAGAAGAGGTTTAAGTATAAACTATAATTTGCTAAGCCAAGAGGAAAGCAGGGAGCCAGTCTGGGAGACAGGAAGATCTGAGTTCGAGTCCCATCTCTAATATATGCATGCCAGGTGGTCCTGGGTAGCTCTCTGAGACTATTAAGTTGCAGAAGAGTTACTAATATGCCTTGCTAGAGGATGTTTCCCCATTTGGGATTCAAAATGCCAATGACATCACAAGTCAAGATTCACTTCTTGCCCTTACATCCCAAAAAGCTAACCAAATGCTACTGAGGGAGCAGCCAGATAGTGCAGCAGTGTTTTGATAGAGTACCAGCCCTGCAGCCTGGAGGACTTGAGTTCAAATCTGGCCTCAAACACTTAACAGTTCCTAACTGTGTGACTCTGGGCAAGTAACTTGACCCCAACTGCCTTACCCCTCCCACAAAATAAAGGAAAAGTCAAATGCTGCTAACCTACTTTCAAAACTCAGGAAAATCTGATAGTTATGAAGCACTTTTGTATCATTTAAGTTTTAAAAATGAATTCTGCAGACATAGTAAACAGCGCTATTTTACTCAGTGAACCTAACTAATCATAAAATGTCATGTTCTCTTTCTTTGAATGGTATTTTATTTTTCCAAATACACAGAGATAATTTTCAGCATTCACCTTTGCAAAATCTTGTGTTAATGCCATACTCTCTAAAGAATTAAAATGTCCAAGTGACTCAAAAGACAACAAAGGGACAGAAAGTGGGTATAAGTATTTTGAAATGTGTAAATAACAACTGGTTCACAAGAAATGGATAAAAGACATCATCAAGCACATGTATACTCAGAAAAGGATGTGGATGGGTCAAGGAGTAAGAAACAGGGAAGCAGAAGGATAGCCTTTAAAGTGGTACTAATAAAACCCCATCAAACAGTGCAACTGTTCAAAGGCTCAGTCCAAGAACCGCAAAGACTGAAAAGGCCCTGGTACTAAAAACATCCACCTGATGGGATCATATCACAGAAGTGACAAACTGTGTTTCAAAATAAAAGTTACTATTCAGTTTTCAATTATCAGGTAACATTAA
The DNA here is from genome assembly GCF_902635505.1 of Sarcophilus harrisii. Classification (NCBI taxonomy): domain Eukaryota; kingdom Metazoa; phylum Chordata; class Mammalia; order Dasyuromorphia; family Dasyuridae; genus Sarcophilus; species Sarcophilus harrisii. The sequence continues at coordinate 190,243,258 of NC_045429.1, forward strand.
AGTTAGTAAAATTTCTGTGAAGACATATCACTCAATACCTGTTTAAGGCAACATGCACACCTCAGGTGCAGCACGAGGTTTTCAGGACACAAGTACCTGCAGATGCCTGCTATGCTCATTTCAGAACCTATCGGGACCTGCTAACACCTGCAACTACACGAAGGTCAGGTGATGCAAACAAGTACAGTTTCTAACTCTTTACAGATATGCAGACAAACTACCCAACAAATACGTCACCAAATTGAGCTAAAAGCCCCAAATCTTTATTCCCACATCCTCAGCCACTACAGCAAAGCAGAGCAGAGGGAGAAACACAAGAAGCTACAGTATGGATGGGAGGGAGAGGTGGAAGGAAGAGAGACTATTTTACATGTATATGCATGCACACATATGACACCAAAGATATATGTAAGGCAGTGAAAAGTTAAATGACCTGTCCAGGGTCATACAGGACAACAACTCAGGTCTTTCTGACTCCAAAACTGACCCTGTGGGAAAAATTAGATTTACTGTTTTGGCCAGTCTGAAAGATAGTAAATTATTCAACAGCTGCAAATCTGCATTAGGAGGAATTTCCTTACTGGTGGATCTCTATGCTGATGAAATCCTATGTTCAGCCTGTCCCTTTCCTAAATGTTTGTGTCTGTATATGTACATCTGAATAAATACATGTATATATATTACATATATATTTTACAAACATAAAAAATTAAATGGCAAAGGGTTTAATAGGTATCAAAGAGGTCCGATAATTAGAGAATGATTTAGCAGAAAAACATAGGAATCTTGAAGAAAAAGAAAAATTGAAAAACTGAAAGACAGGACAAGGAACAGGTTTTAATTTTGCTCTGATTACCTTTGCATTCATTCCAATGACTACCTTGAGCATAATAGGCAAATTAATTAGTACTAGGAAATATCCACTGAATTTAATCTCTTTGCTCAGACTCTAGATCTAAATGTGAATTAGGTTTTAAACAATCACTCTGTATAAGTAAAAATTGCCATTCTGTTATGTGAACTAACATAGTTAGTTAAAGTTAGTCTAATCTTCCTCTCTAGGAGATCCTAATCACCACTATTTATGAAGCAGGGTAGCCACAAGTCACAATAGTATGTCCCCATACCCAATCTTACAATTATTATTAAATAATAAGAATTTAAATAACAAATATTATACCATTAATTACATTATATAATATTTTATGTAATTATATTATATGCTATTACAGAATTATAAATTTACTACAATAAATTTATAATTTAGTAAATAAGAACAATATCCATCCCAGGACCAAGTGTCAGATGGAAGAGTTTAACTGTTTGACAATTTAAAAAACAGAATCTGCTCTATTGTTTTCTAAAAGAAGCTATTTTCTTTTCCCTTCCTCTTTGCCTCCACCCAAGAATGATAGCAGAATATTCACTTACCTGTGTCTAAAATTCCAGTGGAAATTCCAAAGACTGCCATCATAACAACCAGTAATATTGCTTTCTTGCAAAAGGGGACAAGATAGAGACCAATAGATGTCCCCAGCATTGATAATCCTGAGAAAAAGGTAAAAATTAGGTACAAAATACAAATTCATGGGTCATCACTATCATAAAAACATTCTCTTCTAAAATGATTAAAATTAGGTCAAAGTAAATTGGCCAAGGATGAAGACTACCTATTCTTCAACACAAAGTCAGCCATGAGAAATCAGGAAATCTGCCTTAGTGAAATAAAGAAATAAGTAAATTTCATTTTTCAATAGACCTTTTGTAAAAGTCTTTGCCTTTGAGTTGAAGCCTTAGAGTGACTGACAAGTACATATTAAAAAATAATTACTAACATACTGGGAAAGATAAAATTAAGTCAGTGGCACTACTGAATTCAGCAAGATGAGGAATGAAATTCTTTTTTCTTACTATTACCTGGGTGGGATTCCAAATGAAACCCCAGACAGCTATTTCAAAGGTTTTCCCTTATGCAAGACACCAGCTCCAGTTGTTTGCGAATTGGGAAAATAAGTATTATCAATTGCCCCAAAATTTGGACCACAGAATTATCAAAAAAAAAAAAAAAAAAGACAAAAACTTATTATAAACTTATACTGAACAAGTCTGGTGAACCCACAGGATCACGGATTTAGAGCTAGAAAAACTTTCCTTACAGGTCCTTCTTTTGGTCATTGCTGTTGTTTGATCTTTGTTCTTAAAGAGGACTCGACATCAAGGAGATAAGACTGATTCAAATTTAAAAGTCCTTCTGGTCCCAAAGTGTCAAACTAACTGGGAAATGTTGAACAAAATAAATAAAAATACAACATGGATGTTATTAAGTAATTTCCTAAATCAATATGCAGCCAACAGGGACTCATTTCTATTTGTTTGATATTTCTGATCTATTACAATCCTGCTTCCACGTTATCAATGAGAATATTGAGGTCTAGAGAAGTTCTAATTGATCTGCTAAAGTTCACACATGCTATAAAGGAAATCAAGAATACTAAAATATAGCTATCAAATTACTACAAAAACTACAAAAAAAAAATTACTACATAGTGCCAAGAAATAAACACAATTGTGGCACAGCAGGTCTGCTGAGGGCAGAATACAGTAGGATTATCATTTCTCTATATTCCTGGAGTTATGCTCATTAATGAAGTTCAAGACTCCATTTGCTTTTTTGGAGCCCAGTCTATCTTTTTCATTATTGCCATCTCACCGTGCCGCCTCCATCTTGTACTCATTTTTGTACCTAAAGATAATACTTACTGCATGTGATGGAGTTTTATAGTAATATTGTAGAATAAAGAAAGGAAATTTCAGGATTTGTTTTTAATCCATTCAATCCCTTTTTTCATTCAGTCGTATATCCTTTTTTTCCCCTGGAAAAATCAATCAAATGTACTAAAGGAAGGGCAGTGAATTCTATCACCCCTAATGAGAGTTACTGTAAAGGTCACAAGAATTAGACTTTATAATAACACTGCAGATAGTTTAGGATTACAGGATCCAACATAAAAAGATCACCTAGTTCAACCTCCATTATTATTTATTATGAGGAAACTAAGTTCCAAATAGGTGAAGTGATCTGCTCATCCAGAGTCAGTCAAGAATAAACTTGGGCATAAAAGCAGCATGGCAGAATGGACAATGGAAGATAGTGTACTGATTTCTTAAAGGTATCACTTTTATTGACTTCATCTAGTGTAGACACTAGAAGTCACCTCTGTGGGAAAATTATTACCTTTAAATTAATTTTAGTTTTAAAAAATTTAAATAGGATTTTGACTTTCAGATGTTTTCATCTGTTAAGAAGAAAGGTCTCTTACCCACAACAAAATGAATTTCTATTTTGTTCTGTTAAATTTAATAAACAGTACCTCATGATTTGAATGCAGATTTATAAATTAAAAAGCTTCACTATAGATTTCGAAGGTGAGGAAGAGAGGTCTGATATAAAAACTATTAAAAATTTCTTAATTGTCACATGCAATATCATGGAAGAGAAGTCAACACACACCCATTCAGCTTTCATCACAGCTAGATGCTCGAGTCCCCAGATACAATCTATTGCTGCTGACCCAGCCCTGTGGTCCCAGAGTCAGAATGGGCATTCAGGACCTTCTTTATATCTAGAGTAATCTCACCATATCAACCATGCCCCAATATGGGATGTTTAGTCTGAAAACTTACAGAGAACCATATAGCTATCTCTTAATTCTTGAGTGGTTATCAAGTCAAAAATGAATTAAAACTTGCTCTGCTTAGTCCCAAGAGACAGAACTAGGAATAATGGGTAAATGTTGTAGAGAATCAGATTTTATCTTGATAAAAGAAAAAACTTTCTAACAAACAACCAGAGTTGTTCAGAAATGTAACAAACTACCATAGCATGTATTTGTAGATGAAAACATATTATGAAACTTGGATAGAAATTTGTTGAATATTGCAAAGCCAAATCATATTCCAGTATGACTTACACTAAATAATATCTCAGATTCCTTCTGATTCTAAGAATCTATATAGTCCTGGTTTAAAAGACTGAATTCCACATAATAACTTGGGGTTAAAATGAGTTTCTGGGTAGATTTAAGGATCCAGGACACTTTCTAGAGGTGACTCATCTCCTCATAGAATAAAACTTAGCTTTCCATCTTGGGAGCAGAATGTGGAAAATTCAGTTAACTGTTGGAATCATACAAACTACTCATTAATTGCTAAATAAAATATATGAACAAAATATCTTAACACTACAATAATACACAGATAACTATCAATTCCTATGTTAAAATTAAGTTTCATATTTTTTCATTAGATCTGTTGTTTCACTAATAAAGGAAACTCCAAATGAGAAAACTGCCTCTACCAATGGAGTTCAACATCTGCTAAGCAATTTATAGTATTAGTTAGTTGTGTGGAGCACTAGGAGTTTAAATATTCAGGGTTGCACAGCCTGATTGTGTCAAAAGCTGAGCCTGAACATTAATACAAATTTATTCAAAAGTCAAAATATAAACTCTCTGAGATAACTCTACTTACCCAAAATTAAATTATGATTCACAGAGTCAAAGAGAAATCCACCAATCACAGAACCACCTAGATACCCACATGCACGGCCCACAAAAATATAAGAAATATCACTGATGTTGCGGTTCACATTTACAGCCAAGTCTTGAAATGTGGGTCCTACTATAGCAACACTCAGACCCTAAGGATTTAAAAAAACACAAACATAAAACTTTACAATCATTAAATTAATATATACACTTCTGCAGTCTGAACAATACTCATTTTTGTGTCAAAAGTTAAGTGGCTACTTGACTCTACTCTTCCTATGTGATCTGTTAGGATGCCCTCTTTGGACTACTTGTGAATCCCATTTATGAGGTGCTACAATTTTCCTATTATCCAACCATATTATGCATATGGATGATGCCCATTAGATTAGTATATCAGAATATATATTTGAATGAATATACAACAAAGCATTTGCTGAGCATTTACAACATTATGTTCAAAGCACTATGTGAAGTCTTGGGTATACAAACAGAAACTGTTAATTAATTAAGTTTGAATTAAGTTAAATTGATAATTATTGTTTTAGTGGGAACTCACATTCTAATGTGGTAGAAAACACATATGGATTTCAACCATAAGTTAGATGGGTAGGCCCAGTATTTCTTAACGGGGAATGGCAAAGCAAATTCATCTACTTAAAACATTATTTATTTTTTCAAAATTTATTTTTCCCTGAATTTAATAAGCACCAAAAAAACCAAACATTTCCATATGCATAGAACAAAAAAATACCATACTTAAAATTGAAAATTTTATTTAAGTTTCCTTTTCTTTCTAAGCGTATTATTCAACCTTTAGCTTTCAAAGGTGTCTTCTTTATATGCTTCTTTATGTTACTACTTCTGTTTTTTGAAATTAAAAAAAAAGACAATAACCCACCTTTTCTTTTTTCCTAATTTGTCTCCACCTACTATCACCACTCCATTTCCCCCAGAAAAAAAAAAAAAAAAAGATAACAATATACAAATTCAATCAACTTAATTTCCACACTGCCTGAATCAAAAAATACATGTTTCAAATCTGTATCCTGGGTCTATCAACCCTTATCAAGAGACGCTTCTTCTTTCCTCTGTAATCATGATAATCATTATATTAATTCAAGTTTTTCAAAGTTGTTTTTCTTCATAATGTTGTTATTGCATATACTGTTCTTCTGGCACTGAGCACTTCACCTCGTATCCAGTGAGTCTTCCCAGGTTTCTTTGTCCTTTTTGTTATTTATATCATAACAACATTCTATTATGTTCATATTCCACAATTTGTCTAGCCATTTCCCAACAGATGATCGACTCTTGAATTTACATTTCTTTGCTACTACAAAAAGAGCTGATCCATTTTTGTACCTCTTATTGCAACATATAAACCCATAAGTGGAATAGTAAGATCAAAGTATAAATTAATGTCTTTTGCAGCATGATTCCAAAGGTTCTATCAACCTTTAATGTTATTTCCAATGGTAACACCCTGTGTATTTCTAACATTGGAACCGCAAAGGACATTGGAGGAGAGAACTTTCTTTTCCATGTCTTTAATACCTATGGCTGCTTTAAAACCTGGTCTACAGCATCTGCTTTTTAGTGAAAGTGAAGTGGGTGGAATAGCAGCTCCTTCTCAATAGCTGCTGGCTCTGAGGATGGCTAAAGGGGTTGGGCTGGAAGCAAAACCAGTACACAGGCTATACTGCAGTTCTCTGTCTTGGGTCTTGGACTATCTCCACCGGGTTCAAAGGCAAGGGGACAGTCAAGTAGGGCGTGGTGGTTTGATTTATGTAGCACGAGATACCTCTTACCTCCCCATCAGAATGCTTTGCTGACTTAGGTAGGCTGGCCTGCCCTACTCATTGATCAACAACTGATGGTGGTGGCAAGGATGACAGCCCTGTAAGGGCTGCTCCCCACGGTGATGGTTGGACTGCAAAGAGGTCCTGCTAAGGACCAGGAACACAGAGCCCCAAATCCCAGCCTAACTGTACCAGAGACCAAGGAGAGAAGGATCCTGCAACTGGACAGTAAACGGGAGCTAACATACCCTTACTTACTGATGTTCTTAAAAGATTTTTTTTTCTTTTGGATCTCTGAACCCTCCCAAGATATCTTGAGGTTTACTGGCTAAATTTCTTTCTTAGGAGCCATGACTTAAACCAAAACCATTCTGATTTTCACTGACTGGCCACCAATAGGCCAAGCCCCATTTGGTCATGACTCAGATTCAATGTAAATAGCAATCATTTCTGCTTTGGCCAGAAACCCACAGGGTCTTTTCCCTCCCAGATTTACCTGATTAACTAGTTAGGGATTTTTTTGTTTTTCCGATTTTGACTAGGTGAAAGAGAAGATTCTTTGCCTCTGAATGGGTGCAGCCTCAATCAATCTGAGACCTATTGAAGACCTTGGTTTAAAAAGGCCAAGGTCACCCACTGTATTCAGGGCCATTTCCAGTTGTCCTGATTTATATCTTGTCACTGGACCCAGATGGCAATAGAGGGGAAAGAGAGGCAGGTGACCTTGCACAGCCCTCCCTCTCTTAAATCCAATTCAATTGCATGTCATGGCATCACCTTCCTGAAGTCATGGTCTTCTTCATTCTTGAAGGACAATGATTCTTTTTGTACAGCAAAATAACTGTTTGGACATGTATACTTATTTTTATTTATACTTTAACATATTTAACATGTATTGGTCAACCTGCCATTTGGGGGAGGGGATGGGGGAAGGAGGGGAATAATTGGAATAAAAGGTTTGGCAATGGTCAATACTATAAAATTACCTATGCATGTAATTTCTAAATAAAAAGCTATTTTAAAAAATGAAGGACAAACAACAAAACAAAGTGACAGAATTGAAAATTCTAAATTGCATTTGGGAAAGAACACTTCTTTCTTTTTTTAATTTATTTTTTAAAAAAAAATTTTTAAGTTCCAAATTCTCTACCTCCTACTCCTACCCTACCCATTCTGAAGACAAGAAATATATCAATTATATGTGTGAAATCTTGGTAAACATATTTCCACAGGAGCCATATTTCAAAAACAAACAAAAAGTAAAGGCAAGAAAAATAAAGTAGAAAACAATTGTGTTTTATTATGTACTGAGAGATTCCAACAAGTCTTTCTCTTGAGATGAATAATATATTTAATCACAGATCTTTCAGTATCATCTTAGATCACTATATTGATTAGAATAACATCAACCACAATGTTTTCCTACTTCTGCTCACTTCACTTTGCATCAGTTCATGTGAGTCTTCTCAGATTTTTATGAAATTATTCTGCTTATCCTTTTTTTCTTTTTTTAACAACATAATAGTATTTCATCACAATCATGTATCACACCTTGTCAGCCATTCCTCAATTGATGGACCACCACAAAAAGAGTTGCTCTAAGTATTTTTGTACATATGTCTTTTTCCTTTTTCTCTGATCTCGAGGATACATGGTGGTATCACTGGTATAAAGAGTAGGCAATTTTACAGGTCTTTGGGAAAGTTCTAAATTGCTTTCTATAATAGATCCATTTACAACCCCAGTAACGGTGCATTTGTGTCCTACGTTTTCCATATCTCCTTTTAACATTTGTCATTTTTCTTTTCTGTCATATTAGCCAATCTGTCAAGTGAGTTGGTACCTCATATGTTTTAATTTGCATTTCTATAATCAATAAATAGCACTTTCAAAGTCACCGAATTTCTCCCCAAAATAAGTACCTTTTTAGCACCAATATTTTTCCAGTGAGACTATATAGCTATGAATCATCTTTAGAATCAAAACTGAAAGTCACCCAAAGAGCAATAGAGAGACATATAGTGGGCATAAATAGAATGAAATAGATTAAGTATTTGAATTAGATGCAAGAAGCTAAATAGAAAGGAATATCAAAGTATATGACAGAAAAAGAAATGAACCTTAAAGTGATTAGCGTAAGAGATAACAATGGATGGCCTGCACTAGTACTCACAAATGTCAATAGAGCCTTCCCCTCCCCCCAATACAGCAGAATATTGGGTAGAAATCCTGTGGAGAACTTAAAAGAATACCATGGATATAGATCATACTGGGGGGCGAGGAGGGGAGTCCTTCCTTTCCAAAGGAAAGAAAGACATTCACAAGTGATGTCTTGACTTGAGCATGAATTGAATTGAAATGAGGCAGAGTTGCACAAAGTCATCAGGCTCTTGACACATTAGACTTAAAATTGTATTATAAAGCAACAGTTATCAAAACCATTTAATACTGACTAACAAAGAGTGGTGGGTCTATTCAGGTTAGGTACACAAGATACAGTAGTCAAAGACTATAGTAATCTCATAAACCCAAACTCTAGTTTCTCAGATAAGAATTCACTATTTGAGAAAAACTGCTGGGATAACTGTACAATAGTATGGCAGAAAGTAGGCATAGATGAACATCTCACATCTTATACCAAGATAAGGCTGAAATGGTTCATTTTTTAGACATAAAGGGCAATACTATAAGCAAATTACAAGGGCAAAAGATAGTCTAACTGATCTTTGGAGGAAATATTTATAATCAAATAAGAAGTAAAGAATATTATGAAATGCAAAATGGGTAATTTTTATTTCATTAAATTAAAAAGGTTCTGCACAAACAAAACTAATACAGTCAATATTAGAGGGAAAGCAGAAACTGGGAAACAATTTTTACAGCAAGTGTTTCTAATAAAAGTCTCATTTCTAAAATATAAAGAATTGAGTCAAATTTATAAGAATACAAGTCATACAATAATCAATGACTATAGTAATCTAGTGTTTGATAAACCCAAAGACCTCAGCTTCTGGGATAAGAATTCACTATTTGACAAAAATTGCTGGGAACATTGGAAATTAGTATGGCAGAAACTAGGTACTGACTCCACACTTAACACCTTAAACCAAGATAAGGTCGAAATGGGTTCATGATTTAGACAAAGTGATACTGTAAGCAAATTAGGAGAACAAAGGAGAACAATATTAGTCTACCTCTCAGATCTGTGGAGAAGGAAGGAATTCGTGGCCGAAGAACTGGGGTACATTATGAAATTCAAAATGGATAATTTTTATTATATTAAGTGAAAAAGGTATTGTACAAACAAAACTAATGTAGATAAGATTAGAAGGGAAGCAATAAATTGGGAAAATATTTTATATTCATTTCTAAAAAATATAGAGAATTGACTCAAATTTATAAGAATTCAAGGTATTCTCCAAATGATAAATGGTCAAAGGACATGAACAATTTTCAGATAAAGAAATTGAAATCATTTCTGGTCAATATGAAAATTGACTAGAATCTGACTAAATCATTATTGATCAGAGAAATACAAATTAAGACAATTCTGAATTCCAAACTAAGACAATTCATACCTCTCAAATTGGCTAAGATGACAGGAAAAAATGATAACAAATGTTGGAGGGGATGTGGGAAAACTGGATCTCTAATACATTGTTGGTAGAGTTGTGAACTGATTCAACTATTCTGGAAAACAATTTTTTTTAGATTCTTTTTTTTTATTATTATAACTTTTTATTGACAGAACATATGCATGGGTAATTTTTTACAACAAAATCTCTTGCACTCAATTCTGTTTCGACTTTTCCCTTCCCTCCATCCCAGATGGCAGGCAGTCTTATAATGTTAAATATGTCACAGTATATCCTAGATACAATATATGTGTGCAGAACCGAACAGTTCTCTTGTTGCACAGGAAGAATTGGATTCAGAAGGTAAAAATAACCTGGGAAGAAAACAAAAATGCAAACAGTTTATATTCATTTCCCAGGGTTCCTTCTCTGAGTGTAACTGATTCTGTCCATCATTGATCAATTGGAACTGAATTGGATCTTCTCATTGTCAAAGAAATTCACTTCCATCAGAATACATCATCAAAAAGTATTGTTGTTGAGGTACATAATGATCTTGTGGTTCTGCTTATTTCACTCAGCATCACGTCCTGTAAGTCTTTCCAGACCTCTCTGAAATCATCCTGTTGGTCATTTCTTATAGAACAATAATATTCCATTATATTCATATTCTACAATTTATTCAGCTATTCTCTAATGGGTATCCATTCAGTTTCCTCTTGCCATTACAAAAAGGGCTTCCACATACATTTTTGCACATGTGGGCCCCTTTCCCTCCTTTATGATATTTGGTATATAAAGGCATATATAAAAGGCATATATAAAGGTATATAGTGTACTCTTTGATTCAGCAATACTACTACAAAGTCTGTATCTCAAAGAGAGATCATCAAAGAGAAAAGTATCTACACGTATAAAAATTTTTATAGCAGCTCCATTTGTGGTGGCAAAGAACTGGAAATGGGGGAGATGTCCACTATGGAAAGACTTTCATAGGCTGATGCTAAGTGAAGTGAGAACCTCAACATTGTACATAGTAACAGCAATAGAGTATGATGATCGATTAAAATTGACTAACCTAACATACAAATGATTCAAGAATTCCCAAAGACTCATGGAAAATGCTCTACACATCCAGAGAAAGAGCTAGTTGGAATGCAGATGGAATAATACCATTTTTAGTTTCTTTGGGGGTTTCTTTTGTGATTATTTTGTCTTTTATTCTGTTTCTTTTTTCACAACATGACTAACGTGGACATGGTTTGCAAGACTGAGAATGTATAACCTATATCTTGCTGTCTTGGGGAAAGAGGGAGGGAGGGAAGGGAAAATGGGAGAAAGAAAAATTGGAACTCAAAATCTTGTTCAAAAATGAATATTGAAAATTATTTTAAAATGTAATTGGAAAAAATACTATTTACACAAAATTTTTTAAAATAACAAATCATCTGTACAAACATCTGTTCTAATACAATCATTTGGAAGACAATATGATGCCAGGGAAATGGCACTGAATTTGGACTTAGGGAGACATCATGGTTCTACTACTTAATTCTTCTGAGATGCTTGGCAAGTCATGGATCCTTTCTGCATTTCAGTTTCTGGATCAGACTACTGTGGTCCCTTTCTAATCAATGACCCTATTATAATTACTGCATATCTGTACTCTACAATATGTACCAAACATAAGCAATATTGTTCTGGATCACTAGAAGACCATTCTCTAACCAGGAAAAAAACAGCTGCACATACTTGCTCTCAGTAGTACTTTGGGAAGGATAACTACACTTAAAAAAAAAAAAAATAAAAACACTCACTTAATCAGCATTAAATATCTATGAAAATAGTCACTTTGCAAGAAGAGATGCTAGGGGAAAATTTTTTTTTAAAAATTCTAAGAAGTAGGTTTTTTTTGTTTGTTTGTTTGTTTTTTTACTCTTAAATAACTTTTTACTGACAGAACCCATGCCAGGGTAATTTTTTACAACATTATCCCTCGCACTCACTTCTGTTCCGATTTTTCCCCTCCCTTCCTCCACCCCCTCCCCCAGATGGCAAGCAGTCCTATACATGTTAAATAGGTTACAGTAGATCTTGGATACAATATATGTGTGCAGAACCGAAGTTTTCTTGTTTGTTGCTCAGGGAGAATTGGATTTAGAAGGTATAAATAACCTGGGAAGAAGAACAAAAATGCAAGCAGTTTACATTCATTTCCTAGTGTTCTTTAAGAAGTAGTTTTTAATCAATGTTATTCCTAAAGGAAAAGTGTCACCAGGGCTCTAGCTAACAGGCATTTTCCAGAGGGAATTCAACAATTCAGAGCCTTTCAAAAGCGGTAAGGCTTCAAAAAGGGATCCAGATTTGGGTCTAGAAATAAATGGCCTAATCCAACTCCTACATTTCACAGATGAAGAAGGTAAACAAGCTCAGCTGTAGTCTGCCTGAGGTCAAACAGTAAATAAAGTGGGGATTGGAATCCAAGCCCAGGGCTTCAGCCACTAGAATCCACAGCTGATTTTAAACCTAACAATACATACCCTGCCCTGCCTAAAGGTCATTTTAGTCCTAGACCAACAGTAGCAAGTTCCGAAGGAAGGAAGGAAGTTCTGACCCAGACGTAAGATCCCCATCCCGTGGAGCTGGAAGGGTTTCCCGAGACCCTCTAGTCCAACTCCTCTATTTTGCGGAGGTTTCCGTGGCTGATGGAGGAGAGGCACTGCGAATTATTCTTAAAGCTACAAAATAGGGTAATTACCGAGGAGGCATCCCGGGCTGCGGCTCTAACCAGACGCTCCACTAGCCAACCCGGAGTGGGGGAGCCCAGCAGGTAAGAGGGGGTAGCTGAGCTCCCGGCAGGAGCCCCAGGGTTTAAAGGAATCAGGGGATTCACCTGAACGTCGGCAGGATTTGGGGGGCGAGAGCGTGGAGCTTTAGAGAGCAGGTCCATTTCAGGGCTCGACGTCTTGTTTGGTCAAGGTAGGTGGAGAGCACGAGAAATTTTAAGTGTATTCGTGAAAATTAAGTACGTGGAACAGGAGGAAATATCCCGGAAGGTTAAAATGACTCGGAGGGGCGCGGGTAGATAAGGGGCGTGGGAACTCTGGTTCGCAGCAGATCGCGGACTGCTGTGTGGCCCTGAAACACACGGGGATGACAAGTGCCCTACCTCCAAGGATGGCTGGGGGATAGCGTAACCTTTAAAGCACCGCGGGGGCAGCAGCCCACTCAAGGACGCCGGCGCCCGACGGCCCCCCCCGAACTTCCCGAGCGCGGGACGCCCTTCGCACGCCTCCTCCCGGCCCCAGACTCTCACCAGCCCCAGGAAGGCGGCGTACAGCACAAGGGAAGTGAACCAGCGGAGCACGTTCCCGGCCCCGCATCTCCCGCCGGCGCCACCGACCACGTACACCGTGGCCTCCGTCCCCGGCACTTCCCCCGCCTGGGAGGGCCCCGCGGGAAGGAGCCGCTGCCCGGCCGGGGAGGCCCCGCCGCGCTCCAGCTCCAGCTCCTCCAGGCCCGCGGCCCCCCCGCACTGATATGGAGCCGCTGGCTCCAGTCATAGAGCCGAGGGCGCAGCCGGCCTAGCCCCGCCTCACGAACGCCTCCCGACCGCCCCCGCGGCCCACGCGGACTCTCCGAAGGCGAAGCTGCCAGAGGAGCCCGAGGGCCCGCTACCCGGCCCACGCGCTCCGGACCGGGCTCTCGGCGCATGCGCAGCATCACTCCCCCTCCCCAAGGAAAGACCGTAGAGTTCTTAGAGACGTTGGACGTCGCGCTTCTCCCGGGGTCACATACGAGTCCCGCTCACAGAAGTGCTACGGAGTCTGGCTCCCCCGACATTTATGAGTGCTTCCTTCTTAGGGCGTCTTGTTATTCCCGGATGTTTGCGAAGGGCCAGGACCGTAACTGGGAGGTGGGAGAAAGAAGGACGTCGCCTCACGGAGACCCGAGAGGAAAGGAGAGACCGGAAGTCCTTGGCCACTTCCTCCGCTCTTCTCGCCTCCGGTACCTTCAGGGCCTCAGGGTCGAGGCCTGGGCCTTTTCTCTAGACCATTCGATAGACACCTTAATGAACTGCCTCACGTGAACAGTGACAAGGTCAGGAGTCCCTGGACCGCAGTTCTTACGCCCCCTTCTATGACCTTGAGTTAAGATCTTTGAACCGTCTTCTATTAAAAGGGAGGCTTGGAGTCCTTGACCTTTGACTCTTCTTCCGGGTCTAGTGACAATTAAATTCAATCAACAGTTATGACGCCGGTCAGAAACGGTGAGAGAATGATGTTCTGTTGCCACAGAGGTTGACTTAGCAATAAAGAAAAGGAACTGCAGGGGGAGTCACATCCGGGATAGCGGTCAGGAGAAGTATGAAAGTCAGGATGAAGGCAAGGGTTAAAACATCCTGTTACAGTATCTTCAACCCATCACCTTATGAATCGGGAAGCTGGCTAACCTTAAAGTTCCTGATAAAGGACCCGCTGGATCCACGACAGACCCAGAGGGTTTTGCAGGCAGGCTTGCTTGGTAAGTTTTATACATAGTGGCTGACACCCATGGTATCAAATTAGAGCTTCATTGATAGAACAGGGGACATACTTATAACATACAGTGCGTGTATCAGAAAGACTGTAATCCAGAAGGGACCTGACCAATCGGTTTGCTGAAGGGAGGGACTGCGTCACATAGAAAGCTCTTCTCTATTTTGTCCTTATTCTCCCTCTTCCTGAAAAAGAGCAGAGCCCACTTCTGACTCGAAACTCCCACCTCCTTTGGATGATAATTCTTTTTTTAAATATACAGCGTTTTATTTTCAAAACACATGTATAACTTCCAACATTCTCCCTTGCAAAACCTTGTGTTCTATATTTCTTTTCTTCCTCCCCCAAGATGGCAAGTAATCCAATATATGTTAAACATGAGCAATTCTTCTAATTTTTATAATTATCATGCTGCACAAGAAAAATCAGATTAAAACGGGAAAAAATGAGAAAGAAAACAAAGTGCAAGCAAACAACAACAAAAAAGGGAAAATACAATGTTGTGATCCACACACGCGCCCTACAGCTCTTTCTCTGGTGCAGATGGCTCTTTAAAAAAAAAAAAAAAAAAATTTATTTCCAAAAATATATACAAGGATTTTTTTTTTCAAAATTTACTCCTGCAAAACCCTGTGTTCTAATTTTTTTTCCCCTCCCTTCCTGCCACACTCTTTCCCCAGTAAAAAAAATATAGATAAAATATAAGGATAAGTTTCTGTAGGCCTCGGCCCTCAGTTTCTCTCCATGACCATGGGGTAATTACAGTACAGTGAACGATTATTTATCCCTGTTTTGCAGTTGCTGAATAATTCTGGGAACAAATATAGTTAAAAGAACATTGTCCTGCATGGATTCTGTCCAAACCCACCAAAGACGTGTTATCTATGTACTAGAACTAGCCACTTCAGGAGTGAAGCTCCACTCTTGACAGACTGGCAGGACTAGGTCCCTTTCTGGATTCACTCAAGAAAGTGAAGTCAGTATTGCTGGCATTTAGCCACCTTTGCTCCCTGGGCTATTTAAGTCATGATAGATCAATATCTAAATTGGAATCTCACTCATGGAGAAGATGCTCTGCCTGGGACCCTCCTGGTCAGGGCTTGCAAGGCTGTAATCATGGATTCCCCAGCCAGAAGTCTGCAATGCTGGTGCTTCCCCTGAATTGGTGATGCATTCTTTCTTCTCTTCTCTTCTAGTCTATATATCTCTTTGTATTGTGTTAGTTATATTAATTGTACTATATATATATGTATATATAATTGTACTATAATAATTGCACTAGTTATATTAATCATAGGATGCATTAAGTGCTTTTGTTGTAAGAACTGTATTGTCAATTCTTTTTTTCCTTTTTTATAATTTATTGTATTATTCATTGTTATTAAACATTTTCATACAATTCTTAGGTCTTCTTGTGGGAGTAAGCCATTCTGTAGGAGCAAATCATAAATCTTAACCTAATACCAAATCAGCAAGTGCTTACATATGTTAAACATGCGCAATTCCTCTATACATATTTCCACAAATATCATACTGCAAAAGTCTGATCAAAAAGGAAAAAAATGAAAAAGAAAACAAAATACAAGTAAACAACAACAAAAAGAGTGAAAATACTATGTTGTGGTCCACATTCAGTTCCCACTGTCCCCAAAAAGACAGTTTTAAATGGAGGCTACTGATTTTTTTTCTTTTTTTTTTTTTTATTATAGTAACTTTTTATTGACAGAATCCATGCCAGGGTAATTTTTTTACAACATTATCCCTTGCACTCACTTCTGTTCGATTTTCCTCCACCTCCACCCTCCCTAGATGGCAAGCAGTCCTGTACATGTTAAATAAATTACAGTATATCCTAGATACAATATAGTGTGCAGATCCAAACAGTTTTCTTGTTGCACAGGAGAATTGATTCGAAGTTAAAAATAACCGGAAGAAAAACAAAAATGCAAACAGTTTACATTCATTTCCCAGTGTTTTTCTTTGGGTGTAGCTGCTTCTGTCCATCATTGATCAATTGAAACTGAATTAGGTCTCTTTTTCAAAGAAATCCACTTCCATCAGAATACATCTTCATACAGTATCGTTGTTGAAGTGTATAATGATCTCTTAGTTCTGCTCATTTCTCTTAGCATCAGTTCATGTAATTCTCTCCAAGCCTCTCTGTATTCATCCTGCTGGTCATTTCTTAGAGAACAATAATATTCCATAACATTCATATACTCACAATTCCAACTATTCTCCAATTGATGGGCATCCACTCAGTTTCCAGCTTCTAGCCACTACAAACAGGGCTGCCACAAACATTTTGGCACATATTGGTCCTTTCCCTTCTTTAGTATCTCCTTGGGGTATAAGCCCAGTAGAAACACTGCTGGATTAAAGGGTATGCACAGTTTGATAACTTTTGGGCATAACTCAAATTGCTCTCCAGAATGGTTGGATTAGTTCACAGCTCCACCAACAATGTATCAGTGTCCCAGTTTTCCACATCCCCTCCAACAATCATCATTATTTTTCCTGTCATCTTAGCCAATTTGACAGGTGTGTAGTAGTATCTCAGAGTTGTCTTAATTTGCATTTCTCTGATTAATAATGATTTGGAACACTCTTTCATATGAGTGGTAATAATTTCAATTTCATCATCTGAAAATTGTCTGTTCATATCCTTTGACCATTTATCAATTGGAGAATGGCTTGGTTTCTTATAAATTAGAGTCAATTCTCTATATATTTGGAAATAGGGCCTTTATCAGAACCTTTAACTGTGAAGATGTTTTCCCAGTTTGTTGCTTCCCTTCTAATCTTTGTTTACATTAGTTTTGTTTGTACAGAAGCTTTTAATTTGATGTAATCAAAATTTTCTATTTTGTGATCAATAATGGTCTCTAGTTCATCTTTAGTCACAAATTTCTTCCTCCTCCACAAGTCTGAGAGATAAACTATCCTATGTTCCTCCAATTTGTTTATAATCTTGCTCTTTATGCCTAAATCATGGACCCATTTTGATCTTATCTTGGTATATGGTATTAAGTGTGGGTCCATGCCTAATTTCTGCCATACTAATTTCCAGTTATCCCAGCAGTTTTTGTCAAATAATGAATTCTTATCCCAAAAGTTAGGATCTTTGGGTTTGTCAAACACTAAATTGCTATAGTTACCTATTCTGTCTTGTGAACCTAACCTGTTCCACTGATCAACTAATCTATTTCTTAGCCAATACCAAATGGTTTTGGTGACTGCTGCTTTATAATATAGTTTTAAATCAGGTACAGCTAGGCCACCTTCATTTGATTTTTTTTTCATTAATTCTTTTGAGATTTTTGACCTTTTATTATTCCATATGAATTTTGTTGTTATTTTTTCTAGATCATTAAAATATTTTCTTGGAAGTCTGATTGGTATAGCACTAAATAAATAGATTAGTTTAGGGAGTATTGTCATCTTTATTATATTCGCTTGACCTATCCAGGAACACTTAATATTTTTCCAATTGTTTAAGTCTGACTTTATTTGTGTGGAAAGTTTTTTGTAATTTTGCTGATATAATTCCAGACTTTCCTTTGGTAGATAGATTCCCAAATATTTTATGCTGTCAACGAGATCCACCAAATCATTTCTAATGGAGCAGTAATGAACTGAACTAGCTATGCCCAGAAAAAGAACTCTGGGAGATGACTAAAAACCATTACATTGAATTCCCAATCCCTATATTTATGCACACATGCATTTTGATTTCCTTCACAAGCTAATTGTACAATAATTCAGAGTCTGATTCTTTTTATACAGCAAAATAATTTTTGGTCATGTATACTTATTGTGTATCTAAGTTATATTTAATATATTTAACATCTACTGGTCATCCTGCCATCTAGGGGGGGGGGGGTAAGAGGTGAAAAATTGGAACAAGAGGTTTGGCAATTGTTAATCCTGTAAAGTTACCCATGTAAATATATCCTGTAAACAAAAGGCTATTAAATTTAAAAAAAAAAAATTTTATGCTGTCGACAGTTATTCTGAATGGAATTTCTCTTTGTATCGCTTGCTGTTGGATTTTGTTGGATGTATAAAAATGCTGAGGATTTATGGGATTTATTTATAACCTGCAACTTTGAAAGTTATGGATTATTTCTAATAGCTTTTTCATAGAATCTCTAGGGTTCTCTAAGTATACCATCATATCATCTGCAAAGAGTGATAGTTTGGTTTCCTCACTGCCTATTCTGATTCCTTTAATCTCTTTCTCGACTCTTATTGCCAAGGCCAGTGTTTCTAATACAATATTGAATAATAATGGTGACAGTGGGCAACCTTGCTTCACTCAGATCTTACGGGAAAGATTCCAGTTTTCCCCATTGCATATGACGCTTACTGATGGTTTTAAATATATGCTCATGACTATTTTAAGAAAAAGTCCATTTATTCCTATACTCTCAAGTGTTTTTATTAGGAATGGATGTTGGATTTTATCAAATGCTTTTTCTGCATCTATTGAGATGATCATATGGTTTTTGTTAGTTTGCTTATTGATATAGTCAATTATGCTAATAGTTTTCCTAATATTGAACCAGCCCTGCATTCCTGGTATAAATCCTACTTGGTCATAGTGTATTATCCTAGGAATGATTTTCTGTAATCTTTTTGCTAATATTTTATTTAAGATTTTAGCATCGATATTCATTAGGAGATTGGTCTATAATTTTCTTTCTCTGTTTTCAGCCTACCTGGTTTAGGTATCAGTACCATGTCTGTGTTGTAAAAGGAGTTTGTAGGACTCCTTCAGTCCCTATTTTTCAAATAGTTTATATAGCATTGGTTAATTGTTCTTTAAATGTTTGGTAGAATTCACATGTAAATCCATCTGGTCCTGGGAATTTTTTTCTTAAGGAGTTGGTTAATAGCTTGTTCTATTTTTTTTTTTTCTAAGATGGGACTGTTTAGGATATTTACTTCTTCCTCTGTTAATCTGGGCAAGCTATATTTTTGAAGGTATTCTTCCATTTCATTTAAGTTGTCGAATTTATTGCCATAAAGTTGGGCAAAGTAATTCCTAATTATTGCTCTAATTTCCTCTTCGTTGTTGGCAACTTCTCTCCTTTCATTTTTAAGACTAACAATTTGATTTTCCTCTTTCCTTTTCTTAATCAGATTTACTAAGGGTTTGTCTATTTTGTTGTTTTTTCATAGAACCAACTCTTAGTTTTATTAATTAATTCAATAGTTTTACTTTCAATTTTATTGATCTCTCCTTTTATTTTTAGAATTTCAAGTTTAGTGTTTGACTGGGGTTTTTAATTTGTTCCTTTTCTAGCATTTTTAGTTGCAACCAATTCGTTGACCTTCTCTTCTCTATTTTATGCAAGTAAGCCTCTAGAGATATGAAATTTCCCTTATTACCGCTTGGCTTGCATGCCACACATTTTGATGATGTCTCATTATTGTCATTTTCTTGGTGAAGTTATTAATTATGTCTATGATTTACCAATCATTCTTTAGTATGAGATTATTTAGTTTCCAATTATTTTTTGGTCTACTTTCCCCTGGCTTTTTATTGAGTGTAATTTTTATTGCATCATGGTCTGAAAAGGATGCATTCACTATTTCTGCCTTACTGCATTTGAGTTTGAGGTTTTTATGTCCTAATATATGGTCTGTTTTTGTATAGGTTCCATGAACTGCTGAAAAGAAAGTGTACTCCTTTCTGTCTCCATTTCGTTTTCTCCAGAGGTCTATCATATCTAACTTTTCTAGTATTCTATTTACCTCTTTGACTTCTTTCTTATTTATTTTGTGGTTTGATTTATCTAATTCTGAGAGTGCAAGGTCGAGATCTCCCGCTATTATAGTTTTGCTGTATATTTCTTCTTGCAGTTCTCTTAATTTCTCTTTTAAGAATTTAGATGCTACACCACTTGGTGCATATATGTTTAATATTGATATTGCTTCATTATTTATGCTACCCTTTAGCAAGATATAGTGTCCTTCTTTATCTCTTTTAATTGGATCAATTTTTGTTTTTGCTTGATCTGAGATCAGGATGGCTACCCCTGCTTTTTTGACTTCACCTGAAGCATAGTAGATTTTGCTCCATCCTTTTACCTTTATTCTGCATGTATCTCCCTACTTCAGGTGTGTTTCCTGTAAACAACATATTGTAGGATTCTGGCTTTAATCCATTCTGCTAATCGCTTCCTCTTTATGGGGAGTTTACCCTGTCACATTTATGGTTAAAATTACCAATTCTGTATTACTTGCCTTCTTGTTAACCCCTATTTATGCTTTTCTCCCTTCTTTCCCCCTTACCCCCCTTCCCAGTATTAAATTTGTGAGCACCACTTGCTTCTCACAGCCCTCCCTTTTTAGTATCCCTCCTCCCACCTTAGAGTTCCTCCCCCTACTTTACTCCTTTCCCTCACAGTATCCGTATTCCCTTCTGCTTATCTTATTCCTTCCCTTTCACTTTTCCCTTCTCACTTTTCAATGATATGGAGAAGTTTCACCATACATTGAATATGTCAAAATTTTTCTCTTAAGTCAATTCTTATGGCAGCAAAATACCCACTATATTCATCCCCCTCCATTCTTTCTCTCAGATATAATGGTTTCCTTTGCTCTTTGTGAGATATAGTACCCCACTTTACCCTTTTTCTGATACAATGTCCTTTCCACCTCTAATTTCTAGAACAAGGTATACATGTATTTTTTATACATCTTTACAGCAAAATATAGTTCCCAAGATTTCTTTTACCTTTTTAGGTTTTCTTGAGTTCTGTATTTGCAGATCAAACTTCTTGTTAAGTTCTGGTTTTTCACCAAAAATAGGTGAAATTCACTTATTTCATTGAATGACCATCTTCTTCCCTGGAAAAGATGCTCATTCTGGCTGGAGTAAGTTATTTTGGTTACATATTGAGTTCCTTAGCCTTTCGGAATATCATATTCCAGGCCTTCGATCTTTTAATGTTGATGCTGCTAGATCTTGGGTGATCCTTATTGTGACTCCTCTATATTTTGAATTAGGTTTTCTAGCCACTTGGAGTATTTTTTCCTTTGTTTGGGTTCTGGCATTTGGCCACTATATTTCTTGGTGTTTTGATTTTAGGATCCCTTTCAGTGGGTGATCGATAAATCCTTTCAATGTCTATTTTACCCTCTGTTTCTATGACTTCTGGGCAGTTCTCTTTGATAATTTCCTGGAAATAGTGTCCAGGCTCTTTTTTCATCGTATTTTCTGGGGTCCAATGATTCTCAGATTGTCTCTCCTAGACCTGTTTTCCAGGTCTGTCGTTTTCCCAGAAGGTATTTCACATTTTCTCCATTGTTTGGTTTTTGGCTTTGCTTGACTGATTCTTCTTGTCTCTTGAGTTATTCAATTCCATTTGTTCTATTCTGATTTTCAGTGAAGTGTTTTCTTCACTCACTTTTTATATCTTTTCTAATTGTCCAATTTGTTCTATGGAATGTTTTTCCATTTCTGCCCATTTATTCTTTAGTGAGCTATTTTCTGTTTCCAGTTCACTAATCCTATTTTTCAAGGATTTTATTTCTTTATCCATTCTGTCTTTAAGTGAGTGGGATGACCTCCAGACTCTCTTGCCAAGCCTCCTCTCCTTTTCCCATTTTTCTTCTAGCTCTCTTATGAGAGCCTTTTAATTCTTCTATGAGATTCATCTGTGCTGAGGAACAGATGATCTCTCCTTGGGGATTCACCTGAAGATAATCTGTTTTAGTCTCCTCAGGGTTTAGAGTCTGTTCTCTGTCTGTATAAAAGCTGTCAATCGTTAAGGTCCTTTTCAACTTTTTGCTCATTTTGTCAGAGAAGAATCAGAGACAAACTAGCAAAGAAAAAAAAGGAAAAAAAACCCCAAATGGAATCTTCCTTTTTGGGGAGGGCTGGAGTGGCATTCGAGCTTCTTCTACAGACTGAGGGGCAGCAGCAGCAGGCACTAGCAGTACTGTGCTGCGCCTGCGCCTGAGACTCTGAGAGCGTACTGAGGCGCTGGGGGAGGGGTGGCTGGTCCCAAGGAACTCCAGCTGTTTGGGTTGTATTCTTCACCCCGGTGTTTTTAGCTTCTCTGCTGGGCTACTGACTTGCTGCCAGGGCAAAGTATCCAATCCTGTAGCGAAGCTCTCCCCGCAGAGACGGCTGAGATCACACCCCAACCCCTCCAGTTTGCTTGGCTGTGAGCTGCCTGCCAAGCTCTCGCTGCCCCTGCCTGCCCTCAGCCTATGCCCAATCTAAAACCGTCCCCCTCGAGCAAAACAGACCTTTCCTGTCGAATCTCAAGGATGTCTTCTCTTGGTAACTGTTTGTGGGTTTTTTTTTTTTTCAGTCAGGCATTAATTCAGAGGCTTGTAATGAGATGGATTCTGAGAGAAAATGCTGAGCTTACACAGCTGTGTGCCTCCTCGCCGCCATCTTGGCCAGAAGATGGCTACTGATCGTTAATGTTATTAAAATGATCCATTTTGCATTCAATAATATACTCAAGTTCTTCTTTGGCCACAAAAAAATAACATCTGGGGTAGATGTCACCCCAGAGACTGTCTCTGGATGTAGATGGATCTCTTCATCACAAGAATCACCTGGTGAGAGCCAAGTTCATCAGAATTGATCATCATATAATTTTGCTGCTGTCATGTATAATGATCTCCTGATTCTGCTCATTTCACTTACAATCAGTTCATGTTAGTCTCCCCAGGCCTTTCTGAAATCATCTTGCTGATCATTTCTCATAGAACAATAATATTACATATCATTCACATACCATAGCTTATTCAGCCATTCTCCAATTGATGGGCACTCAGTTTCTAGTTTCTTGTTACTACAAAAAGGGCTGCCACAAACATTTTTGTACATGTGGGTCCCTTTCCCTACTTTATGATCTCTTTACAATATAAGCCCAGTAGAAACACTGCTGGGTCACAGGGTATGATAGCTTTTTGAGCACAGTTCCAAATTACTCTCAATAATGGTTGAATCATTTCACAATTCTACCAACAATGTATTAGTATCCCGGTTTTCCCATATCTCCAAGATTTTTCATTATCTTTTCCTGTCATTTTAGCTAAGATGAGAGGTAATACCTTAGAGCTGTCTTAATTTGCATTTCCCTGATCAATCTGTCAACTGGAAAATGGCTTGAATTTTATAAATTTGAGTCAATTATATTTTAGAAATGAGGCATTTATTCTCCAAATGATAAATGGTCAAAGGATATGAACAGACAATTCTCAGACGAAGAAATTGAAACTATTTCTAGCCATATGAAAAGATGCTCCAAGTCATTATTAATCAGAGAAATGCAAATTAAGACAACTCTGAGATACCACTACACTCCTGTCAGATTGACTAGAATGCCAGGGAAAGATAATTCAGAATGTTGGGAGGGGATGTGGGAAAACTGGGACACTGATACAATGTTGGTGGAATTGTGAATACATCCAGCCATTCTGGAGAGCAGTTGGGAACTATGCTCAAAAAGTTATCAAACTGTGCATACCCTTTGATCCAGCAGTGTTTCTATTGGGGTTATATCCCAAAGAGATACTAAAGAAGGGAAAGGGACCTGTATGTACACGAATGTTTGTGGCAGCCCTTTTTGTTGGACCAGAAACTGGAAACTAAGCGGATGCTCATCAATTGGAGAATGGCTGAATAAATTGTGGTATATGAATGTTATGGAATATTATTGTTCTATAAGAAATGACCAGCAGGATGATTTCAGAAAGGCCTGGAGAGACTTATATGAACTAATGCTGAGTGAAATGAGCAGGACCAGGAGATCATTAAATACTTCAACAACAATACTATATGATGATTAATTCTGATAGACATGGCCCACTTCAACAATGAGATGAACCAAATCAGTTCCAATAGAGCAATAATGAAATGAACCAGCTACATCCCAAAAGCAAAAGAACTCTGGGAAATGAGTATGAACCACTACATAGAATTCCCAATCTCTCTATTTTTGTTTGCCTGCATTTTTGATTTCCTTCACAGGTTAATTGTACACTATTTCAAAGTCCAATTCTTTTTATACAGCAAAATAACTGTATGGACATGTATATATATATATATATATATATATATATATATATAATTTAACATATACTTTAACATATTTAACATGTATTGACCAACCTGCCATCTGGGGAGGGGATGGGGGGAAGGAGAGGAAAAGTTGGAACAAAAGGTTTTGCAATTGTCAGTGCTAAAAAATTACCCAGGCATATATCTTGTAAACAAAAAGCTATAAAAAAGAAATGAGGCTTTTATCAGAACTCTTGAAGGTAAAATTTTCCCCCAGTTTATTGCTTCCCTTCTAATTTTTTCAGCATTGGTTTTGTTTGCACAAAAACTTTTTTTTAACATTGTAATTACAATTATCCATTTTGTATTTAATAATATTCTCAAGTTCTTCTTTGGCCACAAATTCCTTCTTTCTCCACAGATCTGAGAGGTAAACTATCCTTTGTTCTTTTAATTTGCTTATATCACTATGTCTAAATCATGAACCTGTTTCCATCTTATCTTGGTAGAGAGTGTTAGTTATGGGTCAATGCCTAATTTCTGTGGTAATAGTTTCCAATTTTCTCAGTAGTTTATTTGTCAAATAGTGAGCTTCTTATCCCAAAAGCTGGGGTCTTTGGGTTTGTCAAACACTAGATTACTATATTCATTGACTGTTTTGTTCTGTGAATCTAATCTATTCCACTGATCATGTATTTCTTAGCTAGTACCAAATGGTTTTGATGACTACTGCTTTACAATATAGTTTTAGGTCTGGCACAGCTAAGCCACCTTCATTTGCATTTTGTTTCCTTAAGTCCCTTGAAATTCTTGACCCTTTTGTTCTTCCAGATGAGTTTTGTTATTTTTTCTAGCTCTGTGAAATAATTTCTTGGGAGTTTGATTGGTTATGGCACTGAATAAATAGATTAATTTAGGTAGTATTGTCATTTTCATTATATTAGCTCAGCCTACCCATGAGCAGTTAATATTTTTCCAAGAGATTAGATCTAATTTTATTTGTGTGGAAAGTGTTTTGTAATTGTGTTCATATAGTTCCTGATATTGCCTTAGTAGATAGACTCCCAAATATTTTATAATATCTACAATTATTTTAAATGGAATTTTTCTTTGTGTCTCTTGCTGCTGAACTTTGTTGGTAATATATAAAAATGCTGATGATTTATGTGGATTTCTTTTATATCCTGTAATTATGCTAAAGTTATCATTGTTTCTATTAATTTTTTATCTAAGTATACCATCATATCTTCAAAAAGTGATAATTTCTTCTTATCTATTCTAATTCTTTTAATTTCTTTTTCTTTTCTTATTGCTAAAGCTAACATTTCTAATACAATATTGAATAGTAACGATAATAGTGGGCAACCTTGTTTCTCCTCTGATCTTATTGGGAATAGTTTTAGTTTGTCCACATTACATCTTATGCTTGCTAATATTTTTTTTTCCTTTTCTTTTCTTTTTTATTTTAAGTCTTTTTTTTTTTTTTAACTTCATAGCCTTTTATTTGCAGGTTATATGTATGGGTAGCTTACTAATGGTTTTAAATAGATGCTACTGATCATTTCAAGGAAAACTCCATTTACTCCTATACTCTCTAGCTTTTTTTTAATAGGAATGAGTAATGAATTTTATCAAATGTTTTTTTCTGCATCTCATCTGCATGAGATAATCATATGATTTTTGTTAGTTTAGTTATTAATATGGTCAATTATGCTAATGGTTTTTCTAATATTGAACCAGCCCTGCATTCCTGATATAAATCCTACTTGGTCATGTTATATTACCCTGGGGATAACTTGCTGTAATTTCTTTGATAATATTTTATTTAAGATTTTTGCATCAATATTAATTAAGGAAATTGGTCTATAATTTTCTTTCTGTTTTGATCTTACCTGATTTAGGTATCAGCACCACGTCTGTGTCATAAGAATTTAGTAGGATTCCTTTTTTCCTTATTTTTCCAAAGAGTTTGCAAATATTGGAATTAATTGTTACATGTCCAGTTCAATTTCTCTTTCTCTATTTTATGCAAGTAAGCAACAGATAGCACTCTTTATCATTAAGACCATTGGAACTGGCCTGATGTATTCTTCTTTAATAAATTTTCCTTCATAACCTGAATTTCAATGACAAATGTGTTTCTACCTACCACACAGAAAAGAGCCAAAAGACAACGACTGCCTTCAAGAATCTAAAAGATTTGGGAGAGCATAATTGTAAAATATTATAAAAATAGTAATGTATTTGAGTGTAGGCACCAAATGATGAGATTGAGAACAATTGGCACCAAATATTGAGGTCTGACACCAAATGTTGACCTTCAATAGCAATTCACATGTGAAAAATTCACCCAAAAAAAAAGTACATTTATTTATAAGAAGAGATTGCAGACTAAATGAAGAGATACCTCATGTATGGTAAATATGAAATAGAGTTGGGAGACCATATAGTTAGCAAGGAAAGGGGTTTTAACTATTAACAATAGAAAAGGCATTCCATTTCCAAATTAGACCAATTAGCCAATTAAAGGAAATATGCCGTTAAGTGGGAATAAGACATTGAGTGGCAAACTTAATCCCAAAAGGGATTGAGCACCCTAAAAAAGGTAGATATAACAAAGAGAAAGATGCTGTGAACCATGGTGGGGGAGGTGAGGTGAAAGACACCACCAAGCAGGACACCATGGTGGGCCAACCCATAAGGGATTCAGCGAAGATGGGTAGGCCATGGTCTGATTTATAAGGAAATTTAACCTCAAGAATTTAACCTCATAACTTGGCTTTCTATTGGATACACAAGGTGGGGTTACCTAAGACTTTGACAGGAGATGGGACTGGAAGGCTGAGCTGATCCCCATTAGTGCTCCCCGCTGCTTGCCTCAGGGAGTCATCTTATCTGTACTTATGGCTTTCTCTGCTAAACCCACCTAGTTACCTTGCACTTCACCAGTAGTAAAATAGAAATGCACCAGCATGAAGTCAGCACTTAATAAATACTTGGTGACAAAATTTAATCTATTGTAGGAAAAGTTTCCAAGCAATTGAGGCTTCCCCAATGTGACTAAGTTACTAAATCATATTCCAAAGTGACTGACTTACTAAGTACTTACTGAATAAGTAAATGACTAAGGCCGCTTAGGGAGTTGATGGATTCCTCATCAAAGACTTCAAGAAGAAGTTTATTAGACATTTTGTGGAGGGAATTCTTTATTGTTGTTGTTCTTAATGATATAAACTCGAAACTTAATTGCTAAATTAATTTGCTAAATTGCTAAAATAAAGGAGTAGATCCTTCTTTGTCTCAATGTTTAGAGGGCAAAACTCTTAATCTCCATTATCTCAGTGTTGTGAAGCTTTCCACTCAGTTCATCCTCTCCTGAGATTGTCTTGATTGGCGAATCTTTAGATAATTCTGGGATTTACTCTGCCAGGTTCCACCTAGTTCTTCCTCGATCCTTCCCTAACTTCTCCCCAGTTCTTCCCTCCTTACTCTCTTTACTCCTTAGATCCTGCTTCTACTCCTGAGACACTTAAAATCACGTTTCCCCAAAGCAAATTGCTCATTCAGTATGACTGCCTTATATAATTACCCCTTGGGCTATTCATGTAAAATAAAATAGCAAACTTTTGTTACTTGAAATGGGTGCCTATGACATTTCTTTATACTGTAAACTGAATCACTATTATACTATTTTTATAATATTTCTTTACAATTATGCTCTTCCAAATCTATTTCATATTACAACTTTCTAGTACCTCAATTATCACTTCACTTTCTAATATTTTATTTTTGCCCAGTTACATGTAAAACAATTTTTTTAACATTTGTTTTTGCTTCTTACCCTCACCTCCCTCATTCTGCCCTCCCTTCTATCAGTACCCCTTTTCTTAACCCTTTCCCCTTCTACTTATACTCTCCTAACAACCTTTTCTCTTCCTTTCTTTCTCTTTTCCCTTCCTACTTCCTATTGAATAAAATAAATTTCTATACCTAACTAAGGGTGTATATTATTTCCTCTTTGACCCAAATCTGATGAGATTATGGTTCAGAAAATGCTCATCCTCCTCCCTTCTTTTCCTCTACTATAATAGGTTTTTTGTGATTTAACATTTGTTTTTAAAACTTTGAGATCCAGATTCTCTCTTCCTCTCTTCTGACTGCCCTCTCATCAAAAAGGCACATATGAAATTATATAAAACATTTCCATAAAAATCAAGTAGTGAAAGAAAAAACAGATGCCTTCCTTCTCCCCCACAAAAAGTCCCTTAAAAAAAATTTTAAGTGTGCTTCAATCTGTATTCAGACACAATCAGTTGTGTCTCTAGGTGTGTCTTGGATGATTGTATTGATGAAAATAAAGTCATTTACAGTTAATCATCTTAAGCTATTGCTATTATTTTGTTGAGGGAATTCTTGTTCAAGTTATCCTGAGTTAACCTGGAAGGTTTCTGAGGTTCCTTCCATCACTGAGATTCTATGCTTGTGAAAGTTTATATTTCAGAGAGAGCAACTCAAAAATTCTGAGCAAAGAATTTCTACATACAAAAAAGAAAAAGAAAAAAGGTTTAGTCTAAGCCAGCAGCGATGAAGAGTGGAGAGAGAAGGGTACAGAAATAGAATTACTTTACTTTTTTTTTGCTACTGAAGCAATTTAGGTTTAAGTAGGAAGTGTTAAGTGTCTGAGGTCAAATTTGAACTGAGGTCCTCCTTTACTTCAGGGATAGTGGTGTATCTGCTGCACCACCTAGTTGCCTCTAGAATTACTTTTTTAGGAGTCTCTGGATATATAGTGAAAGATGTGTAGTAGCAGGAAAGTGGGGGCGGAGGCTCTTGATAAAAGTATGGATGTGGAATTGACAGAATGTCACATTTCTTGTAATTTTTTTCATGTATGTGCAAAAGATTGCCAAGTTCTGAGTAACTAAGTGGGTATGAACATTAAGGGAAAAAATCAAATGGAAGCTAATACTAAGGCTTCAAAGCCATGTATTAAACCTTTTATTTCAAGAAAAAAATCATAAATGTAATGCACACTTGTATGAAAATTATACCAACCTTAATTCTCACAAATCCCAGCCTTGTTTCCTACAAGACATTGTAGGGAACCTGTCAGAGGAAACCCAGAGGAATCGGTTTCAGTGGATGTTTACCTCCCAGTCCCCTGTCTTTCATTGACTTTGCTGCCTCCAGCAAATAATTTCTTATGTGATTTTTATCAGTTGTCATTCTTACCTCTCAGTGACTGAAAGACTGGTTACTCTGCTATTACAGATTAATGCTGCACTAAGATTTTTTTTTTGTATGCCTCATAAAAATGTTTAAATTGTTAATAGAACTTTAGCTTTGGCAGCCTATGGCTCCCTATTTTGTGTCTTGCTTGATAGGTTTGTTGATTTAAAGATAACTGTAGCAGCAAATGTTTTGTGCGACACAAGAACAATTGAACCCTGCTCCCAAGTGGCCTTAGAACTTTACTTTTTAAAGTTCTAATATTTTCTTAGCTGGGTAAGATGAAGGGTTTGGCTAGATAATTTCTCTGAGCTCTATAAGCTACAAATCCTATGATCTTTCTGCTTATTTAGTTCATTTGGATTTCTTACCATAGTAAATGAATTTCTTCTGATCTCCCAGATGATCTAACATGATAGAAGTGACATACTGTCATTGGTTTTATGTCAAAGTGCAGGGCAGGTAGCTATTTGCTTCTTCACTGTTTAACCTGGCCCCTCACAACATGCATGAGCACGTACAGACACACATGTACACACAAATCTAGATGATGGGATTTAAGAACTGCAGCAACTATTTTAGGACAGAGGCCTGGAATAGCAAGGAAAAGAAGTGGAAATGAGTACTGGAATAAGAAGCAGAAAATCTTAGTCTTATTTCAATTCTTAATATTCAGTTTCTTTATATTATTTTTGTATATTCTTTATATTTAATTCAGCTCAAAGTGTGACTTTGGACGAATGACTTTACTTCTCTGAGGTTCAATTTCCTTAAACTGAGGATGATGCCTATAAAATGGGCATCATAGTATTTGTACTAACTGCTTCACAGGATTGTTATGGGGATTAAATAAGAGAATGTATGTGAAAGCATTTTGAAAGCTAGGAAACAGATTCCCCAAACTTTAGTAAATCTATTTTGAATTTGTGACTTCCTTGATTTGAATATTCCCTTCAGATCACAATCTTTTCATACCTGCCTGTTTTATGTGACTGTTAACCATGTCTTTATCTACTCAAGCCAAGGTTCCACTGGCCATGCTGGGGGCTTATCTCGCATTCCATTCACGTTGCATGGAAACCAGTGTTGTAGCACACAAGACTGTTCATAGGCTGTCCCTCATGTAACAATCCTAATTCATATGGAGGATTAAGTTTTTAAGAATGAAACTTGGAGAATATATGAAAAGTAGTAAAGTTCTGTGTGGATTTTCATAACAGGATTCCTAATCCACAAATAACAAGCTTTAAATTTCAGTATATTTCTTGTTCACCTTTCTCAGCTGTTAGATGGTTTGTGTTCACTATGGCTACAAATTCCTTTTGGTATTATCATTAATATCAAATCGGGAAAGCAAATCTGCAATGAAGAAAAATAAAATGTTTATAAAGAGAATAGAAATGTTTTGTTCTTTATACATTTTGGGTTGATCTATGTTCTTTTAAGAAATAACTTTACCTGAACATATTTAGAATATATATCCATTTCTTATAATGAACAATTTTGTATCTTTTATGGAACACAACATTACTTCCTCCATTTCATCTACTTTTTTGTTCTTAAGAGAATTTATAAAAAAATCCACAGTTTCACGACTTAAGTTTTAAAAATTTTATTGCATTGACCAAAGTTTCACATTTTTCCTCTTAAGTACATTAATCTTCAAATTGTTAAAAAGCTTATTTTGTTTTCAAAAAAAAGTTGCAAAGTCTACAATCAATTGCATATAAAAATGGGTCACAAATCATACCCTTAAAAACAAAGTCATTAAAAATGTAAAATAGCAAATATTAAACTACAGAGCATCGTAGGATCAAATTCAGCATATAATTCAAGCACAGAGTTCTATATTTAAACAACAATTATGTCCAAAATAGCATCCTATATAGGCAGTGAGAAAAGTAGGGATGCATCGCTGTAACACATACCTGTAATATTAGTATTTGGTGACTTCCTATGGACAAATTTTCCTACTAATTTCAAGATATGTAGAATAAAACAAATTCTCAGATATTACAAAACAAGGCAATAACATAAAAACTTTGCATTATACAAGAAGTCTAAAATAAACACTTAAAGTCAAAACTATTTTCTTTTTGAATAATACTGCAGGGTTCTGTTCATCCTAGCTCTAATCTTTGAGTTGAAAAGGCATAATTACAAAAATACACTTTCATCTAAGCCTGTTCTATGCAAAAGTTACACATTAGAGGCTGTAATGTTTGGTCTCATTAGCATCCTTAGGTTGAGAAGTTCTTTTTTCCTTTCAGATACAACCTAGTAGTAATAGTAATTATATTAACTAGTTAAGTTTAAACATGAGGGCACAACCTTGCACAGTGCTTAGTATAGCACAGAGTAGGTCCTTAATAAATGCTTATTGGCTGATCCCCAAAGTTTATGACACAACCCAATGAATTAGACTGACAGCAACAATTGTCAGTGGGAGTGAAACAACCAGCAACAGTTCTTTGTCATCACTAACTTGAGAGTACTTGGAGGTACTGCTGACCATTCTTCTTAACTCAATGCAGTTACAATTAATCAAAGGGTGAAAGGACAGATGGCAAATGACTATCAATGGGAACTTAGATATAATAATTCAAATATACCTCCAGGCCCAGGGGTAAAACATATTTGTCCAAGTTTTGGGAATGAGTACTAAAGTATTTTTTCTTCCTTCTTGAAAATATTTTTTTAAAGAGATATAGAATGATAAGGAAATCATTTCATAAACACACAGCTACCTTTTTTCAGCTTTAGTTTCACTAAAGTACTTAATTTGTACCCAAAGTGTGCAAAGTTTAGTTGGTATACTGCCAAAAGGCTTTTTTCTTGATAATCATTCCAGTATAATTTGACTACAAAGAAAGACCATGCACTGCTTTTTAAAATGTTCATGTAGTGATTCTGTATCTGAAGTTGAAAACCAATGAAAATTATGTTTTATATGTATACATATATGTAACACAATACATAAAACAGGTAATATGCTTTGTGCTGAACCTTCTCAAGTCTAACAGGTGGGAATATACAATATAATATAATACAATACACAAAGATACACTTAGAATGGTATTTTGAGCTTCACATGCTTAATTCTATAATACATAAAAGTAAAACATTTTAAAAGGAACATTAAGTTCAGCACCAAATGTAATCTAATCTTTCTTTGGTGAAAAAAGTTGAGCATTCGTAACCCAAGCGCACAGTGAGAACATGACCTATAGGGCTGTTTTTCTGTTTTTGTCAAGAAATCCTTTAGTAAAATATAATACTAATAATAAACGTTGGTTCCCTGAAATAAATTGATACCAACTTAGTTGTTATTAGATAGTCATTTGGATCTATCACTGACAAATTAGCACATGTACAAGAGGAATTTTTTAAAGTCAGGAAAAGTATATAATAAAATTTTTGTTTAAATACTTCCACACATTAACATTTGATAGAAACCCTCTTTATATCCTATCACCTAAAAATCACTAATTATATACTCAGATATTTGTACAGAACTAATTTGATTTTAAACAGATTTTAGTAGTCATTTTCAGCAAAATATGTTCTTATTGAAGTTCAGTACTTTAAAGAAACCTTTATTTTACTTATCCCATTCATAGTGAAAGATGAGAGGAATTCTTTAATTGGATTGAGTAATGGTAATTCCCACCATCTCCACAAATGCAACATGTTTACCAATAGTATTTTTTTTAAAGGCACCAGGAATAAAAAACTTTCTTTGCCATGATTCCTGGCCCATCTAGGAAAGGGATGTTTGTTTCCCAAAGGGATACTCCAAAATGATCAATAAGGCACAACCATGGTCATTTACTTTCTATTTTCCTAGCAGAAGTATAGCCTGGCACTAAAAATCTTCTCATTGGCAATACATTTTTATAAATGAGTCATTACTATGTTATATTCATTGATTAGCTCTCTTCTTCATTTAATTTCAAAGGACATAGTAGTTGCTTGCCCCTATTTTCATTGCCAAAATGGCTCAATTCACTAACACTCATAAAACATAGGGTATTGACAAAATGTGAAACTCTTTTACTCTCTTATACTGAAGTCAAATTTATGAAATAACATCAGCTTGATTCTGTAAGCTGAGGTAGTCAATAATGATTGTCCATGATTATATGCTAAGAAAAGGTTATATTACCTTTACATTTAAGTCCAGATGGCTTTCTAAATTGGTTAGAAATAGCATTCTAATGCACTAGTTCTAATCTTTCGAAATGAAGGAAATCTACACTCTTTTCTAATGTTAGTTTTTTTAAAAAGAGGAATATCTCCA